>NC_090937.1:187466964-188091964 GCF_040938575.1 Ambystoma mexicanum
CAGCAAATGTAGCAAATCTTGAGGAAACTAATGTTGAAGATATTGTTGAGACAGATGTGGAAGAGGAGGATAGCAATGTCACCCCCTCTGGCCCTATACCCGCTCAAAGGCCTCCACCTGTAGCTACTGGGCCCTTACCAGGTCCCACATTAAGTCCTGAATTAATCTCTCTAGAAAAAATGAGACTTGAGCTTCAATTCAAAAGAATTAGTTCCCAAACTGAACATGAGCTTGAGATGAAGAAATTGTCTTTGGAAAATGCTTCTCTCCCCAAATCCTCTAGATCTTCCAGTCCAAAAAGTCCCCGGATGCCTAAAGAGATTGTGGGTATGTATGAGCCTAAGTTGGATGTATTAGATTGGCTTTCTATGTTTGAATATAATCATGGGCTCCAGGATATCACAGGGAATCAGTTGATCCCCTGGTTATTCTCTAGGCTCCCGCCTGTTGCATCTGATGTGGTAATGGAGTTGGGGGAGGTGGATAGGATGGATTATGAATGTGTAAAGCTAGCTTTGATAGCTAGATTTGGGAAGACTCCTTCCCAGTACCTTAAGACGTTTAGGACCCTCAAAAAGCATGATATTACCCCTTGGGATACTTGGGTGAATGAGTGTTTGAAGAACTTAGAGGGATGGATTAAGGGTTATAGAGTTAACACTTATGAAGGAATGAGAAATCTTGTTATGATGGAGTCTATCTATGATGCCTACTCTCCTGAGCTCAGACAGCACTTAGCTGATTCAAAAGAACTGGATTCTAAGAAGCTAGCTAAGGCTGCTGACTTGTGGGTTGCCAACAGGGCTACTCACAAGGATTCAGGGGTAACTCAGAAAAAGGATGAGGGAAAGCAGCCAAAGAAAGACAACAAAGAGACTTCAAATAATTCCAATTCCAAAGAGGGCCCCAAACAAAATTCTAAGGGTAAGCCACAAGGGAAACCTAATCAGGCAAGCCACCATTCATAAAGGCATTTGGGAAATGTTATGTTTGTGGCTCTACTGATCATGTGAAAGGGGATCCCAGATGTAAGGGTAAACCTTCAGGGGTCCACACTGTCTCCTTAGCCTTCGCTCCAGAGGAGGAAGTACACATGGTCAGTGGAAACTTTCAACTACTAGATGAAGACCCCATTGGAGTCTCAGCTAGTGTATCTTTAGTGTCTCTAGAGTTGTGGGAACAACAGAATTTAGATGTGTATAATTCTATCCCTCCTAATACTAAAGAGTATTATAAAGACAGTGTCCTAGTCAATGGTCAGGAAACCCCTGCCATTAGAGACACTGGGGCCAGCATAACTGTGGTGGACAAATCTTTTTTCAAGGTGGAGGATGTTGCTAAGGCACCCAAACGCCTCACCAAGTTAGCTGGAGGGCCTGTGCAGATGCTTCCCCAATTACAAGCTCTCATCTAGTGCAATGAAATGACTGTCAGGATACCTGTGAGTGTACAATCTGAAGAGCCAGGAAGGGTGCTGTTGGGCAATGATCTGAAAGACCTGGGAGTAGTGTCAAGTACTCCCAGACCTCCTAGTAAGAGATTACAGGAGCTTACCAGACCAGCAAGGAAGAGGACCTCGTGGGGCTCTCCTGAGGAGATGATAGAAAAAGAAATCACTCCTACTCCACTGGAGTTACTGACTGCTGTTTCATAACAACCAGAAGCAAAGGGGAAACCCAAGACTTCCAAAAAGATACCAGCAGAAAGCACTCCAGTGCTGCCAACCAAGAAATCTCCTAGGTTATCAAAAATCACACCTGTGATTCCTCCTCCAGCTGAGGCTGAGAGGGAGGTACAACCCTGTGTGGTTGAACTAGAGCATGAAGATTCAGATCTAGTAGGAGGCCAGGAACTCATTGGAGATCTTGACCCTGTGGACCATCTTGAGCTGCAGTCTTTACTGGCAGAAGGTGGACCCCACAGGGCAGACTTCAGTAAGGGACAAAGAGAATGTCCAACTCTGGAAGGTCTTCGCCACCAGGCAGCTTCTCAACTTGAAGGGCAATAGCCCGGCAAGTACAGGTTACACTGGGAAGATGGCCTCTTCTATAGTGAACCAACAGAGTCACTCCCTGGGGACTACAAAAGACTTGTAGTACCTCAAGCAAACCGACTCCAATTCTTGCAACTAGCCCATGAGATACCCTTGGCTGGTCACTTGAGATTCAAGAAGACCAAGGAAAGGCTCTCTCTCTACTTTTATTGGCCTAAAATGGGGGCTGAGGTAGATAAGTATTGCAAGAGTTGCCACACTTGCCAAACCTCTGGTAAAAGTGGCTCCAAGAACGTGGCACCTCTAGTGCCTCTCCCTGTGGTGGGAGTACCATTTGAGAGGGTATGAATCGACATTGTTGGTCCCCTTGATCCTCCAACTTCTTCAGGCAACAGGTTTATACTTGTTGTAGTAGAACATGCTACTAGGTTCCCTGAAGCAATTCCTATGAGGACTGTTACAGCTCCGGCTGTAGCTAAGGCCTTCCTTGGTATTTTTACCAGGGTTGGGTTTCCTAAGGAGGTAATATCCGACAGGGGATCAAATTTTATGTTCCACTACATGAAGGCCATGTGGAAAAACTGTGGAGTTACCTACAAGTTCTCAACAGCATACCACCCTCAGACAAATGAATTGGTAGAAAGGTTTAACAGAACCATGAAGAGCATGATAGGAGCTTTAGAGGACCCTCTTAAGAAAAAGTGGAATCCTCTACTGCCATGCCTTCTCTTTGCATATAGAGAAGTCCCTCAGGAGGGAGCGGGTTACAGTCCCTTTGAACTTCTCTATGGCCATCCGGTCAGAGGTCCATTGGCCCTGATCAAGTAGGGGTTGGAGAGTGCACCTTCCCCCATGCCAGTCAGAGTCACTGACTATGTGATAGGACTCCGGAGGAGAATGTCACACATGATGGCTGAGGCAAGTGATAACTTGAAAGCAGGTCAGGCTCTGGTCAAGCATTGCCATGACCAGAAGGCCAATGTAACGCTCACCTGATTCTCGCAGAGGCGCCGGTCTTGACTGGGCGACTACCGTATCTTCAAAGGTGATGTGTAGCACCCGGTTGGCTCTTTGGGCTGGACCTCTGTGCACTGTATGCCTGACGTGTAGAGTAAGATGTCTGCAGATAGAAAATATGGGGTTAATGAACTGGGGTTATTGGGGTGTCCCTATCTCTTTCCTCTTCTCCTCTCCTGTAGACCCCCAAAGGTTAACGCTCTCACCTTAGGTAAGTGAATGCCGAGCTCTCCATCTGCCTCGGGGCAGGGTGCTGTAACCAGTTTCTTCACTGGATAGGTAGCGCAGGCCTCTTGACTTCAGAGGACTGCTGTCCGTCGTTTACTGCACGAACGGTAAGTTTCGAGTCATTCAAATGTCTTTAAAGTCTTTAGTAATGATGTCTCTTGTTTTGCAGGGTTCCGGCGATGGCGGATGACGGGCTGAAGTGAGTTGAAGATGGAGCCCGTGTGATGAATAGAAGCGCCTGGAAGCACGTAAGTAAGCGCTTGTTGCCTGCTTCACTATGCGCTCTAACTGTCTTTTTATTTTGCAGGTACGAGTTCGGAGCGGCTGCAGGGTGCCGGAATACCCACTGGATTAGATGTGGAAAGGAGTAATGGCACGTGAGTATTAAAGTTCCCCAATGTCTTTAAACGCACCTTGTTTTGTCTTTCAGATGCGGGATGCAGCGCCGAAGGCCTCCGGAGCGTGCGAAGAGTTGGTAAACTTTTGTCTTTCAGATGCCGGAATGCAGTGTGAAGACCTCCGGAGCGCACGAAGAGTAGGTAAGCCTTTGCCTGTCAGATGCCGGAATGCTAACCTGTTCTTTCTTGTCTTTATAGGTGTTGCTGAAGACTGGATTCAGGATGGTAAGCCTTTGCCTTTCAGATGCCGGAATGCTAACCTGTTCTTTCTTGTCTTTATAGGTGTTGCTGAAGACTGGATTCAGGATGGTAAGCCTTTTTCCTTAGGCCCAGGACCGGATGCAGAAGACACGATGAGCGTTCTGCTGCAGAGGTTGCAGAATAACGCAAAGCAAGATTCATCCACCGGGTGTGGTTTAAATAGCCTCCTGTAGTGCTTAGGTCCCTCCTTCCACAGCCACGCCTAAGTAAGAAAAGAGTTCCTGGTAAGAAAAGAGTTCCTGCCTTCCAGAAGAGTTCCAGTGTTCTGAATCTAGGGAGTGGCTCCAGCCCCACCCAACAGGAAAAGTAGTTCCAAACAGAAGAGGATCAGAGGCTCAACTGGCAGGCAAGTAAGCAGCATGGTCTGCTGAAGGTAAGTCCACCCAAGCATTATGAGCCCGGCGCTTCCAGCGCTGGGACTGGGCATATTTATGAGCCTGGTGCCACTGGCGCCAGGACTGGGTCCAAAAGGTCCCAATTGGGACTGGTTGGCACTCGGAACCTGGGTTATGGATCTGCTTCCAAGGGAGTTGGGAAAACCCTGACCTTTTGGAAGCAGAGATCATGACAGTACCCCCCCTCAAGGCCCCTCCCAAACCGGGCTTCTCCGGGGGTTTTGGCTTGTCAGGAAATGTTCGGTGAAATCTTTTGATTAGGCGAGGAGCGTGGACATATTCAGCAGGTTCCCAGGATCTCTCTTGGGGGCCGTAGCCTTTCCAGTCAATTAGGTAGAATAGTTTAGATTTGGAGATCTTGGAGTCCAGAATGCTTTTGACTTCAAACTCGAGTTCTCCATCCACTAGGATAGGTTTTGGAGATTTGGTTAGTCGGGTTTGAGGTTGCACGGGTTTTAATAGAGAGACGTGGAAGACCGGATGTATCTTCATGTGCAGGGGCAAGTCCAACTTGACCGCTACTGGGTTTACTATGGTAGTGATGGAATAGGGACCAAGGTATCTTGGGTTGAATGTGCGTGGCCCTTTTAGAGATAGATATTTGGTGGATAACCAGACTTGATCCCCTACTTGATAGTGAGGGGCTTCCTTCCGATGTTGATCTGCTCCTTTCTTGTATTGTTCTTTAGCCCTTTGAAGGTGAGAAACAGCTTCCTTAAAGGCTTGGGTGATTGTAGAATGCAGGTAGTCTACTGCTGGTGTTTCAAGATCTTGGAGGGGATCCAACTCCGAGGTTCGAGGGTGACTGCCGTACAAAAGAAAAAACGGGGTTTTTCCAGTTCCCGAATGGACAGAGTTATTGTAGGCATACTCGGCTATCCAAAGGATATCTTTCCAAGTTTTTTCAGTTTGTTGCAGCATGCAGCGTAAATACTGTTCCAGAGTTTGATTGGTCCTCTCGGTTTGTCCGTCGGTCTGAGGGTGGTGACTGGTCGATAGTCTCACATCAATTTGAGCCGACCGACAGCAACTTCGCCAAAAATGAGAAATAAATTGACTACCTCGATCCGAAATTAGAACCGAAGGAAAACCGTGCAGTCGGACGATGTTTTCGAGAAATTCTCGGGCCAGAGTTGCTGCTGTTGGCAAGCCTTTGAGCGGAATGAAATGCGCCATCTTGGAGAATAAGTCCACGATTACTAGAATCGTATTGTATCCGGAGCATGGAGGTAGATCGGTGATGAAGTCCATAGAAAGCGTATGCCAAGGGCGAGGTGGGATGTCAATAGGGCGTAAGAGGCCTGCTGGTCTTTCCTTTTGACTCTTGTTTTGGGCGCATACTCCACAGGACATTATAAAGTCTCTGATATCTTTTTTCCAAGACGGCCACCAGAAGTAGCGCTTGATCTTTTCTGAGGTCTTGGCTATACCGGGATGACCTTCCATTAAAGAGTCGTGATAACAAGAGATTACTTTTTTCTGTAAATCTGTGCTGGGTAAGTATAATCGTTCTTGGAAATACAATACGTTGTCCTTTACTGCAAAGTCCTTTCCCTGCAGATGCCAATTCTGTATGTCTGCTGGAGTTACAAGTTGCCTGGCTTTATCCTTAACTTCCTCTATGGATTCTGTGGCGATTACACCCAGAATTCTTTGTTCGGGAATGATTGGTACAGGTTTAGGGTTGACCAAGTGTTCTTCCACTCCCATCCGAGAAAGGGCATCGGCTTTACCGTTCTTTGTACCAGGTCGATAGGTAATTATGAAGTCAAACTCGGCAAAGAATAATGCCCAACGGAGTTGTCTAGAGGATTGGGCTTTTGCGGTCTTCAAATATTGCAGGTTTCGGTGATCCGTAATCACAGTAACGGTGTGTCGGGCCCCCAGCAGATAATGCCGCCAAGCCTTAAAGGCAGACTTGATAGCCAGAAGTTCCTTGTCAGTAATCGTGTAATTGATTTCAGGAGGCGAGAATTTGCGGGACCAAAATGCCACGGGATGCAACTGATTGGTTACCGGGTCCTTTTGTGATAGAACTGCCCCCATGGCAAGGCTTGAAGCATCAGTTTCCACGATGTAGGGGAGTTCGGGGCGAGGGTGTTTTAAGATTGGTGCAGAGATAAATTTAGTCTTCAAATCCTGGAAAGCTTGTTCCGCCTCGGTAGACCATTCAAAACGTTTGTTTTTCTTTAACAAGGCAGTGATGGGCTGGACTATTCGAGAGAATTCGGGGATAAACCTGCGGTAAAAGTTAGCGAAGCCTAACATGCTTTGCACACCTTTTACGGAGGATGGTGATGGCCATTTGAGAACTGCATCGACCTTCTTTGAATCCATACGCACTCCGCCAGGTGATAATATGAATCCCAAGAATTCAACTTCAGTCACGTTGAAAACACATTTTTCCAACTTAGCGAAAAGTTTGTGTTGACGCAATCTTTCGAGGACCATTTTCACGTGTTTCCGATGTTCAGATTCCGATGAAGAATAAACGAGGATGTCGTCAATGTAAACAACAACACATACATCTATGAGCTCTCTGAGGACATCGTTCATAAAATATTGAAAGGCGGCCGGGGCATTGCAAAGTCCGAAGGGCATGACCTGATATTCAAATAGCCCATACTTGGTGCGGAAGGCCGTCTTCCATTCATCGCCCTCTTTTACTCGTACCAAGTGGTAAGCTCCTCTAAAATCCAGCTTTGTATATATGCATGCTTTTCTGACTTGGTCCAGGAGTTCAGGGATCAAAGGTAACGGATATCTATTCTTAACGGTGATCTGGTTCAGGGAGCGATAATCGATACAAGTTCTAAGGTCTCCTTCCTTTTTTGGAACGAAGAACAAAGCTGAAGAAGCAGGGGACTTGGAAGGACGAATAAACCCATTTGCCAGGTATTGATCCAGGTATTGTCGAAGGTGAAGGTTCTCAGGCTCGGTGAGGGCATAAATTCTACTACAAGGAGGAGTAGATCCAGGTATCAGGTCTAGCTGGCAGTCATAAGACCTATGAGGAGGTAGAGAGTTAGCCTGATCCTTCCGGAAAACATCTTGGTATTCTAGGTATTCGGGAGGTAACTGGGGAGTCTCTGAAGAAATTGCGGCCAGTGCAACACCAGGTGGAGGGTGACAAGTAGAGACACATTCTGGAAACTGGACCGTTCTTGCTCGCCAATCGATCAGAGGATTGTGTTTCTCTAACCAAGGTATTCCTAGAATAATCTGAAACTGAGGGGCCTTGATCACATCAAACACGATCTTCTCATGGTGTCCATCTTGACTTACTAGCGTCACCTCTTGAGTGGTATGCGTTACTGGCCCGGAGGCTATCTCCGTACCATCCACCGTAGTAATGACGTCCTTTACAGCCTTGGGACAAAGAGTTAGATTCATCCTCAAAACCATTTCATGATCCACATAATTGCCGATGGCACCGCTGTCGACGTAAGCTTCAATTGCATGTAATCGATCCGGATTATCAGGGCTAATGAGGACCATAGGTATCACGAAATGCGAGGTCACGGAACTGGTTTTCACGCTCGGCAAGAGGACCTCTATTCTTGTCGGGCGAGGTCGTTTCCCTGCTCAGAGTTTGTAACTTTGGTAACTGCAGCTCCTACTGCCTTCTTGGCAGGTTTCACCGCACAGTCACGAAGAAAGTGCCCTGAGTTTCCGCAATATAGGCATAATTGCAACTGTTTCCTCCTTTCCCGCTCTCTTTGTGTTAGAGGACCTTTCAGACCGCCTATTTGCATGGGTTCCCCGGAGTCTACTCCTTTGGAAGGAGTTGGCGGTTTGGAAAATACTCGAGCATCAAACTTGGAACGATCGGCCTTCCTGTTCTGCAGCCTGTGATCTATTTGAACGACCAAGTCTATATAATCCGAACAGTCTTGTGGGGGATTCACTACTTGGGCTAAAACGTCTTTGAGCTCTCCACGTAGACCTCTATAAAACAGCGTAATCCTTTTGTCCTCAGGCCATTGAGTTTCCACTATTAGTCTATTGAAAGATGCAATATAAGCCAAAAGGTCTTGATTACCCTGTCGCAACGAAAGAAGCTCATTGTCCAAGGCCTGCCCCTGTGAATGTCTTGCGAACAGTTTTTCCATACTAAGCTGAAAGGCTTGAAAATCATGGAGAACCGGATCATCTTGATTAACTAGAGGGATCGACCAGTCTGCCGCATTGCCACTAAGGTACGAAAGTACAAAAGCTACTTTTGCTTGATCAGTTGGAAAGGCTGCTGGCCGGCATAAGAAGTGCAACCGGCACTGATTGATAAATACTGCAAACCTCTTTGGGTCACCAGAAAATCGTTCGGGCCGAGCCAGAGGTACATTCCCGGTTAGGTTGATCTGCACTGGATTCATAGAGGATGTTGAAGGAAGATTTGCCCCTGATGCGGGTAACGGGGTCTGTCCGGCTTGTGACTGTAGCACTTGTCTAGCAAGATTGTCTGTTCTCTCCTTGGAAATAATTAGTTCCCTTCTTAGAGCATTCGTTTCCTGACGAGCTGCATGCACTTCTGCCCTTAGTTCCCCAAGTAACCGGGCTAGGGGGTCAGTATCCGAGGTTTCCATAGCGCCTGGGCGAGAGTTTTGCGGTATGCTTTGCGTTCTGTAACGCTCACCTGATTCTCGCAGAGGCGCCGGTCTTGACTGGGCGACTACCGTATCTTCAAAGGTGATGTGTAGCACCCGGTTGGCTCTTTGGGCTGGACCTCTGTGCACTGTATGCCTGACGTGTAGAGTAAGATGTCTGCAGATAGAAAATATGGGGTTAATGAACTGGGGTTATTGGGGTGTCCCTATCTCTTTCCTCTTCTCCTCTCCTGTAGACCCCCAAAGGTTAACGCTCTCACCTTAGGTAAGTGAATGCCGAGCTCTCCATCTGCCTCGGGGCAGGGTGCTGTAACCAGTTTCTTCACTGGATAGGTAGCGCAGGCCTCTTGACTTCAGAGGACTGCTGTCCGTCGTTTACTGCACGAACGGTAAGTTTCGAGTCATTCAAATGTCTTTAAAGTCTTTAGTAATGATGTCTCTTGTTTTGCAGGGTTCCGGCGATGGCGGATGACGGGCTGAAGTGAGTTGAAGATGGAGCCCGTGTGATGAATAGAAGCGCCTGGAAGCACGTAAGTAAGCGCTTGTTGCCTGCTTCACTATGCGCTCTAACTGTCTTTTTATTTTGCAGGTACGAGTTCGGAGCGGCTGCAGGGTGCCGGAATACCCACTGGATTAGATGTGGAAAGGAGTAATGGCACGTGAGTATTAAAGTTCCCCAATGTCTTTAAACGCACCTTGTTTTGTCTTTCAGATGCGGGATGCAGCGCCGAAGGCCTCCGGAGTGTGCGAAGAGTTGGTAAACTTTTGTCTTTCAGATGCCGGAATGCAGTGTGAAGACCTCCGGAGCGCACGAAGAGTAGGTAAGCCTTTGCCTTTCAGATGCCGGAATGCTAACCTGTTCTTTCTTGTCTTTATAGGTGTTGCTGAAGACTGGATTCAGGATGGTAAGCCTTTGCCTTTCAGATGCCGGAATGCTAACCTGTTCTTTCTTGTCTTTATAGGTGTTGCTGAAGACTGGATTCAGGATGGTAAGCCTTTTTCCTTAGGCCCAGGACCGGATGCAGAAGACACGATGAGCGTTCTGCTGCAGAGGTTGCAGAATAACGCAAAGCAAGATTCATCCACCGGGTGTGGTTTAAATAGCCTCCTGTAGTGCTTAGGTGTCTCCTTCCACAGCCATGCCTAAGTAAGAAAAGAGTTCCTGGTAAGAAAAGAGTTCCTGCCTTCCAGAAGAGTTCCAGTGTTCTGAATCTAGGGAGTGGCTCCAGCCCCACCCAACAGGAAAAGTAGTTCCAAACAGAAGAGGATCAGAGGCTCAACTGGCAGGCAAGTAAGCAGCATGGTCTGCTGAAGGTAAGTCCACCCAAGCATTATGAGCCCGGCGCTTCCAGCGCTGGGACTGGGCATATTTATGAGCCTGGTGCCACTGGCGCCAGGACTGGGTCCAAAAGGTCCCAATTGGGACTGGTTGGCACTCGGAACCTGGGTTATGGATCTGCTTCCAAGGGAGTTGGGAAAACCCTGACCTTTTGGAAGCAGAGATCATGACAGCCAACATGGTCGAGTTTGCTCAATACCAGCTAGTTCTTGTTACGGTCCCAACAAGGCAGAGGGCCTTGCAGGACAAATGGATGGGACCCTTCAAGGTTGTGGGAAAACTTGGAGAGGTGAACTATCTGGGGGACTTAGGCAATCCTGAGGAGGCTCCTAGAGTCTTTCACATCAACCATCTAAAAACTTATGTCTCGAGACCAGAACTGGGAGCTCTGCTTCTAGCTTCAGCTCAAGAGAAGGAGGAGAGTGAACCTCTACCTGACCTCCTGAGAGGCAAACCTTTAGATGAGAAAATAGAAGGAGTTAATCTCTCTTCTAATCTGACACCTGAGCAACAGGAGGAGTGCAAAGTTTTATTGAATCAATTTGCCTCCCTGTTTTCTCTAGCACCAGGCTTGACCCCTTGGGGCCAGCATGATATCCAAACTTGTGACTGTTTACCTGTCAAAAGCAGGGGCTACGGGATGTCAGAAAATGTAAGAACCCACATCAAAGGAGAGGTCAACAAGATGCTTGATCTCGGGGTAATAGAGCCCTCTACTAGTCCATGGTCTAGCCCAGTTGTATTAGTACCAAAGGCAGGATCCAAGGAGTTGAGATTCTGTGTGAACTATAGAGCTCTAAATGCAGTCACTAAGACTGATGCCCATCCTTTGCCAAGGACAGATGAGCTGGTGGATAGACTTGGTTCAGCCAAGTTCCTCAGCACATTTGATCTCACGTCAGGCTATTGCCAAATAGCCCTGACTGACCATGCCAAGGAGAAAACTGCATTATCTACCCCAGTTGGCTTATGCCAATTTAAGTTTATGCCTTTTGGATTAAAGAATGCACCTGCTACATTCCAAAGGATTGTTAATCAGGTTCTGAATGGGATGGAGGACTTCTGTATGGCATACTTGGATGACATTGCAGTGTTCAGCCCTACTTGGAAAGAACATGTTGACCACCTATGATATATTTTGCAGGCTCTTGAGCAAGCCCATCTGACCATAAAGTCAAGCAAATGTCAAATTGGTCAGAGTAAAGTGGTCTACCTTGGGCATGAGGTAGGTCTCAGATTCTGTAGGTTTATCACTCACACTTTCCTTACCACTAGCCCACTCCTCACCTGATGATTCTGTGTGGGTCTTTACGGATTCTTCTGATGAACTTTCCGGCTTTTCCCTCCAGGCTGTCCTTGTCTTTGTCCTGACGATCTTATTCTTCTGTTTGATGAAATAGGAGCGAGCTCCCCCGGAGGCCACTCTGCCTATAAGCATGTAGCCCGGCAGCGGGGACTCCGGGGAGCCCACGCCAAACCAGGGAAAAGCCTTGCCGAAAAACCCTGGAAGATTGTGTAGCTGTAGTTGGCAGGAAGTTGTCGGCGTGTATCCGTACTTCAATAACCAGCATGCACTGGTAAGTGTTCTTAGCGGATAAGGAAATAACGGTCCAGTGCGGAACAGCACAAACAGTACAGTACTCCAAAGAACTTGGACGACGAAGAGTTCCCAGCAGAGAGCGTCCGATGGCAGATGAGACGCTGAAGCAGGAGTGAGTACAAGAAGGCAGCGCAGAGTGCGGGTAAACAGCGGAAGCAGAAAACAAACAGGTAAGCGGAAATAAACGGGAGGAGGAAACCGCGAACAGCGGTAACGGAAAGACACGGGCAGACGAACAGGGAGGGAAGGCACGGGGAACACAGAGAAACAACTGGAGGCAAAGCACAAACGTGGTGTACTCTTGTAGGCAGCAAGAAAGTTGCAACGCACAGGTGTTCTCCATTTTCAGGTACTTGTAGGCAGTACACCTTGCAGTGACTCAGAGTCTAGTCCTTCTTCCATAGCGCCCATCTGCTCCATACTTTCCATGGGCGATATATGACAGTAGGAGGTGGTGAAATAAGGCCTTTGCTCAGCAAGATTGAAGCTATGCAAAATTGGACAACCCCTTCTACTCAAACCCAGGTGAGAGACTTCCTAGGCCTCACTGGGTATTACAGGAATTTCATTGAGAACTATGGATCCATAGCTTCACCAATGAATGTAATCTCTTCTCCTAAGTTCCCTAAAAAGATCAAATGGAATGAGGAGTGCAATCAGGCCTTTGAAAGCCTGAAGAAAGCCCTTTGTCAAGCTCTAGTTCTCAGAGCTCCTGACTACCACCAACACTTAATTGTACAAACAGATGCTTCCAATATAGGTATAGGTGCAGTACTCAGTCAACTGGATGAGAAATGTAGGGAGCACCCCATTCGCTTCATCACTCGTAAACTGAAGGAACCTGAAACAAGGTGGGCAACTATTGAGAGAGAATGTTTTGCCATTGTGTGGGCTTTAAAGAAGTTTAGACCATACTTGTAAGGATATACTTTCATCATTCAAACAGACCACCAACCCTTGAGATGGTTGATGCAAATTAAAGGGGAAAACTCAAAACTGCTAAAATGGTCAATCTGCCTCCAAGGCTTTGATTTTACCATTGAGCACAGGTCAGGATGTCACCACCAAAATGCTGATGGTCTCTCTAGGATGTTTATAACCGATAAGAGGTAAGAGACTCATCCAGGAGTGGATTAGATCCTCCTGTCCCTTAGTCTGGGGGGGAGGGGGGCGAGTGTTAGGGAGAATTCTCATTCTATGGCTTATTTCCCTTACCTATAGAGTCCCCCAGCAGCTTTGCTGGATTTGAAGGGTTTGTTTCTTTTTACCTGCTAAGAATGAGACTCTTTTTCCCACTCTTAGGCATTTTTGCTATGTGTGTTCTAGGCTATTTTTGTGTTTAATACCTATGGGATCTTTCTCAACCCCATAGGAACCATCTTTATTCACATGTGTTACACAGCACCCTCAGTGCAGTGACACAGGGGTGTTGTAGTGACCCCCAAACATAGACTCCATACCCTGGGACTGACTACTGTCTCCCAGGGCATGTAAAGTCCCCATTGACTTTACTGGTCAAATCCTATGAACTAAACCAGTACAACCCATCTTACTATGGAGGTACTGGAAGGGGTTAATAGTTTTTCCCCTTTGTTCATTTTCGAGAGGGTACCGTACAGTCTCCTCTCTCAAAAGTTTCTGGCTGGTGGCAGTGGTTACCACCATAAATATTCAACTACGAATATTTCCCTATCGGATTTTCCCATTGTTCGAGGCTACCACCTTTTCTGACAGCCTCTAACATACCGCCGGTGCATTTTAATATTAACTTTGCTCCGGTAGGTTTTATTTGCCAGAACTTTAATATAACTTCTTTCTCGTGTCTTTCTCTAAACTCCTAACCCAGGTCGGGGATCCTTTGTTCGTCCTTTTGGCGTGCTTCTGCCGAGAAGCCCTCCTTTCGGCGCCACTGAGTCTGGGGTTGGTCCATGGTGTGGGAGGGGGAGTAGGACCCCTGGACAGGGTTGCCTTCACAAGCCATGTCGCCCTCTATCCTGATAGGCTGGACGGTCTCCCGCCAAGATGACCACTCCACTGTGTGAGTGACAGCTAGGCTGTATGAATGGGGATCTTTTTGCATAAAAGCAGAGTCCTGAGGACTGGAAGTGTAAGATGTTGCCACTGGAACTTAGAGGAAAGAAGCCAAAGACATCTGCAATGACTGAACCACCGGTGAAGCCCTGCTGCAGCGTCTCACCACTTTTCTCCACACAACGAGAGGAGATCTTCATCTGCAAGAGCCTTCTTCCCTTGAGCTGGTGGGGCCAACCAGTTTGCCAATCACATTCCCAGACCTGCCTTGGTTGAATCTCCCGTACCCTGTACACAGAGGCCGGATAGCCAGGCACCAGTCCACCCGGACCGCAATTTAAAGGAGCGTACCTTTTATTCGTCGGGCAGCACCGCGGCTGGTTTCATCCCTGGGTAGTGCAGTAACTCGAACCTTCCTCCACGACGAGAGCCTCTCTTCCTCTGCTGGATCACCCGAACTGCAGGAACTACCAGGAACAACCGCCACCGCAGGAGCCACTTCTTCATTTAAAGGTACATTGTTCCGCCAGGTCGCCCTTTCTTCGCGGTAGCACTAAAGGTGTTTTAAATCCTTTACCTACCGGTTGGGTTGGCCGCCCCTCTCTCTTAACATTGTCTTTTTCAACTTCTGCAACCACCTTTTCAAATTCGTTAACCAAAGACTTGACTGCAGCTACAAGAACATTTTGCTCCTGGGCCCTTGCCCTGTACCACTGACTCTGGCACAGCCCTACTGACTCTGGTCACATTTGTTAGATCTGCTTTCTTTAGATTGATTCTCACTGAGAACTGTGTTGGTGCACCTATTTCTTACAACCACCCCTTCCTTCCCTTTTCTAATCATTGTGAAATGCCATTTTGCTCAGTTTTCATTTTAAGTATTGCCTATACTGATGCACTGTCTTACTGAACTGGTTCACAAACTGATGGGAAGTGTTGCTAGGGTGTATAAGAACCTATTTCTAGATAACTTGTGCTTTCCCTCCCTTGTGAGGAATTGTTAGTGGATCCCTTGTGTGTAGTTGTCACTGTGCCGTTTTGCTCAGTTTTCACTCTGGTTCACTTGGTCTACAATTTAAATTGGGAGTGTGTATATTTTTCCTTTGACTTAATTTAACTTGCTTGATGACTGTGATACATGGGTTTTATTAGAAGTTTATAAAATAATATATATATATATCTACTTTTTAATACAAAGCTTTGGTCAGTGTTTCCTTGTGCCATAGTGCTGTAGGCCTATTGTGTAAACCCTGAATACTGCTCATCTCCCTCTTGAGATAAGTCTGACTGCTCAGCCACAGCTACCAACTAAATCTTTGTGCTACAGACTGATACCAAAGGGTATTGCTCTCACCTTTAGTCCTAATCTTGTGTAGTGCTCCCTAAGGGAACTGCACAGGATTCTGCCTAACACTACATTTAGATAGGATCATGAAAATTAGCCTACGCCAGACCCAGACAGAATTGTGAATGATAGCAAGTACCACATTTAGTTAGAATTTTGAACCTTAGCCTGTGTCGCAACTAGATAGGATTGTGAAAGTTAGCAAGTTCCATACTTAGATAGAATTGTGAATGTTAGCAAGTGCCACACTCAGATAGAATTGAGAACATTAACATGTGACACATCTAGACAGGATTATAAATGTTGGCCAGTGCCACATCTAGATAAAATAGCGAATATTAGCCATTGCCACATCTAGAATGCATTCGGAATATTAACAATCCCATATTTAGATAGAATTGTGAATCCTAGCTTGATTTGCATCTAGACAGGTTTTGAAGGTAGGTCAGTGCCACATCGGGATATAATAGTGAATATTGCCGTGCGTCATATATAGACAGGCTTGTGAATATTAGCCAGTGCCGGATCTAGATAGAAATGCAGAGATATTCACAAGCCACACCTGGAAAGAATGTGGAAATTTAGCACTTATCACCTCTAGATAGCGAGGCCAATTACCAACCCACTAACAATTTCACCCCTCTACATACTTTAACCAAACACAACCACAAACCTTAAGCACAACCAACCGCACAAACTTCACTACACGCAACAAAACAAACCACACATAACTTCGCACAGCAGCACAAGATGGCTACCGACCGGAAAGCACCCGCAAGCTCAGCGAACAGTGTTACCCAAACTGAAGCTGACAACAGCACATCACTGCTCTCTTGCACTTATCCCGCTTGTTCCCACTAACTTCAGGCCCCCACCCCCTTTTCCTTTGCAGATCCGCCAGAGCGCCAGGGGACCACTCCGTTGGTGATAGTGTGCGGTACAAATATCTTTTAACATTAACATTAACATAGAGATTTTATAGTATTTAAATACTCTGTACATTAGTTAATAGGCCTAAATATTGTCGACTTAAACAATCAGTTGATTTTATTGTTCTGCTTATATATTGATGTTGGACTCATTCATTTTTATAAAGGTATATTGTGTGAGGATATGACACAATCGATGGATCGTAGAAACAGAAAACAACTGTCGCACCAAATGTTACTTTGATGCCACATGTACAATTGTTGCTGACACTGCGAACTGGGCGCTGACTTCAGGAGGTGGCAGTACTAGGTCGGCCCTGGAATTGGTTAGAAATGCAGGGCAGATGTTGGCACAAATAAACCGTACAGAGGAGGAATCAGCATGCGTACATGGAACTACCAAGAGGGCTATGTGTCTGAGAAAATGTCAGCGAGACCCTCAAGAGTGCCTCCAAGATGAGACAATGCAGGAGGAATACTACCAGAGACTCTAGAGAGATGCAGTAGGTGCAAAAGACATTGATAACAGACAAGCGGGAGGCTGCTCTCTGAAGCAACAGAATGCATCTTCCAGAGCTGTATCATCTTTTCAAGCCGGAATGAGGTGTTTATGAGGCCTGTAGTCAGCACCACAGAACCTCATAGAAGACCTTGATTCATGCAAATGCAGGGTTGGTTGCTTTAGACAAGGACATGCTGCAGATTATTGTGTTGTATTGCCATGAAAGTTAACATTGTTGGACTTCCAAATTTGTTATGTGAACTCTGTTTTCTCTGGCAATTATTAAACAAGCTATAATTAACACTGTCACCTGTTTGTGGTGAAATACATGTTTCTATATACGTTTGCTTTATACATAATGATTTCTGCTTTTTTAGGTATCCCGAAATTAATTACAGCTGATATGGTAAAAGACGGCGTTGTCGTAATTGATGTGGGTATTAATCATATTGAAGACCCCACAACAGGAAATACCAAACTAGTAGGAGATGTGGACTTTGATGGTAAGTATACCTTGTTGACACAGCAGAGTTTTTTGTGTGTTTAGTTGGTAGTGATGCTGATCATAATTTCAATGTGATTTAAAGTTATTCAAATTGTCAGTAATTTATCCTGGGAGGTGTCTAAAATATGATTGTTTTGGGAAAATGTCTAGTATGTGAAGGAGCAAATGCTGCAGCTCCAAGCAAACAGGTGGCACTGGAAAGAAAAGTCGTATTGGTCATGCTGGGAAAGCAAAAACAAACAACACACGAGAGGTGGCAGAACAGTTGACATGGGAGGGAGACGTTAAGGGAGAGGGAACATATCACAGATGCCTCGAGAGCGAGAAGCACGTGATACAGGGGGAACATTCCTCAAAGAAGAAAAGGGTGAAACTTGAAAGATACAAAGTAACGGGCACACATATTTATTTCTTTATTGTTCATTTGGAAAAGCGCTAGCTATGATATGTAAACGCTATGTAGCTCCACCAAAGCAAAGGTGGGACAGAAAGGGTGAGCAGAGTGATCTGATCATTTACAGCTTAGGAACATTCCGGGTCAGTTATGTGCTGAAGAGGCGGGGCAAGGGAGACCTTGTTAAACGAGTCTTCACAAGATCGCTGGTTACCTTTTCTTCCTGTAGACCGTGGAGTTGAGGTTGCCAGTATGTCGGTGTATCTATTGCCGATGAATGGGTAGCGCGAGAAATTAGCCCAATCCCCTCCTGACGATATATGACAGGATGGCACTGGACCAACTCCCAACAGCACGGGTGGCACTTCTCAGTATTTGCGTGACGTCGGGACAGTGTTTCCACTGGCTGAGAAGGCTTGATGAAGACACCGATGATAGCGGAAGCTGAACTCAGGAACATACAAGAAGGCAGCAAGGCACAGGTACCGGCAGGGCACAAGACAGGCAAAGGAGAAAGGACTGCAAGGACAAGCAGGACAGACAGGGAAATCCCACTTTCCTAGTAGAAGAGAGTTAATCTAGGAACCCAGACAGGACCTCCCCTACCCTAAACCAGGAGGCAGGCAAGGACCCAGCAGAACAGGGAAGCAAGGGTTAGAAGGACCAAGGAGCAAGAAGAGGACAAGGAGAAGAGGCAGGGCTAGGCAGGATAAGGCAGAGCAGGGAACTGGAGGGCTGAGGCACGAGCGCCAGGACTCCAGCAACGCATACACAGTAACAACCGCGTTGAGACGCGTTGTCCCTGTGTATGAGGTGCTCTTTTAAGGCCCGGGATCAAAGCGAGGCTCGGAACGCATGTTCCGACACTGCGCATGCGCGGGACGTCGAATACTGACGATCCGCGCATGCGCAGATCCTCGCAAGATGGCGGCGTCCACGGAGCCTATCCGGACCGCGGGTCGGCGTGAGGAAAGACGCCACCGCGGGTACAGCCTCCATGAAGGAGGAGACCGCTGCGGCGGTGGACCCGGGACCCCAGGACAGGTAAGTGGCGCCCGCGAGCGAGCGTGCGGCGTGACACCATACCCCCTCCCGGACAACCCCAGAGCACCTGGTTTCCAAGGATAGCGGAGATAGAAGTCCCGAACCAGGCGTGGTGCATGCACGAAGGAGCGCGGTTCCCAAGTGCGGTCACAAGCAGGATAACCCTTCCAGCTAACCAGGAGCTGCAGAGCACCCTGCCAAATCCGTGAATCACAAATCTCCTGCACCTCAAATTCAGGGACCCCCCGAACCAAAACCGGGGCAGGACGGGAACAGGTACGACCCATAACATCGGGCACATAGGGCTTCAAAAGGGAGACGTGAAAGACAGGATGGACCCTCCAAGAACGAGGCAGAGACAAACGAAAGGCAACAGAAGAAATACGCCCAATGATGCGAAAGGGACCAAAAAAGCGGGGAGCTAGTTTCACAGGTAAATTGCGTACCGGTAGATTCTTGGAGGACAGCCATACCCTGTCCCCAACATGAAGGACAGGCTCAGGGCTCCGTCTCTTGTCAGCCTGTTCCTTCATATGTGCCTGTGCCACTGCCAAGGTACCGGCCGCCAGACGATGTTGATCGCGGATCAGGGACACCAGGGCATCTGCAGATGGTACGGCACTGGAAGATGCAGGACGAACTGGCAGCAGTCTGGGATGAAGACCGGTAGAGCAGAAAAAGGGGCTGAGTCCGGTAGCAGAATGAACAGCATTGTTGTAAGCCGCTTCCGCGGTGTCCAACCATTCCGACCAGTTGTCTTGGGTGGCATTGGCATAACAACGTAGGTATTGCTCAAGGGTCTGATTGGTGCGTTCCGTCTGCCCATTGGTCTGTGGATGATAGCCGGAACTCAGGGCCTGCTGAATGTCCAAATGCCGACACAGTTGGTCCCAAAAAGATGAGATGTATTGAGACCCCCGGTCTGATAGGATCTTCTCCGGAAGACCATGAAGACGATACACCTCGTGTAGAAAACGTTGTGCCATCTGGGAGGCAGTGGGCAGTTTAGGAAAGGGCAAGAAATGAGCAGTCTTGGTGAAACAGTCCACCACCACCATTATACACGTGAAACCACCAGATAGGGGCAGGTCAACGATGAAATCTGTGGCGATGGTATGCCAAGGGTACGGAGGCGTAGGCGTGGGTTTCAGGAGACCAATGGGCCTTTTGCGAGGAATCTTGGTCTGGGCACATACAGGGCAGGAATCCACGTAGTGCTTTACCAGTGTGGCCCATCCAGGCCACCAGTACTGCCGTGCAACCAGTTCTTGTGTTGTGCGGACTCCACGGTGACCACAAACGACGGAATCATGGCAATTTTGTAGAACGATCTTCTGGAGCTCCAAGGTGGGAACGTACAGACGATCCTTGAAGAACAACAAGCCGTCACGTTCTCTGATGTCAGCGTGTTTTAGTATCTGTGATTTTGAGGGATCCGTTCGTGTGGCTTCTCTCAACTGTTGGAGCTGGGGAGTCACCATTGATAGAAAATGTTTTGACGCTATCAGAGGCTCCGGTTCCTTGGCACCTTCAACGTTGTTTTCCAGAGACCGTGACAGGGCATCAGCCTTAGTATTCTGGGAACAAGGAATGTATGTGACGGTGAAATCAAACTGCGAAAAGAAAAAGGCCCAACGAGCATGACGGGAGGTTCTGCATTGCAAAGAGCGCAGGTACTGTAGATTACGGTGATCTGTGCAAACCACCACCGGGTACCTCCCACCCAGCAAGTGATGTCGCCACTCCTCGAGAGCTGCTTTTATCGCCAGTAATTCCTTTTCTATCACCGCATAGTTTCTCTCGCTCACTGACAATTTCCTTGAGTAGTAAGCCACCGGGTGCTCTGTTCCTGTGATTGCATCTTGCTGTAGTAAGACCGCACCAATTGCGTAGTCCGAAGCGTCTGTTTCAACCACAAACGGCTTTTCATCATCTGGATGTCTAAGAACAGGAGCCGACATGAAGGATCTTTTCAATTCCAGAAATGCCTCCTCGGCCTGCGTGTCCCAGAGAAACGGCACCTTGGTACTGGTCAGGCGGGTTAGACTGTTGGCAAGTTGAGAAAAGCGTGGAATGAAGCGTCGATAAAAGTTGGCAAAGCCCAAGAACCTTTGAAGTGACTTCACGCCATGTGGCGGTTTCCATTCTCGTATAGCTTGCAGTTTTGTGGGATCCATCTGCACTCCTGTGCTGCTGATCACATAGCCCAGAAATTCCATGCTTTCCCTATGAAATTGGCATTTTTCTACTTTGGCATACAGGCCGTTATCTGTTAGTCTACAGAGAACTTCCTGAACATGCGCAACGTGTGCAGTACGAGTGTCAGAAAAAAACAGAATGTCATCAAGGTATACCCATACAGATATTCCAATAAGGTCCGAAAAGACATCGTCCATGAACCGCTGGAAGACGGCCGGGGCGTTGCAGAGTCCAAACGGCATCACCCTGTACTCGTAGTGACCAAAAGGTGTTTTAAAGGCCGTCTTCCACTCATCTCCCTTCTTAATCCGCACCAGGTGATAGGCCCCTCTTAGATCCAGCTTGGTGAAGATTTGTGCGGATTTCAGGGATTCGATGATGTCCCGGATGAGTGGTAATGGGTACCTGTCTTTCCTCGTGATCTCATTTAGTTGACGATAGTCGATACAAGGGCGCAAAGTGCCCTCTTTCTTCTTGACGAAGAATAACAGGAATCCTGCGGGGGACTTGGACGGCACTATGTAGCCCTTGTTGAGGCAATCCGTAATGTACTCCTGTAGGAAGCCTTTCTCGAGTTGAGTCAACGAATAGATCTTGCCATGGGGAATGACCGCATCAGGCAGGACGTCAATGGAACAATCAAAGTGCCGGTGGGGCGGTAATGGTATGTCCTCAGGCTTGGAGAACGCCTTGTGGTATCCAGCATATTCTTGAGGTACCAACTGAGTGGCACATAAACGGGCAGATACGTCAGCAGGATTGAGGGACTCCAAAATTTCAGGAAAGGTTTCGTGAAGTCCACAGTCCCGAGGACAACGTGTCGAAGAGAACACCAGGGAACGAGCAGTCCAGTCGACCTGAGGATTGTGATATAACAGCCAAGGTAAGCCCAGCACCACCGGAAAAGAGGGAGACTTGATGACATCCAATGAAATCCGTTCGAGATGCCCTTCCACAGAGAGCCACAAGGGATCGGACTGTTGGCAGACTGGACCAGAAGACAAAGCAGAACCATTGATCACCTCGACCACTGTTGGTCGTTCCTTGTAATGTAAACGGATCCCATTGGTAATCGCGAACGAGGCATCGATGTAGTTGCCGGATGCTCCACAATCCAGAAGGGCCCAGGTTTTCATACACTTCCCTAGCCAGGCAACACCGACTTTCAGGATCAACAACGGTACCGGGTTCATAGGAGGAAGGTCAGATTCAGAAAGGCGGCCCGCTGCTGCCTTTGCCTCAAACAACGGGCCTGTTAGTTTTCCTGTTTCTTCAGAGGGCGTAGCGGACAGGTGCCTAGAAAATGACCTGAACCACCGCAATACAAGCACAGGCTTTGCTGTCGTCTTCTTTTCTTTTCGGTCTCGGACAACGGGCCTCGGATGGCACCCAACTGCATGGGTTCTGGACCCATATCGGTAGGGACAGCTGGTCCGGGGTTCTGTACCGGAAGGACCGGTTGATACCTGTCAAATCTGCGACGTTCACTCCGTTGTTCAGCTAACCGGTGGTCAATGCGTAAGACTTGTTCCACCAATGCAGGCAACGTTTCTGGCTCCGGGATGTGCAGCAATTCGTCTTTGTACTCTTCTCGTAGTCCCCGACGAAACAGGGTTTTTTGAGTGATTTCGGGCCATTGTGAATCGGTTGCTAATTGTCGAAACCGACTGATGTAGTGGATTATGTCACCTGACCCTTGTTTGATCTCCATTAAAGGATAGTTCCGGGACTTTTTTTTTATTGTCCCTACGGGTCGGCCATGTGTTTGTAAGCATAAATCGGTAGATCGTAGGAAACTTTCCTATGGACCTTACCCGACTTTTCGCCCATTATCGCACTCGAAATCAGCCTCCATTTTGTGATAATCCTATCATTCCGCCGCATCGACCTGGCTCACCTGCCTTTGCGGCACTAAATCAAATCCCCCGCCCCTGAGCCTGACATCAGCAGACGCGTACTGCCCATTTCAAGCACGTCTCGTGTCAACAATCGCTGCGCCTCAGCTATTGACGTGTTGCCATGGAAATGGCAGGACGCCTCTTTCCCCAATAAGTATAAACAGACCGTTTCACAACACACAGCAGCAGATTTTCGATTCCATTCCTCTCTCTGTGTTACTTTGAGTATTCTGTGACTCGTTTCAGTGCTCTGGTCAGCTACCTTCGCCGCTTGTAGCCCGTGTGAACACCTGTACCATCTCTGTAAATTATTTTACTATCTTTACCGCACAATGGCCACAATAATGCCGTATATGTACGAGCCCGAGTACACCGAGGAAGAACTACTGGAAAGTCAAGCACGCGAAAACGATGGGGATTCGGACAGCAGTTGGGAGGACCAGTCAACGGATGAAGAGCCTGGACCATGTCGCATGGACGGCGTCTCCACCTGGTGCACGTGCAATCGGTGCGAGCTAATGCCAACTGAGGAGGAGAACTGCTGCTGCCGTGAAAATTCCGGGTGCTTGGCCTACATTTCGGAAAGCGAGCAAAGTCTGCAGGAAGGCGAGCAAAGTCCGCAATGCATCACCGAGCTGCCAGAGTTCAGGGAAGCCTGCCTCTCACGGACCGTGTTGAGGATGATGATGGTGCTTATGCACGAACTTCGCGGCACTGTTCGTCCGCGTAATCCGAGTAACGAGTAAGTATACTCTGTTTGTGATGTCAGTAATGCCACCACTATTTCATGGTCGTCTCCCACATATAAAATTACATTTACATATCATTCGAACGCATGTAAATTTGTTCCATATAGTGCATTTTCTAGATATAATTTTTTTCTAAGAAAAATGACATGTGTTACCTGAATCGACATTGATAAGAAAGTTTGGTCAGTTTAATACAGTTTGCATCTTTTTTTTTCACAGGTGGTACAGGCTGGTGGCCTATCGTTGCTTCACTTGGTGGCTTCACGGGAGGCTCGGACACCGCGTTCGGAGAGTAATACCTGCCTGTGCGGTACTTGCCATTAGACAACATTTCCCCAGTGACAGTGGACAATACCGCGGATTTTCCCTCGATGTGCTGCAACCTCAACTTTACAATGTGTAATGTTTATTATTTATGTTTAATTAAAATCTAAAATAAAGCCCAACATATATTTTAACAATGGTTGTTTTGATTTTTTAAATGAATCTAGTGTATATTCTCCTGGGAGGGTGAGGTATTTATAAACTCACCCCCCTGCATTCCATGTAGTAGATCCTGCAGCCATCCTCTTACATTCAGTTAGATGGCCTCTCCTTGGTGAGGCCCTGCGGCAAACGGGTCTTGTCTGCACGACCACCGCCCCGATCCACCCCCCGCCCTATCAAAGGCAGTTCGCACCGGGGTACTTGTGCTGGCAAGTGGAGCTGTCAGGGAGCGATAAAGGCCAAGAGGTGCCAAAGACCATGTACACTTCAAAGTGGTCTATAGAGCATGGGTTGTTGTTCCCATGTCTACCTCCAGACCCCGTGTCTCCTGCCAAGCATCCCCCCTCACGCTGGACGGCCCCCTGCAATCCACATAAGTGTGTCTCCATTCACGAGTCTTCCTGTGTCTTGTCTGCACGACCACCGCCCCGATCCACCCCCCGCCCTATCAAAGGCAGTTCGCACCGGGGTACTTGTGCTGGCAAGTGGAGCTGTCAGGGAGCGATAAAGGCCAAGAGGTGCCAAAGACCATGTACACTTCAAAGTGGTCTATAGAGCATGGGTTGTTGTTCCCATGTCTACCTCCAGACCCCGTGTCTCCTGCCAAGCATCCCCCCTCACGCTGGACGGCCCCCTGCAATCCACATAAGTGTGTCTCCATTCACGAGTCTTCCTGTGTCTTGTCTGCACGACCACCGCCCCGATCCACCCCCCGCCCTATCAAAGGCAGTTCGCACCGGGGTACTTGTGCTGGCAAGTGGAGCTGTCAGGGAGCGATAAAGGCCAAGAGGTGCCAAAGACCATGTACACTTCAAAGTGGTCTATAGAGCATGGGTTGTTGTTCCCATGTCTACCTCCAGACCCCGTGTCTCCTGCCAAGCATCCCCGCTCACGCTGGACGGCCCCCTGCAGACCGCATAATGCCACGACATATACACGTCATTCATTCACAAACACACCCCTGTTTCGAATTCTTTATAACCCACTTCATATTTCTAATGAGAACTTCTTTGCGCTTTGCTAGTCAACCCGTGAAGGTGCTGGTTATCTGCTCTTCGTCTCTGTGAACTTCCGTGACCACTTTGAGCAA
This sequence comes from Ambystoma mexicanum, assembly GCF_040938575.1. Taxonomy (NCBI): domain Eukaryota; kingdom Metazoa; phylum Chordata; class Amphibia; order Caudata; family Ambystomatidae; genus Ambystoma; species Ambystoma mexicanum. The sequence goes on from NC_090937.1 coordinate 187,491,972, forward strand.
ACTCGTCAGTTTGCAACCTGTGAACTGCTCCCTGTTCTACGACAAGAAACTACTCTGATCCCTGCATCTAACTGTTTGTTCGTCAAGGTAAGTCCATGTACCATAATCATTTTGCGTCCAATTTTTTAATTTATATCTATTTGCTAGTAGTCATCAAATTGCATCCATGTTTTCTTTTCGTTCACGACAGTACATGCAAGGAACTAGTCACATGTTCTGAGTTTAGTCAAATTACTTTTTCTATTTTTTGAAAGTTATTGAAATACTTATCCGCATGTGAATAACATGTATAGTTCCAAGAACCAAAACGGACCTTGCATTGAACCTTTTATGTGTCATTTAATGTTTTAACACATTGGTATTCATAGAGAATTGTTGATCTTTACTTTTCAGAACTTTCCATAATGCCTGCCTGTTCCATTGGCGGTTGCCCTTCGAAGACCCATAACAAATCTGAAGGTACTATAATGCATGTTTTCCCTAAGACAATAGATCAGATAAGAGAATGGGTCCGATATTGCGGATATCCAGCCTCTGAGATAGAAAGTAGAGTCCTAGAAGTCTTTGCGGACAAGAGGGGTGATCGATACCGCATCTGCAGCAGGCACTTTAGCCCAGACATGTACTCCACATCATTGCTAATAAGGACGAAAACACCGCGAGCGAGGCGAAAATTGCTCTCAACCGCTATTCCCACTCTATTCGTCCACATCCCTCCACTGGTGAGTCAAGTTTACGTATTTATCTCTCGGCATTGCGGTAGTGTGTAGCATTAGCTAACAATAATTTCCCCATTTATGTATCCACTCAATATGAAGGCTGAAGATTCTCCATCCGTGTCGTTATTGCAGTCATCAGCCACTTCAAGCGCCTATCGGGTAATCTTACTTAGCTATTCTGACACTGACTTGTTTTAGGCATGTAAATCAATAGTTTTAATTGATCGTGTAATTATTTTACCTAATGGTACACCACAGTACTCGTCCTCTAGTCTTTGTTTTCAGTTATAATTATTGTTATCCAAAATAATGCAAGTACTGTCTTTCAGGGAGATGCTGAGGAGTCCAACGCATTGACGACAACCGTAGATGTCACTCAGATGCTCGAGGTACGTTTCCGGACAGTTCCATCGATGGAGATCATCAGATCTTGCATTCTTGTAGCGTGATTGTTACACACAATGTTTCTTTCGTTTTTAGCCATTGGTATGTCCTTCTGTCGTCGCCCTCCTATGTGTCTTCTTTTTTCAATATTGTGTTCATTACTAATGAAAGTCCTATGTTTCAGGGAGTCGATGGAGCATTAGTCCAAGAGGAAGGGGGAGCATGCAGTTACGGGTCGGCGCAACAGCTTGCAGAAGTGTGCACCGCAGTTACAGCGTCCCTTGATGTTCTTATGCATTTCGAGGTATGGATACTGACAGATCAATCATGCGAGATCAAATGACGTGATTACATCCGCTATACTTCCTTCTTTATTAACGCAAGTACTATGTTTCAGGGAGCTGACGGAGCTTCTTCAACAAGAACATCACCCCTAGTAGTTGATGCAGATCTCTGGGTGGTGACACTTCCAACGATGGAGCAAATCGAATCATATTTAGATATCCATTATTTATTTTAGACAACTGATCATTTGTGCAGGTCTATTTAGATGAGCCGTTGACGCCTGCAGAAAGTTTATGTTCTTTTAAACAAAATACAAAACCATACTAATGCAATTACTGTGTTTCAGGGAGTTGCTGAAGCCTCATCTTCAATAATATCATCAATGGAAGTCTATGCGGAGCCCGAGGTATGGATCTTGACAGTTCAATCTAACTAGATCAACAATGCGTGAACTATTGTCGTTTGAATGTTCTACACAATGCGTTCATTCGTGTTTTGCTATTGAGATGTACGTATGGGTATTGGTCCCCAAGTACATTTTGTGTTTTCAATATTATTATACATACTAATGAAAGTTCTATGTTTCAGCGAGTCGATGGAGCCTCAGTGAGTGATGGATGTGCTTATCATGAAAGTATAGTCGTTGCAGCGCGAGAGGAAGTGGAGACATGCACACACGAGTCGGAGCAACAGCGTCCAGATGTTGAAGTTCGAGGAAAGAAAGTTTCAAAGAAAAGAAAGCAAAAGAAGGTTAGTGTCCTGTTCACTATATTATGTTGTCTTTCACTGTCAATAGTTCAATACTGTAAGTTGTGTTTAAACTGAACATCCCTTTTCTAATCTGTCCTCTAGTTGCGAGTGGGTGTAAGAACTAGATCTACACAGACAGTGAAGCGAACGAGAGATGTTGCTTGTCAAACCTTTTGGCAGGGACTTGAGACTGGAGATGCATCGTGCCAATGGGAAGAATATGAAGTGATTGACAACGGAGCTATACCACCACCAGCCATTGATAGTGAATGTCCTCCTGGTAGTTTGGATGCAGTCGTAGATCAATTCACAGAATCCACACCCGCAAAAAATAAGAGCACGCGAAAGTTGAAGACATTGTTTTTTTCTCCCATCTCCGGACAAGGAACAGATGTTGCAATGGAAGAGAATGAAGTGGACGACAATGAAACACCATCAATATCACTCAGCATAGCGGAAGACGATATCAGAGATTGTACCTTTCATGCGAGTGACATGTCCTCAACGTTACAGGCCGAACCAGCTGGGATGCAGAGTGACAGTATAAGGAAAGAGGCCAAATTCATTGTATTCGATAGCTGTTTGATGGATATTATTATGATGATGAAATGTGGGCATTGGGTTGGTGGGGAAGTATGTGGGGAGCCATTGATTAATGTGACTCGTGCAATTCGAGGCACTAACCTTAAAATACATGCCACCTGTACACAATATCATCCGTTCGCATGGTCTGCACAACCCATGCTGGGGCAACTGCCAGCAGGCAATCTACTTTGTGCAGCGGCCGCACTTTTTAGTGGTTCAAGTTTTAAAAAGTTACAGTATTTCTTTCAGTTTGTGGGAATCCATTTCATTGCGAAAAGTCAGTTCTACAAATACCAAACCGATTATCTATTTCCAGCCATCAGCGAAGCTTGGAGAATGGAAAAAATGTCAATGGAAAGTACATTCGCGGGCAAACGCTTCAGGCTAGCCGGTGATGGACAATGCGACAGTCCAGGATTTTCAGCCAAGTACTGCACCTACCACTTTCAGGACATGGAAAGTAAGAAAATTGTGAGTTCGGTGGTCGTGCAGGTGTCACAAAGTACATCCTCAGTGGCCATGGAGAAATTTGGCTTTGTAGCATCATTGCAAGAACTACAATCGCGGGGAATGGTGATCGACCTGATAGCCACGGACAGACACGTTTCAATTGCCAAGACAATGAGAGAACAGTACAAAAATATAAATCACCAATTTGACGTTTGGCATCTTGCAAAATCAATCAATAAAAAATTGTCGGCTGCAGGAAAAAAAAAAGATATGCAAGGTATTTCACAGTGGTCCAAGTCAATCAGCAACCATCTTTGGTGGAGCTCAAAAACATGTGAAGGGTCGTTGGAAATTCTACTGGAAAAATGGCGGTCAGTAATGTTGCACTGTAGCAACGTACATCGATGGTCGACAAATGAGCATTTCCACAAATGTGAACATGGCCATTTGTCCACAGAGGAGGCACGGAAGAAGAAGTGGTTGATTCCTTCATCACCCACTCACAAGGCCATTGAAAAGATTGTATTTGATAAAACTATAACAAAAGCTTTGAGGGGACTCACGGAATTCTGCCACACAGGAGATTTGGAGGTGTTCCACAATATGTGCCTCAAGTACAGGCCCAAAAGATTGCATTTTGGCATGGAAGGCATGATAAATCGGACTCTTCTAGCGGTCTTGGCACATAACCATAATGTTGGCCGTCAACAAAGTAGGACGACCGGAACTTTAGGGACGCTTCGCTACAATAAGGCCTTCACTAAAAGAAGTAAACAATGGGTGATCAAACCAGTGTTTGAGGATATGCAATATGAGTTTATTGAGAGACTTATCGTAGATGTCCTCGATAGGCACATACATGGAGTGGTGAACGAACCTATGCAGGGGACAACTGCATTGCCACCCAACATTGCCTCTGTTCCATGTCCACCTAAAGCAGAGCTCATTGAGAAATACACATCACGGTTTAAATGATTGTAATTCGATTGTCTGTTCTCTCGAGTCTCCTCATGTTGCAGGCCCATTGCAATTAAACCAAACAGTAATATAAATCATTTTTACAAAAATTATAGAATGTTTCCGTATTACAAACACATGGCCGACCCATAGGGACAATAAAAAAAAAGGCACGCAGACAAGATGCCCTTACACTAACTGGAGCTAACTAGAAATGTGTGCTCGCTCAAAGTGAAGGTCAGCTGCTTTGATGTTTTGCTCGGGTGGCGGAACGGCCCACGACCCAATATAAGGTTCTATTGTGATTTGACCTTGACAGGCCGGGACCATCCTGAAAGACTAAGAAAAGATAATGAATAAAATTTCAGAAACGAAACGATGAGCCACGTTCATTAGAAGAAGTAACGTCGGCAAAGAAGGAGTGGTGTTTCGGGTCTGCCCTACACAGAGACACAATGGAAAATGCAAATATAATGTAAGTAACTTTTGATGAGTTTATACCGCAATTTCATTACTATACAGTGGCTTTAAAGACGGGTTCAGTTGTACTTGTTCGTTCTATGTGGCATAGTGTTTTCTACCGCGCACTATCTGGAGGAGAAACATCTGCTTTTACTGAAGCACCTCAAAACCTTCCTCTTTGCTTCTGCTTTCTCTCTCCCTCTCCCCTGCTACAACTGGTCCACTGTCTGCGACCTCGGTCCTGGGCCCTTCCACTCTCCACCTGCACTGCCTCCCTGTCAACCCCTGCACTGGGGGACTGTCTCAGTATCCTACAGCCCCCCCTTCCCAGCACTTGTTCTGCACTTACCTTGCACTTGCCACCAGCTGGCCCTATTTATTTATTATTTTATGCTACTTACCTTGTACTCCACTCCCCCCCCCTCCATGCCTCGCCACGCCTTTAAACACTTGTGTACACCCAGTAGCGCTGTCCTCGCTATGAAATGAATAATTTTAATAAGGATCTGATGGTGAGACTAATTTCATTTTTTATGTTTTTAGGTACATCATTCACTACTGTCTGTGTCACGAGTACCAGACACCGGCGGACGGCTTCTACAGCCGCCAGTTGCTTCTCCGCGTGAACAACGTTACCACCCTGACCATTTTATGGGACGATCGCCAAGTACAAGTATGCCCTTACGCGGTACTAACGGTTAGATGCAACATACCTACCGTTGTGGTGGCCTAGTGCCTCGTTGTTGGAACAGCCATGCGATTATCAGTGCGACAGAAGAGCTTATTTTTATCGTAAACCAACACCCTGTGTACTGCACACGAACATCGCTTCCCTCAAGACGAACTAATTTGGATCGAGAGCAAAGAAAAATGCAAATCGCTGAATATTCTCTAAACATTTGATGTCCAATAAACGTACTTTGCCAAATGTACAATCTTGCCGTTTGCTTTTAAACCACGGTTTCACATTCCGAATTGTGGTGCTGTATTGTGAGATGCTCTAAGACCCTGTGTACAGCAAAGGACCATCGCGTTCCTCAATACGAACTTTTTGGAACATGAGCAAATAAAAATGCAAATCGCTGAATATTCTCTAAACATTTGATGTCAAATAAATGTACTTTACCACATTTACAATCTTGCGGTTTGATTTCAAAGTACAGTTTCATATTCCGAATTGTGGTGCGCTGTATTGTGAGCTGATCTGTGTTGATTTCCGGGGTCTGTGTGGAGTCGCGTAGAAGACGCCTGGGCGCGTTTGCCTACGCAGCTCAGTCACGTCACGGATAGAGGCGGGGAATATGAATGTTTTGATAAAGTCTGTTTCAGGGGCGGGGGATTTGATTTAGTGCCGCAAAGGCAGGTGAGCCAGGTCGATGCGGCGGAATGATAGGATTATCACAAAATGGAGGCTGATTTCGAGTGCGATAATGGGCGAAAAGTCGGGTAAGGTCCATAGGAAAGTTTCCTACGATCTACCGATTTATGCTTACAAACACATGGCCGACCCGTAGGGACAATAAAAAAAAAGTCCCGGAACTATCCTTTAATTGATTCTGGGCCATGGCTGCCAAATTGGGCGGTTTAAAGATGTCCAAAAAGGCTTTCTCGAAGGCAGCGAAATCACCCAACAGAGGACTGTTGGTAGAGACCAAAGGTGCGGCCCAAGCAAGTGCATTGCCGGTTAGGTTTCCAAGGATATACCCGATCTTGGCCTTGTCTTGACCAAAATGACTTGACCTGAACTGGAAATGGATCCGACAGTGTGTACAGAACTCTGCCACTCGACGCGGGTCACCATCATACTTCATCGGAGTAGTGTAAGCCATGGAGTTCTCAGGCGGTGTAGCTGGTTGTGTGGGATTAGCCAAACTCCGGTCCAACGCTTGTCTAAGGGTGTTGTTCTCCTGGCGTAGGGTGGTCATTTCAAGACGCATGGCACGCATTTCTTCGCGAAGTTCCTGCATGTCGTCCATGTCGAGACTGGAGGAAAGGCGTCTCAATCTGTTAAACGAGTCTTCACGAGATCGCTGGTTACCTTTTCTTCCTGTAGACCGTGGAGTTGAGGTTGCCAGTATGTCGGTGTATCTATTGCCGATGAATGGGTAGCGCGAGAAATTAGCCCAATCCCCTCCTGACGATATATGACAGGATGGCACTGGACCAACTCCCAACGCCACGGGTGGCACTTCTCAGTATTTGCGTGACGTCGGGACAGTGTTTCCACTGGCTGAGAAGGCTTGATGAAGACACCGATGATAGCGGAAGCTGAACTCAGGAACATCCAAGAAGGCAGCAAGGCACAGGTACCGGCAGGGCACAAGACAGGCAAAGGAGAAAGAACTGCAAGGACAAGCAGGACAGACAGGGAAATCCCACTTTCCTAGTAGAAGAGAGTTAATCTAGGAACCCAGACAGGACCTCCCCTACCCTAAACCAGGAGGCAGGCAAGGACCCAGCAGAACAGGGAAGCAAGGGTTAGGAGGACCAAGGAGCAAGAAGAGGACAAGGAGAAGAGGCAGGGCTAGGCAGGATAAGGCAGAGCAGGGAACTGGAGGGCTGAGGCACGAGCGCCAGGACTCCAGCAGCGCGTACACAGTAACAACCGCGTTGAGACGCGTTGTCCCTGTGTATGCGGTGCTCTTTTAAGGCCCGGGATCAAAGCGAGGCTCGGAACGCATGTTCCGACACTGCGCATGCGCGGGACGTCGAATACTGACGATCCCCGCATGCGCAGATCCTCGCAAGATGGCGGCGTCCACGGAGCCTACCCGGACCGCGGGTCGGCGTGAGGAAAGACGCCACCGCGGGTACAGCCTCCATGAAGGAGGAGACCGCTGCGGCCGTGGACCCGGGACCCCAGGACAGGTAAGTGGCGCCCGCGAGCGAGCGCGCGGCGTGACAGACCTTCAAAGTCAAAACCGGTTACATACAGAATAACGGTACAAAGGAAGTGTATCACAAGTTGTTAAGAAGGAGTGGAAACCCCTCGTTTAAGCAGACAGGACAGGCCGGGGAAATACCACGCCCAATAACGGAAGAGTGAACAAATTTGACAAAGACCTGTTTTATTAGCAATCCATATTAAACAGGGGCAGCAACGAAAATCAAAAATCTGCAAGAGCGCGCTTGTCTTAGGTCTGACAAAGGGTTATAAACATGAAAGACATCACTACTGATGTGACATTATTCTTCAGTGTCACAAAAACCTACAGAGTGGTTAAGGGAATCAACTAAGTATATTTTCTGTAGGGATTAGTATTTTCATTAGCTACACTCTACCTGATGGCTCTGCCTGAGACCACCTACTAAATCGATACAGGGACATGTCATCATAATACAATATTATTGGCTGGTGCAACATTTATAGGACAGTGTTGTTGGTGGGTAGGGATTGGTCAACATTAACTTTACTAGCCATGTCAATTTGGAAGGTTATCGGCACATGAGCAACAATCGGGGCTGGTAAGAACGTCACCAAGGTGCTACTTTTCCAAGTTAGATACCATCTCTGATTCTCCAGGCAGCGAGCCAGGCAGCGAGCCAGAACCGGGCATACTTTTGTTTCTTTTATCCTGAAAATTCAATGGAAACGAAGGCCTTAGCCTGTCTGTTCCTGAAGTTAGTGAATAGCCACTCGTCTCCACCTGCAGGTCATGTATGTGGAGACCACATTTTAGATTATTCTGCTCAGCATTTGATAGGATTATAGCTCTTATTAATGCTGATGTCTTTACATCCCTTGGCCCCTAGAGCCCCTAGAGACTTGTTTGAGCTACTTTTTTTTCCCCCAATATTAAGCCTTAGTTTATGTGAATCTGCCCGTCCAATATTATTTGTTTCTTTGCTTAATCTAAGAGACATGTGTCTCACGCCTGGGAACTGGTGTCGTCTGTTCTCTTGGGTGATGATTCAAACCTTCCCTGTTCAAGGCATGTGCAATTATTGTCTGGGCTATTCAGGTCTGGCTTTTCTGCTAACTCAGCGACTCGAGTACCCATGCAGCTTTGAGGTCTCCTGATGTCTCCCATTTAGTCGAACATGGCTGCGCCCTCAATCTTGTTTTACATGGCCACTCATTCTGGCTACGCTTCCCGTTAAGCAAGCTTTATATGTATTCTTATGCGTCTTGCATTTCAGCGTGTACAGGGTATATGTTTTCTCACCTATTGGATGCAAACATTCTTCATGTCCAAGTGCAGTTTGACCTATTGTTTGTGTAGCTTCATGGTGTTTGCGTATCTGCTTCGTGTCTAATGCGTCTACGTGTCAGTTCAAGCAGAGACGTCATTTGCTTTTGTCATCTTGGTTACAGCATGTTCATATCCTCCCTAGGTTGCAAATTCAGCTCCTCTTCAATTCCTCCGGTGTAAGGTCGGTAGTGTTATATTAGTGAGTAATTTGCGTTATGGCGGCAGGGGGTGGGAGCAAAGGCATTAATGATGCACACCTTGCACTTTTACAATATCAAGATGGCGGAGGGACCTACATAATGAATGACACATTAATTTGCCTCTCTTCAAAGTAAGCACTGATCATAAAAGAGGGGGACATGCATCCTCCTTTAAAGGTTCCAGGGTCAGAAGGTTGTTTTTATGGCAAATAAGGTTTGTCAGGCAGCATTAGGGATTGAGTAACTTCTTCAACAATTGATTTTCAAGATTATTTCTGAATAGTTTATCGTATTTTTCATTTCTGTCGGCCTGAATCCCATAACTTGGCACATGCAATGTTCAAAAGTCTACCACAACGGTCTTCCTTTTCAAAGGACCAATGATGAGAGTCTTGGAGTTCATAGATCTTAGCAGGTAGGATGAATGCTGCCTGCCTGTGCACCAGCCTTCTTCAAGCTGAACCTCCTTGTTACCTCATCGCCTTGACCATGTCGAACCGACTCGACTGATTTGAACCGCTGACTAGACCATCACATCCTTGTTCTTCAGCTGATTCGAGGCGCTCACTGCTGGAGGACCGCATTGCAATCGCTGCACTGCCTCAAACCAACTCGACTGTCATGATGCTGATTCACCCCATTGGGAGAACATGACTCGACTCTGACTCAACCTATCAGAAGGCACCAAGAAGCCCAGCTTGACTTTGTAGAGCCACCGAAGAAAAAAATAAAGGTATTCCCACTGGTTCTGTTCCCCGGGCTTGGTTTTAAGAGCCTTAGTGACAATTTAATATCTCAGTCCTTACCTTTTTAAGACATATACTCTGAACTTGAGATTAGTCCTGTGGCTGGAATATCTCAATTGGGAGGTATCACAGCGAGCATCACAGCCTTATTCCATCTTTAGCCTTGAAGAGTCAGTGCTGGGCTAAACACACTTGCCAACCTTTGTCGGGAATGCATGGCTGCAGACCCCTTTTCATATGTATTATAATATCTTTAGCTGCCTGGATTCACTATGGAACAGCATATCCATACAATACCACCCACCTAACACTGGCTTGCCATATTCGTTCCATTCACAATGGAATCTGAAAAATCATCTGTATGGATTCAGCGCAGGCATACACTACCCACCCTTTACACCACACCTTAGTAATGCCTTACCAAAACATGAGCCCCAAGGCTTGCTTCCAATTTTCTGCAGTTTTACACCATACCCTTCCCAGCACAGCTCTCCTTTACATTTGCTAACACTTTATCATAAAAGCCGAGCAGACTAATGGGTGATCCTACAGTGCACAACTTCACAACTACTCCCTCACTCAGCCAATGAATGCTGCCCTTCAAACATCCTGTGCCTCCCCCACTCCTCTAGCCTCTACAGCAGACATACATCTGATCCTCAAAGAAACAAAAACCACCCTGTGATGGTCCAACTACATCATTTGGGCATGTATGTTACTCATGTACATGACTCACGCCAGCCCAGCCCATTTTTACATGTATCTAAAGGGCCTCACATCATTCATATTCATTGAATTCGTCCAATTTTCCAACTCTCAAGCATATGTAACCCCTGTTTTCTGGCCCTGGTCCAGGCAAAGGTGTCCACAACCCTCACCTCAGACCAGGGACAGTCCCCATGGGAACCACCCCACCCCTGCCCCCAGGGAGCCTGTAGTGAGGGGTACTGCACCTCAAAATAACAAGGTTGGGGGGTACTAGAGAGCCAGACCAAGGTGGCTGCAAGTCCGTGAGCTCTCTCACACCTAATCAAGATCTGGAACGTTATCCGGTGGATTTCACCTTTGTAGCCACCTCTCAAGCAGGGCTGGAGTGGTGAGAGAAGCTGCTGCACAAGGAGGGAGCAACTCTCATGAGAATCGGTGCTGAAGGCCCCAGATCAGTGCCTGCAACCTGGCCCGGTGGCGGCCTGGAAGGAACGCGTGAGCGGTGAGGAGTAGCCCTGGGCGTGCAGCCGGGATCTCCTTGCCTGGGGCCGAAATATGACAGACGCAGGGTCTGCGACTGTAGAAACGCACAGCTGCTGGACTGAGTCAGGGGTGATTGGCTCCCTGGCCAGAGTAGGGACCATGGGGGAGTCATGCGTGTTAGGCAGAATTATATGCAGTACACACAATTTGGTACAAGCCTGTACTACACAGTCATAGTGGTAGCAGTAGCGGAGCAGCCTGTTACGCTCGCCTGGTTTCCACAGGGACGCCACCAAGCCGGGTTACTTGCTGGTATGCTTCTCAGCTTTGCCCTGATGTGGTCTGCGGGGAAGGGTCTGCCTGAAAATGCAGGAGGACTGTGTTCAAGACTGACCGACTGGGGTAAGTATCCTCCCTCCACCCCCGTATGATTTCAGTCCCTCTGGCGCCCTCTCCTCACCTTGTGGTAGAATTAGGCGTGCTCTCTGTCCTGCCTTCTTTGCAGGGGCGCGTTGTCTTTCACGGGCGAGTGCGGTCCAGTTATTTCACTGACGCCGGCCCGTTTGAAATTGTTCAGGTAGGTCTTATTGCTGTTCTTTAGTTTTGTTGCTATCCTTCCTGCCTTTCTTTGTTTAAAATGTCTCTTTTTTCTCCCTTAGGTATGCAGAGCTTCAGTGCGGCGAACTGGCTTGGTTGAGCCCCTTTGGTAAATGATGGCGCATTAAGAGCACTATGATGCGGTAAGTAAGCGCTATGCGCAGCGCTGCAAAGTCTTGCTTTGCTAACCTGTGTTTTCCTTCCTTGTAGGTCGCAGTGTTCTTCAGCACGAGTGGAATGTTCGGAGTGGTGCCAGCCAAGAAGTGACCAGCCAGGTAAGGCTTTTGAGCAGTTCGTAATTTGTAAATGTCTCTACTGCTTTCTTTAATGTTGCCTCTATCTTCCTCTTTCAGGTTGTTCTGTCCGGGAGGCGTGCAGATTCGAGGAAGCTGTTCTAAGTAGCTGCGAGTGTTTAAAGATGAAGACTGCAGGCAAGATGCTGCTGCTAATGATGTTCCTTTTGTCTCCTTGCAGGTTCTGCTTCTCCAAGGTGAGTAAGTGAGCAGTACAAATAGTTACACAAAGGACAGCAATCACTATGATTCAGGCAAACACTGACTCAAGGTTTCTAAGTAAAATAATATATATTTATTTACTCAACAGTTGTATAACATTTCACTATTCTAAGCAAGTCAAAAATCACAATCATAAATACACCACACCACTTCCCTTACCTTAAATTCTAGACACGTTAAGCTCACAAAATGAAGTGGGAGCAAAATGGCACCCCAGCAATTTAAAAGGGAGGGAAAGACAAGGTTATTAGAAATTAGGCAAAACCAACAGGTAAGTAAGCAGGGCAGGTTGGGTCTCAGGTATCTTGGTTGGAGGGGTTGTGGTCAAGCAAAGTACATGCTGCCACTTCCTCTGAGATCTGACCTTACCAATTTTAGAGGTTTCCCTCCTAACATTAGGATTTTCACTGGAGTCTTCAGTAGAAGTACAGTCTTAAGGTTTCTAGCCTTAGACCTACTTTTCCTGGTTTTCCACCAGCTTTGTGAATTACCAGTTCTCACCGGCCTAGAGAGGGGTCCAATTTGTCTATCCACCTCTTCCTCAGAAGCAGGGAGGCGGGGTTTAAAGACTTTACAATTGGATGGGCAATGATGGAGCTTGGTTGGGGCTCCCATTTCCCTACTATACTAGCCTCAGATTTGCCTGGGTTAGAGGTCAACTTACTAACACCAGGGCTTGCAGTGGGGTTCTCTGTAGAGGTTCCCACAGGCTCAGAGTGGTTTCTTAAGGTTGCCTCTCTAGCCAATTTGGTTTGGTTCTGTTTTCTCTCACTGGGAGGCCTGGGGTTACTGAATACTACTCCTAGAGCTTTTAGATCATTCCCCAACAGGACTCTCCAAGGCACCTCATTCTGGACACTGACAGGGATCCTCACTGTCATATTATTACACTGAATGAATGCTGGCAGAATTGGAACCAACTGGACAGGGCCTACAGAAAAATTAGTGAATGCCTTAGCAACATCCTCAGGCTTGAAAAAGCTTTCATCCACTACTGTCCTGCTGGCCCCAGTGTCTCCCCTGGCAGGCGTATCCTGGCCATTGACAAGAACACTGTCCATATCATATTCTCTAGAGTTTTCTGGAAAGGAGTTATAGACATCTAACTTCTGTTTATTACCCAGACCCATGGACTCTAAGGATACAGTTGCCTGAAGACCTGAGGGTGCTTCAGCAAATAGTTCAAAGTGAGCACTAGCCATTTGTACTTCTTCCTCTGGGGAGAAGGCTAAGGAGGCAGTGCTGATCCCTGCAGGTTTACCCTTGCACCTGGGATCTCCTTTGATATGGTCAGTTGACCCACAGACGTAGCATTTACCAAATGCTCTCTGGAATGGGGGCTTCTGCTGACCTCCCTCTTTTTGAGCACCAGAGGATTCACTAGCCCTATTTGGTTTCCCATGTGGCTTACCCTGGTTATAATTAGGGACCTCTTCTGGATGGGAGGTATTAGAATTATCTTTGCTGTCTTTCTTTGGCTGTTTCCCCTCATCCTTTTTCTGAGTTGCCCCAGAATCCTTGTGGGTAGCCCTGTTGGCAACCCACAAGTCAGCAGGCTTAGCTAACTTCCTAGTATCCATCTCCTTAGAATCAGCCAAGTGCTGTCTGAGCTCAGGAGAGCAGACATCAACAATAGACCCCAACATTACAAGATTTCTCATTCCTTCATAAGTGTTTACTCTGTAACCCTTAATCCAACCATCTAAGTTTTTCAAACACTCACATACCCAGGTAGCCCAAGGGGTACCGTCATGCTTTTTGAGGGTCCTAAACCTCTAAGGGTACTGGGAAGGGGTCTTCCCAAATGTAGCAATTAAAGCTAGCTTCACACACTCAGAATCCATCCTATCCACCTCCCCCAACTCCATCACAACATCAGATACAACAGTGGGTAGCCTAGAGAAGAGCCAAGGAAGCAATTGATTCCCTGTGAGACCTTGAATACCATGGTTATATTCAAACACTGCCAACCAATCCAAAATATCAAGCTTAACCTCATACATACCCACAATTTATTTAGGCATACGGGGTCTCTTAGGTCTGGAAGAACTTGAAGACTAAGGGAGAGAAGCATTTTCAAGAGACAATTTTTTTCATTTCAAGTTCATGATTCAACTCCATTTCTCTGAGTTTCAGTTCTTGATTCTTGTGTTCAGTTTGAGCATGTAACCGTTTGAATTCTAGTTCAAGCCTGATTTTCTCTAGAGCAATGAATTCAGGACTGAGTGTAGGACCTGTGGGGGTCCCAGTCGACAAGGGTTGAGGTTGCTGAGCAGGCAAGGGAGCAGAGAGACCTACATTGGGAGACACATCTACTTCTACCAACTCATCGTTAATAGACATAGCATCATCCTCAATACTTTCCACATTTGCTAAAGAGTCAGGCATTTCAGACCCACTCCCTAGATTTGGGTTTTTTTAACAACTTGTCAACTAATTCAATCTTTTTGCCTTTGGCAGGGAGTTTCCTTTCTTTACACATGTTTCTTAAATAATCAGCAGTGTAACTCAGGGGCGTCTCCTGACTGTGGCTTTCCATATCAGACATGATTAATATTGCTTTTTAGTGATGTTAGCCTTGTGCTTAGTTGATCCAAGGTAATAGCAGCACTCTAAATGTAATTACTATACTTTTATCCTCACTGGTATACATCAGTGTTAGGCAGAATTATATGCATTACCCTTTGGGAACACTACACACAATTAAGACTACAGTGACAGTACAATTTCACCTTTGGTACAAGCCTGTACTACACAGTTATAGTGGTAGCAGTAGCAGTAGCGGAGCAGCCATACTTATCTCAAGAGTAAGTGAGCAGTACAATTAGCTACACAAAGGACAGCAATCACTATGATTCAGGCAAACACTGACTCAAGGTTTCTAAGTATAAGAATATATATTTATTTACTCAACAGTTGTACAACATTTCACTATTCTGAGCAAGTCAAAAATCACAATCATAAATACACCACACCACTTCCCTTAAATTCCAGACAAGTTAAGCTCACAAAGTGAAGTGGGAGCAAAATGGCACTCCAGCAATTTAAAAGGGAGGGAAAGACAAAGTTATTAGAAATTAGCCAAAACCAACAGGTAAGTAAGCAGGGCAATTGAACAAGAGAGACTACAAGGGTAAAATCAGATATAAAAGGCTTAAGGCCAAAGTCAATGGTTCAAAAGTCTTTTGCTCAAGATAATAGGTTCAATGTAGTTTGCGGTAAAGTTCGCGCCACAAATTCCGGACGAGGTTGGTTGGTAGAAAGGTTAGTTCAAAGAGAAGAGAAGGACAAGCCATGAGATTGGAGAAAGGTTTCAAATGCTTTCACTGCGGCTGAGCGAAACGCACAACCGGATTTGCACAGTACCTTAAAACGGAGAGGGAGCTGTAGCTGAGGCGGACGTTCCTGGTGGTTCCTGCAGGCTCACGGTTCCTGAAGTGACTGCCGGACTGATCAGAAGTAGGAAAACTGGAGGGTCCTGCGCCACCCAGGGAAGAAGCCAGCAGCAGAGCAAAACAGCGAATAAAAGGTGCGTTCCTTAAAACCCAAGCAGGGTCTGACCTTCCTGGCTATCAGGCCCACTGTAGCTTTGTACAGCAAATTCGACCAGAGGAGGGGTCCTGGCTTGTAGTTTAGGCGAACTGGTTGGTCCCACCAGCTCAAGGGAAGAAGTTTCCTGGAGGATCTTCTCTGTCGTCGGATTTGGAGATTCGGACCTGCAGCAGGGCTTCACCGGGCGGTTCAGTCGTTGTAGGGGTCCTCTTCTTCCAGTTCCTCATTGGTTCTTTCGTTCCAGTGGCGACTCTGCTCTTCCAGTTCCAGAGACCTGCTTTTTCCCCCATTCATACAGCCTGGCTGTCAATCACACAGCAGGGTGGCTGGCCTGGCAAGGCCAGTCCCCTTAGCCAATCAGACAAGAGTGCGACTTGGGATACTAAGGCAACCCATGGCAGGGTTCGAAGATCCCTCACTCACATCCTGCCTACCTAGACTATCAGGCGCCTTAAGGAGGGCTTCTGTGCAGAAGCCCGAGAAAAGACAGCGAACAAAGGAATCATCCCCGGTTTGGCGTGCAGAGAAAAATACGAGAAAGACTTTAACAAAAAGAAATGGCGAATAAACCCAGCCGGAACCAAAATAAAATGTATTTGCTCAAGCGGGTTTATGTTCGAGGCTACTATAATAGCCTGGAACAATACCACGTTTATATAATATAATCGCGGTAGGAAAGTTAGTGTAGATACCACTGCCACCAGCCAAGTCTTAAAGTTAAGGGAGCCAAACAAGGCTCCAAGAGGCACCGACAAAAAGGGATACGAGTTAACCCTTTCCAGTACTCCATGTAAGATGGGGTGCACTGGGTCTGCAGTTTAGAGTGACTATATAAAGTTAATGGCAACTTTACCTGTTTCCGGGGGACAGTAGTCAGCCCCAGAAAAATGGAGTCAGGGGGAAGTCTCAAAGACAACCCTGTGTCACTGCACTGAAGGTGCTGTGTAACACACCCAAAAAGTGGTGCACTTGGAGTAGGTGAGGCTCTAGTGCCCAAGATCACGCAAACAGTGAAATACACACAGAAAAACACATGTAAGAGTGGGAAAATGGCTCACACTCTTACCAGGTGGAAAACAATAAACCCTAGAAATCCAGCAAAGCTGCTGGGGTACTCTTTAGGTAAGGGAAATCAGCCATTTATGAGAATTCTCCCTAACACTGCGGAGCACCCATGCTGACGCCAGTGTACTCCGGATCACTCGGCTGGTGGACCGTGGCAGAGGACGGCTTCACCCGACCCTCGGGAAGGCAAACGGAGCAGTGCTGGGGCGTGGCGATCCCAGTCCCGCCGACAAAAGACCTGAAACTGTGTATGCGGCGCCACTGCCTGAATGTCGATGGGGCCTGCGCCGAGGAGCCGGCGGGAAACGGAGATAACTAATACTACGCTGATTCGTAGCACAGGCCAACACAACGACGGAGGTGACCCAGAGCTTGGGACTAGCCAGGAATGGCGAGGCGAGCAGGGGAGCTTTGTCAGTCCCCATATTTGTATATGTGCTGCATGATGGTGTAGTAATCGGGGACGGTGAGGGGAGCACGGCGGGATGCCATTAGACCCGGAGCAGCGGCTGTGCCACCCGCCGTTCAATGCTGCCTACTTGGCCTGGAACGGTGATCAGGGCGACGGGGTGTTCGGCCACATCAGCAGCAGTCCCTGGCCATACACAGAGGGTGTGCACCGGCTGGGCAAGACGCAGGCCCTCCGCTGACAACGACAAGAGGTAGCCGCATGCTCATGGTCTGCTGCATGTGAGGATCAGAGCGCAGATCTGCCCACCCACATGCACTCCAGGCTTCGCAGGAGCCGAACAAAACAGTGGACCTGATTCGCAGCCCACAAGTATCCACACAAGACGCTGCACTCCACCAGGAGGGATGCTACCCGGGGAAGACAGTGGGAGACCCGACGAAGCAGCTCTTTGGGACAGTGCACGAGGCAGGAAAACCCACGTACATCTGGATGGTGCACTAGAAGACTCGAGAGAAGCTCCATATACGTCGGAGGGCACAGTCCATTTTGAAGCCGATCCAGAACCATTATAGCGCATATCATCCTACCGCAGTGAGGACACTGGGGCCACCACCAGCTAACTAGAACCTCAGAAGGGAATTATCCAAAATCGAGCCTCAGTAAGTGGATGGTTGCACACAGGGGCCCTACAAGGGTCTGAGACAGGGGCAGAGTAACTAGGTGGACTGTCCTGAGTCCCCACTCATAGGGCACAAGCGACGTGGGCAATAGAGCTATCAGTCCCCTTTGAGACTACTGGGACCATGTTACAGGGGCCTTGTCGCACAGTCCGCCATGTGGATGGGAGGTGCGGAGTCCCATGGTATACATCGGGCACGCTAAGCATGCAGCCTGCCTAACTCTGGGAGGACTTCCCGAAAGAAATGCCACAGCCTGAAGAGAACATTACCAACGGCACAGTGTGTGTCGTGTGTATCAGGTACACTGCTACAAATAACCAATAAGGGGGCAGTGTCATGGTTATACACAACCCTGGGGACTAACAGTCGATGCTGGCCATGAATAAACAATAAGGGGCAAACAGCTACAGCACCATTGACCCTCTGAGGTACCCAGGCCCGTAGGCGCAGCAACCGGGAGACGGCCACCACCAACAGACGTCAGAGCAATTGAGACCGCTATAACAGATCCCTGGACAGGGGGTGAGGCTGGTCCGATTTCCATGTAAGGCTCTGCAGTAGCACGATCCAACGCGATAACCCACAAGATAGTCCTCAGATGACCACGGTTGGATAGGCCTGCTGATACCTTAACTCTGTCTGTTGTTTGTGGAGGGCGGCATTGCAACCTTGCCTCGGCTGCGTACAACTCTTACTGGTGTAAGAGGCCTCCCGCAGATAAAGAGAATGTGGGGGGACGGTCTGGATCTAGACTCTGGCGATGTCCAAATCAGGGAAAGGGAGCAAACATCAGGCTAAAATGCACTTCGATTCACCCGCACTGGTTAAAGCTGGCAAAGCAATGGAGATCACACCGAAGGTGCACCCCCAGACGCCCCCTCAGGATCCGGCAGGCGCCTTCCAGGACATTTAAAAGATGTTCACACAACTGCGGTCCAGCATTCAATCCCTAGATGGCAAACTAGACTCGCTCACACGCAAGGTAGACCACAGGCAGGTCTGTCTCGACAAACACGGCGAGCGGCTGGACGAAACAGAAAAATCTACCACACACATTGAGTGTGAGGTCAAAGGAAGGCTCTGTGGGTGGTCCCATCTCATTAGGCTGCCTCAGGCATGCCGCCATGGCCTCCAGCTACCCCAAGCTGGGCTACCTCCCCTCTTCCTGCTTTTCATATAACAATAACCTCCCATTCCTACTTAACTCTTAACCTACATAGCATTCCCCCTTATAACTCCCCAAGCTCTCCTCTCCCCCAGCTTAACATTTTAATATATATTCACTGAAAAAACCTTAGTTGAGGTGCAGTTAAATTGGCCAGATTTAACTCAACAAAACCCTTGAAATTCTGCTGTTTTGGGAAGTCATGACCAGATTAGCTCTGCACGCTCCCGTTGATGTCCCACATAATGCTATGTCCCCCCATAATGCCATTTTGTGTGTCATTGTGAATCCCTTCTCTTATAATATGCATGTGCTCATGGGCTTAACAACGGGAATGAGCCCAGTTATGCTGGTCATGACTTCCCATATCAGCTGAATTTCAAGAGTTTTGTTGCATTAAATCTGCGCAACTTAACTGCACCTTAACTAAGGTTTTTTCCGTGAATATCAAGGGTTTCGTTTTACCTTTTTTTTTTACAGGTCCATAGCCATGGCCTTTGGCTGTGGCCACTTTAGATGTTCCCCCAATATGTTTCTTTTGGACCCACTAGGGCCAGTACACATGTCTTTTCGGGGCCACTAGCCATAGTTTCGACCATGGGCCGTGTCCACTGTACATGTTCCCCCAATATGTTTCTTTTAGACCCACTAGGGCCACTATACATGTCTTTCGGGCCCACTAGCCAGGGCCTTCACCTGCCCAGTGAACATGACCTTTGGCTGTGCCCACTGAAAATTTTACACTACCAGGCCACTACTCAAAGTCTTCGGCAATGGCCAAGAGCCACGCCTTCGGCCATGTCCACTGTACATGTTCCCCCAATATGTTTCCTCTGGACCCACTAGGTGGCCATGGCCTCTATACATGTCTTTCAGGCACATAAGCCAGGGCCTTTGGCCCACTAGCCATGGCTTTCGGCTGTGTCTACTGTACATGTTCCCCCAATATGTTTCTTTTGGACCCACTAGGTGGCCACAGCCTTTGGCCATGGCCACTGTACATGTCTTTCGGAACCACTAGTCAAGGCCTTTGGCCCTGGCCTTTCCCAGTGTGTATTTTAAAAGACTACCGAATAGACCATATCATGGGTACTACGACTGATATTGACTCTTGTGACAAGATCATACAAGCTTATAATAACCATTTTCAGGAACTCTTAGATACACACCCTCCTGAAAAAGACAAGAAAGTAAGGCCCAATGTCAATCACCAAAAATGGTTCAATGAAGAATCCATTGCACTTAAACAAGAAAAAAGAACACTTGAAAGGAAATGGTTAAAAGACCCTACTAAAGCAAACAAAACCAATTGGAAAAATGCAGACACCGAATACAAGAAAAAGTTGATCATACTAAAACGAAACCACTATAACGAACAAATAAACTCAGCAAATAATTCCACAGGTAAACTCTTTCAAATTTTAAAATCTATAGAGAAACCCAAAGCTCTCTCACCTGCATTTCAACCCACCAAGACTGAATGTGAAAATGTACAAATAGCCTTTCACAACAAAATTCTCAAAGCTAGAGACTCTATAAGAAAGTGCAAGACAAATAGCACACCTTGTTTCTAACTACATTAACAAAGAAACCCAAATGATACAAAATCCAAAATTTCAGTTTACACCACTCACCAAGGACACCATGAGGAAAACTCTCTCTAAAATAAACTGCACATCATGTACAGAAAATATACTTCCACACAAACTGATCCTTGATAATCCAGAAATATTTCTCAAATTTCTCACACACATGGTAAATGCTTATTTTAGAGACCACACTGTACCGACAATAATAAAAACAGTTACAGGTACACCCCTGCCAGAAAAGCGGAATTAAATCAACAAGACCCATCCAATCTTCGCCCCATTACCAACTGTAATTTCTTGCTGAAAATACTTGACAACATCGCCACAGAACAACTACAAGAATATGTAAACAGTAACAATCTTCTCCATCCACAGCAGTCAGGATTCAGAAAAGCGCACAGCACTGAATCCGCTCTATTGGATCTGCAGACAGAAATACTAGGACTCCTGGACAAAGGAAAAGCAGGCATACTTATTTTATTGGACCATCTCGGCGGCATTCAATCTGTTAGACCATCAAAAGCTCTGAGAGGCCCTAGGCTGCGTCGGAAACTGCTCCCAGGGTGCTATTGACTAGATATCTTCGTTCCTCCAAGATAGACAATCTAAAATAATATAGGGAAATCAAGCATCAACAACTAAACCAGTGGATTGTGGCATTCCAAAAGGAGCTAGTTTCTCCCCACTGTTTTTTAACTTGTACCTACGGTGCCTGTGTACATTACTAATCCAACTTGGTATATTCTTCACAAGTTTTGCTGATGATACACAGCTGGTGTTCGAACTCAGTGGCGACTACAACCAAGACATTAATACACTAACATTAATTTACAATACCATCGAAGCCTGGATGAAGGTAAATTGCATGTGCCTAAATGGCACCAAAACTGAGCTCATGATCTTTGGCTCACCATTGGCCAGAAACAAACTGAGCTCAGATTACACCACTTTTAACATCAAGGAAACACCAATCGCAGTGGCCGTAAGGTGAAAACATTAGGAATTTACATGGAGGCCTCTCTCGGACCCAAAGCCCAGGTAGCATACTTAAAAAGAAACAGCCACTACCGAAAACCTCTGAGGAAAATTAGACTGCTCTTAAACAAGCAAAACAGCACAACCATAGCCAGAGCCACGATCCTCTCAAGATTAGACCATGGAAACGCACTTATGCTGGGTGCTAGCAAAAAATGCATAAATCAGTACCAAGTGATACAGAATAATGCGGTTAGAGCCATCACTGGCAAAACCAAAAGGGACCACATCACAGGAGAAAGAAGAGACCTGCAATGGTTAGCCATAGATGAAAGAATCACATTTAAGTCCTTGATGCTAGTACACTGCTCCACAAATGGAAATGGCCCAATTTACCTCTAAAAAGAACTCAAGAAATACGAACCAACACAAAATCTTAGATCTATGAACAAAGGACTACTACAGGCCAAGCTATCAAAAAATAAAAATGGCTTAGGTAGAGCTTTCCCTAAAATAGCCATCGCTAAATGGAACACCTTACCTGAGCCCCTAAGAACTGAAACAAACCTACAAAGCTTTAAAAATAAACTGAAAACTTTCTTATTCAAATAATCATACTCTAAAAAGACCACCTCATACTGATTTATCTATATACCTGTATTGTCCCGTTACCATGTCCCTTGTCTCTATGGAGAGCGCTCTGATGCCTGCGGGCTGCAGCGCTATAGAAATAAATAAATAAAAAATCAATAAAACTACTGAGCCACTATTCATGGCCTTCGGCCGTGTCCACTGTACATGTTCCCACAATATGTTTCTTTTAGGGCCAATGTATATGTTTTTCAGGCCCACTTGTCAGGGCCTTTGGCTGTGTCCACTGCACATGTTTCCCCAATGTGTTTATTTTTACCCAACCAGGTTGCCATTGCCTTTAGCCATGGCCCCTATGCATGTCTTTCAGGCCCAATAGCCAAGGCCTTCAGCCGTGTCCACTGTACATGTTCCCAATATGTTTAGTTTGGACTCACTAGGTGGCCCTGGCCACTTTACAAAAACGTTTTCACCATAACCGTGGTTATATTAGCAATGAACTAGAAATAATAACCACAAATATTTTGGAAGTATTCACTATTATTATACGTGTGATATTCCCAGATCCCCCTCCTGTTTTCTACCATGATCCCGAATATGCAAAAAAAGAACCCTGGATATGCAAAAATAACCCAGAATTTGCAAAAACGTTCAAGCTCTGAATTTGGTCCCCAGTCCCCCCAACTCCCCAATTTCACAGGTGGTCCTCTTCCCTCCCCCCCTCCCCCACCTCTAGCCTGATGCCATTTAATCCTTTTTCCTCTTCCAAAAGGGGATTTTCCCACTTTTCATTTTCTGGATATTCACGCATACCTCTTGCATCAAACCAAAAGAAAGGCGGCTTTTTCATTTCTGAAAAGGCTTTCTGCTGCAAAGCACCATATGGAGATATAGCTATAGTTTTTGGAGAAGGGGGTACCCCCTTCTCCATCAAATATTTTAACACCTAACAGACAGAATAATCCCAGACCCTTCTCGGAAATCGAGTCAACGTTTCATGGCCAAGTTGTTTCGTACCTTGTCCAATTCCATTCAGCGGTTTTTGCTGTGTGCTGTGCAGTAATCTGGACTTTGAATGGGACTAGGTCGAAAAAAAAAATGTCCTTTCATTTTTTAACTAATCTTTCCCAAAACTTTCAGTCGGGGGGTGGTAAAGGAGGAGTCAAAAGTTATTAGCAATTCAATTTTCTGGTTTCCTATGTATTGCTGTATCTATATATCTTGATACGCAACTTATCTATAGTGTGCCGTCCACCACACTATAATATATATATATATATATATCTATATATATATATATATAGATATATATATATATATATATAGATATATATGTATGTAAAAATTAGGCATGATGGAGGAGCACATGTCATAAGAATGTGTGTCGTAAGAGTGTCTGTGGTAGGAGCATGTGTGGTAGGTTCATATGTCCGAAGGTCATGTGTCGTAGGTGCATGAGTCATAAGTTCCTGTGTCTTAGGTGCAATGGCGGAGCATGTGCTGTACGTCCACATGGTATGTGCAGTAGGCACATGTGTAGTAGGTGACCATGTAATAGGAATATGTATGATAGGAGGTGTGGGTGTTTGTCTAGCGTTTTGTGATGTAAGCAGTACTTGATTGGAGGGGCAGTATGTTAATGATGTCAGTATGATGTGATTGGGCCTAGATTATGTACTTGTTTCCACAAAATAGCAATTTTCTTTCACAGAATCCTAGTTTGCAGCCGAGCAGGGCTCTATTGGATTGGGCTGTTGCATATAAAGGCTCAGAATAGGGCAGTGCCTCATGGGCTGGCCAGCGTGATATGATATGATATGATGAGTAATTTATAACGCACCTGTACACAAGTGTTCTAGGTGCGACAAGACAACGAAGCTGAAGACAAAGGGGAACAAAACAAACAATCTTACTAGGCCTTGTGTCATTCAGATTGTGCAAGTGCAAGGGATGCAAGTGCAAGGGAATCAGTGTGTGGGCTAGTTTTGTCAGCTAGTTTGACTCAAAATTTACCAGCTGCAGAGAATTATTTGTTACTGATCCAATGTAGTTCAATATGCAATGCTCAATATGCAATGCTGTTTAGAATTCTTCCCCAAAATGGGCCTATGCATACCATTCAAACAGTTTGGCCCTCATTCTAAGTATGGTGGTCCGGAAATAAGGGTGCCAGTAGTAACGTACACCCTTAACAGACCACCATACTACGAGAATGCCGGTAGGTTTTCAGGCCCCTCCTGGCATGTCGCTCACTGAAGCACTGGCACCATTAGCAACGGTGGTAGTGCTTCAGTGACCCCATTTCCATGGAGTCCTGTTGAACTCCATGGAAATGGGGATTAACCATTACTACCGTTGCCGCTTGTGATATCCTGGTGGTACCGGAATATCAGGCGGCAGTAAGAGTGTTACAGGGCTGCCGGTAACCCGCCGCCTACCAACGGTTTTTACTGGCAGCCCCGTAATGAGCCCCCTTGTTATGAAAAGCCACAAACTAAATATGCCTCCATTTGTTAGGGTGCGTAGGTCCGTTTTTGCCACCAGTTTTGCGCTCGTACAATCTACACAACTGTATTTATTTTGGTAAAAAGGCATTAGGTCGACCTGGGTGGATCACATAGCACATTGTGGTGCTACTGCGTGCCGCACTGCACACCATTCCAGTCCCGTCCCAAGCTACATGAGTGGGTCACTGCTGCATGCTGTGGTCGGGGCTCTGGAAACTGTGGTTCAGTTGACTGCTGCCACTTGATATCTCTTTCTAGGTTCATGTGTTGTGTGTTTAGAGATCAGGGAAGGCAAAAGCGTACTCATTAGTTTTGGCTGTTGGATGTCGCTTCAGCACCATCTATAAGCCAGAACTATTGCATTTGAGTACAGTTCGGGAGAAATGGCATTTGCATTTGAGGATGGATACGAAGCTTGAAGGTTTTGTTTAGTTATTTGCCCATCAGTTGACTGCCCATGGCCATGTTATTCCCAATGACCATGTCCTGCGCCTCGCCCAAAACGCATCTTGCTAGGATCATTTTGAGCTAGGTTTATCAAGACTTAGGATCAAACTTTGAGCTTGAAGTGCCTGCCAGAATGTTTCATTTTTTATTTTTAAAGCAGTGTTCTGACAGTTTATGACTTAATTGTAGCTGTAAAGGTACTACTGGTATAATAAAAATGTCTTTACCATGTCTGACTTCAGCCACTTGAATTATAAGCACCATGCTTATTTTTCACTGACATCTGATTAAAAACAAGCATTGGCAAAGCCAACAGTTTTGGCTTGTGTATAAGTATTACACATTTTCCAGGCATTGCTATATGCACCTGCTACCATCAATCGCCAGTTAATACCGCTAGGGCTGTGCCTGGCAAGTGCCTTTAGCATGCCTACACAAAAGTCCAAACTGTTGGCATTGCCAATGCTTGTTTTTTTAAGTTGGCAGGAACATTTGGCTATGGCCAGGGCCACAAAAACCCTTAAGATAGCCCTCATTGAGCTACTGGGGACCAGTGTTGTCTGGGGGTATGCAGCATTGCATTAAAGAAGGCGGGATCATGGTGGCCGGCGGGCCGGCATCCGGGCATTACAGTCTTTTCATTTGAAATGTTCCCCAAATCTGAGGCTGGCCCGTTATGTTTGCCATAGTTTTGTGGGTGCAACCTTGAGCTCTCTTAATTTCCTGGATATCTGACACTCACTCCGGCGGAGCTCACAGTTATGCCACGGCAACTGCAAAAGTAAAAGGTGCAAAGTCAAAAAATAACTCCAGTTTATTTAACAATTGCAGTCCCAGCAACATAACTTTTTAATTGGAAAACTGAAGCTAAGCATTGCTGCAGCCTACTTTGGCTGCTCGAAATTCGCTGATCCTGTATCTTCAATCACAAATTCAATCATGTGGCCCACACACAGGGCCCTGATCTTCCATAGCTGGCCACTACCCCTCTGCTGCAGTGTCGGGGGGAAATTCTCCCGGGGTCTGCTGGGCCGTCCGCGGACCTCCGGGCAGGGAGGCCCCAACTCCTCCCGTATATCCCAAAAGAGATAGAGTATGAGACACACGCAAGAAGCAAGGTGATTGTGCTGTTTATTAAACAAAATGGCAGGGATGGGTCAAGGATCGTACGCGTCCGTCCTAACACTCTCTCAACATCGTGGGGCTCGCAGGCCCTTTTTACTTTAGTATGACGCGCTACTTTCGTCACCTGAGAAAGTTAGCAAAAAACCTATCGCCACTCTGGATTGGTTCCCCGAGTGGTAGGGTTAGTATAGCATACGTATAGAGAACGTTGTTAGTGGTTAAGGGTCAGCCAGGGTGGGGGTTGTCCCTTCAGTTTGATACATAAAAATTGTTACATGGAGACCCCTGAGGATTGGTCAATGTTAATGGCGTCAGTGATAAGGGCCCCATGTTCTGATTGGTCCACCCGCGAGCCCCCCAGTCTGGGACCATCGCTGTTCCCAGCTCGCGGTGCACCTGTCCTTTGCAACAATGTTTCACTATGGGTATGTGCAGACAATGTGAGGATTTATTCATAAGCAGGAAGGCCGACTACTCCCACCGCTGCAGATGTCCATTGAGTCGCTTAATTGTATCTGCCTGTGTCTTGAGACGGGGGATCCAGGCGCCTTCTTCCTCCTGGGCTTGGCACCCTACCAGGTTCGGCTTGGTCACGTGAGGTGGGACCGTGGTTGAGGCAGAATTCTGCACAATTAATATTGCATTTCTCACTGTGTGCCTGGCTTATCTTGCAGGTGTGACCTTGGCGTCGGCTTGCGGTATGAAAGTTTGCAACGTTGTGCCCTTGACTGTCTGCTTTCGCTGGGCTCATTCTGCATGGTCAGCAACCGAACTCTTGCTCATTCAATGTTCATGGAAGCTTTTGCTTGCGGCCTACTTGGGCCTGGTGCATAGGTGGAACTGTTTGATACAGAGCGCTTTAGGTTATGGTATCATATCGCTCTATCCCCAGTATCGTGTCTTCGTTATATTTCTCATTATGATACGTGGGCTTAGGAGAAGCGTGAGCAAGTCTTTTTAGATGAGTTCATTGTGCGTCATGCGTTTCTGCATTTTGGAAAGCCTATGTGGAAAATAATAAAGATGCACGTCCGTGGGTGTGTCCGTCGCCTACGTCATAGCACTGAGTATGTTTTTCGTGTGGATTGGTGTGGGAGTGTACGGTGTGTATGTTTGCACGGGTGTGCTGACCGTTGGCTAGGTCGTCATGGCATCTCTAACGATGTGTTGATTTGGTGCTGGATGGTTCAGTCGAGTCCATCCATGCCGCAGGTGTCGGCATGTGCAGGGCAGGCTGGTATGCAGGCGGGTGGGCACATCCCTATGTTCCTGTACCAGGGTATTTGGTCGTCTGGTAGATGGGCGAACTCCTCTCGTGGCGGGTGTCTGGGCCGTGATCCTCTAGGCCAGGGTTGAGAGGGGATTGGTGGGAGCCTTTTGTTCACTTTTCCCACTTCAGTCCCCCCTCTGGTCGACTTGTCGACCACAAACATATCCTTTTCCTTATCTCCTCTCACTCTCCATATTTTAGTTACTCCTCCCAAATGCCCATAGTGGTTGACATGGTCTTCAAATGACCAGTACATATACACACAGGTTCCTCCAGGTGTGCAGTATACCCATTTCCCTATGTAGCTCCTTGGGTTTCTTGGGTTTTCGAGCTTCACAGATGGTGGGTCCAGATGGTTGGTGATGATCTGGTTGCGCAACCTCTCTCTCTCTTTTATTATTGTGCCTGTGTGTTGGCCGTCATCTGCTGGCATCAAGGGGTGCATACCGACCATTTCGATCATCTCGTCTGTGGTGTGTGCCTTCCGGGCCTTCCAAAATCTTATTATGATAAGTGCAGCTCCAGCCAAAATAATGCATCCAACTATAATCTTCAGTCCATCTGACAGCCAAGATGGCATCATGACCATAGCGTCGAAAACCAGCTCTCGTCCTTTTTCACACCTTTACTTTCATCCATCATTTTGGAGTGCATCTGGGCCAATTGTGATACTGCTTCCGTCAGTGTACCATTGTCAGCATCGTTAGCAGGAATGAATGTGCAGCATGATTGTCCTATCTTTGCGCAAACTCCTCCTCCCATTGCTGTGAGGAGGTCCAGTACATATCTGTTCTGTAGTGCTACCATCCTCACTGCTCGCAATTCCTCTTTTATTGCGTTGAATCCATTTACTGTAGAGTTAATTGTCATCATTAGTTCCCATCTAGTTATCTGGAGCCATTTTGCGTTTGCGTAAGCCTGTAGTCCCGGATGTATTATTGATGAGAAGAACATTGCTGCTCTGCTGAATAGACTGTGTTCTGGCGGAATTGAAGTGAGTGCTGTTTCCGACCTTCCCCATAGGTAATTTCCTGTCAGGGGTTCTCCTTGTCTTTTCTTTCTATTCAGGACAGTGTTGTTGCCGTTGTTTTGGTTTTCTGGCCCCTTCTGAAGCTGTGCAGATCTCTTCTTCCTCTTGTTTCCTTCATCCATTTTGGGGAAGTTCGCCACATTCGCATGTTTCTGGGGCACCACTAGTGATGGTACATTAACGTGTACCATTGTGCATACACCATTCCACAGAGGGGGCAGTGTGTGGTATGCCTTGTCTCCACAGGCCCAGTAATGGTCCATTACTACTGCTGTTCCTGCTCCCCCCTCAGGTAGCTCTGTCACGCTTGCACAGTTGGTGTTGTATCCTACATCCACTTCTCCTTTATGTTGGTAGCATACCTTAGGTGCAGTCATCAGCAGTATTGTTATTGGGTCTTCATCCTTCTCTATCCACGTTAGCATGGGTACGTACTTGACCCAAGTCGTCCAACATCTGTTGTTGTGTTCAGCAATAGTTGTAGTATCCTCTCTCATTACCATGTTGCTGCCAACCACTCCTGTGTCCCATTTGTCACCCAGGTACCCTTCCCTGTTATTATTATCAGTGGTCTTTCCCAACATCCTTGTTTACCAGGAACTTCAGTGGCGTACCAATCACATGTTAGGTACTGTAGTGTAACTTTCTTTGTTTCTCCTTTTTCAGGGCCACTTGTTATGTATCTGAATGCTTCAGCATGTAAACTGGCCTTGTGGTAACTCAAATAGCTCTTAAGGAAGTTATTTTCGTACGGGTATGTGTCTCGTGTTTTACATACCAGGTGCACCGTGTTCCCTTGAAATCTCCCTTTCGTTTGGAACAGTGCCAGGTATATTATGCACCGTGCTGTTTTTTCATCTATTTCCATGGCAACGAAAGTTCGCGAAGCACTCATGGCGTATGGGATCAATGAACAGACGTAGCAGCTGTCTTCTGTTGTTTGTTTACCTATTTGAGTCATGTGTTGGTACCACATGTTGTTTGAGACGTGTGCTGAATTTTGTATGTAGTTGTCAATATCTTTATTGTCTGAGTATGTGCTGCGTTTAACTCTATTTTCCTTGTGTGGAATTTTGCTAGTACCACCTGACGTAACACCTGTTGCAGCTGGGGGTGGGGGTATATTAGGTTTGGGTACAGCAAAAATATTGATAGCATAACTGTTCCGCCATACAGAGGCAGCCACGAACCCGGTGATCATCAAAATCCCTATCATCTTTATTACAGAGGCTAGTCTCACCGGCATTTTGCTCTCACCTTGCTGCAGTCCGGCAGCTAATTCTTGCGACGTTAAAGTTGCCCGCCTGAAAATTCGCAATATGCTTGTTATTAGTGTTAGTTGTTGTTTTCAAGCTCTCCCTATCAAGTAGTCGTTCAGTGCCCAGGCGAAGAGCTGTTCCCACGCCAATCTAAGTGATCTATCTCTTAGCACAGGCAAGTATGGGCGGAGGTGGGGCATTGATTGTTCTAGGGCCAAGAGAAGTGCTGTGTAGTAGACACATACCCTCCTCTTTTTCAGGTACTTTGGCCTTTTTATGTAATAGACAAACTGGTGCGATAATTCTTCAGGGTAGTTATTGTCTGAGGGTATCATCTACTCCTCCTGGGCAGTGAACTTTGTTAGTTATCTGTTTTCTTAGCAGTACAATAATACACCGTACCTGCATGTGCGAGAGAAAAAAGAGAAAAACATTCAAGTGTTTACAAGTGTATGCGCAAAACAATGTCCTTCAGTTGGGTTATTACTGCAGTGGGTAGGGGGTCGATGGGCAGAGGGTTTGGGGCTCAACTGGTAGAGGTTTCTTTACTCTTCGATCGTGTGACCATGGGGTGGGCGGTATGGTAATTACCCCTTTCTATTTCAATAGTTGTCTCTGGGGAATCAGGCGTGTGGCAGGGTATGGGGACACTTTGGCCGTTAGATGCGGTAGAAGTCCCTTCCTCCGTTGGCGACGCTGTTGCTGTTCTTTCAAAGGCCCTGTCGGTGACGCTAGGGCGGGTCTGGAGTTTGCAGATCTTAACATCGTGTAGGTGATTCCAGGCACGTTTGTCCTGTAACTTTACTGCTCTCGTTGATACTTCCTCTACCAGGTGGGGGCCAGTGAAGCGTGGGCTGTTCCACTTTCTGTTGAAATTGCAGAGTAGTACGGGGTCACCTTTAGCAATTTTGCACAGTTTTCCCTTTTCCAATTCTTCATCCGCGTCTTCTTGTTGATCACTCTTAGACCCGCCCCGCGTGCGCTCGAGCTGTTGAGACACAAACACTACACTAGTAATCAAAGAAGACACATATTGGTACATTTCATCACCAAGGACAGTTGCAGTACTCTCATGGTCGGTGAATGCTCTTGATGTTGGCATCAGAGGAAGGCGCATTTGACGTCCGGTCACCACCTCGTGAGGGGTGAGGTGGTGGTCGGAGCCTGGTCTATTCCTTAGCTCAAATAGGGCTAGCGGAAGGCAATACAGCCAACTCTTCTTTGTTGTTTGCTGTATTTTTGCAATTGCCTCCTTTAATAGGCCATTCAGGCGTTCGCATAAACCGTTGGCCTGCGGGTGATATGCACATGCAAATTTATGCTTGATGTTCAGTAAGGATGTGATATGTTGGAACATTTCATTGGCGAAATGCGGGCCATTGTCTGACTGCAGTATTTCGCACACCCCCCACCTGGGGAAGACCTCCCTCACTAGGAATTTAGCTGCTCGGAATGCATCTGGGTGTGAGCAGGGCCCTGCCTCAATCCACTTCGAGAATGGGCATACAACTACAATCATATACCTATTTCCTTGACATACGTTGATCATATCAACATAGTCAATGTGGATGTGTCGGAAGGGTCCCTCTGGCCGGGGTATAGTACCTTTTATCACCTTCAGCGTGTGACCGGCCGTGAACTGCTGACATGTGAGACAATTGCTGATAAAATTTGACACATGGGAATTTAACTCGGGGCAGAACCAATCTTCCCTAATTCGTGCTGCAATGACTTCCTTGCCTGTGTGGGCTGGGTGGTGTAGTTGGCTCAGGGCGGTGTTCAATAGTGCCAGTGGCATTACCATCTTTCCAGTGCTACCCTGGCGCCATAGTGCGTCAGTTGGCGACATTGTGCATCCTCTTTTTACCCATATTTCTTTTTCTGCCATTGGTGCAGCCGCTTGTAGTTCCATTATCTGTGTGGCTGGGAGATGGGTGTACCCTTCTCTTATTAACATCTCCTTAGCTATTCCCCTCCCTCTCTCTGACTCTGGGGGGTTCCATATCTCACCAAAATATGCAGCATACTTCGCGTGTGCGTCTGCTGCTGCATTCCCTTTTGAAATATGGTCTTCTCCATTAGTGTGTGCGGTGCATTTGACCAAGGCTAATTCTTGGGGGTCATTTATTACTTCAATTAGTTCAGCCAATAAGAGGGCATGTTGCACTGGAGTGCCGTCAGCTCTCCTAAACCCTCTTCTCCTCCATTTGGACAACCCTGAGTGGACAGTAGACGTGACATATGCACTGTCGGAATATATGGTCACTCGTTTGTCAAAGCTTTCCTTCAACGCCAAGATCAGTGCAACTAATTCCGCTGCTTGAGCAGAGTAATGCTGTGATAATTGTACGCATTTCATCGCCACACACACCGGTACCTCCGTCATTTTTACCACTGCTGCCCCAGTTCTCCTGATTCCGTCACTTTGGTCAATTGTTGATGACCCATCAATGAACAAGAGCTCACCTCCGTCTAGTGCGTTCTCTTCAACCCTTCTAGTACATGAATACATTTCAGTAGTCTTTGCACAATCGTGTGCATAGTCTCCTTCCTTAATTGCTTCTGCTATAAACCTTGCAGGGTTGACCGTGCTGCATCTAACAATTGATAGTTCAGCTCTAGATAAGATTATCTCATAACCTGACGCCCTCTGCGTTGTTAGTGTGGACTTAGGCTTGTTCAATATTGCAAATAGTGCATGTTCCACAAATAGTGTGGTTGGGCACCCCATGGTGATTGCTGATGCTTTCTCTACCGCAAAGGCAGCTGCGGCGAGACCTTGTTCGCAAGGGAAATGACCTAGCATCACAGGATCCAAGTGGCCGCTGTAAAACGCTACTGGTTTGTAGCCCATGCTTGTTTTTTGAGCCAACACTGCTTTCATTACTGCTGAGTCGCAATGTGAAAATATAAAGAATTGTCGTTCATAATCTGGGGTGGCCAGTACCAGAGCGGTTGATATTGCGTCTTTCAGTTCATCAAAAGCCTCTTTCATTTCCATTGTCCACCCCAACCTTTTCTCCCCTTTGTTAGCTTCTTTTAACCCCTCAAGTAGGGGTCCTATGTATGAGCTGTAATCAAATACCCATGCTCTGCAGTAGTTGCACAGGCCCAGGAACTGCTGTAATTTTCTCACTGTTTGTGGCAATGGCGTTTTTGAAATGGCCTGTGCTCTTTGTGGTGCAATCTTTCTTCCATATTGGGATATGAGCTGGCCAATGTAAAGTACCTGTTCCTGACAGTACTGTAACTTTTCCTTGTCTACCTTGTAACCTTTTTCAGCCAATATTGTCAGCATCTTTAATGAGTCCTCTCTACATCTTCTTTCATTTGTGCTGCAAATGATTATGTCGTCAACATACTGCAACACTGTGCTTTCTACTTCAATGTTACCCAAATCCATCTGTATTACTCTGTTGAATATTGAGGGTGACTCGCAGTACCCCTGTGGCAATCTGGTGTGTTTCCACTTTGTGTTTCTGTAAGTGAAGCTTGTCAGATCTTGTGAGTCTGGGTGCAGTGGTATTGAGAAAAAGGCATTTTAAAGGTCGATCACTGTAAACCGTGATGCCTCTGCTGGAATGCCGCACAATATTGTGGCCGGGTTTGCTGCTATGGGGTATTCTGCTTCCACTATGTTGTTCAAAGGCCTGAGGTCCTGTATGAAGCGCCAAGACCCACCTTTAGCCTTGCACAGTGGGTATAGAGCTGTGTTACATGGTGATTCTGATGGGACCAATATGCCATTATTTATAAGGGCCGTTATCGTTTCATATATGCCCTCATCTGCCTCTTTTGATAGTGGGTACTGTTTCACTCTGGGGAGTATTGCACCCTTTTTCAATTTTATTCTTACTCCCCCTATGCTTTTTATACACCCCACGTCATAGGGGCTGGTAGTCCATAATGATGTGGGTACTTTTGCCATATCCTCCTCAAAAAAAGGAACTGGGGTGGACGTGGGTGCCTCAAGTGCCATTGCAATTTTCTGTGCCACTTGACTGTACGTCACCCTTAGCCATATTTCCACACTCATCATAAATACCATTTCACCTTCTTCCTTTTCTCCTGAGAAGAGCTCCTCATCTGACACCTGGGTGAGTCTACATCCCTCTGCTAGTGCTATCACTGCCCTCCATGCTCTTCCTTCTCTGTCTTGGGCATGTACTGCAATGTAATCAGCGGTTGCTATAATACTCTCTATGTCCACCGAAATCACCTTTCCTTCTGGTTCATTGGCTGGTGTTTCTGGTCTAAACAAATACGCTGCTGGCCTCCTCCAGATCTTTCCTTCTATCCCTGGCATCCATGCAAATGCCATGTCTGTCCCGTACTGGAACAGTTCACCATCTACTGGCTCAGCCCTAATCACTGTCTGTCCACAGTATGCTTGCATAATCTGTCGTGCAGTGACCATGTTAATTCTTGGAGTGGAGCAAATTATGCCATTCTCCGTAAAGGAGATCGTCATATTCAACCTGCTCATTATGTCTCTCCCCAGTATATTGACTGGTGAGGCCCTAGAATATAAAAGTGGGACTGACATGTCATAATCCCCTATTGATAAGGGAATGTTATGAGTAAAGGGAACCAACCCCCTAGCCCCAGAGAATCCTTGGGTGTTCATGGCTTCACCTGACATCTTAAATTTACCTTCCCTTATGCAAGACCGGGTCGCCCCGTTGTCAACAAGGAATGATAATTTTTTGTCACCTATCGTTACCTCTATGCGTGGTTCCTCTGCACTATTAGGTGTTACCGACAGGATGGGACAGACCAAGGTCGTCTGTGGGCTGTCCTATTGAGGGTATAATGATTGACCACTTCCTGTGTAAGGGTTGTGTCCCAGGATCGTCACCCTACCCAGTTGTGTTTGCTGTAGTTGGGTATTGGTAGAGGTTATGTTATGGTCTTGGACTTATGCAGGTTGCTGTACTTGCTGTGCTTGGGGTTGTTGTGTCATCGCTACCTGTTGTTGAGGCGGTGGATATGTCCGTGGCTGTTGTTGTGTTACTAGTTGTTGCTGTCCATTTCCGTTGCAATGTCTGCTGTTGCTCGATGCCCTGCTGTTCCTGTGTGAGCTCTTGTTGTCCCTGTTCACTCCACGATTGTGTGCCTGGTCTCACTCTACACGTGCGTGACATGTGTCCTACTAATCCACAAATCCAACACACCAGTGGTTCCCTGTTCTGCCATGGAAAGCTTCCTGTGTTGTCCTGGTATACTGGGTGCCCGGTGGGGTAGGAATTTCTAAGTCCCCCCATCTGTTGTTGTGTGTTATATCCGTATCCTCTCCCTCTCATTATTCCTCCCCTTCCCCTGTTGTAATTATAATACCCAGCTCCTGGCGTTGAGTATCCTCCTCCCATGTTAGTCGTGTATGGTTGGAGTGGCGGCATCTGTTGTGTTACAGTCTGCGATGATTGTATTTGGGAGGGGTCTTGTGCAGCCACTACTTGTGTGGGGCTTTGAGTCATTGTGGTAGGTGTAGTAATTAGTGCGCCTTCCATCGTGTATTTAGTAAGTTTTTTCTGTACTAGTTTAGCCTCTTCCGTTTTCCTGTCCTCTTCCTTTTTTTTCATTTTTTCTTGCCATGTCCTGCAATGATGTACTATAGTCAGTTGTATTTCTGGCCATGCTTTTGCTTCCATCCCCACTACTTTCTTTAGTTGTTTCTGGACTGCTTCTGGGAGCCCCTGTACTAGTATATGATAGAATATTGCTGGTGTTTTGTCCCATTGTTCTCTAGTTTCCATACGCCACTTCTCTTGAATTTCCTGGATATAATCAACAGGATCTTCGTTCTCACGCATCTTGCGCGAGGTAATTGCTCCTATGTCTGATGTGTCTGGATACTGTACCCTCAGTGCCTGCCATAATGCATGTCTGCAGTTTGCGAATGGTGCCCCATCGTGAGATGTGTTTGTTATTGTGACCCCGGGGAAGCCTGCTCTCTTCCAAATGTCATCCGCAGCATCCCCTAATATTGATATTAGAAGGCCCTTTACATCTCCCACTGCCAATTTCTGTCCTGCGGTGTGTTTTTCCATTTCATATATCCATTTACCCGCACCTCCACTTAATGATGGGAGTCTGCACTTTATATTTTCCTTGTCTGCATGCTTCCAAGGGACGTATTGTGGTCTAACCCCTCCCCTCTCTAGAAGAGGCATTAAGTTGTGTCCCGTTTGACCCCTTGGGTTCCACAAAATCGAGTCCGCACACCCCTCCTCTTCTTCCGTCTCTTCTACATCGTCAATTTCGTCCATATTTCTCCTGGTCTTGACTCTTTCTCCTCCACCACTTCCCCTTCTTTCATCATTTCCTTTAGTTACTGTGGGCGTGTGTATTCGTTCTCCCTGCCTGCGTCCAGGGAGGTCTCTAAGCCTTCCTGCATAGGGTGTCAGTTCGTTTGTGAAGGGCGCGAGTTTAGATGGGCATGTTGCACGTAATGAGCGCAAGGTGGTGGAGCATGTAGGACAGGACGGTGACGGGGTGGCTTCACGTGTCTGCCTTTCCGCTATTCCTTGCTCTTCCTCCTCACTTCTCTGCAGTTCTTCCTTTCTCCTCCAGATCCATGGTGAGTCTCTATTTGTCCGGGTGGTGTATAGTTTATCTAGGCTTTCCCTTTCACTATTTCTTCCTTCCTTCTCCATTCCTTCTTCTTCCTCACTACAAAAGTCATTCATAAACGGCAACCCCCAAACTGTCTTTTTCCCCCCAATCGTTACTGTTCTTAAGTCTATTAGGTCAGTTCCTCCCTTTTCTTCTTTACTAATCGCTCCCCTTTGTGCCGATGTTGTTGCTACTTCTGTACCTCTATATACATCCCTCCTTACTTCACTCTCCCCTCTCCTATCTTCTCTTTCCCCTTCATTTCTCTCCGCTATTTCTCTACCAATTTCCTCTCTTTTCCTTTTTAATTCTTCCATTACTTCACTACTCATTTTTCCAATATCTTTTCATCTTCTTTCTTCCTTTCCCATCTCTCCCTCTCCCGTTCTAATATACTCTCTATCATCCTCCCTTCTTCGTATTTCCTTGTCGCTTCTGACACTAATCTCTTCTTCCATATTGCCATTTCTTTTTCTTTCTCCTCTTCTTCTCTTTTCCTATCGCGCAGTGCTGCTCTTGATACCCTTTCTGCTGCTGCCTTTAACCTTTCGGCTTCTCTCCTTTGCTCCTCAGTTCGTTCTCTCATTTTTTCCAACTCATTCTTACCTTCTTTCCTTTCCCGTGGTCTCTCTCTTCCCCCCCTCTCGAGCTGCTTGATCAGTGTATTCTGCTCATCCCTTAATTCTGCTAATCGTTCCTCCAAAGTCCCTTCCTTTTCTCTTAACAGCTCTTCCCCCTTTCTTTTCCCCTCTTTCCCTTTCATTTCACCCTCCCTGGTAGTATCCTCGTCCATTTTCCTTACCACCTCCTTCTCTTCTCCTGTTAATGAACCTCGTAATTTTAATAGTATCTGCGCAGCTACCCACTCATCATTTCCTACGTCCGTAGCCTGCTCTTCTTCAGTCCTCCCCTCCCCTGCTAGCATCTTCCTATGAGCGGATCCCGTTGTACTAGTCCGCTCCCCTCCCGTGTGGCCACCTGTAGCTGTATATGGAGGCGGGCCGTATGCCGGGTTCGAGTACCCCTCAGCCGCCCTTAATTGTTCTCTTGCTATTTCTCCTAGCTCTCTTAAAGGATACAATTCCCCTCCCTCTGTTTTCACTGCCTTCACTAGGGGTATATCGTCGCTCTGTTCCTTTTTTATTTCATTTTCGTTTGAGTTGTCACTCTTTTCTCCTCCCTCTTGTCCGTTCCCCGTGTTCTGTTTGCCTTCACTTTCTTTTTCCCCATTCTCTCCCTCCTCCTTAATCTCCTTATCTCCCGTTGTTTCCCCTACAATGAACATTCCGTTTGGTCCTGGTCGGGACCCTTGGAACATCCTCCATAAGTTGAACACCTCCACGTGGTGTGTCAACTTCTTCCCCTTGTATGTATTATGCAGATGGTTTAATAGTGAGTGTTGGGTATATGGATCGAAGCTACCATTAGGCGGCCATGGTGTCGTCATTTTGTTGTCCGTCCCCTGTGTCCATTCTATGCTATACTTGATCAGTTTCTCCCTATGGGGTGACAGTGTTTTACATATGTGTGCAACGGAGTAGTGAGGGTGTTCCCCCACCCCCCCCCGATCCTGCCCCGTATGACATAGTAGCACTCCACTTGTTATCCTTCCCCTATTTGGTAGCGGTTATCTCACTAGCAGTTTACAGCCTTATATCTTTACCTGGCCCCGTAAGTTTGGGGACTTGCGATAGTCCGCTAAGGAAAAATTAGTAAAATATAGTATTTACATTTGTATATCCTTTTCTTTCGTTTCTTCCTTTATACAACACCCTTACGGCCCCCTGCGGCCGAGGCGCACGTAGCCCCCTGCGGCTGCGTGCCCCTTGTGGCGTTCTTATACTGCTGTCCTACTTTCACTTGCCCCTCCTCCCTCTTCTACACTTGCCGTGGCCGGCATTCTCCATGCGCAGCCACTTCCCCCTTTTCGCCTTCCCCCGATCAACTCATTACCCTTTACCTCCGTTTCCACGCCCTTAACACAGCTCTCCTCCCCACCGCTCTCAAAAATAAAGATGCCTGGTGCTCGAGATGTCCTATGAAAGCCCTACTGGTGACGTCACCGATCTCTTCAACCTACTGGTAAGTTTTTTAATATATTCTTTAAGTCCAAAATACACTTGCAATCTACCCCGTTAACCCCACAGCTGTCTTCCTGTCACTCCTGGAACAAGGTAATCAATAATATAATCGGACTGCGCACACTGCGTCGCCTCGCGTGTGATACGCCCCTCGACAGGAGGGCTTAACCAGCCAATTATCTTCCGTATTGGGCAACTAGCTAGCTACCGCCTACAGGGAAACGTCATCTATCTATCGAGTTTCATGCTCGATCAATAGGGATCCTCATCTACTCATTGATCAATAATTGCCAAATCGTAGGAAACCACGCACACACACACCCTTACACATGGTCGCGACCTGGGCCAATCAGTTTCTATGAGCGGCCGCATGTGATGTTTTCGTGCTCCGCCCCCTTCTCTCCCGTACTTAGCAGACTGCTCTCGCACTCGTCCGGCTACCATTCATTTCATTGCCAACACTAAATTATCAAACCTTCGCTGCGCACCTGTGCAATATCTCCCACCTCCCGTATTCAATTCCTCCCCCTTCCCTCACAATTTCACATTGCTTGTTGTGCGTGGCATACTCACCAAGTTCTCTTGATACGGGGCCGCTCGACTGCGTGCACCCCTCCAAGCGGCTCGCCACCTCCCCTCGTCTGGACTACGTCTGGACACTCGCCAACCGCGGGCGGGATACTTCTCAACCGGCTCCCGAGGGCCAATATCCGGATTGCGCTGTCCGGTCTTCTCGCAGTTCCGCGACGGTCCTGTAGTCCTCAAAAAGGGGGCAGCGGCAGAGGGGGCCGCGCCGCCGGGCCTCCTCGCAACGGCAGTACTTGGAAAAATAAAATAAAAGCGGACCTTAAACAGATCTCAGCAGTGCCTCCAACTTGTCGGGGGGAAATTCTCCCGGGGTCGGCTGGGCCGTCCGCGGACCTCCGGGCAGGGCGGCCCCAACTCCTCCCGTATATCCCAAAAGAGATAGAGTATGAGACACACGCAAGAAGCAAGGTGATTCTGCTGTTTATTAAACAAAACGGCAGGGATGGGTCAAGGATCGTACGCGTCCGTCCTGACACTCTCTCAACATCGTGGGGCTCGCAGGCCCTTTTTACTTTAGTATGACGCGCTACTTGCGTCACCTGAGAAAGTTAGCAAAAAACCTATCGCCACTCTGGATTGGTTCCCCGAGTGGTAGGGTTAGTATAGCATACATATAGAGAACGTTGTTAGTGGTTAAGGGTCAGTCAGGTGGTATACTTGGGTTGTCCCTTCAGTTTGATACATAAAAATTGTTACATGGAGACCCCTGAGGATTGGTCAATGTTAATGGCGTCAGTGATAAGGGCCCCATGTTCTGATTGGTCCACCCGCGAGCCCCCCAGTCTGTGACCATCGCTGTTCCCAGCTCGCGGTGCACCTGTCATTTGCAACAATGTTTCACTATGGGTATGTGCAGACAATGTGAGGATTTATTCATAAGCAGGAAGGCCGACTACTCCCACCGCTGCAGATGTCCATTGAGTCGCTTAATTGTATCTGCCTGCGTCTTGAGACGGGGGATCCAGGCGCCTTCTTCCTCCTGGGCTTGGCACCCTACCAGGTTCGGCTTGGTCACGTGAGGTGGGACCGTGGTTGAGGCAGAATTCTGCACAATTAATATTGCATTTCTCACTGTGTGCCTGGCTTATCTTGCAGGTGTGACCTTGGCGTCGGCTTGCGGAATGAAAGTTTGCAACGTTGTGCCCTTGACTGTCTGCTTTCGCTGGGCTCATTCTGCATGGTCAGCAACCGAACTCTTGCTCATTCAATGTTCATGGAAGCTTTTGCTTGCGGCCTACTTGGGCCTGGTGCATAGGTGGAACCGTTTGATACAGAGCGCTTTAGGTTATGGTATCATATCGCTCTATCCCCAGTATTGTGTCTTCGTTATATTTCTCATTATGATACGTGGGCTTAGGAGAAGCGTGAGCAAGCCTTTTTAGATGAGTTCATTGTGCGTCTTGCGTTTCTGCATTTTGGAAAGCCTATGTGGAAAATAATAAAGATGCACGTCCGTGGGTGTGTCCGTCGCCTACGTCATAGCACTGAGTATGTTTTTCGTGTGGATTGGTGTGGGAGTGTCCGGTGTGTATGTTTGCATGGGTGTGCTGACCGTTGGCTAGGTCGTCATGGCATCTCTAACGATGTGTTGATTTGGTGCTGGATGGTTCAGTCGAGTCCATCCATGCCGCAGGTGTCGGCATGTGCAGGGCAGGCTGGTGGGCAGGCGGGTGGGCACATCCGTATGTTCCTGTACCAGGGTATTTGGTCGTCTGGTAGATGGGCGAACTCCTCTCGTGGCGGGTGTCTGGGCCGTGATCCTCTAGGCCAGGGTTGAGAGGGGATTGGTGGGAGCCTTTTGTTCACTTTTCCCACTTCAGCAGTCAGTAGTCAGATCATCAATCAAATGTGTGACGCTATACAATGGTACGCGCGAGTCTGATTTAAATCGGAGACCCTAGGAGCGAGCGTGGTGACATACCCAGCTTGTGTGCCACTTTGGTCTTGTAGGCTGCCTTTTTTGCAGCAGGAGCAGGTCCTGTAAATTTCGCCACCCTGTCCTCATGCAGGTCAATACATTATAGAAGACTGTTATTTTGTGGTGTGCGAGTATAAATGTGTTATATACATGACATTATCAAACAAACTGGCTGGGACAACTACGGAACATTAGTAACCTAGGGCCTCAACACGAGTTGGCCGTATCCCGGTGGTAAATCTGCCCAGATACAGCCTGATGCAAATAGCGTTACGGCAACTCGGTCCAGCACTACTAGCGCCGGATCCCGAGTTGTGGTTGGGCAGTAAATCCCCATTTATATTGGGTGCATTGGAACCAATGGGGCATTTTTGGTGCAATTACCGCAGCACTAATAGCACTGCAGTAATTGTGCTGAAAATGGGCGGAAAGTCGGCAGATTTACCTCCAGCTCTGAGCTGAGGGTAAATCTGCGGACTGTCCTCCGAACATATAATTAGGCAGAGCAGTAATGCGGTGGTAATAGCGCTACCACCACATTTTTCCCACTCCATCCAACTTTTGATAAGGCCCATATGTCTGTGCGTTTGGATGCTTGTTCTTGTATTTTGTGTACTGAGAGCTAAATCACCGGTTGACACTAGGTGGTTTATGTGACGTGAAGATAACGGACGAGAAAGTAGTGGACTGATGACTGACGCGATAGAGGGCCGTGAGCCAGGTGTGATTGACGACGACAAGATTCGGCAGGAGAGAGCTGCCCGGAACAAGAAGGAGAGCGAGAGGAGAGGCCTACGGGAAAGGGAGGTAACAGTAGGAGATTCGGTACTCGTCAGGTATCGCCGACCGGAGGGCAAACTGTCGCTCACATATGAGCCGCAACCCTGGACAGTCACCCATGTAAAAGGAACAATGGTAACAGCAGCCAGCGAAAGAGGGACCGGAACTCGCAACAAGTCCTGTTTCAAGAAGATAGAGCTACGCTACTGAGAAGGGGAGTCGGAGGAGGCACCCATACCGGATGAAAGGACGGAAACCCCCAAAGCCGACATGCCAGCAGACATACCGCCCTGTGATGTGACACCGCTGCCGACCGCCGGGAGTAGCAGCCGGTACCCGGTAAAACAAGGCCGCCAGCCACCTGTACGTTTTAAGGACTACGTCCTAGACTCGGGAGACTGAGCCGATGATCTGTCCTGATCAGTGACTCACGTTGGGTCAGTTCAAAGTTGTTAAGTTGATGTTGTTTCTGTTTAAAGAAAAAGGGGGATGTTACGTTGTAAAGTGAATGTACGCATGCGAGAGCCTCGTTCCCGGCCGCACATGCGCTGTAGGAATAAAGACGGTCCATGCGGCAGTTGCCGCCGGGACCTTACGAGCAGCAGAC
Organism: Ambystoma mexicanum; assembly: GCF_040938575.1. NCBI lineage: Eukaryota > Metazoa > Chordata > Amphibia > Caudata > Ambystomatidae > Ambystoma > Ambystoma mexicanum. Next base: position 187,534,262 of record NC_090937.1, read on the forward strand.
GTGTGTGCCAGTGTCTCCTTGTGTGAGTGCATGCATGCGTGCGAGTGTGGCGGCCCGAGGCACAGGCTTAGTCACCACAGAGCTGACGGACATGTTTAACATGACCGCCAACTAAATAGAGGAATGAATTACCAGGTCATTTGCTACGGTAAACCCACAATTTGCTTTTCAAGCTAACAGGAATGATTCAAAAGGGATGTTTGAGAAAAAGATCCAATTGGCTGAACATGCTCTGAGACGAAAGATTAGAATATTAAATAAGGAATTAGAGCACATTTCTGCATGTGATACATTAATTTAAAAAAGCCACAAAAAAAAATACAAACTAACTAAAAAGGCATACATTCTCCACGAATATCGCACACTGGCAGAATATGATAAGAGGGGAAATATGAAATGTAAATGGGAAGTTCTGGGAGCATACATGGACAAACTATTGTATTGGACTGCTAACCCAATAACAGTCTATTTGGACGTTCTGTATTGAGAACACATTTAATATTGGAACTATTAACTCAGGCGAAACTACCCCACGCCCACATTTAAATTTTGAGCTAGAATTTGATGAGTTTGATATCGAAATGGCAGTAGATAATCTGAAATTACCAAAAGTACTGATCTGAATGGTCTTGCCAGTGTTGTGTTAAAAAGAAACCCTCAACAAGGGGCATCTATTTTACAAATATTATTCTATTCTGCAAGGTGTGTTGCTCGGGTGAGATCCCATGGTCATGGAAACAATATATTTTAATCACAGTTTTCATTAAAGGATTTCAGAATTCACCTTCCAACTATTGTCTCCTGTACATGTTGGATGAAACGGGCAAGATGGTCGCCACATTGCTCCTCCGAGTCCTTCAGAAATGGATAGACTCATTACAACTATTAGACACCTTTCAGACCGTATGCAGGAATGGATCCTCCACAGTACACAATTGACTTTTACTGGACACAACATTTGGGAATACCACCAGTAAGGGGGCTCCACCCATGTAGACATTTTTTGTCGACTTACGGATGGCATTTGATGCAGTGAATAGGGCAAAGCTTTGGGAAAAACTCAGCAGCTTTGGCACACCATTGTGGCTCCTGGAGGCTGTCAGACAATTGCACGAGCATACATATGTGCATATGCAGCTGGATGGTGGAGGGACGAGCACATGCCCAATTGAAACTGCCCTTGGGGTCAAACAGGCTGTGGAATGGCCCCTCTACTATTTAACCTGTATATCTCAGACTTGCCCAGATACCTTGAGAAATTTACCAACTTCCCACCTTGTGTCAAGGGCGTCCAATTGCACTGGCTATCTTACACGGAAGGCATTGTATTTTTCGATCACACATATGTGGGTCTGCGTCGGATGGTCAGTGTGCTGTGTGGGTTTGTAAATAAGTATATGGAAAAGCAAGTTTATGTGCTATGGTGGTAGTTCCTGCAGCAGAACGCCCCTCATCCTTGAAGAAGGACTTATTGAATTAGTTACATCATAAAGATATTTAGGTCTGGAGTTCAGTGACAATGAGTATAAGGTGCTTGGGGCTGCTAAGAGACGTAAGGTTATCCTCCCGACTGCTCTAATAAAAAAAAGTGTATATAGCACAGCGGGTTACAGTCATACAGGGATTCGATTTTTGTATGAACAGAACTTTTGTCCCGCTATAGTCTATGGTCTAGAATCCCTCCCGACAACAAATCTACAATGATTAAAATTTGTGAAGGGTAAGTTCTGGAGGTCCATATTAAGCCTACCTAGATCAGTGCCCATAGAATTAGTATGTCCGGAGCTTGGGTTGAACTCTCTCTCTTCCCAAGTGCTTAGGAAGAGGGGAATATTGTATATAAAGTCTTTAAAAGACCCCAGATGTCCCTTGTTGCAGTTGATAGCTCTGTCCATGCAAAGAAAAGAGGGGAAAAATAAAATGATCTTATGCGTGCAGATGAACTTGGATTTGTTCAATCAACTGAACTGGACACCAGATTGGTCTCTACATTTTTTCCAGAAGAATGTATTTGTGCATAAATTGAAGGCATGTGGCTGGGCTGATAATTTCGCACATATAGACACCCACACGAGGTATACGGGACATTTGTTTTAATTTTATTTATTGAATACTTATAAGGCACCTATACAGCAAATAGTGTAACCAGGTGCCACAAGACAAGAAGGGAAGTGGGGAACAGGGGAGATAAATAACAATAAATAACAATAACGGTCCTACCAGGCCTTGTGACATTCGGATCGTGCAAGTGCAGTAACCAGAAATTTAAAAAGGGGGGAAAGGCATAGGGGACTGCATACAATGTGGAGGGGGAAAGCAGGCCCAGAGGTGAGGTGAGGCCAAGGGGGGTAAGTGCCTGGGGGTGCCAGGGGAGAGGACCACTGACTAAGTGCGAGGATGGGGTGGACCGACTCAGGAAGGCAATGACCAACCATCCAGGCTAGTCAGGGAGCGGGGACCGGAGGGGAAGTGCTGATAAAGGGGAGTGCTGGTAAAGTCTGGTCAATGGAGCCTCATAACCTGGAAGACTCATAAGGGACCAGGCCGTCAGTCACAGCAGCAGATGGGGACGTTAGCAAGGGAGGGAGAGAGGGAAGGCAGTAGAGAAAAGCAGGGTCTTCAGAAGTTTCCAGGACTTAAGGAGGTACAGCTCAAGTCTCAGAGGGTCAGGGAGGCCATTCCAGAGGAAAGGCACCTGCCAAAGAGAGAGATCTACCCCTCCCCCACAACTCCCTGCTTGTGAAAACGTCTGATCAGCAGAGAGTTGGAACTAGAGGACAGAAGAGCTCTAGCAGGGAGGTATTTAGGGAGAGAAAGTTGGATATGGCAGGGTCCCAGGTCCCTGAAAGCCCTGTGGATGATGCAGAGTGTCTTGAATTTGATCCTCGCAACAACTGGGAGCCAGTGAAGAGATTTTAGAGCTGGAGAGAAGAGGTCCCTGGGCTTGAGGCAAAGTATAAATCTTGTAGTCCTATTCTGGATTAGGTGAAGGGCAGGGGTCAAGTCCTAAAAATTAAAGTGGGGGACTCATCAACAAATGCAATGGGATGCCATGTTGCCAGAAATTAGCATATCAAGGTAAAATATGCACATTTCATTAAATTGGCTTTGCATAACTACCCAAATTGCTCAGGACAAATGCCATTTGCCTTTCACAAAATCAACACACACACAAAACCAAGAGAATATATTTTCTTCTAATAGTGTTTTTGAAAACGTTAAAAGGTGTGCATGTTTTAAACTCCAAGAATCAATGCAAATGTTTTCCCTGGGACTTGCAGTACCGAAATGGGACATTTCACCTTTGGTTGTTTGTTATTTTTCATCAGGTTATATAGTGCAGTGGTGAAGTGTCCAGCCTACAAACTTGACGGCATTCTGAATCTATGCATTAAAGCAGACCACAGGGATTGAACCACAATGTTTCTGATTTTAGCTGAGGGGACCGAGTCCACCCTATGAAAAAGGTGGGTGGACTCCCCCCCCCTGAGTGTACCCTCGATTTGAGCCCTGGTGAAGGGTGCAATGGGAGGAAAGAGACAGATTGAGAAAGAGGCTCTTACAGTAGAGAGGACTAGAGCACTAGAGACATTGAGTTTCTGGGAAAAGGTGAGGAAGGGGAGAATGCCTCTAAGGAGGGGAAACTGAAAGTGGGCCTGCTTGGAAGGTCCATGAAGTGAGGGGAGAAGGAGAGAGCGGAGCTGAAGATGACACCAAGGTTTTGGGCTCACAAGATGGTGTGGGTAGAGGACCCAAGGAAGTGGCGAACGGGCCTATATCTTTATGACACCTGTGAGATTGGCAACATGGAAGGAGACACAGACAACAGATTCAAAGGGTCTCATTATAAGTATGGCGGTAAGGCAACAACGGTGCCGGTAGCGCTACCGGCACTGTTGCTACCGTACCGCCATACTACGAGTTATGCTTGCGGGTGCCCTTGCAGCCACCAGGTCTGACCGGCACCCGCGAGCAGAACATGACGGTAGCACTGGTACTGTTATTAACAGTACCGGTTCTACCAACCTCCCCATTCCCATTGAGCCCTATGGGGCTCAAATGGGAATGGGGAATCATTTTTTCCGGCGCCCAGAAAAGGGCAATTACCGGGTCCGGCAAGGTGGTAATGACCCACTAATTGCCCTTTTCTGGGCGCTGGAAAAAAATGAATACCGGCGGCAGCCATGCCTGTACTACAGGCACGGCTATCGCCAGCCCCGTAATGAGGCCCAAAGTATAACAAAAGCTTTTATTAATGAAAAGGTCAGAATGGAATAAGGCCTAACTTGCTCTAGGTTAAGATGCAATTTCCCTACCTAAAGAAACTAAGGAATGTCTGTGTCAATATGTTCAACTGAAAAGTCTCTCTGTGTACAAAACCTATACTTGCCCTCACAACTAATACAAAACAATGGGCCTCATTATAACCCAGGGGTTAACGGCGCCAGTAAAGGTGCCGGCGCCGTCAACCCTGTCCCGCCTGATTACGAGGTCCCCTCGCGGGACCCGGTCTGCACGTCTGGTTTCCCCTCGCGGGACCCGGTCTGCACGTCTGGTTTCACCAGACTTGCAGACCGGGTCCCGCGAGGGGAGGAGGGAGCAAACAAGGGGCTGCTCGTAATCGCCCCGTTGTTTGCTCCCTCGCCCATTCCCATTCAGCCCTATGGGAGCTGAAATGGGAATGGGGAAGGTCCGGGTCCGGGTTCCTAGAAGGAGGAATTACCGGGCCCTCCGAACTCGGAATGGCCCGGTAATTCCTCATTCTGGGAACCCGGACGCGATTTCGGCGGCAGCCATGGTGCCAATAGCGGCGTGGCTACCGCTGAGGTCGTAATGAGGCCCAATGTGTTGGGATGTCAACCATAAACTAAACAGTGTTCCAAAAGTAAAGTTCTGGGCTATTTCCAGCTCAAGCTTACTCTTCAGCATCTTTTCCCCAAATGTCAATACTTTTATTACAATGTTACATTTACCGTCTTTCGGACTTTAGGCAGTACATTTCCACACTTTTGTAAGGTCAGGATGCTCTTCTCCAATGTTCAGTAAGTGATACAGTTCCACACTTTTTGAAAGGTCAGAATGCCCTTCCCCAAGTTCAATAAGCAATTTCAGGACAACATGTCTCAGGGCCCTTTCCCCAAGATCAGTATCGAAAGTTATGACAAAAGAAGTCCCTTGGAGCTTTGTTTTCATATTTCAACAATGATTTAGAACTTAGGGTTACCCTCCCCAAGTCTGATACACACCAATGGTTGGTTTCTTTTTTTGCAACAGTAAACTTCCTTGTTGTCATGTTGGGGTTCTCTGGTCTTGGCGCAGTTTTAGACCACATAGTCCACCCATTACAGGGCACGCAACCGAGAACACCCATGCCCCTTTAGATCAATATTCAGCCAAACAAGTAGTTTCTAGACTGTAGCTCCACAACTTTAACATACAAGTGTTTTCTCAACCTTGGCGTCCACTTTGCTCTCAGAGTATTTCATTCAACTTGGTTTTCATAATTACTTTGAGGCCCCTTTTCCCAATCAACTATATGGCTGCTTACAAAAATCATGTTTCACTTTCTAATATTGTGTTGCACATGCAGAAATCACATGTCAATCTCTCCGGTTTTTTGTTCTCTCTGACAAAAATCACTTGTCATTCTCTGTGATTCTGTGCTGCCCCCTGTAATAATGAAGTGTCATTCCCTTTGCGTTTCTGTTGACTCCAACAAAAAATAGGTGTCACTCTGTTATGATGTATACTCCAGTGTCTTTCCCGAACCCTGAGTAGTTCGAGAATGACGTCGGGTGTCAGTTGTGCATTGATGCCTCCACCAACAGACCGTTCTGTCCTGGGGACTCTCTTTAAAAAAGTATATTCCTACAAATATACTGTTTTGTGTGCACTTAACATAATAAGTGGTGACAAGTTACTTAAAGTTATTTAAATGCAGTTTGAAAGCCTCTGGGGACCCAACAGCTGCCAACACATTCAAAGAAGAGAATAGATGGAGAAGCGGTGAGTAAAACTCAGTGAGCAAGCAGTGCCAGCAGTACCGAAAACAGGACAGATCACAGGAGGCAAGTAACAAAAGATGAAAAGGGAAGGGGGCACTTACTGCGCACCAAGAAGCGAAGCAGCATTTTCTAAATAGCTGGCGTGCGCAAAACGCCCACACCAATAACCTTAGAGGAAAGGACCTAAACACATCATGCAACATGACACAGCCATTTTGGATCACAATGGTTGTCATAACAATGCCACAACAAAACAAATATAGATGTGTGCACTACGCTCCGCAAAGCATGGCGACCATCTTGTTTACTTGATCACCATAACTACGTCCAATACGGAGCTCAGTGACTGTGTTATCTATATACAGAGCCTCAAAACGTTCACAACGTGTGGCAACATACTTGCTTCACACATTAAACTACAAAAGAGTTGCAATATGAAAAGATACACTTTACTTGCAGAATAATGCAAAAGTAAACAAAAAATACACCTGAAGAGCATAGCAAAAAAAATAATAACAAGGGAAAACAATGCAAAACACTCTTGCTCCTTGCCCTTACCTCGCTAATCCTGGCAGTCTCTCCACACCTTAGGAACAATGGGTGGATACATTTCAAGTGTATTTGTGAGCCATGGGTGGAGCAAAGCCCAATGACGATCTTAAAGATGCTACAGTAGTAAATTGCAAAGGAGCTGAAGCACTCATAATTCTCCGCACACTACCCAACCAAACTGGTAATGATGAGGAAACAGGTGATTTCACTGCTATCAGCAGGATTAGACCATATGAAAGGGCTCTCTGCAAACTTACTATACATTTTGTTCATTATTCAATACATTTATTCTTCCCTTTAATTCAGTGTTTTACAAAATGCAGGTTTTGCTTATTTCATTCAATTCAACACTCAAAAAGTGCAACCTTGTATGTTTCATTCAGTTCATTATTCAATAAATGTAATTTCGTTTTCTTCATTCAATTTGGTATTCCAAAAATGCTCCTTTGTTTGTTTGATTCATTCAATTTGTTAATCAACAGATGCAACTTTGCTTCCTTCATTCAATGCTCTTATTCAAGAAAGGCAACTTTGCGTGTTTCTTTTGGTTTAGTATTCAATAAGGACAACGTTAAGTGTTTTCATTCAATGTTGCCAATTTCAAGGTAATTCTTGCTCCAGGTACTAGAATTACTTGTAGTCGACTTCGTCTACCTTGCTTTTTCTTTTTTGGCTATTTCAAACTTTATATGGTCTTCCTTTGGGGCTTACTGACTGAGAAATTATCTTTGTTTTGTTCCTACTTTGCTGTCCCCAGTCTGCCGTTCTTCAACAGCAATCGCTTTCATACAACACTTCAATTACTTAACAATAGCCCAGACACTTCTTAGTTATTTTGTATTGTGCAGAGACTTCTGACCTCGTTTTCTGTTGCTGCACACATCCACTCTGAAACACAGTTTCACTCGATTGTTTCTTCATTCACAGTTCATTGGATTAATTTTCAAGACATGATCGGCGGTACACGCCTGCCCCAACACAATGTAGCAAGGATTCTCATTGTTTTTCCTTTACTAGCTCTTCGGTTTTACTGGTATCGCTTTCTCCGTGACACATTCCACATAGAAACAATATAACCTGCGTTTGTGCACCAGGTTTCACTTGCCTTCAGAAACTCACTGATTGCGTTGCAGGCTTCAGCGGTTCCTCCGCTCCCCAGCTTAATTTCGGATGAGGTCAGGGTCTCATCACCTGCCCCTCAGACACTTCTGGACCTGTCCTGGAGAACGAGCGCTGCTGGCCAGCATAGAAGAGTCTGGCTCCTCCCACGGCCTTCCTCCTGCTACCGTACCAGTTCCTTGGAGACACAGCTCCCTTGCCACATCTCCTGATCTGCAGCTCCTCTGCGTTTTCACTTCTCACTCTCCTCCAGCTTCTCACGGTGGTACGACGTTAATTCATCCCCCGTTTATTTTTTTCGCAGCACTTTTTGCCGAAATTGTTTTGCTGAAAAAACATTGAAAAATATATGGGGCCTGGGGCAGGGCATATAAGGGGTAGGGTGGGGTTGTGTATAGGGATAAATAATAGGGCAGGGGGTATTGCGGGACACCCCCCCCCCCAATAGAATGATGATTTTTTTTGGCAAAGGTTTTTCTGCAAAAAGTGCCAAAAATAAAACTGTCGAAGAATGAACATAGAACCCTCATGGTCAGTGGCTTCTCCATTGCTCTCTCATTCCCCCATCTGCCTCTCTGCTGCTGGCAGCTCCACCTTTTATGCCCCTCTGTTTGGCTAACAGGTTGCAGGTGCAAGTTCTGAGTTTGCATTGCCTGACTTGCATGACCATAATTAAGCCAATCAGTGGGACATGCCTGACGTACAGTCCCTCTTCTTCGTCTCAGAACTTTGTGGGATCTCCAGGGAAAAGACAGGGCATGAGTGGAAATACCCTCATTAGGATTGAGGGAGGGTAGAGTAGGTCAGTTTTAGAAAAGGGAGGGTACCATGTCTCGCCCTTGGAATTCCTACTCCTGGTCTTCAAGGACCCTATTATATGCCTTCTCAATACAATTGTTGCCTACCCCCGGCTGTGCTTTGCCACCCCTTACCCTGAATTTCAGTGATTGCTATGTCTCTGGGTAAGGCAAGTAGTACCACAAACTGTATCATAAATAGATATCCACAATGTACACCACTCTATTAGCACTGCCTGCCTTCTATAAAGCTAAGCAAATCATATTATTAAACATGCAACTTCAATTTATAAATCGTAATCCAGGTGAAAATACCTACAGTAGTTTTTTTTTTTTTTTTATTCTTTTATTGATTTTATGCAAACAAAACAATGAAAACCAAACAAGCAGCATAATCATAATAGTTCAATTACACATCAAGTTATCGTAGTCACTGCTCCCATTATCCCTCCCTCCCCCCGTGAGCCTATTTGTCAATCTCTTTCAATGTTTGGCACATGCGGCCGGGTTTAGTTCTCTTCGGAGTCCGTTGGATTTAATATTACTCCAAACAATTCTGTTATTAGCGTTTTCCAGGCCAATAGGGTGCCCACCTCCCCCTCATCAGCCCGGCTACTCGCATCTTGCCATGCCACCGTTTCAGCCTCCGCCCATTTCTGTAAGTCCTTCCACCATACATCCACCTTAGGTTTGTGGCATTTCTTCCACCCCATGGCGATCCAACATTTTGCAAGCACAAACGCCAGATTTCTCAGTTTCTCAATATGTTTGAGTTTCCGTGGCCTAGGGAACCCGCCCAGTAAGCAGGCCCAAGCCGTGTCTGTGACAAGAGTAACCCCTTTATCGGCCAGTTTCTGCGCCACTTCACCCCAGTAGCACCTAATAATCGGGCACGACCAAAACATATGTGTCATGTCAGCGTTTTCCAGGTTGCATTTAGGACACACTTGTACTCCAGCGTTTCGGAATTTAGATATCCTCAAGGGGGTCATGTATGCCCTATGCGTTACATACAGCTGAATTTGTTTAATCTGGCATTTCTAGACACTTTTTTGTGGTAACCCAGGGCACGCTCCCACATCCCGTCCTCCATCGGGGCCCCCACTTCCATCTCCCAGTCCAGTCTCAGATGCGTCAAATCTTTCCCCACCTTAGCCATAACCATCTCATACAGTCTCGAGATCTCATGACCCCCTTCAGACATATCATACATTGCTTCCAAAACTGCATCTGGTTCTTCTATCAAAACTGTTTCTGGCCAAGTGTTCTTAATCACCCGCACCAATCTAAAGTATGTGACATATTGACCCGTGTGTAGCCCCGCCTCTTCGTTGAGTTCTGTAAACTCCTTAATGGATCCCTCTTGCCAAAAATCGCCTAGCGTTGCCAGCCCCACCGATTCCCAGTATGTCCTAACAATAGCCCTCAGCTGACCATCCCCTCCTGTCAAAGCAACCAACGGTATCTGCGGGAGGCACGGGTATTGGACTTCCATTAGTCGACAAGCCCTACGCCAAATTCTCCATCCAAGCTTCAACATCGCAGGACGCCCCCTCATTTCAGTTTCGGACAGCCAGATCATTTCCTTCAAATAAAACGGGGCACAGTCCTGTCCAAGCACCCTGTGCTCAGGGGTCACTTCATCGGAAAGCCACTTAGCCACATATTGTATCTGTCCCGTCAAATAATAAACCTCAAAATGGGGCAGTCTGATACCTCCTTTTTCATAAAAGTTCTGCAGTTTCCAGAACGCCACTCTATTTCAGGTACCGTGCCACAAGAAATCCCTACACATGCTGTTCAATTTACTAAAAAACTTCTTGGGTATTATGCATGGGATATTACTAAAGTGATGCAGGAGCCTGGGCAGAACTACCATCTTGAGCATAGCCCCCCGCCCCATCATCGCCAAGGGCAACCTTGCCCAGAACTGCATACTGTTTCTAATTTTCTCGACGGCTACTTCCGTATTGTGTCTGTGTTCATCTTGCGCCGTGTGATATATATCTACGCCCAAATAGCGAAAAGAGCTTGTTGCCCATGGTACCTGTAGCACCGGTAGTCCTTCTGCAGGGATCCCCTTATAGCTACCTAATGGGAATATGACAGACTTTTGGGGGTTCACCGAGATGCCCGACAACCCTGCATACCGATCACTTCAAGTATGTATAAGAGATTTTCTTCTGGGTATTGCAAGTACAGCAACAAATCGTCCGCGTACAAGGATATCAAGTGTTGTTCCCCTCCCACCTCAATGCCAATCGCCTCATACTGTGCCCTAAGGCATATTGCCAGAGGCTCCAGGGCCAAGATGTAAAGCATCGGGGACCAGGGGCATCCTTGTCTGGTGCCTCTGCCAAGTTGCCATCTTTCGGATATCACCGCTCCAGTTCGGACCCTGGCAAGCGGCTCACTATACAACATCTTGGCCCACCTGATATAGCACGGCCCCATTCCATACCCTTCCAAAGCAGCCAACAGCCATGACCACTTGACCGAAACAAAAGCCTTGACTGCATCTAGAGACACTATCGCCATCTCACCCTCGTTCTTATTACCCCATTCGACCACCCGATGAAGTCGCCTATGGTTGTGTGTTATGTTCCTGCTCGGGACATAACCCGTTTGATCAGGATGTATGAGTCTACCAATCACTTTCCGCAATCGATTTGCCAGGACAGCCGTGAGAATCTTCCTGTCTTGATTTAGCATCGCCAGAGGCCTGTAGGAACCACATCTATGCTCTGGTTTATTGGGCTTGGGCAGCGATATTATGATCGCCTCTCTGAGTGACTCAGGCAACCGTCCTATCTCAAACGCTTCATTCAGCATGTCCAGCATTGGGGGGGAGGATTTCCTCTTTGTATACTTTATAAAATTCGCTCGGGAACCCATCTGCCCCTGGGGCCTTACAGGTAGGCAACTGCTTCACTACCTCTTCTAATTCCTCCAACGTGATTGGCTCATCTAACTCCTCCCTCTCTTAGTCGCTTATCTTGGGCAGCCCTATGTCTTCTAACGTTTCGGTTATCTTGCGCTGGTCGCCTATCTCATCATCTCCATATAGCACTCTGTAATATTCCACAAATTCTTTGTTAACCCCCTCTTGCGTGGCCACCTCATCTCCGTCCTCCCTAATAATAGTCCTAATCGGAGGCTTAGGGGTCTCACTTTTATATAGCCAGGCCAAAAGGCGGCCTGTCTTGTCTCCCCCCGCGTGCTGCCTCTCAACATATTTCTTATAATTGAGATTGCAGAGTCTTTCCCAATGACCTGCACATTGTTGCTGTAGTTGGAGCACCAGCTCCGTGTCTACGTCATCGCTCTTCAACGTTGTTTCTAGCTCAGTTTCCGCCCTCTGTAGGTCAGCCAAGACCCCACCCTGTAACCCTTTTGACTTAGCAATGGCCGCTCCCCGCATCACCACCTTAAAAGCTTCCCATAATGTGCCTGCAGAGTCAACACTTCCAGTATTTTCCTCAAAAAAAGTTAGTAATCTCCTCTCTTATATCTTCTCCAAAGATTGGATCTTTGAGCGCCTCCGCTGGCAGGCGCCATGTAGGGATCTTCGCCCTCGGGGGGCAATATTGCCATCCGAGGATCAGTGGCGAATGATCCGAGAGGACCCTGGCCTTGTTTTCGATTTGAGTAATCTCAGACATCACATCTGCTGTGACAAAGATGTAATCGAGCCTAGTTTGCAGGTGGTGCGGGGCTGAATAGTGTGAGTATTGCCTCTCAGTGGGATGTTTCATCCTCCACGCATCTGTAAAACCAAAATCAGTTAGCAGCATCCGCAACGCTCTCGCCGCTGGGCTAGGCTTACCCACCCTGTCATCTGACCTGTCTACCCCAGGATCCAACACACAATTAAAGTCCCCGCCCCAGATCACCGCGCTCCCTATACACGTACTAAGATTGGTACACAGGGCTCTGAAATATGCTGCTGTGTTTTGGTTGGGGGCATACGTGTTTACTATGCATACCTCTCTGCTCTCCCCAGCCCCCGCAGTATAGCCATCCTTCCATCAGTTTCAATCACCTCTTGTATCAATTTGAACGGGACATGCGGTGCCACCCAGATTAACACCCCCCGGGCATATGCAAAGAATGGCGAGCCCACTATGGTCCCTTTCCACTTTCTCTTAACTAGGTCCAACTTCTCCCGCGTCAAGTACGTTTCCTGTAGTAATGCGATGTCTATATTCTGCCTTTTCAGATACATCATGATTTTGTTTCTTTTCAGGTAGCTGTTAAGGCCCCTGATGTTCCACGTTATTATCCTGAGGTCCCCCATAGGTCGTTAATAAGCACCCTCCCGATCCTCCGTTGATTACGCCCCTTCATGCACCGCAAGTACCACAAACTGATTCCTCCAAATAGGCTCGAAACAAGACTTAAACTCCCCATAACCACACACACACTCAACTCCCCATCCCCCAACCTTCTACCCACCCACCCCTCCCCCAACAATACCCTCCCCAACCGTTGCCCAGCTCCATTCCTGGATCTCAGGCCCCCACACATCTAGCCCTGCCTAGCGCAAGCTTCTACTCAGGGCTCAGTAGGATAAAGCCGCCCTAATGGCCGCTGAAACTAATAGTCTATTCGGGTAGGTCGTCCGCGTTCTGTTGCTCCTTCCAAAAAACATTACGCATTCAATTGCCAAACCGTTACCAATTACAGTTACACTCACTATATTCTAGTCCAAATCGAGCACCAGGCTCAGATTGTGTACAAAGTTCAGTTAGTCACAGCTTCTCAATACAATCAGGTCCTTCTCCTTACTAAATCTTCATTCGGTATGATCCTGCCGATCCCGATCTGCTTCTTGTTCCGGGCAGCCCTGCAGGTCCAGCCATGTGACAACATCCTCAGGGGTATCGAAAAATAGCGCTTTGTTCTTATGTAGCACTTTCAATCGTGCCGGATACAGAAGCATATATTTGATTCCTGCTGCTCTCAGCCTCCTTTTGACGGCTATGTAACTGTACCTCTGCCTCTGCACCAGTATCGTGTAGTCCGGATATGCTGTGATGTTGGTGGATGCTCTCTCTATCGTGCCGCCCTTACGAAAGTATTCGAGGATCTTTTCTCTATCCCTGTAATTCAGGATTCTCGCGATGATCGGTCTTGGCGGGGCGCCCGGCCGGGGTTTCCTCATCAGGGCGCGGTGCGCCCTCTCCACCGTAAATCCCTGTGAAAGATTACCGGCTCCAATCCCTTGTAGGATCATGTTTTCAACATAGTTTGTGGGATCTTGGCCTTCTTCTCCCTCCGGAAGGCCAACCACGCGAATGTTGTTTCTCCTCGCCCTTCCTTCCGCCTCTTCCACACGATTTTCCAAGGTAGCGACCTGTTTTTTTAAGACATGAATCTCCTTCGCATTGCTCGTGCTAACATCGGTGTTAATCTTCACCCCACTTTCCAGACCGCTGGTCCTTTCTGCAAGTGCCCTAACATCTTGACGTAGCAGGGTGAGTTCTGTACCCACAGCATCGATCTTATTCTCCAGAGCTGTGCGTAGATCCGCCATTGCCAAATCCCATTTAGCACTTAGCCCCGTTATAGCCTCTAGGATCTGGTGCTTATCCCCTTCGGGGGCGTCCTCCGCAGGGGTCTCGAACGTGCTCTGTACCGATGTTGAGGGGGTCCGTTGCGTTCTCGTGAAAGTCTCCATCGTGGGTTGCTTGGTCTTGACTCTCAACCCTTTTGCCGACATGACGCTTCCCACTGCTCCTGTACGCCTCCGCTTTAGTGCTGCTGTCGCACTGTCCTCGGTCCGACAACGGTCCGGCTTCCAGGTCACCTAACGCATATTCGAGATGGCACTTCGAATTGTCTTACGGATGGGCTATAGCCTCACACTCCCCATTCAACTTCCGTAGGCCTCATCACCCAAGCATCCAATGTCATCTCCTCCTGCGGTCACATCGCCGAGGCTCCATTCGCGTATGTCAGGCCGGGCACTCTCATGAATTCGACCACTCCGCCATATCACCCTATTGTATTACTTCTCCAGGCAATTTACCGCAGCCGTGTCCCGCAGGTCCGGGGAATCAGTTTCGTTTCTCCTCGGAGGCCTCTCCTTTGTTAGCCGCCATCTTGGTGTCGAAGCGGCCACACAGTCATACCGACAAAACCATGTATATCTCACGATTCTCGGGGACTATGAACTTCTCCAGCGAACTTCACTTAGCGTGCGGCTTCCAACGCCTGATCCTCAAAGTTCTAGGCGCTCGTTGCAGTTTCAGCAGGTAAATTTGGCAAAATTAGAGTCGGATCATCAGGAGCTCCTCACGCAGCGCGTCCTATTCCATGGCCAGTTAGCCACGCCCCCTTTGAAAATTCCTATAGTAGTTGCTGCAAGATATGACTACTGGGCCTGCTCTCCCTTCCTAACGCGTTTATCGCACATCCACCTCTGGATTTCACACAATCTAATGAACACAGAAAAAGGACTTGAGCTACATTTTCTCACTTTAGATGACTATGCATTCCAATGATTCTGACAAGTCTAAAAAGATATATTAAATGGAACTAACTCTTAACTTTTGTGCATCAATGTGCAAGCTCTTTTCTATTTTACTGTACTAGTTTGACCACTCCATTCCTTAACTTCTGTTTCCAATAACATTCGCTTTCATACACAATTTATTCTTGACCATGCCACTTTTGTCTAGAACCCTGCGTAATAAAAGTGCTAAAACAGTACGTCAGCAACACAGAGCCAGTGGTCTGTGGGGGTTCCATGTGCTTATGACGAATGAAAAAATAACAGTGTTTGCAATATTTTTATTATTTAATTTCACCAAACACCCTCCCCAACATATTTTAGGACTGGTCTAATTTTATATACTAACTCCAGTCCTAGAATATTTAGGGAAAGTGTTGGATAGTGCATTTAATTAAAATAATGAACCTATCGAAAACACTGTCGCTATTTTTCACACAGTATGTATGCATATTAACGCATAATAACATATTGCTTTTGGTGTACAACATAGTTGTAGGTGCAGGTGGATACCCTATGTGGTTAATCCGAGGGGGCTGCGGATTGCAAAATCATGAGCAAAGGAAGGAACCCCATACATACCAACCATCTTGATTTAGGCAGGAGACGCCAGATTTTTCTTTAAAATGTTTTATATTTTTTTACTTGTTCCATCCCAAAACAAGTCCAACCCCAATGCAACCCAATGGTTCTTTTGCTTTCTTTGACAAAATCGCCATTTTCTTCGGTAAAATCGCACTTGCAGGTGCTCCAAATTGTTGGGATGGATACAACCCTGTACATCACTTTGGGCACTTATAAGTTGGATTGGGGATCACGTAGGCTGGCCAGAACAGCGATAACCATGAAGAATACTTAGGTCTGCGCCCTATCACTACATGTTACTTTTGATCCCATCAATGTACATGTGAGCATGTTGTTATTTATGAAGTATTATTTTTTATATTTAAGCTTCCGGACTGGGTGCAATTTGTGGCATGAGCTGCAGTATTATTAGCATATTTCTTTTTTGTAATATTTCCCAAATGGTGTTTGTGTTCAACTAAACATTCAGGGCCTCATCACGAGTCTCGCGGTAACACTTAAATGCGGCAGTAGCGCTATTACCACCCATTCGTCTGTGGGCTGCCAGATACTGATAGGCTCGTCATACCATGGTATGCCCGTACAGACAGTATGAATTCGCAGTCAGGCAAGGTCTGCCCAAACAATAGGTAACAAAAAATGTATTTGGGCAGTAATAACTGTGCTTTCATATTAGTAGAATGATGAGAAATAGTGTTGAACTATATGGACTACCTTGTTGAAAAGCTGAGCCATGCCCTAGTTTGGCACACCTGCCTTGCCTTTTGCAAATGAGAATGTTGCTCCTTAGCCCTGTGCTTTCCAGACCATCATCCAGGGAGCGTATTCCTTCTTCCATTTGTGCGCTGAGCTAGGCCTAGCCCTGAAGCCTTGTTGCTGTATGCGTTGCCCTGTCTCCTGTCCTATACTACACCCATATGTGATTGCTGTGTGGGGATTCACCTAAGGAAGCTGTGTCCCCTGCTAAATAGCTGACCACCGCAGACTGTGAGGGAGCTGTCACGGCTCCAAAGCCAGAGACCAAAGACGAGTGAAGGAGAAGATCTGAGGCACTGCCAGTACTACTGCCTCTTCTTTCAAACTGAGCCCGCTAGGCCCAGTAACTGTAAGGGTCTAGAGGGTTGCCACCACGGCCCTTCACCTCACCTTGCTGGCTGCAGTGTCTAAAGGGGGAGGGGGCGTCTCCCAATCACGGGAGTAAGTAAGTTCCTTCCCTGCTCTGCAGGATGGACCTAAAGGAGAGCTCATTTCCCACCTGCCCTGTGCCCTCTTAGATAAGCCCTGGGCGAACTTTCCCCTCAGTAACATAGCCCTTGACCCAGTCAGTATTACCCCCTCAAGTACTGTTCAGATAAGCTCTATATGTCTGTAAATAAGTAAAGTTAATACAAATAAGCTCCAGGTGCTGAGCAACAATATCCAAGTTGCAGGTGAAAAATTATAGATTATTGGGAGTGGATCCACTTGTTCCCTGCTCATTTTAAAATATTCTGGAGTTAATCAGATCCCCAGTATGGCTACTCTTGGGTACATACATTTTTTGCAGCTGTGCTTTCCTCATGTGAAATATGCATTCCATTTTAGAATTAACAGTGACAAATTGTGGCCATTTTGAAACAATAGAGTGTGCTGTTCAGAAAAGCATTTTGTGTGTGGAGTGAGATTTCACCAAAGAAAGGTGTTTGAGTATCCTAGTTAAAGTTAACTGTACAGTATTTAATTAACACTGTTAAATTTGCCTTGGTAAACAGAATATGCCCTGCATATTTTGAACTGTCACCATTTATTTCACCTATGTAATATTCAACCGGTTTTCAAGTTTTCCCCAATGAACGGTATACATGCTATTTCCTATCGTCTCACCCATATCAGAGTAAGCTGCTATTATTCTGCATTGTGTATATCATTTTCATTTACTGTGCATATTAATCTGCCTTGTTATATATCATTTGCATTTACCTAGCATGTTATTCTGTCATGCTTTACATTATTTGCATTTACCTTGCACCCAAGGTCTCAGTTATCATTGCCTTTCGTCTGCAGTCATTCTTGATTCTACATCAGGTCTCCCATTACCTCGCATCATTGTGAATGTGTTTCATTTACTACAGTTATTTCGCAGTGGTTCTTTGTTACCCATGGTATTACCAGTTTGACACAGAGGTACCCCATCCATCAGTGCACTTATTCCCATCCTCCAAATCCCCATTGACAAGAGTAGCAGAGTAGCCATCCCATCAACACTGTTGATTAGAACTTATGATCATTTATTATCAGGTTACCCCTTTTTTATTCAGCGCTAATTTCATGGAGGCGGTCACTAGTAAGAACACGGGTTGGTCCAGTCCCTCATCCAGTGAGAATCCATTGTGTACTTTACACCCTTTACATAAACCTCTGTTACACTTGGCTCAGGCTTGGTAGTCACAGAGTTAAAATTCTGGAGTTTGACCTAGGGTACAACTTAGAGATATGCCCAGGCAAATAAGCCACCAAACGCCCAGGATTGCTGAGCGCACACTTATGCCCCTCAGGCATCCAACGTCAAATTATGTACTAACTTGCAATTCTCCAAATCTGCCTTGGATACACAACCCAATTATCACAAAATGTCTGGACATATCCACCTCTGCCCTTTTGCAGAAATATGGTTCAATTAACCGGACTGGCATTCACCCATGCTACCACAAAACATGATTTCCAATCTACATCTATCCCCCCTTGCGGTTGTAGCAGCTATTTCTTGCTTTCCCTTCCTATTATCTTCCTCTTGGTCATTTTCTTTCCTCCAACAGACAATGGTCTGGATACCCCTGGCGGCGCACGGTACGCCATGCAACCAACAAGCCAAGACACACTTAAACTACTGCAGTGTTGATTTGGCACAGTATATATGCATATTAACGCATAATAACATATTGCTTTTGGTGTACAACAGAGTTGTAAGTGCAGGTGGATACCCTATGTGGTTAACCCGGGGGGTTGCGGATTGCAAAATCATGAGCAAAGGAAGGAACCCCATACATGCCAACCATCTTGATTTAGGCAGGAGACGCCAGATTTTTCTTTAAAATGTTTTATATTTTTTTACTTGTTCCATCCCAAAACAAGTCCAACCCCAATGCAACCCAATGGTTCTTTTGCTTTCTTTGACAAAATCGCCCTTTTCTTCGGTAAAATCGCCCTTGCAGGTGCTCCAAATTGTTGGGATGGATACAACCCTGTACATCACTTTGGGCACTTATAAGTTGGATTGGGGATCACGTAGGCTGGCCAGAACAGCGATAACCATGAAGAATACTTAGGTCTGCGCCCCATCACTACATGTTACTTTTGATCCCATCAATGTATATGTGAGCATGTTGTTATTTATGAAGTATTATTTTTTATATTGAAGCTTCCCGACTGGGTGCAATTTGTGGCATGAGCTGCAGCATTATTAGCATATTTCTTTTTTGTAATATTTCCCAAATGGTGTTTGTGTTCAACTAAACATTCAGGGCCTCATCACGAGTCTTGCGGTAACACTTAAATGCGGAAGTTGCGCTATTACCACCGCATCTAAGGGTCTGCCAGATCATGGCCTTTGCGGATTTCCCCCCAGCTCTGAGCTGGGGAGAAATCTGCAGCAAATTTGCCGATTGTTGGTGCTTTTACCGCCGGCGGGAAATCCGCCTGCGGTAATAGCGCGAATTTTCCCCATTGGGCCCAGTGGGGAATGAGGAATTCCCGAATGGGCCCAATGGGGAATGGGCACTAACCGTTCCGCCAAACCCGTGATCCGGCACTAATAGCGCCGGGGGTTTGGCGGTAGGGCTAATAGCGCCGGCGTTACCGCCCAACTCGTGATGAGGCCCTCAGTATGGTATACTAGCAATCACTGTGTATCGGGCCGGTAATGGTCTGCCAGCCTGAGCCTATCCATTTCCGCCCCTGGTACACCCCCCAACAAGGGGGTGATAGCTATTTGCACCTCGGTGGTCTCTCCGGGGTGCGAATATATTTTAAAAAATCACGGGACACTGGCTCTGTGTGTAGATCAATTACCCATGGAAAAAAATTCAAACAAAATGGCCGCTGCTATTGTCAATAGAAAAGGGATTGAGTCAATTTTCTATTTCCATCACTGACGGCGAGGATTGGTTTGGAACACAGTGGCTCGAGCAGAAAGCTCCAGTCCAGCAGGTAAGTAGTTTGGGAAGTAGGGGGGAGAAGGGAGGGGTGAAGGGGTGTGGGATGTGTTAGGGCAGAGGAAGGCACAGAGAACAGCAAGGTGCTTCGGACAGCGAGGAAAAAAGCATGGTGGCGCCCAAGGAAAGGGATCAGGTGGCTGATGAAACGCAAGCGGTGCACTGACAGTTCAGCCCATGTTTCCAGTCACCTGATTGGCTGAGTGCGCTACCCGGGTGCAAATACATGCAATTTATTTCTGCAGTAACCTTTCCCAAATGATAAAAGTAACAGGTGTTGGGCATGGTTGCATAAGGGCACCCCACACTCTATCCTATAATACAATAATTATTGATTAAATAGAATTTAGTGTCTTGTTGAAGTCCCTCTGTTATTAGCTCTTGGTACTCTATACAGCATAGTCATTTTAGTGTTAAAAAAGTAAAATATGTCCCTCTTAGAAGTGAACTATGTTTAGCTTATTCGTATTTAAGTGACTTATATTTATTGTTCAAACACGTTTTCCTTTTTTTTTTAGAAGTGAGAAAAAAAGCAAGTTTTATCACTCCAGTTCCAGGAGGTGTTGGACCCATGACTGTTGCAATGCTTCTGAAGAATACCGTTATTGCTGCAAAACAAATGCTTAATTAATAACCAGGATATGCAAGAAGCCATATGAGCCATTCTATTTATGTTAATTTTTTACAACTAATTCATTTCTAAATTGCATTTATTTGTGTACCACATTCTTTTAAATAATATACAATTAATTCAATTTCATTGCACTTCGAAATATGCGAACTTTATTGCCATAGTTTCATTAGATGTGATCTGTGACCTGGTTGGGTACTAGCAAAGTTTCACCCCATAATGTGTGTTAAACTAAGGGCTTCTCTTTAGCAAAAACATTTTAAAGCACAATGCTTCTTCCACACATTGCAATGAGAAAAGGATTCTGTGCATCTTTTACGTACACACTGTACTCGTTTTATTGAAATAACTGGAAGTGCAATATGTACCTAATATGTTTTGAATATTTAAGTAGCGAACAATGTATAGGGTAGTTACTTTTTGTGTACATTGTTGAGATTGCAACCTCATAGACAAAAGCAATGGCATTTACTTGCACTGTGTAGTAATGCACACACATTTTCTTTATCAGGATATTTAGTTGAATATTTGCTGCTAATTTTAAGGAGTATGGAATTTGTAGATGTCCACTCATATCTTCAGGGAACTAGGAAATGATATTCAACTTTTCTAACATTCAGATATGCAAAACACAAAACAGTATGTATAACTGTGTTATAATGTGAATGGCACATTCAGTATAAAGAGTTTTAGGAGCTTGTTTTCTTAACTCTGCACAAAATGGCTGATTGTGTGGCTAGAAGTATAAGTAATGTATGTTAAATTGTGTTCTATAGATTATGAATTTATATAGCACAGCAAATGGCCAAAACCTGTCCTAGTATGCTCAACAATGAAATTAATATATTTGGATTGTTATAAGTGTACAGTTGTGCTGACTACTTTGATTTGTACAGTAGCCCTTCAAAGCAAGTATTGCGGTGAAGGGCAAAAAATGCAGTATTTGATTTGCTCTCCACACATGCTTTACAAGTTAAGCGCATAGTACAAGATGCAATACCGACAATTTGCAATACCATAAAAGATGCAAGACATGTTCTTCCATCTCATAAGTGGAGGTATTGAATGACAGGTGTAAACAATCACAAAACAAAGGCTCCATATGGCACACCATAAATCAGACAACCCACCATTGAGGAAGAGCACTGGCCATCCGCTGATGCAATTACCTGCAGATACAGGAGGTACAATTTCCAGTGAAAGGAACCAGGCAGTGATAACTACAGGAGAAGAGGAGACAGATGCCATAGAGAAGGATGAGAAAGAATATGCCAGGGCAGAGGTGCAAATCCCTCTCCATAGTCACTTAGATATGACCAGATCACCCCATGCTTCATATCTGTGGACATAGTCACCAAAAGGGTCATTAAAAGCAGCACACCTACTTCTTGAAGGAAGTATCAATGCATTCCAGCGCATGTGAGTGATGCCCCATTGACTATTGCAGTTACCCTCTCCCTAGTCCTTGCACAGTTAATTAATTCCATGTGACAGTATGTGCACCAATCTGTTGCCCTTCCCACTGACCCCACCAGTGTGAAGGTTGCCAGTGACAGCTTTTATATTACAGCTGTTTTCCAAATGTTGTGGGTATCGTGGTTTGAACCCACCTTCCAATAGTATAACCTTAGGCCACATTTCAGGTACAGTGCAGCTAACAAAGCGGGACACAATGAATGTGTAGATGAGGGAATCGCCCAACTATGTACAGCCCACAACTGGGGCCATTTCTCAAGCTCAGTCCATGACCTGGTGATCTGGCACAACAATAGTCTAACACAGCTCAAGCAGTATTGGATTTTAAAGTTAGAATCGAGCTAGGATGTAACGGAGCACTGTACATAGCAAATGCATCCGGGGGATAACAGGTAGGGTATAGGGGTAACAGAGGTGGCTGGGATAGGAGCTGGAAAGGTGGGGAGATCTGGAGTGGATAAGTAAGGTAGAGTGGTACCAACAGCAATTAGCAAGATGTTATTTGAAGAGTAAAGTCTTCAGGTCCTTCCTGAAGAGAAGGATGGAGGTGGCCCGTCTGATCACTGTTGGTAGGTGGCTCCAGCGGCAGGATGTGTATCCAGAAAAAGTCTGTTTCCTTACAGTTCTTTGTTTCCAATCTGGCAATGTTGTTGCTTCTGGTGGTGCATTGAACTCTGCATATGGTAAATTGCCCTGCCAGGTAGAGTGGTGTTTTGATTCTGCCTGATTTGTAGGTTGTATTGCACATGATGCATGCCAGAGGGGTAGCCTGTAAAGCTCCCACCTAGAGGAAGGGGTGATGTGTTTGAATTTCCTAGTCTTGTGATTCTGCATGCTGCAGTTTGCTGGACCAGAGACTCCTGCGAGAGGACGTGTATCCTCCATCCAGACGGGAGATGACCAGGAGTCACACTGTTAGATGGACCTGGCTTCTTGGAATGGAATAACATGCCACTAACACCCAACATTCAGTATCTGCCTCACTTACCCCTTCCCTTAATTAACATTCTTCTGTTTTAATGTGGCAGTGGGGGCATGCATGTAGACAAATGATTTAATGATTTGCCTTGTTGTGATGTCAAAAATAAAAGTATTGCATGTCCATAGTCTTTGCAAGTGCACATATGTATGTCTGTCATCTAACATCCATGCCCTGCTTACATTCTGATGCTAAGGACATCTGCTGCCAAGGTTGCCAACAACCATTTGGAAATTCTAAGTACCAGGGAATCAGGGCTAGAACATTGATGCAATGATGACAATGAGCAATGCTGAGCACTCATTGGGCCTCTTCAAGTATGGGTACATTCCTTTGTCTTCACAAGACGTCAGGACCCCCTTCAGAACATGGCGGTGAAGGTGAGGAAGCCTCCCAAATTGTGCTCCATATTTCACAGAATACTGGCCTGGCTTGCATACCAATCTCTGCCCAACCTTATGTTCTTCAGAAAACTGCCAAGGCAGCATGTGATAGCTGTGACAATATTTCATGCCTGGTTCTGGGAGACACCAAGATGGTGACCTAGGGGGTGGCCAAAGCATGTGGTGGTTGGGCCTGGTTTTGGTATAGAAAGGATCCTCTGTTCACCCTAACCTGAACCCATCACATTGCAGGGGGACGTGATAGTGTTTCACTGCAGGCCAATCCTAAGGGTCTAGACCTAGAACCCCCAGTCCCTAAATTCTCTATAACAAGTTAATCCCGGAAGCCCTGTCTTCTGAAATTTCTGATGAAACCCTACATTGTAATGATAAGGCGCTCCCTCCTCCCCCAACCCTTGCACAGTTGAGATAACCTGCAGCTCTTTTTAAACAAGCTTCCAGCTGCAGAAAAAAGAGGCCTTTCCCTTTAAGGGAAAATATTTCCATTCATTAGACAGTGGTAGCATGTATTGTAAAATTGTTAAAACTTTGTCTGGAACATCGGGGATGTCATTTCAAAACTTAACGAGCATTGGCAATGCCAACAGTTTGGGCTTTTCTGTAGGCATAATTATAATTGTTCTTTTAAACCAGCGTGTGGTTTCTAAGCGCAGAATCACGACTTGAACTTGCGTTGCACTGCATTGTCTTGCTACCAAGACAAACGCGTTGCCCCTGAGCTATCGTTCTTCACCAATGTGATAGCCCTTTGCCAGACATTGTCATAATGCTGCTAACTGGCTCTTAGAAGGAGGCACATGATAGCAGTGCCTGGTATGTATCTATCTACGTACTATTCATTAGCCAAAAGTGTAGGCTTTGCCAATGCTTGATTCTAACAGGATTTCAGTGCAAGGTACAGATATGAGCACACACATACTGCTCGTAAATCAAATGGCTGAAGGTACACTTGGTTTGGACAATGTTGTCACATTAATAGTACATTTGCACCTGCAATTAAGCCATTAACTCAGGAGGCTACTTAAAAATAGCACTGCCAGGCCAATGTTGAATGCTACTGCTTAAAAGACCTATTACATAGAGACCCCAGGAGGATGTGTTTAGGCAGGGAGGGGTTGTGTATGGGATTGTTTTTCCTTCAATAGTACATCCTTTGAACCAATGCTTTGGCATGCACTACTACCTTCAGTGTTCCATGCATTCTGGGTTTACCCATGCCTCAAGCTATTATCACCTTGTCTAATAGTACAACATGCGAACCAATGATTTGACATGCATTATTACCTTTAGTGTTCCTTTTAGTCTGGATGTGTCCATGCTTCAAGCTATTATCACCTTTTCTAATAGTACAATATGTGATCCAATGCTTTGGCATGCACTACTACCCTCAGTGTTCAATGCATTCTGGATGTGCCCATCCCGCAAGGTATTAACACCTTATCTAATAGTACTTCCTTTGAACCAGTGCTCTTACATGCATTATTACCTTCAGTGTTCCTTTTAGTCTGGATGAGTCCATGGTTCAAGCTATTATCACCTTCTCTAGGAACAGCGAGCATGGTTTTTGCAAAGGGCTTACTACATTTTAAGTACCAAGGAACTTGTTGTGAGATACAACTGTGTCCAGAACATTCAGTACCGAGTGATTTATTTTACTAGCCATAAAAAGAAAATTGTGGCATGGCTAACTGCTGTCTTTCCTAAAGGGAGCTCCTTCAGCTGCACAGCGTTTTATGTCCGAGACAAAAAGAGAAAGAACGAGGACAGAACGATAGAAGGAGCACCACCAAACTCACCCAGAAGCTCATGGTCTAGCTAGTGCTCCTGCAGCACTGCCTAAGACAGACCAAGTTCACTGCTAGAACAGAAGCAAGAGAAACACATTGAAAAAGGAAAGTCGACTGCAGCGATACATTAAAAGATAGACAGAAGAAAAGAAGAGGGAAATGAAAGAAAATATATTGAATGCAGAAATATGGCAACAGAAAATGACAAAATACGGTGGAAAGAGGTGAAATGCAAATACAAATGGCAAAAACAGTACAATTGTAGCAAATTAATTGTTAAAAGGAGTGAGACAGAGATTATAAGGAGAAAGACATCAACAGACAATGAAAACAAACCTACAGCACAAATAATGACACAGAGTCGTCAGGGGACGGAACAGGAAGTGGTAGCGAGAGCTGAAGGTGCGAGGGAGATGTCAACATCAGAAGGAATACAGATCAAGGAGAAAGAGATAGCACCAGGACCCAGATGTGGGAAGAAGGGCCAAGAGGATGTGTGAATACCAGAGAAAGGGAGTGACACTGAAAAGGTAACACCAGGGAAAGAGTTTAGTACAGAGGAGGCAGGAGAATGAGTGCCATGAGATCCAGGTGATACAAAAGGCTTACTGTAAAGGCCTGAAAGCCTAACTACCCAGATCTGGATGAAGATAGGCACTTGAGAGAAGGCAACCTTAATTATTATTTATTTTGGGAAGATGGATTTTAAATTGGCCCCTACTTCAATGCAGTCCCTGAATAAAGCCATAGAATAACTCTTCTTGGCCTTGGCGTACATCTTCCTCCCAGGTATTCTACATGACATGAAATACAAAAGTTATGTCAATAGTGCTAACACCCAAATTAAAATGGGCACTCCCCAATCAGTCTGCCTTCTCCCTAATCCGAAAACACACATCCCCACTGCCTGGGTCCCACTCCCTTCCTCTCTGCAACATACTGTTATGAAGCTGAGATGGATCAAACACATGCCAGACATGAATGATCGATCGTAACACTTCTTACTTGTGGTAGCTTACAAGTGAAAAGCACCATTTGGACAAAATGTTCCCATCATTTTAATTGAAACATTGAGCATAGTACTGATGTAGTCATGGGCAGGATGATCGTTCAGAATGTTATCAGTTCAGGGTGAACTTAAAAGTCAGTGTTTTTCAGGGAAGCACACAAGTGTTAAAAAGCAAATTTGCTTAAGCTCAGGTTCCTGTTCTTTCCTGGTGGCTTAACCCAACAAAACAGTTTTGAAGAGAGTGTGCAGGGTGATCCATTCAAAACCCAAAGTATTGCAAATAAAATGTCTCTCACAATTACTCTTGATCCAAACAAAACACAAAGGATTCCAAATATCTTGTTCCAGCTTCGTGGTTCTTGCATAGCTAGAGTACCTGGTTTCAAGTCCTGAGTAAAGGCATTTTGCTGGTTCAGGATTCAGTGTTGCCTGTGTTGCCTGGGAGCCAACCTTTGCAAAGCTCTGAAGCATAGGAGGACATCGGACATCTATGGGTCTCTTACTAGTCCTCTCTTCAACTCTCTCTCTTGGGTTCCTAGTTCTACCACCTAACCAAATCACTCTCCTTCTTGATGTTTTTCCACAGGCTCGAACCTAGAGACTTGCTCTTGTTCCCTCCTCCTCTTCCTCTCGCTCTCCTTCTGCTTCTCCTGCATCGTCTTGATGCTTTGCCTTGATCTTGTTCCTCCACTCTGTACAGAGTTCCCTTTTTCAGGTTCTGGGCTCGCCTCACTCAATACCACCATGTTATTTTTGCCAGAATTTGAGGTGCCATCTTCCTCTCCTCTATTAACATACTGCTCATTTCCTCTCTTTCCATTCTCTTCCCCTTTCCACCTTCTGTTAAATATTTTCCCTCCTCCTTTCTCTGCCTCCTACTAATAAACCCCTTCAATCTCCTCTTTTCCCACCCCCTTACTCTTCTACCCAACTCTTAAAAGTATTCTCTACTTATCCTCTCTCATCACTATCCTCTTTAACCACCTCCTCCTAGGGTAACCACAGTACCCTAGCTGCACAATCTCATCGACAAGGAGGCTCCAAATACCGCAGACTTAGCTTATGGACAGAAACAACAAGAGAGGCATTTTGCTTGGAAATTCTTTGGGTTTTTTTGGGACACTCAGCACATAACCCCACATTTTGGTGTTAGTATGTTAACCAACCGGGAGGACCATGACCCCACCCTAATAAGAACTGAAAGAGCGTTTGCATGTGACCCCTTTGAACTTACCAGAGAGAGAATTATGCATACTTTGATGGACAGCCATCTTGAGCATGATTGATTTACTTTCTGTACACATTCTTGTCCCTGAGAGAATGCTTTTGTTTCTCTTTGTACAGAAAACATAATAGAGGTGTTAGGAAGCATGTGTCTCATTTGGCCTATGTGTGATCCTTGTGCGCTTGGTGACAGACACTATTGGACCCGATGCAGGGACACTGTGCATGGGGAAATTTGCATGGCCTGCTGGACAGTGTTGACTTCCAACTTATTCCTGGATCTGTCATGTTGGAAACTATCAGTGGTGACAGAAGTAGCATCTCTGCATTCGTGCCAGTAAAAGATATGGCAATGGCTGTGACAGTTGTGATAATGTTATGTTATGTCATATTAGTCTACTTTTGTCTTGCACCAAATCTCCATTTCAAAGCAGCTATCCTTATCAGTAAAATGGCATAGTACGCCCCGCCCTGCGAAAGCATATTTCAGTCAGCAGGAAGAAAGTGTGGAAAAGGGTAAGGTAAATATAGTGGGAAAGCAGGAAAAGAGGTTTCATGCGAAGTGAGAGGATGCAGCAGGGGGAGAACGTTTGGTGTTAATATTAATGCGTTATAGTCCCAAATATGTGGACTCAGTTCTAGAGAGGTGCAACACAATGATTTATGGGGTGTGATAAACATACGCATTGTGTTTCAAAGGCATCTTTGAGTGATATATGATGAAATGGGCGTGCTTGGGAAGCCTAGTAGATATGTAGGCTTGCATTCCTGGGATGTCTTATTTATAGTTCCACAGGTACATTCCAGAACAATAATTCTGGGAATGCCAAGCCTGAGCCAAAAGTGGCCTAGTCCACGTGTAGGATGTGTAAACAGGAGAAAGTTATTGGTACCACAAAGCTGCGGAATGCGATACACAGACTAATTAAGTAAAATATGTATTGCCTGGCTCCAAGATGTAAGATGCAGACCGGTTTTATCTATAAAGATTTTTGCAAAAATGCACTTTAGGCACCATATGAAAAGGATGGTCCCTCAATGAAGCACCAGGGTGTAGGGGAGATAGAACGCAGAGTGAGTTCGGTGCCAGCACAAGTGCAGGGACCATTATGTTGCCTTTGGGTGATGAGCGAAAAAACTGTGGAGGTCACTCCTGAGTAAAGAGGCTTTAAGGTGATACGGCAACCACGGAAAATAGATTCTACAAGATGTAGACCCTTTTCAATAACTGCAAAACGAATCTGAACGAATCAAGAAGGCCCGCTCACTAGGCCATGCTGGTGGCGCAAGTGGTGGTAGCAGTGGCAGCTGTGGTGGTGTCGGTCGAGCCCGTGGCAGGTGTGCTCCTTCACACTGACTCCTCCTCTGCTTTGCTATACTCCATGGCCCCATCTCTAGTCATTACTCATTAGCCCGGTACCTGAGCACGAGAAAGGAACATGACTGTACAATGCTATGTGTGCATATCGTGACTAGGCAACGTCATTTCACTGGGGCAACCATGTCAGATACCAATATAATGTGTATACCAGAAACCTAAAACCGTGTCCCTGAGAAGACACTTTGCTGGTCATCCTGTTTGTGATTTAGATTAATGATTTCAGACCCTCATCTGTGCCTGCTGCTGTGCCAAAGTGCTGGGGTACAAATATATCCAGGTCTGAGGACATCAATGTTGATTTGGTCCCACTTAACCCTGAGCCGCAACACCAAAGGTCATGCAGCGCCGACATTTTTACTTCTGAGGTCTCATGCAAGGCTCAGACACTCCCTTTTAGGCCGTTCCGCCTTTTCTTCTGTCTTCCATCTTCATTTATGGCGGTTCATTGCTAAGAGGTGTGTTTGACCAAATGCAGCACAAACAATCTTTACTCCTCACAAACAACTTAACCTTGAACTAATTGCAGTTCCTCATAAAAGAAATCCAATGTTGTCTGGAGTCGCAAATACGGCTGCCATAGCCAAGTCAATAGCAGAAACAGTAAAACGTCAATAGTGTTATTGCTGTAATTGCACAAAACACTGTGGATACACAATAAGGTATTCATATTATCGAAATTAAGTAATGGTTCCAATTAGACTGAAGCACTCTTTATGAGGATCTTTGTTTTATATGCACTGTGTCTGACAACTCACTGGCAACATTAAAGTCTTGATTATGCAACACAAACCATTTTAATGTTTGCTATTAGCACTTGCCCATAACATGCTTCCTCTGTTCGCTGTATGTTTGGATGAATGCAGGGGATCTCTGTCGCAATAACACATCTGGCAATACATGGAGCAGATTACGAGAAAATCGCTGAAGGATCAGAGTTAAAGGAAGAGGGTGTGAAGAAGTACAGGAAGGTGGAAGCTTGTCAAAAAGTTGGTGTTTGGTGTCCCAAGGTTTCTTTGAAAAGCAGGGCCTGCAATTGCATCCTAAAGTGCAATGGACATGGGACCAGTCTATTCCAGAGTCCAACGGAGTAGCAGGGGAAGGCTTCTTTCTCTCTTTTCTTATTCCTGCATGGCTTGATGTCCACCCTGGCAATGTCATATATCTGGAAGCGCATTGACCATCCAAGAGTGTGAGTTTCTATATTTTACGCTAATCCATCGCTATAGTTAAAATCTCATAGATACACGTTTGTCGATCTCGTTTAGGGAACCAGTTAAACCAAGACAGGCACCCGCTTTTTATTTGTAAATCTTAGACATATTTGCAAAATAGTTACACCATCATTCCGATCTTTGTGAGCGTGGGTTAAAAGCACAGGGACACTCCTGCTTTTTCCAGCTTTCCTCACATTCTGATCCCTGGCAGCAGCTGCGCCCCAGAGTTACTCCAGAGGGTTTTGGTGCTCCTGGGCATCGTCACTCCCATCCACACTGAATGGATACAGATGCACAGAGTATGCCCCGGTTTCCTGGTGCAATTGTTGTAAATTAATGAGGCAGATCAGAAGATCAGAATCACGGGTAAGACCCCCACGAATCAGAAATGCCGCCCACCCGCCGTATCTCCGCACCTAGCAGATTAAAGGCCTTAGTGTTAAACTGAAATAGCTACTTTAGTGTCTATGAACTCCGTTCTGTAGAAGACGCCTGCCCATTTGTGAAACTTTTAGCACACTAAATGAATGCAAAATAATTCCACGTATTAAGCACACAATGGTATTCAGAATTTTAGCACAGAAAGTGATTTGCATGACACATTCCATCTCGGAAACCAAAGAATCCTTTTGAAATGTATAATATCCCAACATGTCTTCTTATACTTGCCCACCTCATCTGACATCTAATGGAAATTAGCAAAATACACATCCCCGATCCAGGGTGGGGAATATTTGTTTGTTTGCCTCTTTCTGAGCGCTGTCCTCAAAACGTTAAAGTAGGTAATGTCACGAGGTTGACCAGGGTCAGAAAACAGACAAAGACTAAATCTCAGGACTAAAATTCTTTTTTAAGCGATATAACACAGGATGGCAAAAGTAATCAGAAATAGGGAAAGTTTAGGGATAACCAACTGAATACATTGGCTAACACCAAGGTATTCCTGACATCGGGTAAAAGTGTGTAAGGGGATTTTTTCCCCTTAGTCACCCTAAGCTGGGTTTTGGGGTTTCCCCACACTCTTCTTCTTTTTCTCAGTCTCAGACTTCAAGATTGCCGCCTCCCTCATCACTTTCATTCTCACACCCTTCGACTCTTTCCCAGGATTTCATGCTTTAGGGTTACCCAACCCTTTACTTCTTTCTGCTTGTGTCAGGCTTAAAGGTTTCCGGGACACTTTTCTTCTCTCTGATAGTCTCGTGAATTAAGGGTGTCCCACAATATTTTTGCTCTTGCTGTGCCTCTTGCTACAATTCCTGATTCGGTCTACAGTGCTCAGATATTCTGTTAGGTGGTAGGATCTTTAATTCAACCTCTGAGAAAACTAGAAGAGCCTCTGCAAGAGCATCAGGTACAACCTCCCTCCATCCACCTCCTTCTGATGTTGACCACCTTCCTTCTCAATTTTTCCTTCCACCTCCTTCTGATGTTGACAAACCTTTTAAATTCCTCCTCCACTTCCTTATCTCCCTCTAGCCTAAAACCTCCTTTCAAGACTATCCCTTTGAGCCAGCCTTCTTCTACTCTCTAAACTCGGCCTTTTCCCTCCCCAGGTTCCTTCTCTTCTCTAACCATCTTCCAACTCTCACCTATGTCTCCTTCTCCAAACACCCACACTGGGGGGCTAGACTATCTTGCTTAATATGGCCCTGTAACCCTACCCCTGAGCCTGACTCTCTGTGACAGTCTGCACCTTTGATTGCAAATTGGTGAGGGACTTTACTTTACGTTTACTTTGATATAGTAGTAAGGCGCACCAGGTGATCCTGAGGCTTACGGGCTCCGACAAACATACACATTATGGACAACAACAAATACATGGAACAAACATGGACTGGTTAGTAAATCATCCCTAGGTCAAACACAAGATCTATCTAAACAGGAATGTCTTTAGCTTTTTTTGAAACACAGCAGTGGACCGTATTTCCAGGGACAGGAATTAGTTGAGGCCAATAGGTTCTCCTGGGAACCCTAATTGACCTTTAGGTGGAGTGCGCCTTTAAATGGCTCGTCCATAATTT
Organism: Ambystoma mexicanum; assembly: GCF_040938575.1. NCBI lineage: Eukaryota > Metazoa > Chordata > Amphibia > Caudata > Ambystomatidae > Ambystoma > Ambystoma mexicanum. The sequence continues at coordinate 187,566,150 of NC_090937.1, forward strand.
CTGATTACATTTTTGGCATTTCCAGGGTCTGCGGGCAGCTCTGTGCGGAGTGGCATGCTGCTCCACTGAGCCCAGTACTTGGAAATGTTTGTCAATGCTGAGTAAATAGTTTAAGCTCACTCTCACCCATTGTGATTGCTCCACATACAGAGCAAGAGGTTCTGGCGCTGCCTGGACAGTCTGTGATCCTAGGAAAACACACTAGCTGAGCTGCACAGGAGAGTTTGCGAAGGGCCCCTGATTTTTTAGCATGTTTGCGTGTGAGCCAGTAATTGTTTCCTAATTTTTCCTTGTGTTTCGCTGGGACTGATTGGAGTACCGCTTTCTCAAATTAAGAGATCCACTACGGTGTTGCTATGGGAAAAGGAGGAGGTGCTTCAATCGCTGTTCCTGTGACAGTTCCCTGCCCTATGGAGGTGGTTAAATGGAGGGTGACCGACATGCCAACCCTGGGGACAGCATTCTGTAACTTGGGAAGGTATCTGACCCACTTTGTCACCTCTTTAGAAATTCCCATTATCGAGGGGGGTACGCGTACTGAAAGGAAACTGTTGGGCATGACTTCTGTTGTGGCTAGATATCAGGTGGCAAGGGTGTGGGGGAGGGTGGCTCCTCCCACCTTGAGCTGCATCCAAATGTGGCTTGGAAAACCCTTAACAGCAATATGGAAAATACTGTTTCCATTTGAAACACATATTTATGTATTCTATTTTAGTGCATGCTCCTGTGATGTATTACATTTCTCTTCTATATTCTAGAATGAGTAAGTGATTTTGTATGTGATTTCAATCCCATTACTATGTGTCTATTGGTATGTGCTCTTGTTTGCTCCTTTGTTATTCAGTTGGGATGTAAGGTAGTAGTTCTAGCAGCAGTGTATAGGACCATATTTTGAATGCTGTGCTCATTTATAACCTCAAATCTCAGATACTAATAAAACCATGTTTACTGTTCACTGGGGTCGATTGTGTCATGCCCGTTGGGCCTGATTCACAAAGATTTGACCTGGAGTAAATGAGAGATGCCGTGAGCATGTCTGATTTGCTCTGGCCACTCATACCTGATTCACAAAGCCAAAATCTGGAGGACATTTAAATCTGCCTTGAGTATCTCCAAGATGCCCTTTGTGAATCACATTTGCACATGAGCACCTCAGAGATGCTCCAGGCATTTCCAGATGTGTTCCAGTCTTAGCCTTTGGGAATCGGACATAATGTAACGGGTACAAATCAGAAATACTCATGGGTATCTCAGATATTTTCCAGTGCCAATCTTTGAAAGTCAACCCCATTGAGTTTTTGTTTATTTTGGACTTGTTAGAAATGGCTAAAGTTAACATGCTTTGTGTGATTGTTTTCTGTTCAGTACCAAACCACATACCAGGCTGGGATTGGGCTTGGACTGTAAACTGTCCACAGGTTAATGTATGTCTTTATGTTTGTGACTCTTTGTGACCTCACTGTGTGTTTCATCAATAAGATTTCCTATTTTGTATCTTGCCTGCATTCAGGAGATGGTAAATTATTTAATAAAGATGTTTTCATTCCAATAACGTATATAGGATGCATAATGTTTTTATTTTGTATTTGCTTTCGTGTGCAGAGATGTGTAGGTTTCCCTCTGCAGTTGATGGGTGGCTTCAGGAAACGGGTGGATGCATGCACAAACAATTGTAAAACACATCTTGTGCATACACAGACCAACCTGTGTTGATGAACAAGAAATTAATTGTATAAGAACTAAGGTTGGGTTAACTTGGCTGTAAAGAGTCAGTGGTATGTCTGGGCATGAGCCCCAGGGCATTTCATTATGTTTCTTAAATCTTTCTTCTGTGTGTTGAATTACAAATCCTCTAAAACCCTTGATATGTCTTTCCTCTCAATAACGTTGAGTTTCTGGGTTCATCCGTTCTCTTCTTATTCAAGGGATGCTGCTTCATTTAACTTCTGAAAAGGATGTGAAATTGACAACATATATTACTCAAGAGCTATCTATAAGTACAACATTGATTCTGCATTTGTGTTACTAAAAATAAGAAAATAAAGGCTTACTAAAAAAACTATCAGCAACAAGAAGGTTCTCTCCCATACAGCATCAGAAATTATGCTGGAAACAAATGTGTTAGAAATTCATTGAGTCTGTGGCTCTTTTTCTACAGCAATGCCAGCAACAGAAAAATAGAACAACAGCAATCAGTATGATCACATTATAAATAGGCCACATGGGTATCTGAGAGTTGCTGACTATTTTAGTGGCGTAATAAAGGACATTGCTAGGAGTTCACGTGGTGGCTGCTCTGTAATCTGCTTGGGAAGCTTGCTTCTTATCATTGCAAAATGTGGGTCCACTTGATTATGTCTGGAATGTTCTGCACTTGGGGTAACCATTCCAACAGGCTGTGGAAATGCAGAGAAAATGAGGAGATACTGTCAAAAGGGGTATCACGCCTTAAACGTACTTGTGTTTTCTGTTCAGCAGGCCAAAATATAGTGTGTCTATTACTTTGGGTAGTCAGGGTGAAATATAGGTCCCGTGTAAGTTCATCATGTGGCCAGATGCAGCTACCTTTGGTTCAAAGAGATCACAAACTTCGAGATAAAATCTGCTAGACCAATTTCCCAACAGTCAGTACTTGGCCCGTTCTCAGTTTCTTCACAAATTGAAGATGGGGTTGCTCCATGGGCCAGAGTATCCATTCACTTCCCAATCTTATCCAAACACCGGGAGTGAATATGGGGGGTGCTGATAATGAAACAACCTACTTCTTCAGCAGTCATATTCTATCAGACATCCTGATACATGATCCAGACCAGTTACACCCTTCACAAGGACTGAGCAAGATCCCATCAGTATTCCATGGATGGGCTGATATTCAAGAAATGATCACTCGGAGGACTTACACTACCAATTGAAGAACCTCAAGACATTTCTCTATGGCCACAGCTCAGACGGCACCCCAGATGTGTTTGTGAGTGCTCTCAGCAAGGACTGATGTGCAATGTCATCATGGATCGTTTGTAGCTGAGCATTCAGGAAGTGCTATACTTTTGCACAAGGAACGTCCCACTCCATTTTCTATCTTGCAGACTGATGTTAGAGACTAAATCTATTAGCAAGTTCTGAGTTCAAGAGCCACGTCACTTATTATCTGCAGGTCTTCCATGCTTTCAACAAAATTGGTTAATTGCACCAGCGTTAAAAGATGAGGAGCCAATAGCCTTTCTCTACTGACCCGGCTTCTCTTCTTGCACCTTCCTTTATAAACATTCCAGGCTGACCCTGCACCATTCCATAGTCGCACCCGGGGAAGCACTCTCAGCCAATGAGGTGGCTGGAGACGTGGGCATGAATTGCTAGTGTCCCACCAGCATGCTCCAGCCACCTGGGTTCCATCCCTGCATGCTGCCATCTTGATTCTTTCAATGTCCCACTACCCCTCCCTATTGGCTCCCCCTGGACTGGCCCCAAAGACATCCCTCACCCCTTTTCCCATGCCCCTTCCCTCCCTATCCACTTACCTGCTGGACACAAGCTTTCTGCTCCGGTCACAGCACTCAATCCCCGTCCTCGGCACCCACCATTGACATTGAAAAAAGGGACTAAGTCAATTGCCAGCGTCCCTGTGTTGGTTCTCATCTTTTATTTCCAATCACTGTTTTTGTTTAGCCCTTGATGGCCTTGTTACTGATTTTATTGATACTAAATATGGGGTGCGCCAAGGATCTGCCTTGTCACCTTTGCTGTTTAACCTTTATGGCAATCTGTTCCATGACTTACTCGCTGGCTTGGGTGTCTAGTGGCACTTTCTCATCTTTTATTTCCTTCTTCCATTCATTTAGATTACTGTGTTCTTACAAAATTACCGTTTACTATTAGAATGCTCTTTATTCTGGCCTCCCTATGTTATTTTGTCATAATTTACAGATTTTACAGAGCAACACCACCAGGAACATTTTGAAAATCCCTTATCAGACTTGTAACACATTGGCCTTGCATCATATCCCTGGGCTGCCCATCTCTACCAGAATTACATTCAAAGTAGCTACCCTGGTGCACAACTGCATCCATGGTCAGGGTCCTGCATATTTGACTAATAGATTGCCACTTTAATCTCCCAACCAGCCTTGTCATGAATTTTCTTTAAGACTTTTATTTGCATCACATTTAAATTGAACTATGTTGGTTGGAGAGGTTTTGCAGTCCAAGGTGCCAAATTCTGGAATAAACTCCCTTTTGCACTAACAATTAAATTAGGGTAACTTCCGAGAAGTTCTAAACATTTTCCTTTTTGATTTACATCCCTCTTGCTAGCACTTTAAACTCTACATTTGATTTTAAGTCTAATTTCTTTAAGCTCTCATGCCTTTGGGTTTGGGCGCTTAATACATTTACATAAACATAAACTGACCAGGTCTGCTGCCCCCAACTGATCTCTATTTCAAGAAGGGATACCTGTTCTCCTACCACCTACTCAAGTATAGTAGTGGTATTGCTCACTAGCTGCTCGGCAGGCGACATCCGCACACCTTCTTTGGCAGGGTCTGCATGGGGAATGTCAAGTCCTTTCTAGCAGCTTGCTGGAAGTAGAATTGCCATTCGCAGTATTAATACTTTTCACCCAAGCAGTTTGGGAGGGCCTGTCATAGAGTTGTCTAACAAGGGTTCACTTGTATGGTCTGTTGATATCTATATTAACTTACACTTTTATGGGTGGGTAGCTACCATGGGAAATGTATACATCCATGATGGCCGGATCCCCTTGGAGCAAAAAGGCCCTTCGATGTATTTGAATTATCTTGTATGATTCTCCGGCTATTCCCTTAATTCAGAACTCCAGATTGCTGGTCCCCATTCATAGACAATACCACAAGAGTAAACAGTGAGGGACTAGATCTAATCAATCATCTGTGCCATCTGGCACTACTGCTGTGAAATTGGACGTTGCTTTCAAGACATTACCTATCTCCACCCTAATGGCAGGGGTTCTTAACTTCAGGGCAGAATGCCTGCGCTGGTTAGCCAATGCTTCCTATGAATTAAAGCGTCCTAGTCAAGTCAAATGTATCAGCTTTAGGAACACATTCTCCTGGATCATTTCACCACTTCTAAGAACAGTAAATGGCACCAGTAATATGATTTGAAATTTAGCTGGTGAAGATCTGTCTGTATGATGCTTACCTCCTGCCATTATATGGGTTGTTTCTGTATGCTTCCCCCTCTTCCCAAATGTCATACACAAATTGGGAAACAGTCCCTCCGTCCCTCTAGACTAGTCATTCTGATGACCAAGAAAGCGGACAATAGATTCTGGTTCCTGGACCATTGTCATTTATCTGATTGCCGTACCTAGTGTCAAAGCCAGAGTGATCCACAGGTGACTCTAATCCAGATTCTAAATTCTCAGGGTTTTTATTATAAAAACAGAAAAAGAAAGGGATTAGGCTTGAATGTGGTATGCAAAGAAGACTTCAAGTGAACAATGCAAATCAAACATTTAGGGCCCTGGTCTTCAGTCTGTCCCTCTCTCATTTAGACTTTGCCTACCTGGAGGGAAATAGATAGTCACTCACAGGCCTTTACATTTTGAGTGACCTGCACATTTATTATTGGCTAAGATTTCTCTCCTGTCAGGATTTTACCTTTTCTATTTCTGTTCCTTCATACCTTTGGCACCACCACTATTGGTTCTAGAGTTGTCAGGACATGGGACAGTCGTCGGACTCTTTAAGATCCTTTGCAGGATTGTGTTGGGTCTAGTGGTTATTGAGACCTTCTAGGCTTATCCTCCCCAACTCAGTCAGGGGACTCCTGAGAAACTCTGTTGCAGGAATGCCCTATCTCATTTCCTTTCACCTATCCTTTCTTCCATAAAATCCACAGAGGAGGAAAGTCAGACAGGAGCTGGTCTTCAAACCGATGCTGAAGTGCAACGTGGAAGCCATTAATGTGCATCACACGCCAAACTACTGAAAACAGAGGCAGCAAGACCAATGAACAGCAAATATTCTCAATTACTACATGCACAGTATGTCATCCCAGAAGATCAGTCTTTACAGGTTGATAATTGGCAACAAAAAGAGGACCTATGTCCACCATAATTACCCACAGCACCTTCAACTCCGCAAGTAGACATTGGAGCAGAGAGACAGGAACGAGACTTTCTTGAAAACAATACCCGCCAAATGGACTGACTTGCAGAGTATAGTCGATACATTGCTCAACATTGTCAACTATTTACACTCAATAATAACTTGTATAACCAGTTAATAGAAGCATTAGCGCAGCATCTGAATGTCACAAAAAAATACTCTTTACTCGTTGTCTCCCTGCTTCCTTCCTATGTGTGACTAAGTCTCCTCATTGAGGATGCGCTATGCTTAAATCTGGCTCTTCTCACTCCCCCACTTCCTCTTTCTCCTCCCCTCGACTACTTTCCAACTCTTCCATAATATTTTTCCACACATATTTTTGTCACCCCCTCGCCTCATACTGTTGTTCTCTTCTTCACCTCCTATCCTCTGTTCCTCAATCACCTCATCCTATCCTTCTGATATTTTCTTCACCTCCTCTCTCCCTCTCTCCACTGCTCTGCTATCATCTCCTCCACTCCTTCTCCCTCAGATGGTCTCACCTCTTCCTATTTACCCCTCTGCTCCTCTGTCACCCCCTCCTTTCCTATTCCCCCTACTGCTCTCATTGCTACCTCCTTTGGGCTCCGATGCAACTCATCATGAATACCTTTGGCACCACCACCGCTGGGCCTTTGGTCATGGGACGTGGATATCAGCAGGAGATGTTAGCTACAATTTTTGCCAAACTTCTGGCAACAACAGTCTGATGCTGCCTCATTTTTAGTAATTCAACAACTTAATGTGGTGAATCCAAGCATTTCTGTTTGAGTACTAAATCGATAACGTTGACAGTTCCAAACATTTGTATTGTCCTCAGCAGTGCACAACATGTTTCACTGCGTGCTTCCTTTTTCAAGTGGTGAACTAACAAGAACAACATATATTTCACTAAGCTATAAGGAAATGGGCCCTTATGGCATCTTCCCTTTCAGCCTCTCTATAAACTTATCATAGCCTCATTGGACCACTCTCATTCTTTTTCCCAACATCTGGTCGTGCTGAGGACAGACTTGATAACCGGAACCTTCCATTCCTGTCAGTCTGTAGAGTGCCTGTCCTTGTTCCTCTCAGCTATGGCTTCACTTCTTGATGTTCCTTCTTCCCCCTCTTCCATGCCCTCTTTATCACTATGGCTATCACTACTATATCCTCTCTTGATGCTACCACATCCTCTGCACTGCCCTCACTGATGTTGCTACTTCCAAAGGCCCCCTTTGTCCTCCTGATGGTACCACTTCCAGGTTACCACCCTCTCCTGCTGTAGCCCCTTTGCCACTGGATTGTACCCCCTCCACCTCCTCTGTACCCCCTTCTCCACCTGATGTTAGCATTTGTGTCTCTTCTGGATCATTGTTGCTATCTGAACTTCCTGCCCCTTTCCTCTCTTTACCACCTTCCTTTCCACCAGATGTTACCACTTCTGCCTGTCTCCTTGGCCTTACCACCACCTGCTGTCCACAATCACTTCTCTTGATGTTACCACTTACACCTGATCCCTTGCTTCCATCACATCCTCTTGACCATCAACTTCACTTCCCGATGTCATCACCTCTACCTACTCCTGTGATCTTACCACCTCATGCTTAAATCTCTTAGTTCTCACAATCTCCTCCTGTATCATGCTGCCTACCTCCCCAGCCTCCTCTTTATCTTCAGTGTTTGTTTTTCCAGCTCTCTCCAATTCAATCCATTTCCCAGACACTGCCAAGTTTAAGTCTCATTGTGCTCCAACTCACACTCTCTGACTGGGCTTCCTGGGCTTTGCACTGCTCGAACAGGGCCGAACACTTAGCGAGAGGCTGCACCTCTGTGTGGTAATTGGGGCAGAGTTGAATATGGCTGCTCTTGCACCTGGGCTCACTTTGGGCCGAGGGTGCCTGAAAAAGCCTACATCTGACTTGTCCGCCATATTAGATTTCACTCTGTCCTCCTTGCCCTTCTCTTGTATTTACTGCAATTCCCTCAGCAAGTGAGTTGTATGCTGAAGACATAGAATTTCCAAAGTCTTTGACTGTGCACAGAGGATTTGCAACATTGTATCACCAGCGAGGGAATGATCTGCACAGAGGCACTGAATTAGTAACTTTGTATCACTCTCTGGTCCCTGGAGATCACAGAGTATATCTTTAGGGCATTGAAATGACTTGCTTGATAACGCTGTTGGAATTTGAACATATTTAACTGGATTGTAAACTCTTGTTTACGAAGCAGAATCTACCTGTATCATATATATTTCCATTCTAAACCTATGGTAATAGACTGTGCATGTTTTAGCACTCATCAGATTGTGCACTCCATTTTGAGGAGACAGGGTCTGCCAGTGCTACATACTTCAAGTATAAGAATATATTGTCTTCACAGCTACATTTCATGTCTCTTCATGTAAAATATTACACCATCCACTTATGGAACATTTAACCCTATATGGTGGTTTTCCACTAACATTGTAAACATGCCATTCTTTGCATTCAAATATTCGTTTCATTTTCTGACTTGCTTTCTCTTCTTTTTAGCTCCTTCTATTCTTAAATCGCAGTTTATACGACTCATTTTTCACTTAATTCATCTTATATCTGTGAGCTTGTCACTGCAATTCAACATCTTGAAATGCACAACTAGATTCTAATTACATCCGCACGTATTTCTTTTCGCCAGCACTTGTAAAACGCTGGTTTCTACCACGCTGAAAAGGAACATACTCTAAGTTTATGTACTGCTTTTCACCATCTTGAAATGCACAAGTGGAATATAATTAAATGCGCAGGTACTTTATGAGTCGCCTAGCAATCAAAAAATGCTTGTCTCTATAACGTTGACATAGGTGGACACGTTTTATCTTATTCATTTGTCCACAGACTGTAATTGCATTTTTTCTCAATTTCACAATCGGCCGCTTTTTATTACATTTATGTGTATTAGCTAAAGATATGTAGGCCGATTCATGTAATTAATGTGCGCTTGAATTTTTGGCGCAAGCGTGCAAAAGCGCGCAAAAGCGTGCGAATCGCAGTGCCAGTGCGAAAATCGCAGCGAAAACCGCGCACAGCGATTCATGGAAGTCCGTGCGCGTGCAAATCCCAGGATGTGCGCCAAAATTCTGCGTGGCGCACGCTGGCGCACAAGTCTCCAAACAGCGTGCGCTACGCGCACAGCGAAATCACACATAGCGCAGCGCACACAAGAAAAGTAGGAGGAACAGAGGGCGTGACACGCGGAATGGGGAACAACGTGTGAAAATGTGGGCGTCATGGGGGAAGTACAAGAGGCAAATGCGCGGAACGCCCACACGCACGTTCAAAACAAATATTCATGGATTCGAACAGGGCTAACTCATGCGCCAAAAAAGACACGCTAATCCTGAAATACGTACGCCAGCATGAAGCAGGCGTACGTGGACCCGCGCAGCATAAAAGTGCGCGCAAACAACAAACAAGCTCAGACGCCAGGATGAATATACCGTTCCTAGCAGCAGTGGTCATGGGATACCGCAGGAGGAGGAGGATAGTCAGGCCCAGAATTTTCACACCCAGAGCTAGCCTTTTTGGGATGCCTGATGACCAGGTGTATGAGAGGTACAGGTTTCCACCTCACATAATACTCGACCTGGTGAGTGAGTGGGAGGATGACCTCACATCACCCACCCTGTGCTCCCAAGCACTCAGCCCCCTGGAGAAGGTCCTCAATGTACTGCACTTCTTGGCCACTGGATCATTTCAGCGGACAAGTGCTATAGTGGCGGGGGTGTCACAGGCCACGCAGTCATGCTGCCTACACCAGGTCTTGGCCATCATGACTGCACGCCCATCAGTCCGCAGGCACATGTACCTGCCCAGAAAACCTGCAGAAAGGCAGGCTGCCATCCAGGATTTCTACGGATTGGCACAATTCCCCAAAGTCCTAGGTGCCATTGATTGCATCCATGTGGCTCTACGTCCCCCCAGGGCATCAGAGCACATCTATAGAAACCGCAAGCACTGGCATTCCATCAACGTCCAGGTAGTATGTGATGCCAAGGGAATCATCACCTCAGTATATGCCAACTATCCAGGGTGCACCCACGACAGTTTTATTTACAGAATGTCAACCCTAAACCGGGACCTAGAAACTGGGCAGCATGGCGATACATGGCTGCTCGGTGAGTATAAATGCCACAGCACATGCATGCATGTCAGATACTGAGTAATGTCACAGCCCCACTAATGATACCCATCACCACCTCCCCAGGGGACAGTGCCTACCCTCTGAGCACCCACATAATGACGCCAATTCGGAACCCCACCACGCCACCCGTGGTAAGATACAACACAGCCCACATTGCAACCTGGGGCATAGAGGAGCGCACATTCGGAGTGCTCAAGTCACTCTTTCGCTCCCTTGACCGTTCTGGCGGACAGCTGTTTTACGCTCCCCCAGTAGTGTGCAGGATCAGAGTGGCAGCATGTGTCCTGCACAACGTTGCAACACGCCGGGGCCTGCCCGTGGACATGGTGGTGCCCCCACATCCCCAACCACATGCATGGCCGCTGCGCATGGGAGGGGAAAGGGCACGGGGTGAGGCAGCCCGAACCCAGCTGGTGGCTAATTACTTCACCTAAAATCACACCCCTGTGGAGTGAACACAGCCCTGGCACATACCATCTGACAATCAATGATGATGACATAAGGGACAGTCAACGGTCACAACCATACCCGCCTGAGATTGGTCACCTGGAAGTGTTACATTGTGTGCATCCCTACCTACACAAACACCACCAATGCTGTGTCATCAAAAGACACACTTCTATGCTGCTAAATTCATTACCCCCTTGCAAAATACAACATGACAACAGTGCCATGTCACCCTCCCCAGCACCGCCACCCAACACACCATGGCATGTCATGTTATGTGAGAGCAAACAAAGCAATCCCCAAAACATGACACAAGTGTCACAAAGTACAGTGTCCCTAATGGAAACTGGCCACACACAATATGCTCCCAGTAATGTTGAACTAACAACACACATGACCAAATACTTACCAACAATACAATGCAGCTACACAACCTCAAACATAGCATAAACATGACAGTACTAAGTTAAAGTAGTGGTAGTCTTACAACCTGATTATGCCTGCACATCGACCACTTCCAACTGTACAGTGCTGCTGCCACGCAGATGTGTAAGTGCACTGCTTACAACATGAACTCCATCTCCAAAGTAGACGGCCTTGTGAAGACATGAGGAATGAACCTGCAAATTGGGAGGAAGACATGGATGCACAAGCACATATCAATACACCATGCAGTGTACAATACAACAACAATATCCACTAGGAATGTATACACAGTATTGACTACAGACTGCCCACACAGCTCATGGGAGTCCGACGTCACTGTGTAAGTCACTGTCACTTGGGCACACCCTTTGCAAGCCCATGGAAACGGGAAGCAGGAGGGGTGTGTGTCTCACGAACCCAAGCATCTACCCCAAACTCAGGACAAGCCTGCATGTGCCCAGCCGGAATACAGTGGATACCCACGGGAGCCACACAAGGCAACACACTGTAAAAAAATATTAAAAATCAAAAATCAAAAATGGCCATGTGGGGGACAGGAGAGGAGGCCACCCAGGAGGTCCGAGAACAGGGTGCGCACCAACAGCCACCTTTGTGGATGTTGGGGAAAAAAAAACACCTCCATGGGCTCATGGCCTGCACGGCTATGCCAATGTGGGAGAACTGATGTTGTCGCTCTCATCACCCTCTGCTGCTGCCACAGGAGGTGGTGGTGCTATGGGAGGCAGACCACGCAAAGCCCTGGTATGGTCCTCCATGGCAGCAAGCATGCGGGTGTGGAAGGTCTCGTTCTGGAGGATTAATGTGCGGAGATCCCCATGCACCACCTGACGTGATACCCGGATCTCCTCCCGAGTTGCCTGCATCTCAGCTGAGAGCGAACGTGTGAGCCGCTCCAGCTGCTGTTCTGTCCTCAAGTTAGTGGAAGCCTCAAGGTCAACAAGAGTCTCCCTGAGGTGATGGAGTTCTACCCTCAGGGCTTCCCTGTGGCCCTGGGACTCTATTGATATAGATTGCCGTAGAGTCTCCAGTGCCGCCCATCTGTCCGTGTTGGACGCCAACATGTCCTCCCTGTGTGATTGGCAAATGGAGTCTGTTGCCTGCTGTAGTTACTCCATCTGCCTTTCAGGGGGGACAATGGAAGTGGCCACCCTCTCCATTGCTTGAGCCATCATCTCAACTGATGCTGCCTGTTGGGTTGCCATACCGTACATGGATTGTTCCCATGCGGTATTGCCTGGTGGCGTACGGCCACCGCGTTGGCGGGCAGCACACCTGTTTGGGGCAAGGCGATCTGCGCCTTGCTGTGCCGGCACTGCCTGAGGCTGCAGGACTGCATTCCCCCTCTGATCTGCTGGCCCAGGAACAGGATCAGATGTTGTGGAGTGTGACCCTGCATCCGTAACCGCCGAAGGCGGACTTACCAACACTGACATCCCCATAGAGGGTTCTACCCCTGGTGCAGGTGGGTTGGACAGAACAGAATCCCTGCCAGAAACACTTACCTGCAACGCCACATAGGTCTCATCATCCGAATCAGCACCTGAATAGAGGTCTGGGGAGGTGCACCCAGAGACACCCCTGGACAGAATGGTGTGCAGCAAGATTGGGTTCTCACCCACCACCACACTGCGTCCCCCACTGGTGCCTGAGATCCCTCCTGGGTCTGCACCATCTCCTCAACCTCAACAGCATCAAGTGCGTCATCCCTTGCAAAAACATGAAAGACAAAAAATGGAAACAGGCATTAGCACCATAGCACACAAATAGGCCTGACAAGCTACAGAACCAGTACATGATTTGCACATGTCCCACATGACTATAACCCTCCCATGCACGCACTGTCACTGAGTTGGAAGGGGAGGCAAAAGGCAGACACTGATGACACCAAGATGGAAGAGCAACGCATTTGCTGCATGCTGGGTAGCACTGCCATCACACATTGGCCTGTGAGTGGCATGTCCAATACACATACATGACACATGCCATCACACAGATGACATGTACCATAGTCATGGTACATTCCACAAGTACAAACATATGTCAGTGAATGAATACTGTCAGCCATCCATGTAAGATGGACATGATGAGATGAAAAATGCTACATAGTGTGACAAAATAAGCATGTGCCACACATTGAAACACATCCAGTGTACAAAAATACAGTGATTGCAGGCCGATGTACACATCAATGGTTGTGCACTTCAACATGACAGGAAAGAACTATCATGTTCCACATTCAAACAGGCCCCAAAAATGTATCTGATCAGGCCAATACTCAATCAGCCTGAATGGTCAAATCGTTCACCTAATAAGGTAACACATGTGGGCCAATGTGGGGTTCATCAATGACAGAAGCATGTCACAAATGTGACAATAGGGCTGAGGAATGTGTAGAAAAAGTGGGAGAATCGAAAAAATCAGCCTGAACGAACACTGAAAAATACAAACAATGTTGTTGCAAGATGCCACTTCAAGGGCAACTGCCGTAATGTTGGATGAAGCACATGGGTGACCCATACCACTCAGGCACACACACCCTCACCTGGCACTCAATCAGAAACCGTCACCCAAACAACATACACATGCATTACACACACATGCATGGGCACTCACCGGACAATACATCATAATCAGGTAGTCCTCCCACACCTTGGATTTGTTCCTCTGTGACGAAGGCCCCAGCAACAGACTCATGTTCAGTGAGTTTGTTGTCCTCTTGTGGAGACCCACCGCCAGTCACCAGAGTAGCGGCATGATTTGAGGCCAGCTTGTTCTTTGCTCTGCGTTTCAGGTCATTCCACCGCTTGTAGCAATCATCAGCTGTGCGCCTCACAAATCCAAGGGCATTTATGCGGTCCGCGATGGTCTGCCAGTGTGCCCTACGTTGACCAAGTGTGGTCTTGCACCCTGCAGTCACCACCATTTCGCGGCTATGTGCTGACACATAGGCCACAAGTGCATCAAGTTCCAGATCATTAAAGCAAGGCTTCCTTGCGGTACCGGAGTGTGTAGCCGTGTCTGGGGTCTCAGCCTGTCGTGCCAGAGCACCCTTTTTCCTCTTCTTTAAAGGTGGAGCAGAGCCAGAGTGGCTTACGCCGCTCTGGTCAGTAGGGGCAGAATCACCGGTGGACTGGGTAGTAGGAGTGTGGGAATGCACAATGACCATAGGTCTTGATGCAGGCATTGGTTGCAGGGTAATGTTGGCACGGGGAACGTCAGTTTGATGGACCTGGACTGACACTGTCCTGGCTGGGAGTGTCAGAGCTGGGTCGGATGGAGCTGCAGCTGCCCCTGCAGCCTCCCCACCCTGCATACTTGGGGCAGCAGATGACACATCTGCCCCAGATCCACGTGGCTTGGTGACAACAACTTGCACCGCCACACGTGGCCTAGACTTGCTGACCTGGAAGTCAGCCAGGGAGTCATCCTGTGCCAAATGAGGTGCCACAATGGGCTGGTCCAACAGGGGCTGAGCTGGGATGGTTTCAGCCACGTTTCCCTCAACCATGGGGGGGGCATGGGTGTCCCTGATTGTTCCTCCACACATGGGGGTACAGGGGCACCCTGCAAATCCCGGCCACATCCCCTACCGCGCCCCCCACGCCCACCTTTTGAAGGTCGGCCACCTTTGCCTCCCTTACCGCTTGGTCGCCTCCCAACCATGGCACTGATGTTGTTGTGCGTATGGGAGTTGCAGTAAACTATTGTCCTGGGCAATTGGGGTCAAAGGGGTAGGATACCAGATGGAATTCGCAATGCACAGGCAGCCCAAAAACAAAAATTAACTTGCACGCAACCTCTTGTAGACCACATGAATGAAAAAATGAACCCGCACTACGCTGTGGAACCCAGAAACACAAAACTAAGCGTACACTTAATACACGCAGCCTACAATGACCTCTGAAGGGGAACGCGACACACGGGGCAAGCACAGTTGCTAAGTATGTGCGGAACTCACCGTC
The DNA here is from genome assembly GCF_040938575.1 of Ambystoma mexicanum. NCBI lineage: Eukaryota > Metazoa > Chordata > Amphibia > Caudata > Ambystomatidae > Ambystoma > Ambystoma mexicanum. The sequence continues at coordinate 187,581,298 of NC_090937.1, forward strand.
TGCCTGGAAAAAGAACGTGAAAAATACGCGCGTGTGCGCGTTGGCAACACCCCCTCCAAAAGAAGAATTGTACGCTGTCTGAGGAGACAGGACAAAAGGAGAAGTGAACTCTGTTTGAGGAAACAGGCCCAACAAAAATTCAGAAAAGAGCTGTCAGAGGTAACAGGGAGTACGAACTAGAAACGCTGTGAAGTAATCGCGTGTGAACCGACAAGAAGTACAGATTTCACCCACTCGCTCTCCACGAAAAGCACGTACAAGGAAATGGCGTCCTACACGTAGCTTTTAAACTGGCCCACACGTACACGTCAGATACGCTTGTATGCAGGCGCTTTCCTCCAATTACACGCAATGACACTCGGACGTGCAGTTTTTCCACGTGTGCTCTGTCATCACGTGCTATGAGGGAAATGCCCGCGCGCGTAATGTAACTTACGCGCTTACATGCTAAGGGCCTTTGGTCCAATGAAATTGCGTGCGTGTGCTGACGCGCTTACACGCTAAGGCCCTTTCCTCGAATTAGACGCTGACGTGCAATTCTTTCACATGCCAAATCACTCTGTATCAAGCTGGCCACGTGAAAACACATGGAAGACCACGCTCCTGCCCAGAAGGCCGAATTACTGCCCCCCAGAGCCCCGAGCACGCTCCCACCTGCCATCTGCTGCTGCCTGACTGACTGCTGCCCACATGCCCTGCCATTTGCTGCCTGCACGTCATCCAGGGGTGTAGTTGCTGTGACCACCCCTGCTGGAACCGAAGACTCCCGACTGGGATTCCATCGCTCCACAGCCCAGCCCCAGGACCCAGTTACCCACCCACTCTTGCCTCTGGGGTTGCCATGTCCAGCACAACACCATCTGGCAGCACTGGCAACCCCCAACCAGAGAGGCAGAGGGCCACCAGCTTCACTGCCACCGAAGTTGGTGTCCTGGTGGAGCAAGTCCTGGGGCAGTATGATGCCCTCTTTGGAAGTTCACACGTCGACAATGAAGGACGGACCAGGATCTGGATGGACATCATGACTGCCATCAACGTGACAGTCCGCAACCTACATCATGACAAGAAGCGCTGGGAGGACTTCAGGTCCAGGACCCTCAACAAGGCCCGGCGCCTCGCTAAGGCAGCGGATGCCAAGGGGCGCCGGGGCCAGCTGTCGAACCATCAAATGAGGGTCCTGGAATGCATATGCCCAGCGCTCTACGTCCAGATCCTTGAAAGGCAGACCCATCTGGAGTCGAGCGGTAAGTGTACATGCATGTTGATAGTACGCTGTTTGTGTCGTGGTGTGCCAGTAGTGTGCAGGTTGCACATGTGTTTATGTAGGGCCATGTAGGGATGTGTATGAACATGGGCGTGAGGCTGCCACATGTGAGTCCTCTCAGTTGTGAGACACATTGATGGTGTATGTGTTGGTAAGCATGCTGGGCAAATGCAGGTGTGGGAGCACACATGTTTGAATTTCTGTGTATGTACATTGGCATGGTTGTGGCATGGATGGTGGTTCATAATGCATGTATCTGCACTGTGTACATGTGCATGTATGTGTATCTGACAAGTGTGCAACTGTGATGCAACATGGATGCACGTGACACTGATATGCAGAAGGATGAATGGCAGATGTAACATGTATGGCGATCTCATCACTGCAACAGTTGGAGGAGATGTAGACATGCATGTAAGTGTGGTGGCGTGTGTGCATGTCTAGTGCACTCCTTGTGTTTCATGTGATGTCAGGCTCACCTTTGGCTGTTCATGCTGTTGTATGTGTATGGATGGTGCTGCCTGGTGCAATATTGCTGTTGAAATGCTCTTGTGTGTGAGTTAAAATGACATGTGTCTCATGCAGTGTGATGATGTGTCTGAAGTTAAACATTGCCACTCATGTGCAACTGTCATGTGTGTATCAGTCCATTGTACAGTGCCCTGATGCCTGTGTTTTATCTCTCCCTGTCTGCAGCGTCAACTGAAGAAAAGGGCGGAGAGGGTGGTGTGGAGTACAGCGGCAGGGATCGTCCCGCCAGCCGGAGACGCAAGGCCCGGCTCCCCTCCCAGATTGTCATCTCGTCGGGGAGTGAGGAGTCTGGTTCCGCGTCCCAGGCTTCACCTGCCGAGGGTAAGTCCAAGAGGCGGAGGTTGGAGGTGGACTCCTCGGCAGCAGAAGGGGCAGCTGACAGGGTCCGACGGAGGAAGATGGCATGGAGTCATCTAGGTTGGTGGGGGGTTTGGTGGAGGAGGAGGCCGTGGAAGGGACACACACGGGGTCTGGAGGTGGGGATTCCACTGGTGCTAGTGGTGCAGTGCAGGACCAGGGACAGGAGGCAGCACAGGCCACCGCGGAGGTGCCTGTTTGCAATCCTGTCCCTGATCCTGTCACTGCATCATCTGGCACCAGCAGGGATGCCTACGTCCAGACCCGTTTTTCAGGGAGGGGATGAGCGCACAATAACTGGCCTTCCTCTCCCTGCGGACGTGGCTATCCAGGACCGTGTTGAGCCTGTCCTGGCCGGGATAGCGTTGCGTCAACAGGGCATGCGAGGTGACGTGGAGTTTTTTCATGAAGAGAGTGCACGTCATCTCGGGTGCCACTTTGACCGCATTGACCTGCTGTGACGGGTCACCAGTGCTGGATTTCTCCGTGTGCTGGACCTCCTTGCGACCCCTCCTCACCTGAACCCCCTACGCGCCAGTTGTCCTCCATGCCATCTTCCCACCCATGTATCACCTGGGTACCCTGTGGAGCTGCCTCTGACCCTGCGGCCAGGCTGGTAGAGGACACATCCCTGCCACAGTCGGGAGTCGGACGTCCAGCAGGGGTGGCCACCTTAACAACTGCAGCCCAGCCGGAGTAGGATGTGCAGGCAGCAAGAGCCAGGGCACAGGCAGAGGCACAGCAGCACAAGGTGGGAGCCATCATGGCTCGGGGCCTTCGACATCGGAGGGGCAGGCCTCGGCCAGAGGGCAGGAGGACCCAGGACTGAAACTTTCTTCCGTGTGGCAGCGGTTAGGCCATGCTATAGATGCAGAGCAGCAGCGGGCAGAAGAGGCAAGTCTCACGATGGTCAGGGCGGAGAACTCCATGCGGAGGGCCCTGAGGCGGGCCAAGTGCCTCGAGGCAATTCGCAGGGAGTTGGAGGAGACCATGTCGTCATCCCTGCGAACCCTCGGGGACATGGAAGAGGACCGCCTCCAGGACATTGAGCAGGAGTTTGATGATGCCCTGGCCTGGGACATCCAAAAGTGAGCCGTCGGACTAGCCCGCTGCCCTTGTAAATAGTTTTTAGAGTTAGGTTTCCTTTTTGTTTTCCTTTTTATTTGTGGTCAATGGACAATGCCACACAAATTTGTATATAGTTATATTTTTAGGTAGTTTTTTAGGTAGGTTTCATTTGTTTGGTTGGGATCATGGACCCTTTACATCCTTGGACAATGGATTGTATATAGTTTCATCATGTGTTTTTTTGCATTATGGACATGGAGCAATGGATTTATTTTTTCCGGACAATGGATTGTAAATAGTTGGACTATGGATTTTTTTTTTACATTTCCTTTGGATTTGCGTTGTTGGAGGGTGACTTTGGACTGTTTTTCTTTCTAATTTGTTTGGATTGGTTATCATTTTCATTCATTCATCTTTTTCACATGCTTTTCATTTCATGTTTCATATTTTGGTATGCTTTCATTTCATTTTTGATTTTATGTACATAATACATTTTCATGTTTTAGTTCCATTTGTGGGATTCGCTCATTGGGTTGATGCATGTGAAAATGTGGGTTTACACAAGCAATGCCAACCAGTGTATGTGTGTGACGTACATGTGTTGATGTACATAGTTGAATTTTGGTTTGTCATGAGATTGGCATTTCACTGCTGGGGGGTGGGGTGCAGGGGGACATGAGTGGGACATGAATGGGGGCCTGCTGGCAGTTGCCCCTCAGTGCTGGGGGATGGGGGTTCAGGGGGACATGAGTGGGGTCCTGCTGGCAGGTGCCCCTCAGTGCAGGGGGGTGGGGGTGCAGGGGGACAGGAGTGGGGGCCTGCTGGCAAGTGCCCCTCAGTGCTGGGGGGTGGGGGTACAAGGGGACATGAGTGGGGTCTTGCTGGCAGGGGCCCCACAGTTCTGGGGGGTGGGGGTGCAGGAGGACATGAGTGGGGGCATGCTGACAGGTGCCCCTCAGTGCTGGGGGGTGGGGGTGCAAGGGGACATGAGTAGGGGCCTGCTGGCAGGTGCCCCACAGAGCTGGGGGTGGGGGTGCAGGGGGACATGAGTGGGGGCCTGCTGGCAGATGCCCCTCAGTGTTGGGGGGTGGGGGTTCAGGGGGACATGAGAGGGACATGAATGGGGGCCTGCTGGCAGGTGCCCCTCAGTGCTGGGGGGTGGGGGTTCAGGGGGACATGAGTGGGGTCCTGCTGGCAGGTGCCCCTCAGTGCTGGGGGGTGGGGGTGCAGGGGGACAGGAGTGGGGGCCTGCTGGCAAGTGCCCTTCAGTGCTGGGGGGTGGGGGTACAAGGGGACATGAGTGGGGGCCTGCTGGCAGGGGCCCCACAGTTCTGGGGGGTGGGGGTGCAGGAGGACATGAGTGGGGGCATGCTGACAGGTGCCCCTCAGTGCTGGGGGGTGGGGGTGCAAGGGGACATGAGTAGGGGCCTGCTGGCAGGTGCCCCACAGAGCTGGGGGTGGGGGTGCAGGGGGACATGAGTGGGGGCCTGCTGGCAGATGCCCCTCAGTGCTGGGGGGTGGGGTTCAGGGGGACATGAGAGGGACATGAATGGGGGCCTGCTGGCAGGTGCCCCTCAGTGCTGGGGGGTGGGGGTGCAAGGGGACATGAGTGGGTGCCTGCTGGCTGGTGCCCCACAGTGCTGGGGGGTGGGGGTGCAGGGGGACTTGAGTGGGGGCCTGCTGGCAGGGGCCCCTCAGTGCTGGGTGGTGGGGGTGCAAGGGGACATGAGTGGGGGCCTGCTGGCAGGTGCCCGTCAGTGCTGGGGGGTGGGGGTGCAGGGGGACATGAGTGGAACATGAGTGGGGGCCTGCTGGCAGGTTTCCCACAGTGCTGGGGGGTGGGGGTTCAGGGGGACATGAGTGGGGGCCTGCTGGCAGGTGCCCCTCAGTGCTGGGTGTGGGGGTGCAGGGGAACATGAGTGGGACATGAGTGGGGGCCTGCTGGCTGGTGCCCCACAGTGCTGGGGGGTGGGGTGCAGGGGAACATGAGTGGGGGCCTGCTGGCAGGTGCCCCTCAGTGCTGGGGGGTGGGGGTGCAAGGGGACATGAGTTGGTGATCAGTAGTGCAAGGTGACATGTGGCTTGGCTGGGGGGCATGCCCATGGTGGATGGGCTGCCTGCGGGACATGAACAGGGGTGCAGGGTAGTCCCCTATGGTGTGGGCTGCCTGCAGGGGCCGTGGAGGGTGTAGAGGGAACACCTGGGAGGACCCACACTGCCAATTCACGTGTAGGACTCCCCGCACACCCCCGAAATTCACGTACCCCGCTCTGACAGCAAAATTGCGTGTGAAACTTCCCGCGCACCCCAGGAGTACACGTACCCGGCTCCAATCACGTGTGAGACTTCCCGCGAACCCCAGTTATACACGTACCCCACTCGCACAGGGCCAATCGCGTGTGAAACTTCCTGCGCACCACAGGAGTACACGTACCCGGCTCCAATCGCGTGTGAGACTTCCCGCGAACCCCAGTTATACACGTACCCCACTCGCACAGGACCAATCGCGTGTGAAACTTCCCGTGTACCCCCGAAATACACGTACCCTGCTCCAATCGCGTGTGAAACTTCCCACGAACCCCAGTAATACACATAGCCCACTCGCAAAGGGCCAATCAACTGTGAAACTTCCAGCACACACCCGAAATACACGTACCCTGCTCCAATCACGTGTGAAACTTCCCGCGAACCCCAGTAATACATGTACCCCACTCGCACAGGGCCAATCGCATGTGAAACTTCCTGCGCACCCCCGAAATACACGTACCCTGCTCCAATCGCGTGTGAAACTTCCCGCGAACCCCAGTAATACACGTACCCCAATCGCACAGGGCCTATCGCGAGTGAAACTTCCGCGCACCCCCGAAATACACATACCCTGCTCCAATCGCGTTTGAAACTTCCCGCGAACCCCAGTAATACACGTACCCCACTCGCACAGGGCCTATCGCGTGTGAAACTTCCCGCGAACCCCAGTAATACACGTTTCCCGCTTGCCGTGCTGGTACAGGGTTAGCGCAGCCCTTTGTGCTGGATTGGGGATTTTGATGGCTTTTCCCTGCGCGAGGGGCGTTCTTGGGGGCGTAACTGACACTGCTGCAGGGTCACTGCGCCACTGTGCGCCACGACTGGTTTTGGTAGCTAAAATCCATGAATACGGTGTGCGCGGAAATGGATTTTAGCGCACGCGGCTGGCACAGAGATTCGCACGCGCACACTGTGCGCCAGCCTCGTGCGCCACTTGTGTGCGAATTTCTATGAATAACCCCAATAGCCGGTAACACTAGTTTGTTAATATCGGTGACGTCACACACGTCAGAAACGTGATGACGTCACGCGTGTGATAAATATTTAAACCACCATGTTTTCCAATTCTAAACATGGCGATTTCCGAACCGGCACCTTGCAGCATCTGCATATTTAATTGTAAGTTACTTGGGGTACTTTCTATCCTTTATTCATATAGTTTGACATTCTTTTAAGTTAGTAAATTAGATTGGCTTCTACGTTCTTGTTCTGTTGCTACAGTCACACGGAGGTTCCACGGAGCCATTCTTTGAATTACTTTCAACTGACTCGTTCGTGTGACATTTAACATATCTTGGGAAGTTATACACCTTAGCACATGGTATGTCTTCTTTTTTTAAAAAAACATGTTTTTTTTGTTTTTCCCTATACAGTTCTTAAAGCTTATGAATTAATTAACCAATGTGCAATTGAAAATTATGATCTATGATTGGCACCTATGTACTGACCTTTTATTTCTAGAATATAAATTTTATGTGAAATTAATCAGGTTTATTAGAGTGTACTACCACATAATTAGCAAAATGATGACTGAATTTTATACCTGCACACAAAGATATTATTCTTGTACGATCTGCCTCTTTCTGAATTACATATATGTTTCTGTTTGAATATTTTTAGATATATGAAAAGTGAATGAACTTTCAGCCCCTGATGAAGAGAACTTCCACGTAGTCCCTAATGTGCAACAAGCCATTCTGTGTGTTCTGTTTGTGTCAGAAGCCACAAAGCCTCCTCTCCTGGCTCCTACATTGTCCAGGCCCCACTCCACCCCTATTTGCTGTTGATGTGCTCTTGTTGACAGGTAGGGCCCAACCAAAATGACACTTTTTGTCTGTGGCCTGATTGGGTGTGGCTTTGGCAGGATCCTTAGCATTAGGGGCAGTGGCTATGGCAGGTTCCTCGGCTGTAGGGATAGTGGCCTGACTTGCAGTGGTGGCAAGTTCTGATGCTGCTAGGCTGGCGGGTGTGATGTTAGAAATAGGGACAGCTACAGGAGTCACTGTAGATGCAGTTTTCTTAGCTGAGTTTTTTTTTGCAGGTTGCTGAACTTTGGGTTGCAGGGGTGTAGGGTGTTTTTTCTTATGGCAGTGGTTTGCTCAGCTAGAATTGTGGCCTCTGCCTATCAAGATGTGACTACACTGCCACTGGCGTCTTCTCCCTGGCTGTTTTCAGAGTTTATTGTGGGAGAATGGCCCGAGCAGTAGTGAGTAGTCATCTTGAAATATTGGGGGTCATTCCAAGCTTGGAGGCATAAATGGTGCTATTAGCACCATGGCTGCCTCCAAACTCAGGTCCAGGTCCGGATAGTCGGAATGGGGACTTACCGGACATTCCGACCTATGCGGACCCGGTAAGTCCCCATTTCGAAAACCATTCCCCATTCCCATTGAGCCCACATAGGGCCCACATAGGGCTCAATGGGAATGGGGAAGGAGCTAATAACGGGCCCGCAAATTGCAGGCCCGCTATTAGCTCCATGGTCCCTTAACGGGCCCCGCTAAGGGTGGCTGGTAAAACCAGCCGGCCGTAGTGGGACCCGCTAAGGGACCTCGGAATGCGGCGGTAGGGGGTTAACAGCACCGGCATCCTTACCGGTGCCGTTAACCGCCTACCACCATACTCGGAATGACCCCCATTGTGTTTGTGAATTACAACCATGTAATATGAAGGCTGCTTGGTATATCTGAGCTAAAGTTTGCCTCCACAATTAAAAATCTAGAGTGTATCTGGCAGAACAATCTTGATAGTGAAGGCCAGGTGAGTGCCACGGTTCAGGCAGTTTTCTACTTTATGCGTCTGTCACGACAAGTCCTGCCGTTTGTTCCAGACGATGATCATGCTGTTGTAGTGGGTTCATTGATGAATTCGCATTTGGACAACTGCAACAGCCTTCTCGGTGGCACTGTGGTTAAACGGCATCAGTAATTGCAGAAAGCTCAGAACGCTGCGGTAAGACTGGTCTGGGCAGGTCCTCTCATGTTTCGGCCGCCCGCCGAACACTTCACTGGCTGGCTGTGGAAGACAGAATTAACTTCAAGGTGGCCTGTATAATACTCAAGAGCTTGAATGGTCTTTCCCCCGTCTATTTGGGGGACAATCTTAGTCCTTACCAACAGACCAGCACGTTACGTTTAGGGGATCAATTGTTGTTGACTTTCCCGTTCTCTTCTTGTGTATCAAGGGGAGATAAAAGGTTTGTTGTCTATGGCCGACGGCTGTGAAACAGCCTCCCTCAAGAAATCAGAGCTCTTAAATAGATCTTCCAGTTTCGTAAAGCCCTTACAACTTTCATCTTCAAATAAAGGGCAGATGGGGGCAACAGGTTGGTTATTTCTGTAGTGTCTGAAGAACTGTGCCCTGACACTGGGCCTCATTCCAACTTGGGCGGTAAGAGATAACGGTCACCAGTAAGGAGACCGGTGCCGTTAAACCCTTACCGCCCAATTCCAAGGTCCCTTAGCGGGAGCCGCAAAGGACGTGTGGTCGGACCACGCATTCTTTACGGGTCCCGCTAAGGGACCACGGCACTAATAACGGGCCTGCTATTAGCAGGCCCGTAATTAGCGCCTTCCCCATTCCAATTGAACCCTATGGGGGCTCAAATGGGAATGGGGAATGGTTGGTTGAATGGGGACTTAACGGGTCCGCCGAGGTCGGAATGTTCCGGTAAGTCCCCATTCACCCAGACCGGACACGGACCCGGGTTTGGAGGCAGCCATGGCGCAAATAGCGCCATGGCTACCTCCAAACTCAGAATGAGGCCCACTGTCTGTTGTTTTCGCTTGATAGCCTGTATACCAACTGTTCCTTTTAAGTTTGTTCTGTGCACATTTATAAATGATCAAATCAAATCAAGTCTCTGTTTACATGGGCAGGCCATGACATATATCAGGAAAGCAAAAGACATGGTGGGTCGACTGTGCATTTACCAGACACCTGCCTTTGTTGGGGGTACAAGCAATTTGTTGCGAGTGTCTTGTCATTCACATTACTGATATGAACTGCTTACCGGATACAGGACACATGTGCTTCACCATCAGTGCTTAAGTCATTCTGGGTGAAGGAAAAGGGACAAATGAACGAGGTCATGTCGGTAGAGTTTGTAGAATGCTTGAATTTCACATTACCACCAAGAAACTTGACACTTGTATCACCATTTCGATTTTGTCGCTTAAAGCAGTGGTCATATGTCACTGATGTCTGCATGGCTTGTGCAATTGTTTGGGTCATATGGCCTGCAGACTTTGCATGAACGTGTCTTATTGCATAATGCTGAGATCAATAGCGGGAAAGGGCTTGTGCTTGGAGGCCCACTGGGTCTAAATATTACAGATAGCAAAATTGACATATTGCATTTGAAACATTCAATACATCATAGTAATTTTGATGTGAACTTCATGCAGCCTGAATGGAATACTCCTCTCAGTTCCTACAGTAATTTTGTGGAAATTCTTAATGATTCTTACCATCAACAATAGTGCCTCTTTCCGAGTTGTGCGGTATTCCTGCAGTATATCTTCGGTAGGACTGACAAACCTGGTTACCATTACGTCCATTATGTCTGCTAGAGTTGTGGCATAGCGGTGTTTATTCTCTTTTTGCGTTCTATAGCACTACATTAAGGGTTGGCAAAATTACCCTACGCGGTACTTCAGCCCCTAGTCCTTCTGCAGAGTTTTGCCATTAAAGTGGAGGGTCTACCTTCCACACCTTGCTGAGGTTAATCCTGCACTTCAAGATCAGTCTCAGATGTTTGCAGTGTGGTAAGAACTGTAGAAAAAGTTAGGTTACTGCCATAGTAATGGCAGTAAGAGCTGGGATAAGCTTCAATAATGAGTTTCATCTCTTTTCGTCTTTGTTATTCCTTTTCTTTTTCCTATTGTGTCCTTTTTGGCCTCTGTTTTTCTGTTATGGCTTTTTCATTCTAATCTTGCTGCGTTTAAAATGGTACAATTCTCAAGTCCAGAGTGCAATGTTATTGAACTTGCCACATCATCGCGCTACCCTTATTTCATTCTTTCTTCAGGATAACCATGGACTGTGCAGTCTTGCAGTAATAGTACATTCAATTACATTATTCATGTATACATTTATCCTCTTTCCCCAATATGTTTTCAGATCTTAGGCTCTGATATATCCTTTAGATAGTTAGGACTCTACATTGACAGATCAATATTGCCACCTATAAATACTCCAATGTTGTATAAATGCATTATTGGGATAACTACCACCCATGTTTTTATGTCATTTCAGATGTCACCCTGATGAAGGACCTTCTCGTTTCTCAATGCATTCGCCAATGTCAGTTGCCTTCCTAACGCTGAAGATGAGGACGTTCCTATTTGAAAGATTGTCACAACGGTTTATTTAGTATATGTGTTTTGTAAGCTAATAATTGCTATAAGACACCTCTGTATTAACGGATGTAGTAATTTCAATATGTGGGTGCACCCAGTACTCAGGAAGTTCTCCTTGTATTTGATTGTTTAATGACTACTGTAAGAGGATTCAATTCAACACTACAGCTAAGTCAATGCCTAGTCTGGGATACTGAATGGAAACCCTTATTGATATATCTTTATGTCCAGTTCATGAGTTCTGGATGACTACCCCTATATAACACCCCTCTCTGGGAATCCCCCTGACCCCCACTGAGCCAAGAAGTAGTTCTGTTTTGCAAATTAAAAGGTTTATTTGAGAATTTAAACTATATATATATATATATATATATATATATATATATATATATATATATATATATATATATATCACACGTTATAATAAATTAATAATTGAATATCACACTTAATCTGAGCAGTAATCAATAATGGATAGTCTGGCACTAGCACACTTCTTTATAATCAATGATGAGTGGTTATAGGATGGATAAGATAGCAACAATACTTTTATGGTTTCAAATGGATGCAATGTGGAATGAAATGCAGTACAGAAAAAAAACTTGATAGGATTTCAGCAAAAGACAATGTAATCACTTTTCTCTGGCAATTCACTCTCCCCCTTTTTGCAATGCAAGGAAATGGAAGGAAAGCACACACTTCTCAGAAATGCAATCAAATGTAATTCAGTTCACCCCAGCAAGCTTAGAGAAAACAGGTATGAGTTTGAAATACAGGCAAACGTGCTTTGAATATGGTGACAATGCAGTGAGAAATATGCTGAAAATGCTTTTAATTCCCTTCAGGAGGTTCAGGGTGAGTGGTATCTAGTTAATATGAGTTCAGGCTCACTCTAGCAATGATTCTAGGATGGTTCTTAAGAGGCAAACGAATTTTAGCAGTTTTGGCAAAAACAGCTATCTTTTTACAAGTAAAGAAATCGGGCCAAATCGCAAATCGCGGCAAAATTCGCGAGTGCGAGAATCGTGATTACGGCAAAAGTATAAGGAGTAGCAAGTCAGTTCTTAGCTTGTTGAAAAGCTGAGACTCTAAGCTTTCAGAGGAAAGTTCCTAGCACAAACGGTTCCAGAAATACAGACGATTAAATAAAGGTAGTTTTTCGGATTTGAAATTTTAAAAGTTCAAAGCGACAGGTTACAGCTTGCAGCTAGAAAATGACAGGTGACAGCTTTTAAAAATGACAGGTGACAGTTAGGAGGCAGTTCTGGTTGGATTAAAATAGATTGAATTATATTATTTTAACTAAGAGATTGGTTCTGCACAGTTCTGCTAGGTACTCACAATATATTTTAGAAATATGCCTCGCCACGGATCTGGTCAGGTTTTGGACTGGACTCCGGTTCTGGTCTCGGCACTTCACAGTGATCTGGGTCAGCTCTCTGGTTCTGCTAACAGCGGTCTGGGTCACTCTGGATCTCTGGCCTCTGGTTCTGGATACTGCTCTGCTTTCTCTGGGTACAGCACTGCTTCTGGATCTTTCTGCACAGCTTTCTCTGGACCCAGCGCTGATCTGCACGGCTCCTGGATGCTGCTACCGCTGTTAGGTTTGCTGGATGCTGAGGCCTACTGAGAAGAGTTCTCAGTTTGTGGGTTTAGGCCCTTGCTTTGAGTTCTGAATCAAGTTCTTTGGAGTTTTAAGTCTAAGTGTTGAATCTGGGATCTTCTGGATGTTGTATGGTCCAGCAGAGCGCATTGCGGCAACTGGATTTGAATGTCCTCTCTAGCTTCCAGTGGCTCTTTTTATGTCTTTTGAAAGTGGGTGTGTGTGCAGCATCACTAGCCAGCCCCTCTCTCAACTGCCCATTGGTCAAGCTTTCCTTTCTCTCTTGATTGGGGAAAAGAAGTGGAGTGTCAGAGCGATGTCATTATATGGCCTGCAGAAAGGACACTCCCCTGTCAAATTGCACACAAATCTATATTTGATCAAAAAGACATATTTCATAGATACATGGTGGTTTGAAATTACATGCACCCATCACATATCACATGAGGTATACTCCGTTCAAACTCTGCTCGTCCTAGGGGCTTGCATTCAGAAATGGCAACATTTTGTGCTTTTTAGTGGTTTTGCAACATCGGATTTTTCTCCAGATTTGTACACATGTACACGGCCTGTCCATACATACTCCAGTAAATTCCCATGTCTCTAGCTTAAACACAGAGTCTGTAGTATACATAAATAGCAGGGTTTTGCCCCAGAACATCACACAAATTGGAGTTTGGGCTTGAATCAAAGGTACATTTTTTAAATGAAGGCTCTCAAAGTTATACATTCCTGTCATTTGATTACAAAGAGTTATCAGTGTTTCTGTAAAATATATATTTTGCTTTCAATTCAGTTCTCAGAGTGTTGGAGTCCGCCTCCAAGACTTGGGTGGGTCAGTGATCACATGTGTCTTCTGGCAGGCAGGCCTTTGTTGACAGGAAACAGTCAAAATCAACATATCCTATTCAAGTGCAAGAGCCTATTGTGTGGTCTCCAGGAGGCTCCCAGCCAGTCTGCCTTCTATCAATCAAGAGGTCATGTGAGATTCTAACTCCTGGTGTGAATCTCTGGAGGTGAGAGGTTTCCCAGCCTTTGGCCTGTTAATTAAATCAGATTGTCTTCTGGGAACAGCATGTGGTTAAGATTTTAATTAACTCCTAGCCTTTGATGTAAAGGCCTCTCCTGCAACTCCTGACATGCAGTTTCCCTGTCAGAGTTTAGACCGCTAGCGCCGCCCTCAGTCAAAAGCGGGTACTGCATGCAATTTTGGGAACTTTCTTGGATTAATGCATTCTAAACTGGAATGGTTCTTACATGGTAGTAAATCCTTGCTTAACATTGTTTTGATGGGGCTCCTTACAGTAAAATGGTTATGTGGAACCCCACAAAAGGGTTGAATCTTTAAAGTGGTCCGATGAGCCACGATTTCAGCAACTTTTTGACATCCGTAACAGTGGATTTTGTTAACAAAGAACTTTCTTTACACTGGTGGGTGGCAAGTTAGGTAACCATTTTGGTGTGCGCACAAACTGCGTGGTTCTCCTGGATTCTGGCGCACATGTGGGCTTTTTGGTCATCTTGGATTTTCTATGCCCACAGCACCAAATGTTGCAGCATGATAGTTCAAACGTGGGTCAGGACACCCAACAAAGCCCCCCCACGCGACTGCACTTTGAATTTGAGTCGATGGGGAGTCGGGTGCCCAGAAGGTGATGACCCACGCACTGGTATGTCCGCATAATCTTCTTCCAATTCTGCAAATGGCACAGTTCAGCATCTTTTCCTCCATCCGGTCTTGATCGATCGGTTCTCCTCGCCGGTCCCCATGGGAATATTGGGCGGTACCCTGGGCCCCTTGCATCTCTGCTCCCGGTCTCCGGATCGTCCTCCTTGGCCAGTCTCCACGTTTTCTCTCTCCTAGGACGACAAAGGAAGAGCGGCAATACCTATTCATGGACATTTCTCCCCCACCATTGATATAGTGAGGTGGCATATATATTTTAGAACTCAACAGATATGAACATGAACATTTTTTAAATTAAGCGACAGGAACACATAAACCTGAGAAACACAGAATTTGATAGGTTATATGCAGGATATTTTAGGGTTGGAATTGAATTACTCTGGAGCGGTACCCTCTGGGATTGCAGAGGACTCCTCCAGTTGTTGCAGAGTGTGCCTGGGATGGCAACACTTCAACTGGTTGATGTGGACCCACTTGTCTTCCCCCTCTGCCAAACCGCCTTTGGGGATGCGGATCTTGTAGGCCACAGTGGAGATCTTGTCTATAATCTCAAACGGTCCCTTCCATGTAGGCAAACATTTTCGCTGTTTGGCCTAGTTCCTTTGAAAATTGTATAAATAGACCCGGTCCCCCACCTGATATTCCTTCCTGGAAGTTTTCAGGTCACAGTGGGTCTTCATACTCTCAGCTGATCTTTCTAGATTCCGCTGAGCATAGGCAAAAGCATGTTGAAGGTGTTTCCTTAAATTCTCCACATACTCATGAGTTGTGGAGGGATTTATCAACGTTTGCTCTTGGGTTCTGTAGAGCAAATGCTGAGGAAGCACCATCTTGCGTCCAGTCATCAACTCAAATGGTGACAGTTTGGTTGCAGATGAAGGGGTAGATCTGATGGCCATTAGGACCAGAGGTAATCGGATATCCCAACTTGGCCCAGAATCTGCCACAAACTTCTTTAATTTGCTCACAATGGTTCGGTTATATATCTCTACTGCCCCAGAAGAAGCTGGCCTGTAAGCAATGTGTAGCTTTCTCTTGACCCCCAGTATCTGCCACATCTTTGTCATTACTTCACTGGTGAAGTGGCTACCCCTGTCGGACTCAATCCTTTGAGGTAGACCAAAACGGGAAAAGATGTGGTTAATTATCAGGGCAGCTGCTGTTTCTGCCTTGCAATTTGGGGCTGGGAGACATTCCACCCACTTGGTAAACAAGCATGTAACGGTCAACATGTACTTGTTTCCTCTAGACGAGCGAATCACAGGGCCTACAAAGTCGATTGGTAAATCTGACCATGGCAGTGTCATCCCCCTCTTTTGGAGGGGTGCACGGTGCGTGAGGGATGATGGCTGAAATTGTGCACACACAAGACACCCCTTCAAGTATTGGTCAAGGTCCTGCCCCATGTGTGGCCAGTATGCAACCTCTCTTAAGATTTCCAGTGTTGTGTGAAACCCCCTATGACTGGCGGTGGCCGCATCATGGGCGTAACTTAACATCAGGCTTCGGAATGAGGTAGGAACCACCCACTGATCGTGGCCAGCTTTGGATTTCCTTACCAGCAAACCGTCTTGGATTCGGAACATTTTTGGACATTTCATCAACACTCTTAGGTCCTTTTTCCCAATGTAATCGGTATCCGTCAGGGGAAAGTTCTCAGGGTCCTCAAGGTGTTGGTAAAACTTACCAATAATTGGATCCCCCTTCTGAGCTGTAATCAAATCAGCATCAGGGGTCTCCTTGCTCCATTGGGCAGTTGAAAGATCATTGTGAGCATTTGTCTGGGACCTAGTGATAGCAGTGACCTGGATTTCCCCCAACAGGGACTCAATCTCAATTAGATCCCCTTGGATGGCCCCGGTTTTGGCCAGCTGACCAGCTAAGTCATTTCCAGTTTTGTCTGGTCCCTCTACTTTGGAATGACCCTTGATCTTTTTCCAGTAGATGTTCATCCCATTCGATGTGACCAGATCATCAATGTTTTGGATCAACTTCCCATGTTTCAAGGGTTTGTTGTTAGCACATAACATGCCTCTGGTTTTCCAATTAACCAGGTGCTCCACGAACCCGTTCCGTACATAATCAGAATCTGTGATTATGACCAGTTCGTGGAGTTGATGCTGGACAGCAGTGAGGATGGCCTGATGCACAGCCATCAATTCTGCCACCTGACTACTTCGGGGACCAATTTTGTATCCAGCGGAGGGTTCTGGGGACTCATTCACCCATGCATTCCCTACGCCGGACACCAGTTCTTTCTCCCCGTTGTTGTCAACATGGTAAGAGCATCCATCCACATAGACAGTGGGCATTCCCTCACACTTGTCCTCTTCAAAGACTTTGTGTGGGGAATTAAGGTATGCCTCCGTGTTGTCCTTGATTTTTAGACTTTCGTCCTCGAGACAGTTTTCTCTGGCACAATCATGCAAGTCAGCCAGACCTTGCGCGAGGGGACTCTTCTTGTTTTGGCCATATCTGACCTCCACAGGAAAGCCTTGCATTGACAGAATCCAGGAAGTAACTCGGGAATTTCTCACATTTCCGGCCCGGATTCTATCACTTTGGAGATATTGCAGAGGCTGGTGTGGAGTCTCCACTATGATGTGTTCCCCCTGGATAAACGGGCGGTAATTCTTCAATGCCCACACCGTTGCCAGGAGTGCCTTCTCACAATCGTTGAATTTTTCCTCCATAGAGGATAAAGTTTTGCTCGCATAGGAGATTACTTTATTGACCTTGTCATGCTTTTGGTATAATACTGCCGTCAAGCACGTATTAGAGAACCCCGTCTGCAGGAAGAACTCCTTGTTTCTGACAGGGTAAGCTAGGCAAGGCGCTTGTGAGATGCTTCTCTTGAGTTGTTTTACCGCCTCGGCTTGTTCTGAACCCCATTCCCACTTGACCCCCCCTTCAGGCGATGAATCAGGGGTCTGGTGATCTCTGCGTAGCCCTCAATGAACTTTCTGCTGTAATTAGTCAGTCCAAGGAGGCTCCTTAGTTCCCGCAGAGTTGTGGGGTCTTTCAGTTTCTGAAGTGCTTCCACTTTCCTTTCCTGGGGACAGAGACCCTGAGGAGTAATCTCATGCCCCAAGAAATTAACACGGGTTCTACACCACTGTGCTTTCTGAAAGGAAAGTTTTGCTCCGGCCGCCCTCAACTGGGTCAGAACATAACGGATCTCCGCTATGTGTTCCTCCAGAGATGAACTTTTGATGAGGACATCATCTACATAAGCCAGGTTACCCCTTGCACCCAGGTTGGGCATGGCCTTGTGTAGGAAAATGTTGAATTCATTGCTGGAGTTGAGGTATCCGAAGGGAGTCCGGGTCCATGTGTACTGCTGGCCCCCAAAGGTAAAAGCCAGCTTGTATTGGTCCTCCCTACTGACAGACACAGTCCAGTATCCATTAGTCAGGTCTATTGCAGTGAATACCTGTGACCCCTGGATCTGGGCCAGCCCTTGGTCAATGTAGGGCAGAGGCCATCGGGAAGTATGGACCCGTTTGTTGAGCTCCCTAAGGTCGGCGCAGAGTCTCCACTGGCCGTTTGGCTTCAATATTCCCAGCACCGGATTATTGAAGGTGCTGTGTATTGGACGAATTATCCCCCGGGACTCAAGGTTCTTAATTATTTCAGTAAGGGACTCCATGGATGCGAGAGGCAAACGATATTGCTTCACAAACACTGGAGTCATTCCAGGGTCTGTGGGAATTGTTGTTGTGTGGATGTCGGTGCGACCACAGTCATATGAGTCTACCGCAAAGAGATCTTGGAAATCCAAGAAAACTTGTTTCAACTTTTGCTTTTGTTCCAGAGTCACACAGGCATCAGCTAGGTTGACTCTCTCTTCCACCATCTGCCTGAAGCCTGGAAAGACTTCTGGTTTGGCTATCTGAGCAGCCTCCTCCAGCTGGGTGGAGAAGTCCCTGGTCAGAGCGCTGATTTGGACTGGAGGTCCCAGGTGGGAAAGGCAGCCTTCATGAACCTGGAAAATCACCTCATCCCTTCTGAAGTCACAAGTCACATCCTCCTTACCATAAACGCAGGAAGTGTACACCAGGAAGTCCCCCCCATGCTGGGTAAACATCCTGTCTGGTGTTGTATTGTCCTCACTGTCACTGTCAAAACAGTCCTTGGGGATTGGTCCTAACAGTTAATTTCCTAGATCAATGGAAAAATGTCGGTCATCAACCGCCATTCCAATAATGGTGCCTGCGGCTAGAGTAATACTCTTTAAGTCACTGTTATCCACCTCTATTGGAATGGTGTCATGTTCTATGTTGACTAATGGAGTTGGGTTTACCCCCAACCCTTGCTGTTGGACAGAAGCGTTTAGATGTATGTAAGCATCAGGGTTTTGCAAATATTGTCCTCTTTTAACTTTCACTTCCAGGGAGAATTGTCGGGTCCTTTCTGGGATGGTGACTTCCTCTTTAATCTAAATTTCAACTGCATAAGGTAGCAATTGAGCTGACCTAAATGCTTTTTCTGGATCATCAAAGCCCATGGGATTATCCGCTAATCGGGACCAAGCTTTGAAGTTTATTAGGTCCAAACTAATGGCAACGCGATTGAGAATATCACTGCCTAAGTAAAAGGCGGCAGTGACGTCGCGCACGACCCAGCAATTATGGACTATGCTCTTGTTGCCAATGGAGATTTTGAGCATACACCTGCTTGGCAGGAGCTGTTTGGAATTAGGTGCTTCCAGGTCCATTTCCCATTTGTCTATCAGTTTGAATGTGGGAATGGCTGGATCTTTTGGGAGTTGGCGGAACATGGCTTCGCTGATGAAGCTCTTACCGTTGTTCACGCACACTCGAGCGAGAACAGAGTCCTTCCCATCATTTAACTGAACAGGGATGAACAACTGCTCTAACAACTGCTCTCCAATTTGCTGAATATCAGCCAGGCTCTGAGCTGATTTCACATCTTTCTGGACTATAGGAGTGAGAGTTCCTGATTGTGGATTAGTAAAGAATTTCAGGGTGTTTCCTTCCAGTGTGGAATACCACCTTAAACTGGAAATAGACAGGACCCCCCATCACCAGTCTGTTGTCCTTCTGCTATTACTGTCACGTCTGGAATTTGGTTGTTCTGGAAGTGAAATTCTACTTGGTCAGATTTTTGTTCAACCATGTGGCAGGTGCCGTTGAAACTAACATGGTTGACACTCTGTTTTAATTTTATTGGTCGGCTAGTCTGGGTCCAGAGGTCCTTGTTTACACAATCTATTAGGGATGACAACCTTCTCAGGAGGTCATTCCCTAGTAAACAAGGGGTGCCCTCTGGAGTCAGTACTATGACCGGGTGTTTCACCTTGTGTCGCCCAATTTTAATGTCCAAGTCTGCAGTCCCCTCAACGGGAATTTCCTTCCCGCCAAAGTTCTGCAGTTGTCCAGGAAGAGAGGTGAGAGGAATATGGTAATTCTCCCCCCTTCCTGCATTTAGTTCCTCAAAGGCCCTTTTGGACAGAAGGGTAGCTTGGGATCCAGTGTCCACCAGTGCCAAAATTGTACCCTGCCCCTGTACTTGTACCGGGGCATAGTATCTTCCCTCCTTCTCCTCAAGGGGGCACAGATAATGCACATTTTTGGACAACTGGTGGGCTAACTTTCTGGTTTTGGACATGGCGAGAGAAGAGATTTGGGCAGAATTCTGTGGAGAGCCTTGGGAATCTGAAAGAAAAAGTTGGCAACTGGAGATCAGAGCCATTGTGGGTTCCCCTGGTTCCAGTTCTGGGCCGCCCCGCCCTTTTTGGAGGCAGTCATCAGGATGGGTTTGAACCAGGGGATTTCGGTATTGTGGGTTCTGGGATGAGATGATGGGCGGCGGTAGCTCAGACTCCATATCTCCCCAGTCTGAATTGGCATCCCTTGGGACCCATTTTTCCTTGGGAGGAGTTCCCCCATCTCTGAAGGAGAAGGTCCTTTCCCCAGGATCCTCTGAGGATCCCTCTCCCTCAAATTGGAAGACCTGTACCTCCTCCACAAAGTGGGTCTGTTTGGGTCCTTTGTTTCTCCTACCCCCCCTCTGCTCCTTGGGAGGCGGGCTTTCAGGGGCAGGAGATTTTGTTTCCGGTTCCTGGTTTTCTAGGAGCTGTTTACAAGTTGGGAAGGAAGCTTCCTCCAAGGCTTTACACCCCCTTCCCCTTGTGCCTCCTCCCTGGGAACCGGTGTGTTATCGGGGTGCTGCCCCCGTCATTGTTCTGGAGTACCAGGTCCAGAGTTTGGGGAATTCTGCGGTGGCACGCTCATCTGAGGGTTCTGTTGAGCCCTCAGTATGTAACCCAGATCCCGTGCCATATTTTGGACCTGGCGCTCTAACTGGGAAACCCGCTCAGGCTGATACGGGGCTCTATTTTCTCCCATGGGCTGATCCCGGGAAGGGTAGCTATCCCTTCTCTGGCAGTAACCCTGGTTGGAAAGATTTTGGTACCCCTCCACCCTTGGCCTCCCCTCTCCCGGATTAGGTTGTCTGGGCTCAGGGAACTGGGGAAAGAAGGATGGATGATTTTGGGGCTGGAAATTGGGCGGATACCTGGGGAAAAAGTTCTGCCCAGGATTTGGAGAATTTCTGCCCTCGTGGGGGAAGTTAGGAGGGAAGTTCCCCGGGTCAGGTGCTTGGCTGGACCCCCCCCCCCTTGGGCTGGAGGAGTCCACACATAACCCAGGATTGGTCGGTTTCCCTTGTAGCTGGGACTTACATAGTCAGGGGAGCGGGGGACCCCATTTGTGGGACTACCTCCTCGACTCCCTGTCTGTGACTGGCCCGAGGGCCTTCTGGGCTGTGAATTATTAGGTGCAGGTAGGTTTTTAGGCCCCCCCATCTCCAAATCCAAAACGGGGGTGACCTTTACCTCTGCCACCTTGGCAGCAGCAGGGGTGCTGTTGGTTTTGGGATTTTTCTGGGTATTGCTTTTATTTTCTATGGACTTCTGCACCTCATAGATCCGGGCAGCCTGTTCAATGACCCAGTCTAAAGATCTTTTCTCGTGAAAATCTCTCACGAGCTGGGTCATGATGTATTTGGGCAAGGCATGGAAAAATGTATTGACAAATTCTCTGCTGTCTGTGCGCACCCTTCTGATGGTCTGCGCAAAGGCACGTTTCAGTTCTTGCACGAATTCTTGTGGGGCCTGATCCTCCCCACATTGCAAATTGTAGGCTGCCTTGCGAGCCTCTTGGGGATTTTCTGTGAACAGAAAAATGTTTTAATATGGCCGCCCTATAGGTGGACCACCTTGAATGATTTTGGTCCTCCAGCCCCGCAAAGAAACTGGAGTACTCTGGGGAGAATGTCCACTTTACATATTGGATACAGCTTTGGCTGTCCTTCAAATTAAAAGTCTCCATCATTTGCTCATAGAGCTCCAAGTGTTCCCAAACTACTTGGCGTTTTTATGATAAGGCATGATGACACTCCTGATTGCCTTAATCTGTTTCAATGGGTCCTTAAGCAAGGCCCTTTTTTGCCTTATTGGCCTTTTTGGTTCGGGTAACCCTGGTCCATTCATCCTCTGACTCAGAGGCACTGCTCCCAGAGGTGCCTGTCTGATCTTCCAGGTTTTCCCGGATTCCGAGAGCCTGGGATTGGCTGGCAGAATGTGGGGACCTGGTCTCCTGTGTCCTGCGCCGTTCAGTGGAGTCTTCAGATTCCTCCTTGCTGCCAGGATTTGATGGGTACCCCCCCCCCACTGACCTAACTGGGCAGAAGTTTTCAGGATGCCCTTAATGGGCCTATTCTCCTGGGGTTCCCCACTAAATTGCACTGTGCTTGGGTGCCCATACCCGGATGCCCGCCAATCCATTCCTGGTAGGTACTGGCCTATGAGCCCCATGCTTCTGGCTGGATAGTAATCTGCCATCCCTGTGGCCCGGTGCTCATGTGCGCCAGGGGACATGGGGGTGGCAGAGTCCAGGGACTGAGAGAGATAAAGGCCTCTGGTACTAGCGCTCCTGAGGTTATGCTCAGGAGTTTCCCTTTCCCAGCGAACCTGGTCTCTATCCGCCCCTGCTCCCTGTTGCAATGCAAGAGCCTGCGCTTTCAGTTCCTCAGTTAAGGCCTTACTAGACTCTATCAGTCGCTCCTGCATCGCTACCTGTTGTTGGAGCCTATCATTGTGCTGACAGAGAGCCTCATTTTCTCTCTGTGCCTCCTGATTGGTCCTGGAGTGCTGGGACAGTCTCTGCTGCAGGAGGGTTACCTCCTGAGCTGTGTCCCTATTGGCCTGCTCCTTTCTTGCCAGAGCATCCTCCACCCTCCTGGTGTGCTCTAACAAGTTCTGGTGTTCTTTTTGGAGGTCACCCAGTCCCTGGAGGGCCAGGTGAATTTCTTCCATTTTCCTTTTTAAGTGGCAGACTTCCTGGCCTAAGGTATCCCTTTCCTGACTAAGAGCCTGCATCTGTGCCGCCAGGTCGTCCCTTTGCCTTTGTAAGGCACCAGTTTTCTGGCGCTCCTGGTCAAACTCTGCCTGGGTATCCAGGTCTTTCAAAATCAGTTTATTGCTCTCTGCCTTCTCCCTATCTAGGTGGCTTTGCAGGGTGACTACCTGCTCAGCACATGCCCTATTGAAGTCTAACTGTTGCTCCAGCTTTTTCTGGCTCTGCAGTAGGGAGTCCAAACCTTCTTGGTACTCCTTCTGCAAGGCCAGAAATCTGGTATCCTGGTCCGCCTTTTCCTGTTGCAGCACATCCATATCCTCCTTTATTTTAGTGATGTACCGTCTGCTGTCATTTTCTGACTCCTGGCTCCTGAGCAGCCTCTGCTCAGAAGAGTCCAGATCAGATTGGGCTTTCTGTAGTGCCAGCAGTTGCCTACTCGCCAGATCTTGGCCTTCAGCACATTTGTCCTGCATGGCTCCCATATGTAAATATAAATATGCCGCTACCCTGGCAATCTTGTGGTGCTCATCCTTGGCCTTAGGGGCCATATATAGTTCACTCAGGGCCACATGTAGGGGACCCTGATCTCCCCATTTATCTGACCCTGTTTCAGTGACCTGTTGCGCGATTGCCTGCAACCAGACCGTTTGGTCCTGATGAGTCCACTCACCTCTCACAAATAGCTTATGTTAGAAGTGTTCTCTGGCTATTTTCATATCTACCAAGGTCGTCATTCTGGAATTTGAGATCCTTCCTGATTTACAGAAGTTTGTATTTTATTTTTTTTACAAAACAGACCTTTTCCTTAGAGCGTTCCTTTGAGGAGTGCTTTACAGCATAACACAGCGTGGTGATCCGACCGGATATGTGTATCTGGTCAGCTGGCATACTGTATTAATCTGCACAAGTGATAGATCTAACCCAAACGTCCGGCTCGAGCCCCCACTTTGTAAGAGGATTCAATTCAACACTACAGCTAAGTCAATGCCTAGTCTGGGATACTGAATGGAAAACCTTATTGATATATCTTTATGTCCAGTTCATGAGTTCTGGATGACTACCCCTATATAACACCCCTCTCTTGGAATCCCCCTGGCCCCACTGAGCCAAGAAGTAGTTCTGTTTTGCAAGTTAAAAGGTTTATTTGAGAATTTAAACAATATATATATATATATATATATATCACACTTTATAATAAATTAATAATTGAATATCACACTTAATCTGAGCAGTAATCAATAATGGATAGTCTGGCACTAGCACACTTCTTTATAATCAATGATGAGTGGTTATAGGATGGATAAGATAGCAACAATACTTTTATGGTTTCAAATGGATGCAAGGTGGAATGAAAATGCAGTACAGAAAAAAAACTTGATAGGATTTCAGCAAAAGACAATGTAATCACTTTTCTCTGGCAATTCACTCCCCCCCTTTTTGCAATGCAAGGAAATGGAAGGAAAGCACACAGTTCTCAGAAATGCAATCAAATGTAATTCAGTTCACCCCAGCAAGCTTAGAGAAAACAGGTATGAGTTTGAAATACAGGCAAAAGTGCTTTGAATATGGTGACAATGCAGTGAGAAATATGCTGAAAATGCTTTTAATTCCCTTCAGGAGGTTCAGGGTGAGTGGTATCTAGTTAATATGAGTTCAGGCTCACTCTAGCAATGATTCTAGGATGGTTCTTAAGAGGCAAACGAATTTTAGCAGTTTCGGCAAAAACAGCTATCTTTTTACAAGTAAAGAAATCGGGCCAAATCGCAAATCGCGGCAAAATTCGCGAGTGCGAGAATCGTGATTACGGCAAAAGTATAAGGAGTAGCAAGTCGGTTCTTAGCTTGTTGAAAAGCTGAGACTCTAAGCTTTCAGAGGAAAGTTCCTAGCACAAACGGTTCCAGAGATACGGACGATTAAATAAAGGTAGTTTTTCGGATTTGAAATTTTAAAAGTTCAAAGCGACAGGTTACAGCTTGCAGCTAGAAAATGACAGGTGACAGCTTTTAAAAATGACAGGTGACAGTTAGGAGGCAGTTCTGGTTGGATTAAAATAGATTGAATTATATTATTTTAACTAAGAGATTGGTTCTGCACAGTTCTGCTAGGTACTCACAATATATTTTAGAAATATGCCTCGCCACGGATCTGGTCAGGTTTTGGACTGGACTCCGGTTCTGGTCTCGGCACTTCACAGTGATCTGGGTCAGCTCTCTGGTTCTGCTAACAGCGGTCTGGGTCACTCTGGATCTCTGGCCTCTGGTTCTGGATACTGCTCTGCTTTCTCTGGGTACAGCACTGCTTCTGGATCTTTCTGCACAGCTTTCTCTGGACCCAGCGCTGATCTGCACGGCTCCTGGATGCTGCTACCGCTGTTAGGTTTGCTGGATGCTGAGGCCTACTGAGAAGAGTTCTCAGTTTGTGGGTTTAGGCCCTTGCTTTGAGTTCTGAATCAAGTTCTTTGGAGTTTTAAGTCTAAGTGTTGAATCTGGGATCTTCTGGATGTTGTATGGTCCAGCAGAGCGCGTTGCGGCAACTGGATTTGAATGTCCTCTCTAGCTTCCAGTGGCTCTTTTTATGTCTTTTGAAAGTGGGTGTGTGTGCAGCATCACTAGCCAGCCCCTCTCTCAACTGCCCATTGGTCAAGCTTTCCTTTCTCTCTTGATTGGGGAAAAGAAGTGGAGTGTCAGAGCGATGTCATTATATGGCCTGCAGAAAGGACACTCCCCTGTCAAATTGCACACAAATCTATATTTGATCAAAAAGACATATTTCATAGATACATGGTGGTTTGAAATTACATGCACCCATCAAATATCACATGAGGTATACTCCGTTCAAACTCTGCTCTTCCTGGGGGCTTGCATTCAGAAATGGCAACATTTTGTGCTTTTTAGTGGTTTTGCAACATCGGATTTTTCTCCAGATTTGTACACATGTACACGGCCTGTCCATACATACTCCAGTAAATTCCCATGTCTCTAGCTTAAACACAGAGTCTGTAGTATACATAAATAGCAGGGATTTGCCCCAGAACATCACACAAATTGGAGTTTGGGCTTGAATCGAAGGTACATTTTTTAAATGAAGGCTCTCAAAGTTATACATTCCTGTCATTTCATTACAAAGAGTTATCAGTGTTTCTGTAAAATATATATTTTGCTTTCAATTCAGTTCTCAGAGTGTTGGAGTCTGCCTCCAAGACTTGGGTGGGTCAGTGATCACATGTGTCTTCTGGCAGACAGGCCTTTGTTGACAGGAAACAGTCAAAATCAACATATCCTATTCAAGTGCAAGAGCCTATTGTGTGGTCTCCAGGAGGCTCCCAGCCAGTCTGCCTTCTATCAATCAAGAGGTCATGTGAGATTCTAACTCCTGGTGTAAATCTCTGGAGGTGAGAGGTTTCCCAGCCTTTGGCCTGTTAATTAAATCAGATTGTCTTCTGGGAACAGCATGTGGTTAAGATTTTAATTAACTCCCAGCCTTTGATGTAAAGGCCTCTCCTGCAACTCCTGACATGCAGTTTCCCTGTCAGAGTTTAGACCGCTAGCGCCGCCCTCAGTCAAAAGCGGGTACTGCATGCAATTTTGGGATCTTTCTTGGATTAATGCATTCTAAACAGGAATGGTTCTTACATGGTAGTAAATCCTTGCTTAACATTGTTTTGATGGGGCTCCTTACAGTAAAATGGTTATGTGGAACCCCACAAAAGGGTTGAATCTTTAAAGTGGTCCGATGAGCCACGATTTCAGCAACTTTTTGACATCCGTAACAGTGGATTTTGTTAACAAAGATCTTTCTTTACACTGGTGGGTGGCAAGTTAGGTAACCATTTTGGTGTGCGCACAAACTGCATGGTTCTCCTGGATTCTGGCGCACATGTGGGCTTTTTGGTCATC
Source organism: Ambystoma mexicanum (assembly GCF_040938575.1). NCBI lineage: Eukaryota > Metazoa > Chordata > Amphibia > Caudata > Ambystomatidae > Ambystoma > Ambystoma mexicanum. Next base: position 187,607,755 of record NC_090937.1, read on the forward strand.
TTGGATTTTCTAAGCCCACAGCACCAAATGTTGCAGCATGATAGCTCAAACGTGGGTCAGGACACCCAACACTACTGTTCTGCAATTCCTTCCTGCAGCCCCACACTTAGAATCACCAATTCTTCTGCTGTGTGTATGGGCACATTGGAAGTTGGGCCGAATTACCCTGAAGCCACTGCATTCAAGTGATGCGTTCCCTTCTCCATAGTCTTTGGCATCCTCATTTGTACTCACCAGGGTCAGCTTGGATGCTCCAGCCTCTGGTGCTCTGACTGCTTCAATGCCGGCCTTGTATGGTATGCTGCCAAATTTCTTTCCCCAGGGTGTGAGATGTAATGGCTCCACAGTTCATACTCCTATGGCTGCAGCTTCGTGTGGTGGTTGGTAAGAATACAGTGCGTATGTCTCTTGAAATTATTCCGGCGCTTCCTGCAGTCTTCTACATTATACTTAGGGCCCACTGCCGCCACCTTGTCCCCGTTGAAGTTCCAGATGCTATTCTATCTTTGCATGGAAGTCTAATGGCACTGGGCACCAAGGAGCTCCTCTGCATTGGACACTACATCCTCTGCTATCACCTGCAGCTACCCAATTCTAAATATTTATTTATTTATTTATTTTAATTTGTATAGCGCGCAAGTAGCCTGGGGGCATTGAGGTGCTGTTACTTGTAAGAGCTTAGTTACAGAGGTACAGGCATGGTAGCAGTCGTTGGCACCTTATAAATCAATACAGAAATCAATACAGAGGTAGTTCCATCATTACAAACTTATGCAATTTGTATTACAACTTATGCAGTGGGTCATATGTTTAGATAGGATGGTTTTCATTGCTTTACGGAAAGCGATGAGGGAGGCCTCACCTCGAATTGTGGTAGGTAGGGCATTCCAGTGTGTGGGTGCGAGATATGGGAAGCTGGATCCACCCGCTCTGGCTCTTTTTACTAGTGGCACCCAGAGCATGTTGGTATAGGGTGATCTGGTTGGTCTTGTAGAAGAGACGGGGTGGATCCTTTGCGAGAGGTAGTCAGGAGCAGTGAGGTGAATGCACTTGTGGGTCAATGTCAGAGCTTTGAAGACGATTATTTCCTTTATTGGGAGCCAGTGGGCTAGTTTTCTGGCCTACAAGATGTGTTCCCTTTTAGCAATGCTTTGGGCTGCACGGAGAGCCCTATTCTGGATGACTTGTAGCCTTTCCAAGTTTTTGTTGGAGGTTCCTAGGAAGAGAACATTGCAGTAGTCTAGCCTGGATCCAGTGATGGCTCTGGCTATGTTTGTGCAGTTCTCTTTAGAGAGAAAGGGCCTGACTGCGTTGATAAGTTTAGCATGATATGCAGCTGAGGAGGCAATTGCGTTGACTTGTCTGTCCATGGATAGGTTTGAATCAAAGTAGACTCCCAGAGTTTTTACTGAGTCTGAGACAGGTATTTTGATGGTGTCAATGGTGAAGTGAGTGAATTGGGAGTCTAGATTTTTTAGAGTGTCGGGGGAACCTAACAGGAGGAGTTTGGTCTTGTCAGAGTTGAGGCATAGTCCATTGTCTGCCATCCAGGCTTGGATGGTGTTGTAAAGGTTGTTAAGGGTCAAGGAGTTGTGTCATAGTTGCCAGTGAAGGTGAGGAGGATCTGGGTATCGTCAGCGTAGTTGGCGTAGGAAATGGCCATAGCATCGAGGATTAGGAAGAGAGGTCGTGTGAGATGTTGTAGAGGGTGGGGGAGGCGGAGGCTAACTCAGAGAATACTTGCATGGTTCTGTCTTGTAGGAAGGAGGTGAACCATGCTGTGGCGTCAGGGGAGAACTTGGCTGTGGAGGAGGAGTGATGGCATAGGACGTCATGATCTACGAGATTGAACGCCGCGGATAGGTCAAGAAATAGGAGAAGGGCTGGTTTGCGCATGTCTCTGGCATCATCCATCTGGTTTTTCAGGTCAAGTAGGGCGGTTTCAGTCCCGTGTCTGGGGCGGAAACCAGATTGGCGGAGTCCCAGGAGTTTGTTCTCTTCAATGAAGTGCTGAACCTGCAGGTAGGCTGCTTTGTCCAGTATTTTCAGGAGGAATGGGACAGTGGTGATGGGTCTATAGTTGTTAGGGGAGGTGGGATCGAGGGTTGGATTTTTTAAGAGGGGGCGGACCAAAGCTTCCTTGAGGGAGGCGGGGACTTTCCCTGTGGCAAAGGACGCATGACAAAGGCTGTCAGGACGGGAGCTAGCGCTTCTGTGCAGTCCTTGATGATAGTGGCTGGGCATGCATCACCTATACAGTTGGAGGGTTTGATGTTCCTCATTATATTGATGATGTTTTTTTCCTGTATGTGTTTGAAGGCGAAGGGTTGGGGGGGTCCGAGGCTGGTGCTGGGACAGGGATATGGGTATTAGGCAAGGCTTGTTTAGTAGCTACTATTTTGTTTTGGAGGAGGCTCAATTTGGTTTGCATGGCCATTTGAATTTCATCGCACCAGGCTTTGTCTTTGGTGAAATTCTGGGGGGCGGGAGTGGGTGTTTCTAGCTCCCTGAAAATGGTGAAGATTTCTTTAGTGCTAGATTGGGCTTCCGAGATTCTGGATTCAAAGGATTTGGCCTTAGATTGGGTGATTGCCTTTTTGTAATTGGTGGAGCGGTTTTTGAAGATCAACTTATCTTTGTCACAGTGGGACGTTTGCCACTGTGTTAAGTGCATCCTTTTTTTCATTGCGGAGTGTGAGGAGGTCCGGGGTGAACCAGGAATTGGAGTGGGTGGTGGGTTTAGATTTACGGGTTTAAGTGGGGCAATGGAGTTGATAGCTGCTTTGATAGCAACATCATAAATTGATGCAAGGGTTTCTGGGTCTGTGGAGAAAGGTGGTCTGAAGGCTGGGCCTTGGAGGAAGGGCAGTAGCCTATCCTTGGTGAGCTGACAGGAGCTTCTTGCGAGGCATGGTGGCAGGGGTTGGGGTGAAGGATTGGAAGGGCTAGTGGTGAGGATGCTAAAGGTGATGATATGGTGGTCAGACGATGGGGTGGGAGTGTTTCCAGTGATGATGAGTGGACAGTTATGCTGTGCAATCCAGTCGAGGGTTCTGCCCTGGTTGTGAGTTGGGCTGAAGAAGGTGTTCTTGTGGCCTAGTACCTTGAGGGCTGAGTCAAGGGATTTGGCTGCTGGGTCTTTACTGTCCAGGAGGCCTAGGTTGACATCCCCAAGGAGAATAGATTTTGAATGTTTTTTAAGGTTGTCAGAGAGGAGGTGGATGAGACAGGCTTGGAAGTCTCCTGTTGGGCCTGGAGGGCGATAGACAATGTGAACAGCAATGGTACAATGGGGAGTGAGGTTGATTTTGACTTGGAGGTAGTCGTCGTTGTTTTGTAGTGATTTCTCTATCTTACTATTAGATAGGCAGTTTTTGGCAATGATTGCTACACCTCCACCTTTAGAGAGGCAGTCTTGTCTAGTGATGGAGTAGCCAGGGGGCAGTGCAAGGGAGAGCGCAGGGCCAGAGGCCTCATGTAACCAGGTTTCTGAGATCATGAGCAAATCGACGGCATGGGTGGTTATGAGATCGTGGATATCCAAAGCGTGGGCATTGATAGATCTAGCATTGATCATGGCGCATTTGAGGTGGGGTTCTGTTACGGCTGGGGAGGGGTCCATGGTGAGAATGGGTGAAGTGGTGGGCGTGGTCGGAGTCGTGCTGGGGGCGGTAGAGGAGTTGCAAATCACAGATTTTGCATTGGGGGCTCATTTTCAGTGGTGGTGGACACATGTGGAATCACATTTGGCACAATAGCAGTTAAATGGCGGTAGAAGAATTGCACATCAAAGATTTTGCATTGGGGGCTCACTTTCAGTGGTGGTGCACACATGTGGAATCACATTTGGCACAATAGCAGTTAAAGTGGCGGTAGAAGAATTGCACATCACTGATTTTGCATTGGGGGCTCATTTTCAGTGATGGTGGACTAATGTGGAATCACATTTGGCACAATAGCAGTTAAAATGGGGGTAGAAGAATTGCACATCACAGATTTTGCATTGGGGGCTCATTTTCAGTGGTGGTGGACACATCTGGAATCACATTTAGCACAATAGCAGTTAAAATGGCGGTAGAAGAATTGCACATCACTGATTTTGCATTGGGAGCTCATTTGCAGTGGTGGTGGACACATGTGGAATCACATTTAGCACAATAGCAGTTAAAATGGCGGTAGAAGAATTGCACATCACTGGTTTTGCATTGGGGGGCTCATTTTCAGTGGTGGTGGGCACATGTGGAATCACATTTGGCACAATAGCAGTTAAAATGGCGGTAGAAGAATTGCACATCACTGATTTTGCATTGGGGGCTCATTTGCAGTGGTGGTGGACACATGTGGAATCACATTTAGCACAATAGCAGTTAAAATGGCGGTAGAAGAATTGCACATCACTGATTTTGCATTGGGGCTCATTTGCAGTGGTGGTGGACACATGTGGAATCACATTTAGCACAATAGCAGTTAAAATGGCGGTAGAAGAATTGCACATCACTGATTTTGCATTGGGGGCTCATTTGCAGTGGTGGTGGACACATGTGGAATCACATTTAGCACAATAGCAGTTAAAATGGCGGTAGAAGAATTGCACATCACTGATTTTGCATTGGGGGCTCATTTTCAGTGGTGGTGGACACATGTGGAATCACATTTAGCACAATAGCAGTTAAAATGGCGGTAGAAGAATTGCACATCACTGATTTTGCATTGGGGCTCATTTTCAGTGGTGGTGGACACCTGTGGATTCACATTTGGAATAGAAGCAGTACATTTAGAGCTGGGGTAAAGTGCAGTAGCTAAAGTGGTTATGGGCTTTGTGGTTGGATGGATGAGTTTGGCCTTGTTAGCACGTAAGGTGGGTTGCGTGGTACGGGAGCATAGCCGTGCTTTGCGGGTGCTCGTGGGTAGGGGCTGGGAGCTTATGGTGGCCTCTACAGTGCGGACGTAGTCTGAGGCTCCTGGTGGCAAGGCCTGGGTTCGAAATGAGTAGATTATAGACAGGCTCCTTACCTCCAGGATGTGGTATAGCCTTGTGGCAAACGGCAAACGAGCAGCGAAGAGCTGCAAAGAGGAGTGCAGGCCCCTCATTTCAACATTCCCTTACTCTTATCGCTTGCCATCTTTGCTGCGGGTGTGAGGTCTGGTTGGCTACAGGAAGTGATGGAATTTAGACAGATTGGATTTTTCAAAATGGTCGTCGTTGAGCTTCCTGACCCATGATGATGCTATTTCATTTTGGCAGTAATTCTAGCAGGACAAAGCCGATATTACTGCAGGCGCTATCAGCAATTCCACCCAATTACAGCAGATGTATTCAGTGCTATGCCATTGTTGCAGTAATTGCGAGATGGAACTATCATTATCGCTGGTGCATTTTTGGTATAACAAAGCCAATGTCGTAAAGAAGCCCTATGTCTTTCCCTGGTAGAACTGTGGTAAATCGACACCTACATAGTCCAGAACAGCGAATAAACCTTTGGAGCAACCATTTACGTCAAGAAAATAACTTCATGGCATTCTTTAAATGCCCTCAGTCTGTAAATGAACTGAAGGACACACTAAAAACCTAGAAACACTTGTGTGCAGGCGCGTTATAAATGGCTTATTATATCATATCATATCTAAGAGTGCGACTGTCAGTACTTAAATAGCAGTCCACAAATGGAGGTACCTTTCTGAAATCACTTCAAGGTTCCCAGGGGATAAACCAAAAAGGGGATCACATGTCTGAGTTTCCACAATGGGGTTCTATCAGGTATGTCACCCCCTCCCCGGTCCACAGCACAAAATCTAACAAAGTTGAAGGACAGGCATGCAAAGTTCGCACAGCCACCTCTCCAGGCTGAAAAATTAAGAGGGAGAATTAGTATGTATTCCTATAGTGTTACGTATTACCCCTCTTTCCCCCTCCCCTCAGCCTGAATGAGTACTACTTTCATATATCAGTGCGGACCACACCATATGTAAGGACTGCTTACCAAGGAGTGGTTTTCTTTATCGGGACAGTAGAATCCCAGTGAACCTTTCCCTGTGGAGTCGAGACTTATGGTAAGGGGGAGTATTATCCTGATAGGCGAACCTGGCATGGATTACAAATTTAGGTGATTAATAACATGGTCCAAGGACAGGTAACCAGCCTGACATGGGGAGGGTGAGGAGAGGGGTTCCTCGCTATGAGATTCAGAGAACCTCCTGCTTTCCCTGTGTCAATGGAATAAGGACTTACTTGTGGGTGAGGGATAAACCCTTGCTGTAGCATGAGGTGATCAGCCCAATAGAGCCTGCACTTCCATGTAAATATTCTAGGTATTTCTCTGGTGGCCAATGGGGTCCTATAAGCATCTGTTGATCAGACAATGTGTTTGCGTTCTGCTCTGAACTTTGAGTTTTGCAGTAAACATACGTCTTGACTTCTGGTTCAGCGAAATGCGTCTCCATGCCTGCAGCTGCCCCTGAAGCTGTCATCTTTGGTACAGGCGCCAGGCTTGGGTTGCCATTTGTGGTGGCTCGATGTCCGTGGGAGACACGCTCGGGGGAAGGGCATCATGGGTAACCCAGTGTGACATCCTCAGGTAAGTCTGTATTCTAAGAATGACAACACTGATATCTTGTTGTTAGAGTTGGGAAGTGGAAATCAGACTTCACTAGAACATTAGTTACTCTTAGAGTAGACTCTTGCTTTACGTTTATTTACCCTCTCATCCTGACACTGTTAAGCACAGTTTTCCCTTCTTGGGTTTTAGCTGTGATACCGTAGGCCATGTACGAGCTTCATAAGGTTGAAGGAGTGAGGTGGAGGAATTCATTCAGAGCTGATTAGAGAGGTGAACAGAAGGAGCAAGAGAAGGACTTCAGGAGCCTGTGGAGAGCAGGAGGCCCAAGGCTGGAGGAAAGGCCCAAAGGTTGTGATAAGAAGGAGGCAGGAGCCTGCTTGGGAGCACAGGTGCCTGGATGAAAGCAGACCGTACAACAGAGGGTTTAAGAGACCCAGAAGGCTGGGAAAGGAATACCTAGGGGTCTAGGGACAGAAGGACCCAGAAGTTTGCAAAAGGCTGACCTGCGGGTTTGGGAAGAGGAGAATAACTCACAGACCCAGAGGGCTGCGAGAAGAAAGTCCAAGAGGGCTGAGAAAAGAAAGCTGTAGGGCTGGGTAGAAAAAGACCAAGGGGGCTGGAAGTAAAAAGACCCAGTGGGCAGGCAGCAGATACCAGACTAAGGGAGATTGTGAGAACAGTAAGGGATATTGAGGAAAGAGACAAGACGTTGGTGGAATAGTTATTGAAAGAGGTGAAGGAGGAGAGAAACTCGTGGAAGGAGGAGGAGGGGATAGAAGTAAAGCGGAAATGTGGAGGAACATCAAGGAGGTGACAGAGGAGGTGATAGAGAGTAGCAATCAGGAGTGGAATTCTGTTAAGGATTAAGAAGCCTTTACACTGGAGGGAAGCTGATAGATCAGGAGTGAGGAAGAGAAGGTGGTAGACCCTAAATACTAAGGGGTACACCTAGGAGGAGCAGAGAAACAAGCTTATGGTGAGGTGTTGAGGAAGGGAAGGATACGCTTTCAGGGAAGGACAAGAGTGAGAGACAACTAGTGCAGAGTATTTTAGAAACAAGACTGGATGTAAAAAAGGGACTGGAGCAGGTGGCAGAAGAACCAGGAAACCAAGAGAGAGTAGGTTGTTCAGAGCCTTACAGAGAACCCTATAAAGATACTAGGCCAGCATCCTGTCTTCCTTTGGCTCTGATCCCTGCTACAAGGCGCGCCACTCATGACTCACTTACAGGGTCCACTAAAGAGGCTCTAGTTCAGAGCTCAGACTTTAGAGAAGGCTCCCACTCGTGGAATCGAGAAGATAGGTGTATGGACTCCTTAATCCAGAGCCTGAAAGAACAGTGCGGAGACCCACCCTCCTAATAAGACCATAGAAGAAGGGAGCAGGAACCACCTAAACTCGTATACCTAAGATTGAGAACCAAGGAGAAGGAACCATGAGAAGACTAAAGAAGAAGGCTGCAGAAAACCCTATAAACCAAGGCAACACGCATACAGGTTTGTTGCCCTAACCTGCTAGGAGAGACGGAACTAGGGAGACATTTTTTGGGACACTTTAACTTCTTTGAGAGCCCCTTTATTTTTAAGTTGTCCAAAAGCATTGCCCACATTCTGAAGAATCATCATCCTGACAACTCTGATTTAGGTATACGCCTCCCTGTTTAATATGTGGCCCTACTTTGTACAACCTTAATCACATCATTGTGCCAGGTCCCTTTTTTTGCCAATCAATGTCCACCAGTGACACTGGGCAGAATGGAATCCATCAGTACTAAGCTAAATAGGTATTATTGAATCTGGCACTTCTGTGCTAACTGGGCATATGGCATTTGGTCTTACGGAGCTACCAGGGCAGCAACCAGGGCATAATGGAATCTGCACCAGAGTGTTAATTGGGACTACCGAAATCTGGCCTTAGTGTTCTAATGTCCATAATGAATGTTGGCCTGTCACAAGACTAAGGAGGATCAACGATGGACAGACATATGATTTTTTTTATTTTTATTGCATTTGGTTTAATCAAACCTTTACAATTTTAGTCAAAGAAAATACATGTCTATGACATCAAAGCCAGTCAATAAAGGAATTCTTAAAATTCAGAGAATAGAAAAAAAAAGAATTTTGGCAGTAAAAGTTACAAACAATAAACATTATTCATTATATACAACCAAGAGAAAGAGGAAAAATAATATAAATAAATAAATAAAAACAAGACATTATTTGTTGTATACAACCAAGAGAGATAATAATAAAAGAGACAAAAGAAATAAAGAGAACAATAGGAAAAGAGAAAAAGAGAATAAAAGATTAATGAGATGAACCCTATACATCAGACAGAGAGATCATCAGCTTGAAATTCCTTACAATATATTTATTAGTACAAAAAGGCTTTAGACATTGGAAAATAAACCTGTTAAATCACCAATATATTCAGTAGTTATTATCATAACATATCCTAAATTATTACTCTTCAAAAAACCTGAGAGGGCCAACCCTTCAGGCAGCGTTTTCATATCGTATCAGTGGAGCAGTAAGCATAATCATTCTTTCGAGGACCCAGGAAGCCATTCCCTAGTTCTTCTAGTGACTCACATTCAAGAATGAGATGCTTTGCAGTTTCATTTTTTACATCACAAAACTTGCAGTTACTTTCTTCCAATGATATTTGTTTCCTTCTAACCAATATCTGCCTTGTTGGTAGGATATTCCATCTCAGTCTCAATAAGATCCCACGATAGTACCAATTTGGTAATAATAGTAGAATTTTAGAGCGGGATCCTCTTTTCTTATGTTCATCAACCAAATCGCTCATTGAGCTATATGCATGGAATTTTTCTGTCGTTCGGATCCAGTCATGCTCCAATAATCGTTTCTTAGTTAGATTTGGATTATTAACTAGTGTAGCCAGATTCGAGTCGATATTTTGGAGAATAGTTTCACAATTAATTTTGTATGATTGGAGAAATGTTTTACACTCTATGTTATTACCTAACAGATCATATAGAGTGTTTGGCAGAGCAGCAACAATCTTTGCATATAGGGTTAAAATCCTCCATTGCACACGTTCCCGAGTGAAACATAGCCCAATTCAAACCTAATGGCTGCTAATGGAACAGCCTTAGGAATGCAGAGGATCCCTCTCCAAATCCTGCCCTCTATTTTATTCAATGTATTTCCTATTGTGCTAGGATACAGTTCTAAACCATATATTAATTTAGGTGCGATTTTTCCCTCATAGAACATCAGTGCTGCTTTTAGCGAGAACCTTCTGAATTTTCAATCTATTTTTCGAATCTGAGATTCCAGAGCCTTTGCTTTGTAGACTAGGTTAGCCAGGAGAGTTTTAGTTCCCCTATTAGCACACACACCCTGCGGACAATGCAATGTGTGTGCCCTGACGAAAAAATCCCAAACATTGGAACTGGGCCTAGCCACTCCATGGCAACAACAATCTCTAACCAATTGTAACACCTTGAATGCGATCTATATGATCACCTACCCGTGTAACAAAAAATACATAGGGATGACCACGAGACCAGTCAAAAAGTGCATACAAGAGCATATGTCATGTATATGAACTGAGAGGGAAAATGCCCCTCTAGTCGAGCACTTCAAAGCACAAAGACATAAAGCGAATGAAATGACATGGACCATCATAGAGAAAGTCACATGCCCAAGAAGAGGCAGAGATATGACCAACTTGCTCCTTAAGAGAGAGCAAAGATGGATATTCCGTCTGAAATTAGACAAGTTGGGGCTCAATGAGAGTTCTGTATGGCATACATTGGCTATGAACAACTGAGCATTCCATGGACGTTTTTCCCTTCCCCCCCACTTTTCAAATTTCTTTCTCAGAGCATACTTTACGCTGGCACCGCGAGAGAATGCCTGTTCGATATGAGCCTTCACAACAACAGCGCTCATGGATGGGACGGGAGCATAGATCTTGCCCATTTTGACTATCAAGGCCGTTCGGAGACAGCGCTCAATGACACCGTATCATCGATTGCTAACTTACATCAGCCACGCGGCTCACTTGCGTCCCTTTATTACAAACCGGTTGGGCCGCGTCGCCATAGCAATGAGCTCAACAATGGATGGTAGCAATGGCCGCCCGTGTCCGCGAATTGAGTCCTGTCAGATGCCTGACTTCCGGGCAGACGGTGCCGTGGGCGACAATCGCCGCATATGCGACGCGTTAGACGCACGGCACGTGATTTTGGATGGGCTTTCTATTGGTCCTCCAATAGTTCGGCCGGTGTACGTGGTAGAGAGAGGGCACTTACGGACTGGAGCTGATATCGGAGTACGGTAAGAGACTTCACAAGCGCTTAGTGGGCCAAATAGCTAGTAGCGCTGCCGGCTATGTGGACCGGTTTAAATGGACATTTGTCAGCACTAAATGTACCTTGGAGTGCCCTATAGCTACGGCCCTCCATTGTGAACAGCTGAATTTAAACACAGCTTGTATTGTTTGTTTTGATCCAAGAATACGACAACACAGTTGATCCATGGTGAGACCAAGCGTTCTGTGAACACATCCGAGGCACATGAAGAGACCCATACCTAGGTCAGTGCCAATTTATAGGACCAGGCTAAGAATAGACAGCACAGCTCAGTAGCATACTCATGAAAGAGTGGTTTGGGCCGTGCAACAGGCTACTTAATACTCTAGCTAACCTGTGGTAGTCAGGGGTCCCCTGGGTGTCACATCTGGTTTCTGTTCATCCTTTGACTCATAACTTTGCTAAAGAGGTAATCCATATCACGCCCTGCGTAGTGTGTTTTAGATTAGGATTGGCACTAAAAAATTGCTAATCCTTAAAGCCATTGATTGGCAGTGAACAACCTATGGAGTTTGAGTTTGAGTTTGAGTTTATTATTTATAGCGCGCGCCAGACCCGAGGGTAACCGGGCGCGTTGTTCAAGGATACTTTAAACTTTACAGGTTACATATGATTACAAATAGTGATTATACATAGTAGAAATTACATAATGCAGGCCAAGGTGTATACATGTAACATAATATAAACAGGAAATATGCAGTAGGGAGAAAGAGGATATATAATTATGTACATAGTCCATTACCACACGTGTAGTGAATATGTTCTTGTTCTCTTACACAGGTCACCTGTCTGGTCCAGCCATGCCATAGCAATGCCTAAAGAGATTGTGGCTATGTATGAACCTAAGTTGGATGTGTTAGATTGGTTGGCTATGTTTGAGTATAATCATGGGCTCCAGGACATCACAGGGAATCAGTTGCTTCCTTGGCCGTTCTCTAGGCTCCCCCCTGTTGCATCTGATGTGGTAATGGAGTTGGGGGAGGTGGATAGGATGGATTATGAATGTGTGAAGCTAGCTTTAATAGCTAGATTTGGGAAGACCCCTTCCCAGTACCTTAAGACGTTTAGGACCCTCAAAAAGAATGATGGTACCCCTTGGGCTACCTGGGTGAATGAAAGTTTGAAGAACTTAGAGGGATGGATTAAGGGTTACAGAGTGAACACTTATGAGGGAATGAGAAATTCTGTTATGTTGGAGTCAATTTATGATGCCTGCTCTCCTGAGCTCAGACAGCACTTAGCTGATTCAAAGGAAATATATCCTCGAAAGCTAGCTAAGGCTGCTGACTTGTGGGTTGCCAACAGGGCTACTCACAAGGATACATGGGTCACTCAGAGAAAGGATGAGGGAAAGCAGCCACCAAAAGTGAATCCAGAGAATTCTAATACCTCCCATACTAAAGAGGGCCCCAAACAACAAAATAACCAGGGTAAGCCACCAGGGAAACCCCATCAGGCTAGTGTACCTTCTGGTCAAAAACCAGAAGGAGGTCAGAACAAGCCACCATTCCAGAGAGCATTTGGAACATGCTATCTCTGTGGGGCAACTGACCACATCAAAGGAGATCCCAGATGTAAGGGTAAACCTGCAGGGATCAGCACAGTCTCCTTAGCCTTCACTCCTGAGGAGGAAGTCCAAATGGCTAGTGCTCACTTTGAAGTCTTTGCTGAAGAACCTTTGGGTCTTCAAGCAAGTGTATCATTAGGGTCCATGGGTCTGGTTAGAAATCAGAATAGGAGTGTGTATGACTCCATACCAAAAAACTCTAAACTTTATTACATGGACAGTGTTCTTGTCAATGGCCAGGATACTCCTGCCAGGTGAGACTCTGGGGCCAGCAGAACAGTAGTGAATGAAAGCTTTTTCAGGCCTGAGGATGTTGCTAAGGCACCCAAAGGTCCCACTAAGATGTCTGGAGGCCCTGTTCAAATGGTTCCTATTCTACCAGCCCTCATACAGTGTAACAACATGACAGTGATGATTCCTGTCAGTGTTCAGACTGAGGTGCCTGGGAGAGTACTGTTGGGGAATGATCTAAGAGCTCTAGGAGTAGTATCCAGTACCCCCAGGCCTCCCAATATGGAGACCCAGAACCAAATTGGCTAGAGAGGCCACCTTAAGGAACCACTCTAAGCCCGTGGGAACCTCCACAGAGAACCCCACTACAAGCCCAAATAGTAAGAATTCCTATGATTTCCAAAAATAATCAGTCTTGCTTCAAATAATAGGACACTAACCTTTGCGGCTCTATGAACACGCAAGAAATTAAACAAAATAGTGAGTAGGCATACATATAAAGCCTGCATCAGTTGTATTAGGTAATTTCCTTTACTATTAGCTATGCTCTACAAGGGAGTACGGTGTGAACCGACAATGTGGGATTACAGAAAATAACTCCTCTCCGCCCTGCCACTCATTCAACTGCCACCACAGTAAGTACCGCCAGCGTTCACGTGCAGCATCAGCGATTATTGTAGACAGACTGGTGGGGGCAATGGGAATGGGGGCCCTCACCATCAATATAATACTTAGGGGGGGTTTCTTGGTTCCATCTACACCCTGATAGCTCTACCAGTAGACAGCATGGTGCCTTCCAATGAAACTGCCCAAGTATAGATGACCCAAAAGCCTTTTAGGGTGGTGTAACCACTGGGGGAATATACTTTTGAGGTCAAAACTATTAAGACAGGGCTGCACATTGCTTGGCAAGTACAGAAGATTGCGATACAGCAGGAAAAAGTTGTGGCTAAGTGGGCTTTAAACATTCATGTCGTCTTGGCAGGAAATTACCTGGAAACATGGTGGATGTTGATTTTGTCTGGCGAAAATGTCATGCTAGCATGTGCGGTAATTGACTATCTTGATAAGATTTTGCTAAAATAGAGCGGCTGACAAAGACTGATGAAAGGTACTATGTGTGGACTGGTTGTCTATTAACTGTATGTCTATGTAAAATGAAGTTTGTAATAAACTAAGAAATGTACCATTAAAAAATGACAGCAACGTTAGTCTTAAAAAACTTTATTTTATGACTCAAACAAAACACAGTCTTGAGAAATCAATCATAACCTACTGCAGGAAAAAAGACAAGCAGCAGTAAAATACTGGTCCCAATAGCATATATTTCAAAAAGATGTGCAATAAATATTGTACACAATAGCTCTCATAAGCCAGTATGTCTCTTCATTTAAATAAAGTTAGGTAAATAAACAACAGAGCCACCAAGACTATTAATTACAATGAGATTCCAGAATCAGAAGTTTTGGCCAGCCTTCATTAAAAGAACTTCAGTCGTGTTTGCCCATCAGACCTCCCGGGGACTTTCTCAAAGGACAGTCGCCTTCGCTTAAGCTCCTTCAGTGGCTGTGAGAACCTCCTACCTTTTAAGGAAGAAGAACAAAAAACATGCTGTCACTGTGTGTCTGGTATACAGTCACCCTAACACTGTCTTATTAATATCATAACGACTGCAATCCAAATATCCATCAGGGCTAAGTAGAATATGCGGAATAAAGTACCACCTACAGAAGAGTTCCGTGACCAAACAAAGGAACCACGTCAAAGGCTGATGTTCGTCCATAAAATCACAGAACTACAAGGTGACTTGCAATATCCTTTTTACATAAGTAGGGAATATTGTATTCCTTAGAATACATGACCATACACTCTCATCCCCTATTGCTTACTGTAAGAGATCTTCCAGTTGCTGATAATATAATTAATGTAGGATGTGCACAAAAGTGTGCACAAACATGCTACTATAAACAGTCTCTTTTCAGTTAAAGGCTGTAACAGAGTGCTGTTTTATATAAAAGGAACTTTTAAAGCTTTAATGAAGTGTTATAGTGGCACAGCTGGAGTTCTGCTTTGTGCCGGCTCAAGCAGCAGGCATTATGATGTCACAACCGAAGCACACTAACATGGTGATGTTCTTTTTTTTACTACAAGTCAGTAGTGATGTCACAACTAGCCTGTAATACAAATAAATATTAACATGCTTTCATAGGGCTGTTGCAGGCTGCCATGTATTATATTTTTCTTTTAGCAACCCAGAAAGATAATCCGATCAAGATGGCGCTTTGTGAAAAGATATCACTTAATAGGCTTTTGTTTTACCTGTACCAGTATAGCTCCCCCAGCATTATCTCTGTGTGTGGCAGGGTAATCTCTCATAATAAGCTATGCATGGTTGTGTTATTGTGACTGATAAGAGCATACAATTATGAAAGCCACAAATAATTCGATATCATGCAAGTGTCAACTCTGTGAGCACAGGCCCAGCTACGTCAGGGCAATGTGTGTCCATGGCTGGTCTTGTTGTCTCCAATACTGCCAAGCGTTACAATAGCCAAAATGCTGTCTCCTTTGCATACTCCAGCAGGTAGGGCATATCTTCCCCTAGGCCATACAAACCTCCCGAGGAGGTCTCCTGGAAAAGGAGCTTCAAAGACAGTACTGATATAACAAAGCCAGCCTCACACCTGGGTGCCTTTCAAGTCAGAAGGCATGGGAAAGGGGTGGAATTAGGGTAGCCAGAGACTGCATTCGACACCTTCAAGTAGCCAAAGGAACTATGGTGCTGCTTTTGAAACTCTAAGCAAACTTCAAACCGCTTCCTCCATCTTGAGCCACAACCCACTGCGACTGTCGAGCAATCTGACAGCAGGCTCGACAGGGGACGTCATTTGGGGGTTGCCAGGGGTCGCAAATGCGACCCCTGGGTGCCACAGCTGCAACCCCTGGGACTCACTTCTGACCCTAAATTTAAAAAGAAAAAAAAGAAAAATGTGAAGAAAAAAAAAAAAAGTTCTCCTGGTGTACTGGGCCCTCCC
Organism: Ambystoma mexicanum; assembly: GCF_040938575.1. Lineage (NCBI taxonomy): Eukaryota > Metazoa > Chordata > Amphibia > Caudata > Ambystomatidae > Ambystoma > Ambystoma mexicanum. The sequence continues at coordinate 187,623,490 of NC_090937.1, forward strand.
GCAGCACGGGAGGACCCGCCACACCAGGTCTGATGGGTCCCCGGCCCAGTCCTCACCCATCAGGGTGAAGGCTGGGACAGGGAGGCACTCAGTAGAGGTTGGATCTGACCGCGACATGTGGCACATGTCGCATGCCATGTTCAGGTCCAACCCCTTCTCCCTCGGCTTCCTTGCAGCTCACATACAGGAACCAGGAAGCTCTCGCAGCTTCCTAGTTCCTGTTTGTGAGCAGCACAGAGGAACTGAGGGGGCCTGGAAGGACAGACCGAAGCTGCAAGGAAAAGGTAAGAAGGGTTTTTTTGTAATATGATGTGTGTTTTGCGTGTGTGAAGTGCGTGTCAGATGTATGGTGGGGGAATGAGAAGTGATGTGATGTGTGTCTTTGAATGTTCTGGGTGTGTGCGTGCGTAGAGAATGCAATGAGTAGATGTAAGACAAGGTGTGAGTGACTGGTGGATGAATGATAAGTGATATGATGTGTGTTTTTGAATTTTCTGGGTGGGTGGGTGTGTGCCTTTGTAGATAATGCAATGAGTGGATGTAAGAGAAGGTTTGAGTGACTGATGAGTGAATGAGAAGTGCTGTGATGTGTGTTTTTGAATGTTCTGGGTGTGTGGGTGTGTGCATGTGTAGAGAATGCAATGAGTGGTTGTAAGATAAGTTGTGAGTGACTGGAGGGTGAATGAGAAGAGATGTGATGTGTGTTTTTGAATGTTCTGGGTGGGTGGGTGTGTGCCTGTGTAGAGAATGCAATGAGTGGATGTAATAGAAGGTGTGTGTGACTGGTGGGTGAATGAGAAGTGATGTGATGTGTGTTTTCGAATGTTCTGGGTGGGTGGGTCTGTGCCTGTGCAGAGAATGCAATGAGTGGATGGGTGAGTGCCTGTGTAGAGAATGCAATGAGTGGATGGAAGGGAAGGTGTGAGTGACTGGTGGGAGAATGACCATACATGTGGTAGTGTGTGTTTGAAAGTTCTGGATGGGGTTTGGTGTGTGTCTGTGTGGTGAATCCAGTGTGAGTGGGTGCAAGAGGAGATGTATGGGTGAGTGACAGGTGGGTGAAAGGGGATGCATGTGTGTGTAAGGCCCTGGGAGACTGGGGATCACTGGAGCATTTTTGCCACATGCTTTACTGGTATTTTTGGGCCAAGGCAAGTTCATGTCTGCCATTCCCTGGCTAGACTGGCATTTTGGTGCAGTCAGTCTAGCCATTTCTTACTGTGGCATGACTTTTATTACTTAGCATCTTTAAAAAAGCAAGCATGATAAGTAGTGTTACCTAGCTAGACTGATGTTTTGGCATAGCGGCCTGTATATTATTCACTTTAGCATGACTTTTTATGAACTGAGAATCTATGAGGAATCAAGCAAGATAAGTGTTCTTATCGGTCTAGACTGGCTTACATTGGAACCAGTTTGGACAGGTTTTCCTATTGTGACTTGTCACTTTTAATGGCCTAACCAACGGGAGTATGTACTTACATAGGAGTACTGGCATATATTGGCAGAGCCAGGCATATATTGGCAGAGCCAGTTTTGGGCCCAGTGCCATTAATGATACTATAGAAAAACATCTTAAATCGAACATAAGTATGGTGTTTTATGGGAATACTTGTATAGATTGGTAGAGCCAGCATGGGAATGTATGGGCACAGCCAGCATACAAATGTTTTTTATATTGGCATATATTGCAGGGACCGGCATGATAATGCTTTGGGAAATGCTCTGTGCACCTTGCATGTGACTTGCATCTATTGTACTTTTTTTCATGATGTACCCTACACCCTACAAAACCGATTGCTGGCCTTTTACCCAAATTTTCCCAGAAAGTTTTGTAATGCACCATTTTAACCCATTCTTCAAAATATTTACTCTGGGGAGGGAGAACAATCCCCCTGTTACTCCCCCCACACCCCTGCCCTCAACCCATTTTCCTTAGTTCGGGCTCCCTCACTATGCTAATTCGCAATGACATACTTGTGCCAAATATTTACACCCTCCAAAAAAAGAACTCACCAGCCACTGGTGGCTGGTATAGTTGTGGACCAGGCACCGCTCCCTTCTTTCTATGTTACGTTAAAGATTTAAGCTTTGATTAAAAAACATTTACTTCTTTCACTTGCAGTAGTGCATGCTTCTGCAGCGGCATAACCATCATGGACATTCTGCACACGTGGTGGTCCGGACCCGCCCGAGGTGTGGCGTGCCCTGTGCTTTGTTAAAAAGCTTGGGGGGGCGCCCACAGCATGGCTCCCATGGGAGCTGCCAAATGTTGTGCTATGCTATTGGGCACCACTGGGTCTGACAAAGGGGTAGTGTGCAGTGCGTGCCTTGAAGTCTGCCAGTGAGTCCCTAGGTGAGAAGCAACTCACGGGTGTTTTCAATTTTAAATAACTGCATGGTGCTATGAATTTATGTGTGCAGCAATGATATTACATGAAATGGTGTTTTTTTTAAAAAGTTCTCTGGCACTCAGTATTACACATAGATAATAAAAACTATGGGGTGTGGGGGGTCTTGGGTATATTGAAATAAACTTTCCCAGGTATTAGACTCCAGCAAAAATAACATTATCACATCCACTCCACACACAGACCAGTCTAATAGGTTTCTTCTATCGTAGTGGTAGCTGAATCATATATACATTTATAACCAGGGAATTTTGTTGATACTAAACCATGGTCAATGATTTAATTTTCCGGCCTTGCTCTTGCAGCATTTTTCTCCTGGTTAAACAGCAGCGCAATGCTCGCCAGGTCAGTGCTTTTTTGGCTTGGTTACACAGCAATGCCACAGATAACACGTACCTCTGTGTCCATTGATCTATAGATGTTTCGTACACTAGCTGTAGCCTGCGTTACAGATTTTGGTTACCCTGTTTGAAATACTGCATTACGTATGTTTTACATACAGACCCCACGTCAAATCTGGAAAATGGCATTCCCCAAATGGGTAATCGTGGACAAATCATGCCTCCCTCTGTGCCTCAGTTCTTAGATCTGGCTGAAATTAGAGCACCTGGAAACACGGTTGCTACATGCATCTACAAAATCTGAAGGTCGTTTGTCATCACTTCCTGTGATGTCACTTGGGGGTGGGGTCAAATTACATCACTTCCTGTGATGTTATGAAGGGGGTCAGGGGTCGTGTGATGTCACTTCTGCTACCCCTGGCATTTTGGTGAAATGACGTCCGTGAGGCTGGACCTTCAAGAAAGCAACAGATAAGAACGCCGATTCGACTAGATGGAAGCCATCACATTCACCACCAACTCCAACCAGCAGAAGCTATTGACTCACTGCTGACTCGACCGCTGTTCAAACCATTGGAAGAAACTGTTTCCCCTTTTTTAACGACAACTCAATCCTTTGAGAGCCTGCACCACTAAACCGACTTAATGCTAATGGCTAGTAGGATGTCACTGGCTCGACCACAGGGAAGTGCCAAGAAGCTCAGCTTGACATTGTTGAGCCTCCTAAGACAAGAATAAGGTACTGCCAAAAGGCCCTGTCCACCTGGTACACTCCCTGCAACTATAATGTTTTGTAAGCCCCCTTGTCCAACTTATTCTTCAAAGACATATCCTTTTCGAACAGTAAAACTGGTGCAATTTCTTGCCTGAACACCCCTGTTCATGTATGCAAAGTGCCATACTACACCAGTCTCCATTTTCTATGTTCTCTTTGCACAGGTGGGATTTTGTTGGTGTTTTTAGTTATTTCCATTTTAATGCTTAATTAAAACTATATTTTTTATAGAACCTTGAATGGGCATTCTTTTATTTTGTATTATATTACTTACATTTTTTGGATTGCTACTGCTATCACCTCACACCCCTCCTGAAGCTAGAGCCTGCCCTCGGCTACCACACAAGATGAAGGAGGAGGTATACCTTTTGGTGTGTGCCTGTTTCACCTTTATGATTAGGATCACTGCTGATTTAGTACTATTCCGGGCTGAGTAGGAAGGTTACCCATTTCTAATCCTAGTACTCCTGCAGAGTTTCATCAGACCCCGTTTATGCAATCCAGCTCTCTACAACCGAGCTCAGACACCTGAAAGTGGTGTTGTCATGAGGTGCACTTGGAGAGGACACCGACACAAATCAGAGACAGATCCTTGTGTGAACCACGGGCATGTGGAACTGAATACATACCACTCAACGGAGTAGGGGTGCCGCCCACTGTAGGAATTACTATCCCACTGCAAATCGAGATACTGCAGGTCGCCATGTACTCAGTGGTGAAGGACCTGGTGAAGGTGGCTACTTCAGCGTGGGGCTGAATAGCTTCTACTTTCCTTTGGGGGAGTCTCGAGAATAGCTGGCAAGAGTGCGTCAGCTTGAGCTGTGAGCGCCGGCCATTCCACTTTATAAGAGAGAAGTCATTGGATTTAACATTGAGGCCTGGCTGCTGGACTCCCTGAAGTTGGACGAAAGAGCAACATTTCAAACAGCAAAGTTGAAAAACATGAGACCCTAGATCAGGAGAAACCTAAACAATCCCTTCCAGGTGTCATAAATCTCCCCCGTGTCACCTGAGATCGCTTCTTGCTCAGTTCCGCGGGAAGATTCTTCTTGCGGGCGGATCGGGTCTTGTATAGGCTCGCACGAGTCTCGTCCGACTCCAGTGTGCGTTCAGAGTTCCAGGATACTCGCGGTTACAGTATGTCCAGGAAGGAGGTAACGGTCGCTAATATGCGAGGATTCCAGGAGCAATTTGGAAGGGAAGGGTGGAAGGAGAAGAATTAGGGACTGGGAACTAGGAAATAGAGAATTTGTCGAGCAGCAAACACACGTCTAGTCACTACATGTTGATAGCGTTGAGACGCGCGGGCCCGCGGGGGCGTGATATATTTATGGAACGTGCTGTGTTCGACGTAAGGCCGGTGCGAGGCGAGTCATGTGACACGGCCATGTTGGGAGTAGTAATGAATACAAGCCCCGCCGCGATAAGGACCAGGAAGTCAAGAAGGGGTGTGTTCTATGGGTCATGACAGCATGCCTCCTCCGAAAACCCGTTCCACCAGGTTTGCCCGGGTGTATGAGATGGAATCTTCTAAGCAATTGAGGGGTATTCAGGTTAGAAACAGGTTCCCAGGTTCTTTCGCTTGGAGGGTATCCTTTCCACTGAAAAAATGGTATTGAAGTTGACCCAGTTGATATACCTGGAATCGCATATTCTGGATACTTCATATTCCAGTTGATTGTCCACAATGGATGGTGGATGGTGGATTGGATGTAGGGTTTTAATAGAGAAGTGTGAAAAACTGGGTGAATTTTCTTCCAGGAGTCTGGTAGCTTGAGCCGGAACGAGACTGGATTGATGATTTCCTTTATGGAAAATGGCCCATAGTACCGGGGGGCTAATTTGTTTGGCCATAGATGTCGTGGTAGTCGTTTCGAGGATAACTAGACTTGATCACCAACAGAATAAGAAGGCGCTGGTCTTCTTTTGGAGTCCGCATAACGCTTAGTGCGTGTCTGGGCTTTTCCAAATGTTCCTTGGCTTCCTTGTGTATGTTGATGAGCGTTTCTATCTGTGATGCTGGAAATGCATCGGAGGGACAGGGCCTCCGTATCCTTGTCCTTTACTGTTTTTTATTGTGTGTTCTGTCGTGTTTTCCGCACAGGAGTTCATGTGGGACTCCTGGCGGTGCAGCTCTCTCTCTTTTGGTTTGGTGAACGGACCCGTGGGATACCCTTATGGCACCCATGGGTGGGGGTACAACCCTGTGCCCCTAGTGTATGTTTTTGGGCACCTGTGGGTGGCCCGCAGAGCAGGGTACGGGCTGGTGGCAGCTCCATGCTGAAATTGACAGGTGCGCAGAGTATCCTCCATTTTGGGATACCCCGGCCCTGCCATTGGGATCCGTTGATTCCTGATGGAAAACAAGATGGCCCCTGTGGCCTCTTGCTTTCTATTCCCCATTACCTTGTTTTCCCAAAGTCCAGGGAAGCCCTGACTCTGTCCCTTCCCCCTGAATGGCTGTTGGGTGGAAATGCCATATATGGTGTTGTTGTGAAGGCCCGGCCAGACTAGCATATGCATTCTGTGTTATAGGTGTCTAGTATCTGGTGGTTGACACAATGACTGAGACAACCCTGCCCGAAACCGGTATGAATGCAGCTTGGAGTGTTGAATGGCTCGGTACTTGTCCTAATACACATAACTTGTTGTGAGTGTCTGGAGAGAAGTGAATGGCCTGAATACCTCGTGTGCCTGATTGGCTGCCTGCCTGCGTGAATGCCCATAGTCGTGATTGGATGCTTGAGTGTGACCCAGCAGAATGAATGGGAGATCAACAGTATATCTGGGGACCTCTCACTGCTAGGAATCGTGTTCAGAAGCTGAAGTCCACTACGACGAGTAACTGGAGTAACTGACGCTTAACCTTTGAAACCCTGCTGGACGAGAAGGAATTGCTGTTGCTCTCCTTCGCAATCTGAAAGCTGCTGTGTTTCCAAGGACTGACCCAGAGAGGACCTGGTAAGGCACCCTCTTCCCGAGCTGCGAGGGACCATCGTACACAGCTGATCTTTGCCATCGCTCCCTGGTAGACAGACCTTCGACAGGCTGCCGACCTGATACAGGGACTGCTGCGGAATCTCAAAGAGAAGCCCTCAGACTGTTGTCCGCCACTGTCGACAACCGCCGTCGCCAACCGGAGCCGCCGTGCTCCCGTTTGCCTAAGAACTTTCATTGATCATCGGAGGCTCTCGTCTGCATCGTCATCCGCTTGTCTCCCGCTGGAGAAGGCCTGACCGTTGACGCACCGAGGAGCATCCACCGGTGGGTTTCCCGCCACCTAAAGACCACAGAGACGCCGATGACTCGACGCCCTTGCTGGGCCACAGTTCTTCATCATCTCTTTGCGGTCCAGAACTATCGTCACCGAGGTGCCCCGCACGCCTCTTCCTTGCAGGACGCCAACACTCTGTCGTCGACGAGCACCGATAGGAACGAAGCTGCCACTTCCCTGCCGTAGTTCACCCTGTTCACCGTTGGACGTTCGGCGACCTGTGACTCCCGTCTTAAAGGGCGGGCACTCAAGAAGGGCCGTCGATTCCCCGTCGACACCGAACGCTAAGTTCCCCGACACCTTTCGACGATCCGTGGCTCCCGCCTGAAAGGGAGGCACTCAAGAAGGATCGGTCGATGCATCGTCGGAGAACTTTACTCCAGCAGGTACATTGGGGGGGTAAAAACCTTAATAGGAGGAAGTGAGACTATTCAACATATGGACTGGGCTTGTGTTATATATCTTTTATTTACAGGTTGCCCAGGTGGGGGGATCTCCACACAGAACTGTGCCTAGGGGTAGGGGTCAGCATTCTGCCTATTGTTTCAACCATTTTACGTTCCTGCCTATCTCTATTGCTGGTTTCCTCGTTATTAATCTGTGTGACATGTTAACCGCACAGTTGATGCACTTTAATGAGATTCGATAACATTAGTGGTACCACTTTAGAATTGTATATATGTATCATTATTGACTTCCGAGTACAAAGTGCGTTATTGTGATCGTGTACACACCTTTGAATATTAATTATATAAAGACAGTGTTTTCAGTAATACAGTGTGTGGACATTCCTTTGTGGGGGTTCGGGGACTACACTGTACTTAAGAACCAGCCCGCATCACCTCCTGAGAAGCTAGGCCTTGATTGCTCGACTACGTACCAATAATAGAGAATCTTGGCTGGGGTCCTCTGTGCCTCTCCTATACCATATAGAGAGCGGAAGTACAGACACCCCCTACCAGTCTTTACACTATCCAGGAGTCAACAGTAGGTACTGGTGTGGGATGTGGAAGTATAGAAGGTAAAACGGACGGGTCAAATCCTTGACTGTAATAGAAAGGGCTGGTCTTAACTGCTGAGTGATCGGAATTGTTGTAGGCAAACTCAGCCACGGGTATAAGAAGTGACCAATCATTCTGAACCTTGGTGGCGAAACAACAAAGGTACTGTTCTAGGGTCTGATTTACACATTCCGTGGCTCCGTTGGTTTGTGGGTGATATCCTGATGAGAGAGCACGTTGGATCCCCAGAATGCGAAAGAGATGTTTCCAGAACTGTGAGACGTATTGAGGTCCTCGGTCCGATATGATCTTGGAAGGAAGTCCATGAAGACGGAAAATGTGTTCCAGGAAGATTCCAGAAAGTTCTGATGAGGATGGTAGTTTATACAGAGGTGTAAAATGAGCCATGTGGGTGAACAAGTCAATGGTGACCATGATCGTTGTATAGCCCCTGGAAGGTAGTAATTCCACAATAAAGTCTGTAGCAATGACTTCCCATGGCCTTGTCGGTACTGGAGGTTGCAATAGGAGGCCCACCGGTCTCTTGTTATCGTGCTTGTTTTGACTGCATATAGAGCAGGCTTGGACGTACAATCGTATGTCGGTCTTCATTTTAGGCCACCAAAATTGTCTTTGTATAAGACGGAGGGTATTGGTGATACCACGATGTCCGGAGTGGAAGGTATCGTGACAGAGGTTTATTATCCTTTGTTGTCATTTCTGTGTGGGGATGACCAGGGCATTATCTTTGAACAAATATCCATCCTTGGATTTCGGATTCCACAGATTTTTCTTGGTAATGTCCTTCCAGAGCTCCGAGGATTGAGTTTGCATCCGTATTTCTTCCAAAAGACTGACTGCTTGGGCTACAAAAATCGTGTGGGGAAACATCTTGGGATAGGCCCGATCTTCAGTAGTTTCATAGTCCGGACGCTGAGATAAGGCATCAGCGGTTATATTTTGTGTTCCAGGAACATGACTGATATGAAACTGGTACTGGGCAAAGAAGAAGGCCCAACGGGCTTGACGACTACTCCTACACTCCAAGGATTGTAGAACTTGAAGGTTTCGATGGTCCGTATGAACCTGGACCGGATGTCTAGCTCCCAGAAGATGTCGCCACTCTGTGAAGGCTTGGCGGATGGCTAATAGTTCCTTTTCCAAGACGGAATAATGTGTCTCACTGGGGGTCAGAGTTCGTGAAAGATATGCAATGGGGTGTTCCAATTTGTCTTTGAATTCTTGCTTTAAGACTGCTCCTATGGCGTACTTAGAGGCATCCGTCTCTACTAGGAACGGCCGTTTAATGTCGGGCTGGTGTTAGGATGGGGGCTTCAGTAAATTCTGTTTTTAGATGTTGGAATGCTTTGTCTTGAGGTGCAGACCAGAGGAAGGGAGTGTCTTTCTTCAAGAGAGCAATGATCGGTTGAACAATCTCAGAAAAGGTGGGTATAAATTTCCGGTAAAAATTGGCAAGCCCCAGGAAGGATTGAACTTGTTTCACGGAAGTGGGAGTCGGCCAAGACAGTATGGCCTTTACCTTCGACTGATCCATACCAATTCCTTCTGGACTAAGGACAAATCCCAGGTAATGAACAGAAGTAACTTGAAACAGGCATTTCTCAGGTTTGGCCACGAGTCTGTGTTCTCGTAGTCGTTGTAAGACTGCCTTCACGTGTTCTTCATGCTTTAAAGTGTCTTTGGAATAAATTAAGATATCGTCCAGGTAGACGATGATGAAGAGAAACAACATGTCAGAGAACACCCTATCCATGAAGCGTTGGAAGACTGCGGGGGCATTGGCAAATCCAAAGGGCATGACCAGGTATTCGTAATGTCCAAAGGGTGTTCTAAAGGCTGTCTTCCATTCGTCTCCTTCCTTAATACGAATCAGATGATAGGCACCTCTGAGATCCAGTTTCGTGAAGATTACAGCTCCTCTTACTGCTTCCAGGATATCCGAGATCAAGGGTAAGGGGTAACGGTCCTTGAGGGTACATTGATTTAATCCACGGTAATTGAGACAAGGTCTCAGTTCCTTGGTGTCCTTTTTGGGAACAAAGAACAGCGAGGCTCCGGCTGGGAATTTCGATGGTTTTATGGTGCCGTTTTCAAGGTTGGTATCCAAGTATTCTCGGAGGGCTTTTTTTCCCGGTTCGGATAGGATGAACATCCTCCCAAAGGGAATCACTGCTGAAGGCTCTGTGTCTATGGCGCAGTCTTCGGGTCTTTGAGGGGGTATAGCCTGTACTATGGCGTTTGAAAACACATCAGCATAATCCTGATAGGCCTTTGGGACCTGAATGATGTTGGAAACCATGAGTGTCTCTTGTTGATCTGTTGGAGTAGTATTGGAGGAAATCAAGGAAGAACTCGTGGACAAACAATGAGAGAGACAAATCTCTGAACCGAGAAATAATGATTGTGCTGTCGAATTGAGGTATGGATTATGCAACTGCAGCCTGGGCATGCCCAGTACCATGGGGTAGTGGGCTGATTTGATGATATCAAACTTGATCAGTTCCTGGTGATGGTTTATTGAAAGTTGTATTTCCTTGCTCTTTAAGGATATGGGTCTAGAACTGAGGGGTCTACCATCAATCGCCTCCACAGGTTGCATTATGCTCTGGGCTTCATATGGAATACGGTACTTAAAGACCCAATCTTGATCGATGAATACTCCCATAGCCCCACAATCCACCAGGGCCAGAATGGGGTAAGTCTCCTTCTTTGATAACGATAAGAAGGCTTGGAGAATCACTAGACAGTTCTGTCCAGTAGAGTTCAAGGATGGAATAGATGTGGAGCAAACATCTCTCTCCCGACACCTCGCTCCATCTAGGATCGGGAGCTGGCGTTTCCCGAACGCTATGGAGGGGCTAGAGGGCATTCTCTAACCAGATGTTTATCCGAGGCACAATACACGCACAAGCCTGTGTGGATCCTTCTTATCCTTTCTTGTGGGGAAGTAGGTCCACGGAAGGCTCCTATTTGCATGGGTTCCGGGTCAATGTCAGGGTTTGGAACAGGATCAGTTTTTACTGAAGCCTCAAGGGAACTCCTTTGGAAAGGCATCTTGGTCTTTCTTCTTTCAGCCTTTCTTTCCAGGATTCGGAAGTCTATTTGCATGACTAGATCCATAAGAGCCTGGAATGAGCTAGGACAAGCTACTCTGGCTAATTCATCCTTTATATCCGCGTTTAGACCCCTACGGAAGAGAGTAAAACTTGCTTCCGAGGACCAATCTGCTTCCTTGGCCAATTGTTTGACTCCAGTAACACACGTTAGCATATCCTGGGATCCTTGCCGGAAATCAAGTAACCATTCCTGGGCACTATAAACCTGTTCTGGGCGGTCGAACATGGTTTTGAGTGCCTGTATAAATCCATCGCGCGGGGGCGTGGCATATTTATGGAACGTGCTGTGTTCGACGTAAGGCCGGTGCGAGGCGAGTCATGTGACACGGCCATGTTGGGAGTAGTAACGAATACAAGCCCCGCCGCGAAAAGGACTAGGAAGTCCAGAAGGGGTGTGTTCTATGGGTCATGACACCAGGCTGAAATGACAGCTGTGATCCCCACCACGACTGACATGTATGCCTTACTTAGTAAAGTTGTCAAAGACGTAAGTCAGATAAGATCACCTCTACTGAACTGTCAAGCAAAGTAACCATCTTGGAGGGAAGGATGGCTGCTGTTGGAAGGCGATCTGGTTGATTGGAAGGGGAGATTTCCAGAAGCTTCAAAGCTTATAACAAGGTGAAGGTAGAGGTGAACAAAACCTGGAATTCAAGATGAAGAGCTCTGTGAATAACATGTGTGGTTGGGTGGATGAAAATGATGATGAAAATATATCTGCGCCCTGAATGGTCCTCAAAATCCTAAATGAGGCATTGTACCCTGGGATCCTGCATATGGGAGATATAGATTGTGGCTTCAGAGCTGGTCCAAAGTCTCCAGCAAGCACAGGCACCTGCAAACTATTGGTGCTCACTCTGCAATCTATCAAGGAAAACATCCTGAAAGCATAAAGGAAGAAAGGCACGGTTGTTTGGAATGGGACTCAGATGTTCTTATTTCCTGACTACCCTATGGGAATGCTGGAAAGACACAAAACTTTTGGAGGAGCTAAAGCACTGGCCAAGGAAGAACATGTTGAGGTGACTCTTAGGAAGCATGCCATACTCAAGCAATGCTTTCCGGATGGAGTCAAGTAGTATCCTGGTTGAGGGCCCTGGGTAAAAGTGCTAACAGTGATGGCTTCTTGGTCCTGGCATGGCCAACCTTGTGTGTAGAACCCCCCACCTACCCTACTATGGTGCTTGGGCCCTCGGTCGGCTTAATGGCTCCCACCGGCGCACTCAATTTTGTATTCTGAGGTGCTGCTTCTGGGGATGCTTTTGGCGTGCCATGAGTCCTGTCTTGACTCCTCCGGTCCCTCCCAAGTTGCGGTTGCGTTGCATGAAGGCATGCATACTGGAGGCATGGCAAACTCACTTGACATTAGCCGGTGACACCTGCCATGGAGTCAGTTCACTCACCCACCAATCCCCTGGCCCGTCCATAGGCATCAATGGAGCTCTCAACCACAAAAACAAAATGATCTATCCCTGCTCCGGGCTGAGAACTGAACAGAACATGAGCATTGAGTTGGCGACTGCCCCAAGCTGCAGGCTTTTGCTGGATGGGACTTGTTAGGGCAGGCATACTGGATTGAAATCTTAAATTGTGTCTGGCTGCCCACCTTTTCATGCCTTCCCTCAGAATGTATTTGGAGAACTTACCATGATGAGGAAATTCATATGGGATGAAAAGTTAGTTCTTATCGCATTCTGAAACCTGCAACTCTGACAGTCTGATGGGGGATTGACCGTGCCCAATTTCGAGAGTTGTCAGGGAATACAGAGCTGGGGATGGGTGGTGGTAATGCACTTAGGTAGTGTTATTGGTGTTGGAGGAGTCACTGCCGGGTCATACTGTGTCACCAGGACTTGTCATATGTTATAAGCTATGAGTCAACTGTTGCCCGAGTTTTAATCTGTTGTGCTAGATAAAAAGGGGGTGGGTGGTTTATGCTCTAACGTCTGTGTTCATTTTTAATTCACTACTACCAAATGATTCTATTTTCAGCTGAGGTACTTGGCCATTGCCCTTGCACATATTCTAGCCACGTGTGTGCTTGCTGCACACATTGGGGCATTTGAAGTTCAGAACACTAGAGACTTTAGATGGCATGCTGGAACAGTAATACTATTTATTTCAAAGTAATTCATGGTGTATGCCTACAGTACTGTGGGATGCTACTTTGCATTTGTGATTTGTGATCTTGTACTACTGCCCTATCACTGCAATCACAACCTATTTCTTTTTCCCAGTGGGACATCTGCATTGGTAGGCTTGGTGAAGTGTATTGGGAGGGGGGATCAGGAAAAAGGATGGCTGGACATCCAGGCCTGTCACATCTGTGAAATCAGTGGGGAGGAGATCCAAGTAGTGACATTGAATTTTAGGCGCTTACATAGCCAGATTGGCCTTCTTACAGGAGATATAAACAAACAATGGGGCAATTTCTACAAATTGACAGGGTATTGCCCTTAGTAAGTAATGTTCACACAAAAGTTTAGGCAACACACAACTGTGTAAAAGCTACTAGCAGCTGACAGAGAACCCAAGACTAGGTCCAGTTCGTAAAACCCAACCCAAAAAGGTTTTTTACTTTGGGGTGGACTCTGGTCTATTCAAAAAAGGAGAAGAATAGAACAAGGTTGTGGCTGAAGACAGAAGGATAGAGCGAAAGTACTATCCCTGCCTACTGTGCACTCTCAACTAGGTTGCGGTGTTACAGCGCCTATCTAGTAGTGACAGAATAAGAGTAAAATTACCACTTCTATGGTGTGTAATGCATTCAACCTTGAGCGTCCCCGCCCACTCTCTTCCAGATTAGCTGGAATCGAAAAGAGACCACCAGTAAAACAAGGGAAGGGAAAAAAAGAGAGTTAGCCCAGGAAAATGAAGAGACTCAATTTTTCTCTTCAAGACAACTCATGTGACATTTAATGGGATAAACAGTTTTTTAATGACCCATTGATTGTCACGCTGATCCGGGGGTACTCAAATTTTAAAAATGACACAAATAAAGGGAATAGGAGATATTCCCATTCCAAAGAACAAAAACAAAGACAATACAATCACCACTTCCCATGTGGAATCAACTTTGTACTCATGGAAAGTGGGACAATGTAAAAAGGTTTGCTCAAACTAAGAATAGGGGCATTTTGAGCCCTTTTAGATTGTAACAAACACCGTCTCAGTGGGACATCTGCATTGGTAGGCTTGGTGAAGTGTATTGGGAGGGGGGGGATCAGGAAAAAGGGTGGCTGGACATCCAGGCCTGTCACATCTGTGAAATCAACGGGGAGGAGATCCAAGTAGTGACATTGAATTTTAGGCGCTTACATAGCCAGATTGGCCTTCTTACAGGAGACCCACTTACAGAAAGAGAAGCTCAGAAAATAAACCGTGGGTGGATGGGCAAAAGTCATTACTCCCCCACAATTCCAGGGTGCAGGGGTAGCGATTCTAATATGTAGAAATCTACTGATGTTACTGATCGTGTCCTAACAGGATAGGGATGTGAAAATCATCTCTGTCTTTGCGAAAATCCAGGACCACTGTGTACTACTTTGTAATATGTATTTGTCTGCTTCTAGAGACACACAGCTTTTCCACAGGGTCTTGCAACATCTTTAAAAGCTGAGTGGGGATCTCTTGATCCTGAGTGGAGAGTTCAAGGAAATGATGGACAGAGTACTTGATAGATCCTCTAGAAGGATGAACATTGATCATGCAAGCCAGGTATCTAGAACAAATTCAGACTTAAATAAGGGACATGCTGTATTCATCCTGTGGAGACTTTATCACCCGACAGGCAGAGACTTTATATACTATTGATCTGTGCATGATAGCTACTCTAGTCTAGACCTTTTCCTGACATCACTGAGGGTGACACAAAGCTGTAGAAATGGCACTATAGGTGACATCCTCATTCCCCAACCTCTATGGACCAGTCTATCTGCCATTCCTTAACCAAGATTGAGATCAACTGATAAAACACCATTTGGTGCACAACAAAAGGGTTCCTCAACCTTATTAAAATACTTTTTTTTATATACTTGATGAAATAGCAATATGATTTCCCTGCTACTAGAGATGAGTGTATTGAGTGGATGTTAATTATTTAGGTTCTGTTTGGTTCCGGGAATTTTTTTGGTCAATTAAGGATAAAATTGGGACAGATCTTTGTCTCACTGTGAGAATGTTAGAGAGACTGCCATGCGCTTTTTATTGTGCTGCCCTACATATAAGGTTTAAAAAAGTTACTACCTGAGACCATTCTTCTTACAGGCAAATGTACGCAGTATCTCTGAAGTCTTCTCGGCTTACAAGCAAACAGAGAATGTGTCTTTTAACTTATTTATAGTTATTTCCTAGTATAATCAAGAATACTGATAGAAAGGCTAGGCAGTTCTTTTTATCAATCATGTGGATCGTGTTATTCCTAGTTCCTTCAGCATATATTTGTGCACCCTGCACTTTATTAACACAATTGCATAATACTAGTTCCTTTTGAATGATGGTTTTGGTTACTAACATGTATTTTATTATCTACCATTTGTTTATAATTTCACTACTTGTGAATTTTATGGTTTTATCTTGTTGTTTCAATCAATGAACATTTCAATATCTGAAGTTTCCTTAAAATTAACCGATATACATTTTAATCTGACTGATGGAAATTGGTATTTTAAAAACATTATAGGTACATGTAATTGTTATTGGAAAATATTTTAGAAAGTGTACATTAATTATATATTTTATATTGCAATTGTTTTTGGTGTTATGCTTGCTTTTATGGCAATTTGCCAAAAATTAAGTTACCATTTATTTGCAGTATCCTGCAAAAACTGAAGGGTGCTTCTCGACCCCTAAGGTGGTAAGTGGCTAAACATTTTCTTTTTTGGAAGATTAGATATGAGTTTAAATATGTAGTTCTTGATTATATATTTTTTTTAATCCATGATGCCAAGAAGTTAGAACCCATTTCTGCTGAGGAAGAGTAGAACTATAGACCTGAAACATGTCGATTTGAAAAAGATTCACAAGCTATTACTACAGGACATCTAACATAGAGGTGGTCTTTTATCTTTTAAATATTATTACACTCTATGTGCTGTTGAGTATAGTTGTTATACTCGGGTTATCTAACAACTAAAAAACTCTCTGTATGAAAATCTGTGTGTTCCTTGGTGTTACATAATTGGTATGTCTCATTTGTGGGTTTTTTTTAATATAATTTTGTTCACATTATAATTTTTAATATACTTAGAAAATACTTTGAAATAAGTTGATTACACAAAACAGTAACACTCTTGTTTGTTTTCTTTCCAAGATGCTTTTCTCTCAAAATAAATTATTTATATAATTGACTCTTTTATACGGCATTGGAGCAAAGATTCTCTTGAAGTGATTTAATGTACATACATGTTAGGCAGAATCATATGCAGTACCCTTTGGGAACACCACACGCAATTAAGACTACAAGTGACAGTACAAATTCACCTTTGGTACAAGCCTGTGCTACACAGTAAAGTGGTAGTGATGGCTGAGCAGCCAGACTTATCTCAAGAGTAAAGTGAGCAGTATCAATAGTTACACAAACGACAGCAATTACTATGGTTCAAACAAACACTGACTCAAGGTTTCTGAATAAAAGAATATACATTTATTTACACATCAGTTGTAAAACAGTTCACTTAATAAAGCAGCAGAAAAATCACACTCCTAATATACTACACCAATCCCAATCAATTCTGGACAAGTTAGGCTCAAAATGAAGTGTGAGCAAAATGGCACTCCAGCAATTTAAAAGGGAGGCAAAGACAAGGTTGTACAAAATTAAGCAGCACCAACAAGTAAGTAGGCAGGGCAATCTAGAAAAGGCTTGCTACAATGAGGATTCGAATCAATAGGCCTGGGCCAATGTTAATGGTACAGAGTCTTTGGAGAGGATCACACAGTTCAGAGTAGTTCTCAGTTAAGTCTTTGCCAAGAGTTTGAAACGAAGTTGGTCGGAAGAAAAGTTACTTAAAAAAGTAGAGAAGGACAAGCTCTCGGGTTGGCGAAAGATTTCAAACACTTTCACTGCAGTCGGACGGAACGAACAACCGGGTTAGAACACCACCTTAAATGAAGAAGAAGGCTGTAGCTGAGGCAGACGTTCCTGGCAGATCCTGCAGGCTCACGGTTCCTGAAGCGACTGTCGGATTTACACGAAGTAGGAAGACTGGAGGGTCCTGCACCGCCCAGGGAAGAAACCAGCACAGAGCAAAGCAACCAATAAAAGGTGCGCTCCTTAAAACCCAAACAGAGTCCGGTCCACCTGGCTATCCGGTTCACTGCAGCTGTGCACAGCAAATTCGACCAGGGGAGGGAGGCCTTGCTTGGTGTTTGGTGAACTGGTTGGTCCCACCAGCTCAAGGGAAGAAGATTCTTTGCAGATCTTCTGTCGTTGAAGTTTGGAGATTCGGACCAGCAGCAGGGCTTCACCGGGAGGTTCAGTCGTGGTAGTGGTCCTCTTCTTTCAGCTTCTCTTCGGTTCTCTCGATCCAGTGGCGACTCTGCCTTCCAAGCCCCAGAGACCTGCTTTTTATGCAGCTTTCCCCCATTCACACAGCCTGGCTGTCAATCACACAGCAGGGTGGCTGTCCTGGCGCGACAGTCACCACAGCCAATCATAAAGAGTGTGACATGGGTCTCCAAGGAGACCCTGTGCAGGGAGTCTCAAACCTCTCCCTCACATCCTGTCCCCCCCAGACATTCAGGCGCCTAAGGAGGGCTTCTGTGCAGAAGCCCGCCAAAGGACGGCGAACAAAGGAACCAAACCTGGTTTGGCGCGCAGAGTAAAACACGAGAAAGACCTTTACAAAAAGAAATGGTGAATAAACCCAGCCGGAACCAAATAAAAGTAAATGGGGTCCAACGGATTTAAGTTCTAGGTACCACTGCCACCAGCCAAATCTTAACGAAAGGGGAACGAAATATTGTTCCATGAGAGACAGACAAAAAGGGATAACTATTAACCCTTTCCAGTACTCTATGTAAGATAGTTTGTACTGGGTCTGTGAATTTAAAAAGACTAATAAATGCAATGGCAACTTTACTTGTTCTGGGAGACAATAGTCAGTCCCAGAATATGGAGTTTAGAGTGGGAAGTCTGAAAAAGACAACCCTGTGTCACTGCACTAAAGGTGCTGTGTAACTCACAGTAAAACAATGATGCCTATGGAGTAGGTGAAGCTTCACAGTCTATGAACACAAAAATGGTAAACACACACAGCAAAACACAGATAAGAATAGGAAAAAAGGCTCACACTCTTATCAAAAAAATAAATCCTAGAAATGCAGCAAAGCTGTTGAGGCACTAAGTAGGTAAGGGAAATTAGCCATTTGGGAGAATTCTCCCGAACAATACATATTTCATTTTTCACAACATTATTCTGGGTTTACACATTGTGACTGCAGCATTGCTTATACAAATGTATTTTGCGTAACACTGTTTGACATAAACCAGAAAGCCGCCACCAGCATACTTACATACTCAACAGACAGGGGGATGCACTATGGTGTACCTTAGGTTTACCCCTCATTTAGAAGTCATAAGGACCCTTAAGACAAAGCACACACAAACAGAGCCATACTTTCAGTCAGGCTTAGGACTAAGCCTGCTAGGAGAAAAATAAACTCCATACCCATAGAAGCCAGCAAAAAGTACATGGGGCTACCTCCTTAGGTAAAACGTGGACTTTCTACCTAACAGGGAGATATGTGACCCTTGCCTGATTATAGCGACTTCTAGTTGGATATCCTGTGTACCACCCAAAGCTAGAGGATGATGGGCCCTGGGTGGTATGGGGAGCATCCTCTGGTCATCCCCACCATACGGTAAGGAGTATTCATAGGAAACATAACAAAACAGGCCTTTTAGAAAGATCAAAGAGGCACCCTGGCTCAAAGAACATAAGCAACCCACCCCTTACCAGCAGCCCTGTGACCCTTGACTCACGCGCAACATACATTTTGAAAACAATCATCCTAATGACACTGCCCTTTTAAGAAGCTGGGACTTCACGGATCCCAGGAAAACAGAGCACACTGCGTGAAGAATCACTGTCCCATGCTGGCGCCTGCTCAGACATCATGGGGCCTTTACAAATTGTTGTGTGACCTTAGGCACGGGTCTGCGCAGGCATCAGGAGTTCAAGGAAATCTTCAGCATGGCCCGTAGAGTGAGTTAGCCTAAAACCGCCTAAAACCACCAAATTTTCTGACAATGGCAGAAGCTCTTGCTTCATGAGTAAGGAGAGCAACCACTAACCTCATGCTTACTATCCTTTGTTAATACCTGCATCAGAATAGCAGCATGCCACATTTCCCAGGGCAGTCTGCAGACCCACAGCAATGACATATATGAGATCAAAGATGGTGGATCAGCGATTTATTTATTTTTTGATTACATTTATGAAGCGCACCTAGTCCTCGGGCATCTGGGTGCTTGAGTTACTAATACGGTTACAGGTACATTTGGTTACAGCTTGACTTAGGAATATGGTTACATACACATTTCTTGCTTAGTACAAAAAGCAGAGATCCATACGAATTGTAGGGTTATACATTACAGTCTTAAATACAGCCCGCAGTATTGCTAGAGTATTTCTTGGCTAACAGAAGCAAAGGCCTAAACATCAGGCTACAGTTGGATAGAATTGTAGAGGAAAGCAGAAGCGTAGGCGAAGTAGAGGACTGGCAGCAGGTCACAGGAGGAAGTGGGCTTAGTATTTGTATTTAAAAACCTGGTCATCTTCCTCAGTAAATTAGAAAGCCAATGTGAATCTATTAATCACATCCCATCCAAGATAATCACATATCTGCTATCACAAGTGTAGGCCATCACAGAGAGTTCAGCCAAATGGTGTGTGTGTTTGGAGATGGTTGGAGAGAAGAAGCACAGAAGAAGGAAAGAGGAGATGTTGAGGGCAAGGAGGAGTTTGGTGGAAAAGAATGAGTTTGGAAGCCAGGAGGAGGTGGAATACCGAATTATGGAGGAGGTTGATGAACATTTGAAGGAGGTGGTTACAGTGAATGAGGAGGCGCTTGGCAGAGATAAGTAGGTGGTGGAAGAAATTATTAAAGAGATTGAAGAAAGAGGGAAGGAAATGACTGAAAGAGTTACAGCAGAGGTTAGCAAAAGAAAATCAACAGGTATCCAGACATCTTTTGGTTAAGGCCTATACCCTCATACATTTGGGAACAGATAGGTTCAGGGAGACCACCCCAGGGCTAGGTTATGGCATGACAGCCAGAGAGAGGACCACTCAAGAGTATGGATTAGCCAGCCCCTAATCCCACATCAGAACTGGAAGCCATTGTCAGAGGTGGGGGCTACCAGTCACTCACTACACCAGCTGCCTGAAGTTACACACCTGATTTCTTTTTCAGCAGAAAAAGGCTGGAAGGCAGGGCCAAGGTGTAGCAGGCAGACTTTCCAAGGGGAAGGGGAAGTCAATCCCCAATCTCACATCAGGGTTGTAAGCCATTGTCAGGAATGGCACTCTGTCAAGAGTGGCACAGGGTACCCAGGTAGATTTTGGGTGGCTGTGCCGAAGTAAGGTAGCAGATAAGCACACACAGCATGGAGTTAAACAAGAAAGAAGAGTAGGAAACTGTAGCTGTGAGCCAAAAGGGGCAAAAGATACAAAGGTACAAACAAACTGGATTCCCTCTTGGGGTGTTTGCTGAAATGGGAAAGAGTGTTCCACGAACCTTAGGAAACTCCAGCCTTCTGCACAGACTGCTATAACAGAGGCCCACGCTGTATGCTCATGGCTGGGAACAACAGCAGTGGGTGTCTGTAACACTGAAAACGCGACAAGGGAAGGGGCGGAGGTTGCCTGCTGGAAACCAACAGGCAAGCTCTGTACAAAGGGATTACATATGACACATGAGAAGACAAGAACAGATATATCCAGCGAAAAGGAAGTCAATGAGCACTCTAGCAGAAGGAAATGAAGGAAAGGCAGTTAGACTGAAGTAGATAACCTAAGGTGGAGTACAGAGGACTCAAGGAAGAGAACAAGGGAGCAGCAGTCAGGAGAACAGAAGGGCTGCAAAGTAGGAAGCAGGTCTGCAGTCAAGAGTGGAACTAGGTGCAGGCAAACTGTAGTGGACTGCGGAGGACTGTAGTAGGCTGCAAGGCAGGGAGTCCAGAAAAACAGGACAGAGAGAGATTAGTAGGAGGCGACAGACAGAGAGCCCAAAAGAATAGGGCCGCGAGGTAGGGAGCTCAGAGGAGCAGGGCTGTAGGCAGCTAAGTGTAAAACAGGCTGTACTGCAGAGGAGTGTAGCAAGCCTCAAGGCAGGGAGTCCAGAGGACACGGGCTGTAGGCAGTGGAGGGAGCAGGCTGCAAGGAAGGAGCCCAGAGGACAAGGGCTGTAGGCAGTGAAGAGGTGCAGGCTGCAAGGTAGGGAGTCTAGAGGACAAGGGCTTGGAGACAGCAGAGGGTTGCAGGCTGTAGGGCAGGGAGCCCAGAGGACAAGGACTGTAGGCAGCCGGAGTGAGGCAGGTTGCAGGGCAGGAAGCCCAGAGGACAAGGGCTTGGAGACAGCAGAGGGTTGCAGGCTGTAGGACAGGGAGCCCAGAGGACAAGGACTGTAGGCAGCCGGAGTGAGGCAGGCTGCAAGGCAAGGAGCCCAGAAGAGCAGGGCAGCAAGGAGTGAGCCCAGAGGAGCAGGGCCGCTGGCTGAAGAGGGTTGCAGAGGACTGTAGTAGGCTGCAAGGCAGGATGCCCAGAGGACAAGGGCTGTAGGTAGAAGGCAGCGGAGCGTGATCAGCTGCCAGGCAGGGAGCCCGGAAAGGGCACTGGATCAAAACAGGATAATGCAGCAACAGGAACAACATACAAAGTAGCGGGTCAAGGCCAACAGGAGCGGGGAGATCTCAAGATGCAAGACACTGTGCTACTGCAGGCAGCTGCTTATATACAGCCCTGCCCTGTTCTGAGGCAGGCTAATTGACAGCACCTGGGGCAGCACACCTGATAACAATCTGCCTCCTCCCTCTCTGGTCCTGAGCAGGTGGAAGCAGCACTGGCCGCTAGGGCTTCTGGGGATTGTGGTCCCAATAACGATAAATGAGAATAGCCAGGAATTGAGGACTGTAGCCAGGTGCATTATGGTAAATGTAGTTAATTGAATAAAATAAGAAAGAACCAAAGTTGAGCAAATGGAAATAAAAGACCAAGGCATGAAAATGAGTTGTTCAAGGAGTATTAGGAGGATAAATGAGTACCAAGTAGTCCATGATGGTTGCCAAAGCGTGTGCCAGCGGCGCGGGCATGACAGCCATCCTAGAGGGAGGAACCAGACAACCCATCCACATTTTCACCATAGAGAGGTTAAGAGATGGGGGCCAAAGCCTTCTAAAAGGACACACACTCAGAGTGGCAGTGAGGGTCTTTGTTGAGGAGAGAGAGCACAGAAATCCGAGACAGAAGTGTGGAGCCATAAAGAGGAAGCCTCTTGCAGGAGCAATGGGTTTGGAATAGGAGGTGTTCTGGCCAGAGGAGGGCAATCCGGAGGGTGCTTTAAAAATGGGAGGCAGTCCCTTTGGTGAAGGCTTTAAATGATATCAGGTGGGCCTGGATGGAGAAAAAGACCCAGTAGGCTAGAGGAGAGTTTGAGGAGGCTGGCTAACACTGGAGTCTGGGTTCTGGAGGGAGGTCGTAGGAGAGGGCCAAGAAAAATATCCTGCAGCTGAGCTAAAGCAGGTAGTAAGGAGTGAGCAAGATGTGGCATAAGAGAATTAAAGTAGCAGAAAAGAGGAACCCAGTGGGGTGAGGAAGGCAGGAAAGAGTAAGAGGCATTTGAGGGTGACAGTAAGGTAAAGGACGTTGAAACCCAGAGGGGCAAAGAGGGTGCACAAAAGGGTGAGGACAAAGTGAAAGCACAGGGAAGGAAGTTGGGGCCCAGAGGAAGGAATGAGATGCCCAGAGGAATGAAGAGGACATGAAAGATATACAAGCGATTATGAGTAGCAATAGGGACAATAAAGGTGGGACCCAAAGGGGTGAACACGTGAAAGTGGGAAATCTAAGACTGAAACGAGTGGGCACCAGATGGGTGAAGGTGGTAAGAGAAAAAGGAAAGGTTTTAACATTGTTGCCTATAAGAAGAGCAAAGCCTGAATTTGTGAAGAGGTGAAGAGTAGCCAGGAGAACAAGTACCAAAAGACGTGAAAAAGGGGAAAGGCATAGAAGAAGTCTTAAGAACACTGGTGAGGAGAAAGGTGGTGGCCAAAGGGGTGAAGATTGCGGCAATCAGGAGTAGTATAAAATCTAAATGGGTAAAGTGAGTGAGACCGTGGGTAGTAAGCTGGCAGTAGATTTCCAAGACCTGAGGCTGCCTCTAACGGAGAACAAACTGGATGAGATGGATGAGGAGTTGGTATAGGAGCTGATAAGGAAGAACAAATTACTTATCGCTGGTAATCTACTGGAAGTTCCTCTCACAGATTCCTCAGCTTAAATATTTATTCTCCTGATTTGAGGCTCTCGGAAAATGTTTTCCCAGCAGGGGGCTGTGTGAACACTGGTGTTGATGGCCGTCGAGTCGTCGTCTACGTGACCCTGACATCGATGCGGGTACAAATAGTGCGCTCAGTGCCCCGTGATCTTAGTTGTCATTTTTCCCCTTGCACAGCCGCGTTAGGGATTAGACAAGAATAACTGTTCAAGTAAGGAGCCAAGGGGTAGGCTAGGAGGGCGATGAGGAATCAGTGGGAAGAACATACCAGTAGAATCCAGTACAAAGAACATTGACATGGGTAAGCGATTTGTTCTTCTAATGAATTGTATCCTCCCAGGCATTACTCATCTTAGACAGACTCCCATAGCAGTAAGACCATTACGGAGGAGGGAAGGAGCGAACTCCATGGCAAATATGTCACCACTTGTTACGGAACAGCCCTGCCAAAACTAGACTTATTTGTGGATACTGTGTCCAGGCACTATTGTTTTGCAAACATGTGTACGCAGGACCAAATTGTGGCCTGACAGATATCCCTTACCGCTCTTTGGGGAGCGAGATAGCTGCCACACCCCTTGTGGAATGTGCCCTGAAACCTCCTGGGATTTCCTGACCCGCTCTGGTGTAGCATTCAGACGCACAAAACACTATCCATCTACAGATGGTTTGCTTTGTTATTCCTTTTCCCATTTTTGGCCCGGTATATCCAATGAATATCTGATCTTCCAGCCTGAATTATCTTGTCCTGGCAATGTAAAAATTCATATCCCTCGTGTGGTCGAGCCTATGCATACTTTTCTGCCCCTTGGATGGATGAGGAGGTAGATAGAAGGCTGGCAAACAAATTGTCTGCGACAGGTGGAACTCTGATACAACCTTCTGGAGGAATGAGTGGCACACTCTAAGAGTCACGTTGTCCTTGTAAAAGATTGTAAAAGTTGGATTACAGGGCAGGGCCTGTGATTCACCCACTCTTCGTGCCGAGGAAATAGCGGAAAAAAGCAATCTGCCACGATAGTAGCCTCAGAGGACTCAAATGTAATGGCTCAAATGGGAAAGTCATCCGAAATGTTAACACCAAGTTTAAGTCCAATGCCGGTACCACAAAGGGTGTCAGAGGAAAGGTGTTAGCCAGGCTTTTTAAAAATGAGAAGTACGTACCTTACTCGGGCGTGTGCTTAAAGATAGAGAGCGCAGCTAAATAGCCCTTGACAGTGGCGACCTGAAGGCCTTGTCTTGCCAAATGAAGAAGGAAAGACAACACTCTTGAAGTGTTGCATAAAAAGGGATCCACATTCTGTGCTCTGCACCGGCTGCAGAATTTCTTCCAACGGCAGTGGTATAAAGCTTTAGGTCCGGGTTCCACATCCTCCTGGCCCAGTCCAGAGCAATCAGGATCATGGTTGCTCTGTACATATTCAACCTCCTGATCGCTTGAGAAATAACAAGAATCGATGGGAATGCCTACCGGAGCAGGAAGTTCCAGTCCACCACCAATGAGTCCCCCAGTGCTCCACTCTGGGGCAATTCCCCAGAACAGAAAGGTTTGCACTTCCTGTTTACACTGATTTCAAAGAGATCCACTTGAGGGGTTCCCCAGAGGGTAAAGATATAAAGAAGAACATCCTGGCACAGCTCCCACTTGTCTGAGAGCGAGCCATGCCTGCTGAGGGCATACACCATAGTATTCTCCTTCCTGCGAGTGTCACGACCCGTGACCCAGAACCCCACTGGCATGGCCACATGCCAGGTAGGGTTAGGACTTGGGGTTCATTTGGGGCCCCAAGGGCCTTACATTACCACCAGGGACCCTCCTGGAGTCAGTCCTGGTGCCTTTGGCGCCAGGCACATATTTGGAATGGGACTTGAGGGGACTACTTTTTGTGTGTGAGCCTGCAGCCAACATGGAGACACCCACACAGTCTAGTCCCTAAGAACCAGACTGTGCGGTGCAGTGTTTTAGGGTGTGGTAGCCCAGACTACTTTACCTGGACTACTTTACAGGGGTAGGCTATATAAACCACACCCAAGATAAAGAACGTGCTTCGCGTTATTCTGCAGCCAGCAGCGTGACGCTTATCGTGGTCAGAGACCAGCAACCGGCGTTCCTGGAATAGCAGACCTGCAGGAGACAAAAGAACATCATTAGCAGTTCCTACCTACCTGCAGCTTTCCATCCTTCGATCCCGGCTGCTTGCGGTCTTCCATCCCGTTGGCAGCATCTTCAGGACATCAAGCACGCATCGGAATGAAGCACCTAGAGGGAGAGAGAAAAAAGCACAACGTTAAAGAGGTTGCTCACGGCAATCACAGCAGTAACCATAACCTCCTCACCTGGCTGGGCATATCTTGGCCGGTTCCGCTCTGGAAATCTCTGCACGCCCAGAAAGACCATCGCGACCTGAAAAGGAATAAAGAATACAGGTTAGCCCAAAAAGACATTAGCGTGCCGCACTTCGTGCTGAACCTGCCATTCTTCATACGCTCCGCGTCCATAATCCCGGCAGGAGCCTGATCCAAGCAGCGCACCCAGCGAACCTCCGTACACCTAAGGGGGAGACAATCAGGGAAAGACATTAATAGCACGAAAGAAAATCAAAGGCCTTCAGAGACTGCTATAGCCGGACTTACCTCCTTAAAGACACTTGAATGGGTTGGCACCAGTGAAGTTAACTCGGTCACTTCAACCCGCAGAAAACTACGCGCCCCTGCGCAGAAAGCAGGACAGAGAGCACGCCAGACATCATAACAAGGTGAGGAGGGGGCCATCCGGTCGAGTCCAAGGGGCTGGTGGGAGGAAACTAAATCTGTGCCTAAGTCCAGTCCTCCTGTGTTTTCAGGCCCACCTGCCATAGAAGACATCATCCCGAATTGGGCACATCCGGGGGGAATCCAGCAACCAGGGCATACGGGCATCCCCGTGGATACCAGGTGAGCGTAACAGCGAGGTGAATTGCAGACAAGGAGATCTTGTTCTGTAGCGCCCCGACGCAGAGCTGCATCACCTCTCTACACAGGGGGAGTGACCCTACACCACCTCCCTTGTTGATCTAGTGCATGCCCACAGTGTTGGAGGGCAATAAGGCCATTACCGCCAGTCTGATTGCCCTCAGCTCCAATAGGTTAATGTGAAGTTTTGTCTCCCCCAGGAACCACAACCCGCTCACCATCAGTTTGTTTAGGTGAGTGCCCCAGTCTTTCAGAGATGCGACCAACACTACAGTCGCCCTTTGGCCACGGTTGCCAAAACGGTTCCCCCACCATCACGTTCTTTGTGCAAGTTCAGCACAGAAGATCCTGAGCGACTCTGCTTGGGACTTGAATCAAGTCTGTCATAATGCCAGAGAACTGCAACCATTGAGATCTGAGGGACCATTGGAGCAATCTCATTCTCAATCGAGCCTCTGGCACCAGGAAGATGCAGGATGCTATGAGGCCGAACAACCGTAGGAAGTCTAGGGCTGGCAGATATTGGGTGTTCTGGAATTTGGTGACCATCTGCAGAATGTGTAGAACACTCTCCTCAGGAGGGAAAGCCTTGCCCAGGGAGAAGCCAGGACTGCTCCGATGAATTGGAGTGTTTGAGAAGGTGACAGCTGAGACTTCTTTAAATTGAGGGAGAAGCCCAGCTTGTGGAGGAGGTGGTAGGTGTGATTTAGATGATCCAGGTCTTGATCCAGAGACCGTGCCCTGATTAAACAATCATCCAGGCAGAAAAAGACGTCACTCACTCCTTTCCTGAGAGTGGCTGCCACTACTGCCAAAAGCTTGCTCAAGACCTTCAGGGCGGAGGTAAGTCCGAAACGCAAAACTCGAAACTGGGGAAGTGAGTGTTGCCTTTGGCAAACCTCAGGTACTACCCGTGCTTTGGATGGATCGGCACATGGAAGTAAGCGTCCTATAGGTCGAGTGACACCAACCTATCCAGAATGTCTGGGGTCTGGAGGATCTGAAAGAGTGTTACCATCTTGAACTTGTCCTTCCTGAGGAATTTATTCAAGTGCCTCAGGTCCAAGATGGGTTGCAGACCTTATTCCTTCTTTGGGACCCGAAAATGGTGGGAGCACCACCCCCGTTCCTTTCCTGTATAGGTATCAACTCTCAGAAGAGAGGAAGCTTCTTGCAGGAGCAATGGTTTTGGAACAGGAGGTGGTCTGGCCAGAGGGGGCAATCCGGAGGGTGCTTTAAAAATGGGAGGCAGTAACCCAGAGAGACTACCTGAAGTGCCCATGCACCTGAAGCAATGGCACACCATTTTTGCGAATGGTGTGACAGATGCCCCCCTACTGGTATAGCATCGCAGAAGTCCTTAAAGAGGTTTTGAGGCAGGGGCTGCACTGGAGGCGACAGACGTGAAGGCGTTCTGTATTTTACCTCCTATACCTCTGGAAGGTCGAGAGAAGCATCTCTGGCCTTGACCAGCTGCTTACCTTTTTGTCCATAGTTATAGTAACAAAAAGGTTTGTCCTTTCATTGGGCCTCATTACACGGTAGGCGGTAAGGGTTTACCGGTACCGGTAAAGGTACCGGTACCGGTAAACCCTTAACGCCTTACTACGAGGTCCCTTTGCGGGTCCGCCCTTAACGCCTGGTTTTTCCAGGCGTTAAGGACGGGACCCGCAAAGGGACCTCGGAGCTAATTACGGTACAGCAATTTGCGGTACCGTAATTAGCACCTTCCCCATTCCCATTATGCCCTATGGGGGCAAAAATGGGAATGGGGAAGGGCCTTGGTGAATGGGTAATTACCGCCCCGGCTCGCCTTGGAGTAGGGCGGTAATTCCGCCATCCACCAAGGCGGACTCGGTACGGTACCGGTGGCAACCATGGCGCTAATAGCGCCATGGTTACTGCCTACCGTGTAATGAGGCCCATTGTGTGGAAGGTTGAGCAGGTTGTCTCATTTCTGCAGTTAAGGACTTTGCCAAAGCCTTCGAAGCCTGCAGTTTTTCCAGGCTGCCATCTGCATGTTAACCAAAAAAGGTTTGTGCCATCAAAAGGCATATCAAGCAGTTTTACTTGGACTTCCTGTGCAAACCCTAACTTTAGGATCCACTGACACAGACAGCTGTGTCAAGACCTGACTGAAGGGATTGACGCATTGGCTTCCTTTCCATTTATTTTATTTTTTATTTATTGCATTTGTTATATGCCCAAACCCGGAGGTATCACGGCGTAGGTTACAGAAATCTTAATTGTCTGATTACAGGTTGGAAAATAGTTACATTACATACTCGTTATAGTTAAATTATAATCCAGAATTTTATTTTATTTATTGCCACAATGTTATGGATTCCTTTCCTCATTTCCCCCTTAGGTATGTGCTCTGCTGCCTCAACTATAATAGACCATAAGATGTGTGTGTATTTGGACAGTGCACAGGAAGCATTAACCGCTTTTAGTGCCATAATCCCAGAGGCAAAAACCTTTTTGTTGTTGCTGCTAGAGCATCATTATGCTTGTCATAAAGATGAATAGGCTTTAGCCTTGTTACAAATAATTGCAGCCTGTACTACCAGACTATCATGTGCTGGATGTCCGGTGAGGCATTCAGGGCCAGACAAGGCTGTTCTCTATTTCTTGGCAAAATCCTTGAGGACTGCTGGCCTGGAGCAGTGAGTCTTCCATAGCTCTATGAGGGGATTTTTATGGCATTATGCAAGGGAAAGACAGATTCCATGGTTGTTGTAACGCTCACCTGAATCCCTCGGAGGCGCAGGTCTGGGCTGGGGGTTCTCGGAGTCTTCTAGGGTCACGCGCAGGCCTCGGATGCCACCCTGGAAAGGCCCTTTCCTCACTGAGATCTTGATCTGAAGGGTGAGGTGTCTGCAATTATGAGAGCAAGGGGTTAATATGGATATATAAGCCTGACTGGGTAAGCTGCCTCCCCTTCCTGGTACTCCCAAGTAGTTCGTAGGCTAAATGTGCTCACCTTATGTAGGTGAAAGCGGAGCTCTCCATCCTGCGTCTGTGCAGGGGCGCCGAAGCCAGTTACTTCACTGGTTAATTGTCCAGCCTCTTGGTTGCAGAGGATGAAGATTTGGAGCTAGGCCGTTGTTAGCAGCACGAACGGCGGTTGCTTGAATATGGAGGTCCGGAGAGCGATGGAATGGCGAAGGTATTGCAGGCAAGTAAGTAGAAAATGTCAATTCGAAGTTAAAAGCACTTCTTAATGTCTCTTTTCCTTTTTCAGGTCGCAGAAGCAGCTGGGTAGAAAAATGGATGTCGAGGAATGCGCCGAGGAGTGAGAAAGATGAGCGCTGCCCAAAACACGTGCGTATAGATGGAGTTTTGTATTTCTTAATGATGCCCTTTTGTTTTGCAGATGCGAGTAGCAGCGTCGGCGGAGGTGAGAAGAATGCAACGCAGGTAAGGAAAGTTTCACGGAGGTTTACTAACCAATGTCTTTGCTTCCACAGGGTGCCGGAAAAAATGGAAAGCTGCAGCCCGTGGCTTGAGATGCACCGATGGACTGGGTAAGTGCTGCGCTGGTTTTTATCTCGTGCTAACCTGGTGTTCTTTTCCCTTTTCAGATGCTGCTGAAGACGAAGATGGTATTTCAGAAGGTAAGATTGCGGATTTCTCTTCCCCAGATGCAGAAGTTGAAGATTCTCTGGAGCTGACACGGTGAGCGTCCTGCTGCTATTGCAGAATAACACGAAGCACGTTGCTCTGATCGGGCGTGGTTTAAATAGCTTACTGGAGTGCTTAGGTGTCTCCTTCCACAGCAGCCTCGCCCAGGTAAGAAGTCCCAGCTTCCAGAATAGTTCCAGAATCCAGTCCCAGGGAGTGGTGCTGGCCACACCCAGAAGGTAAAGTAGTTCCAGCCATGGATGGATGAGGATTTCATCCTGCAGGTGAGTGAGCAGCATGGTCTGCAGCAGGTAGGTCCACCCAAGCACCAGTCCTTACATCATGAGCCCGGCACGTCCTGTGCCGGGACTGGGTCCCCTTATGAACCTGGCGCCACTGGCGCCAGGACAAGGTCCATAAGGCCCCTATGGGAGCCGATGGGTGCCTGGAAATGAAGTTGTGACCCAGCTTCCGAGGCAGTTGGGCTAAACCTGACTCCTTGGAGGCTGCGGTCATGACAGTTGTGCTCTTGTCTAGAATGTCTGTCAAGTCACATTCCGTTATGTCACCTGATGACGGACCCCAACCTAAGGCATCAGTTACCTTTGCCATCATCCTCCTGTATGCCACTTTAGAGTGGTCTTAAGGATCTCCCTGTGGAAATTCTATCTCAAGAGAGGTGTCCGAGCCACATGCGTCATGCAGGGCAGAGGCTAGATCAGACAGCCTTTTTGCTTCCTCGGGATGTCGAGGAAAGCCCATGGGCTCAAACCGGGTCGTCATCCTCATAAAAAATGTCCTGAAAAGAGGACATAAAATCCCTGCTAGAACTTGGAGTAAATATACTTGAGGGATCTTCGACGGTCATTGATGAATACTTTTTTGACATAGACAATGCTGATGGAGCCAATCGAACGTCAAAGAACGCATAAGCCACCGATGATGTCGGTGTTAAGATGGATTTCTAAACTCTGACCTGGTGGTCAGAGGTTAAGGAGGCCACTCTTGGTTTAGTTAAACAGGGGAACCTTCTGGACAAGCCAGACCAATCTGGGTATCTTGGCAGGCAGTCAAGACTAAGGGCCTCATTACGACCGAGGCGGTAAATTACCGCCTGGGTCGTACCTTTACCGGACTTACCACCCCATTCCGAGGTGAGTGGGGCGGTAAGTGCAAAAAAACGAATGTCGCTGCTATGGCCCAATGTTGGTAATGTCCACCCGCACAATACATGAGAAGGAGATAGCCTTAGTTTATACAGCAGGTGTGCTCAATCAATGACTGGTTTTGGCGCAATGCATGTTGGACCGACTAGTCCCTAATTCGCCAAAATCACAAATGCTAGTGCATATTTTTAGAAATGAAGGCAAATTTAAACAAATATGCAAGCACCTATCATCCCATACCTCAATGCATTGATAAAGTGCTAGTGCATGATAGGAGCAACATTAGGTTAGGGATTAAGGTGAATTGCACTCACCCCTTCATGCGTATAGTTTGCCACACCGTGGAGAATGTTTCTCGCACAGTGAGGCAACAAATATTGATATTGCGCACTGGCGCAAAATCTCGTTACAAAGTTTTTATATATACTGTTCTCTCAGTGGGACATGTCTGACTCCCCCTGCCTTTGTCATTCACGCGCGCTAGTCTGAATTTAAATTTATAAAAGATTCCCGAGTATTTTACCTCCCTACATCTACACTCAAGGTCCATTAGACCTGAGCCATTCCAAGATGGCGGATTCTCCGTCATGTAGAACCATAGAGTTCTTTTTTAGCCAGATTGTAGTAGTGTATCACGTGACGCGTGAAGTAGCAGGTGGGGGAAGCACATGACATAGCCCATGAGCCATTATAAAAACGAGAATACACATGTTGGGAACAACTACAAGCCTGAGGAAGCTCGCGAGTCGAGCGGAACGCGTGGCGTCTTTCCACCCGTTGGGGTGAGTGGTGTCTTGTGCCTGGTCTGACCAGGTATTGCCATGTATGCTTTTTATAACATTTTGCACAACTTTTGATTAATTAAAGAATTTTTTTTTAAATTTAGTAAATGGTCGTGAGTGCTTGGGCAAGTTTGGTATTAAGTTGGAGGTGTTGTTTATCTGCCTACCTGTATCTTTTTGCTGACATTCTTCTGCACATTTTAGAGCCCTGTCCGCTCTAGCCCAATAGCACCAGCTCAATAATGAGGCAGAGCGCAGTTTAGGGGCAGACAAATGTTTTATATATATATATGTTTATATATATATAACGTGTTAAGAAAGCTCTTAGGCAATATCACACAGTTTTATATATACACACATATATATATATATAATTATATATAACAGTTTTATATATACACATATATATAATTATATACAACATTTATTATTATATATAGAAAATGCATCTAAATTAAGTAAATTACTCTCTAAAAAGATGGAATTAAACAGATTGATTTAGTAGATCTTGCATATATGTAAATTTTGATATGCATATTTTTCTGACTGTCTTTCTTCTTGCATGACCTTTTCAACTGACCTTTAAACATCCTCCCCGTTCCCCATCCTCTCATCTCTGTGGTTTATTTTATTTTACTTTATTATATTTCATTTTACCCTATTTTGATTTATGGATATACATGATTTGGTTTTTTCCACAATGGTTATTTCTTTTGGTATATTGTACCTAATGGCAACATTTGCATGACTGTACTATTCATTTTGGCAATCAGAATATGTGACAATGTAACATAAATTGTAATTTGAAAAAGGCACATGATGTGCCGAAACACGTGTCTCACAAAGGGCCAATCTTAACAATCAAAACCTGAGAAAAGGTTTATTTTCACAAACAGTGGCGCAGTTTCTGTGTGAAAGACCCATTTTGACAAATTAAACTTAGACGAGTGTTTATGAAAAATATCTATACATTTATTGTCAGCCGGGCCAAATAGACACAAGGAACTTTAGCAATGAGAAAACCGTTATCACACAAATCCTTAAACTATACATTATACATACATTACGTTTCCTAATGCACTACAGTGGTAAAATCTAGCCACAACTTCTAAAGAGAGTGTTGGGTTAACACTATTATAGCATGTTAGGGAGAATTCTCATTTTATGGCTAATTTCCCTTACCTATAGAGTCCCCCAGCAGCTTTGCTGGATTTGAAGGGTTTGTTTTTTTCTCCTGCTAAGAGTGTGACTCTTTTTCCCACTCTTAGGCATATTTGCTATGTGTGTCCTAGGCTATTTTTTATGTTTAATGTCTATGGGGTTTATCTCACCCTCATAGGAACCATCTTTTTACACATGTGTTACACAGCACCCTCAGTGCAGTAACACAGTGGTGTCGTAGTGACCCCCAAACATAGACTCCATACCCTGGGACTGACTACTGTCTCCCGGGGCATGTAAAGTTCCAATTGGCTTTACTAGTCAATTTTTATGAACTAAACCAGTACAACCCATCTTACTATGGAAGTACTGGGAAGGATTAATAGTTTTTCACTGGTGTTCATTTTCGAGAGGGTACCGTACAGTCCCTCTCTCAAAAGTTTCTGGCTGGTGGCAGTGGTTACTACCGTAAATATTCGACCGCAAATATTTCCCTATGGGATTTTCCCATTGTTCGAGGATACCACTTTTTCTGACAGCCTCTAACATACCGCCGGTTTATTTTATTATTAACTTTACTCCGGTAGGTTTTATTTGCCAGAACTTTAATATAAATTCTTTCTCGTGTCTTTCTCTAAACTCCTAACCCAGGTCGGGGATCCTTTGTTCGTCCTTTTGGCGGGCTTCTGCCAAGAAGCCCTCCTTTCGGCGCCACTGAGTCTGGGGTGGGTCCATTGTGTGGGAGGGGGAGTAGGACCCCTGGACAGGGTTGCCGCAGCAACCCATGTCGCACTCTAACCTGATAGGCTGGAGGGTCTCCCGCCAAGATGACCACTCCACTGTGTGAGTGACAGCTAGGCTGTATGAATGGGGATCTTTTTGCATAAAAGCATGGTCCTGAGGACTGGAAGAGCAAGACGTCGCCACTAGAACTGAGGAACCGAAGAGGAGAGAAGCCAAAGACATCTGCAATGACTGAACCACCAGTGAAGCCCTGCTGCAGCGTCTCACCACTTTTCTCCACACGACGAGAGGAGATCTTCATCTGAAAGAGCATTCTTCCCTTGAGCTGGTGGGGCCAACCAGTTTGCCAATCGCCTTCTTGGACCTGCCCTGGTCGAATCGCCAGTGCCCAGCACTTGGAGGCAGTATAGCCAGGCAGCCATCCACCCGGACCGCGATTTAAAGGAGCGTACCTTTTATTCGTTGGGCAGCACCGCGGCTGGTTTCATCCCTGGGTAGTGCAGTCACTCGAACCTTCCTCCATGAAGAGAGTCCCTCTTCCTCTGCTGGATCACCCAAATTGCAGGAACTACCAGGAACAACCGCCATCGCAGGAGCCTCTTCTTCATTTTAAGGAACTTTGTTCCGCCGGGCCTCCCTTTTCGTGCGGTAGCGCTAAAGGTGTTTTAAATCCTTTACCTACCTGTTGGGTTGGCCGCCCCTTTCGTCTAACATTGTCTTTCACCTTCTGCACCCACCTTTTCGAATCGTTAACCAAAGACTTGACTGCAGCTACAAGAACATTTTGCTCCTGGGCCCTCGCCCTATACCATTGACGCTGGCACAGGCCTATTGACTCTGCCTAAATTTGTTAGAACTGCCTTCTCTAGATTGCTTCTCGACTAGAACTGTGTTTGTGCACCTACTTCTTATAACCACCTTTTTCTTCTCACTTTTAAAACGTGTGAAGTGCCATTTTGCTCGGTTTTCATTTAAGTATTCTCTATGCTAAAGTACTGCCTTGCCTAAACCTGTTCACAAACCTATTGGGAAGTGTTGCTAAGGTGCCTAAGAAGATATTCCTGTATAACGTGTCCTTTCCCTCCCTTGTGAGAAATTGCTAGAGTGCCATTTGTGTTTGGTTTTCACTGTGTCGTTTTGCTCAGTTTTCACTCTTGCTCAAACTTGTCTACAATTTAACTAGGGAGTTGTGCCTACTTTTCTTGACTGATTTTAACTTGCTTTATTAACTGTGATTAATGTGTTGAACTAGAAGTGTGTAAAATAAATATATAATCTTTTTAATACAAAGCTTTGGTCAGTGTTTCCTTGTACCATAGCCCTGTAGTCCTATTGTATAAACCCTGAATACTGCTCCTCTCCCTCTTGAGATAAGTCTTACTGCTTAGCCACAGCTACCAACTAAATCTTTGTGGTACAGACTGATACCAAAGGGGATTTATTGCTCATACCTGTAGTCTTAATCTTCTGTAGTGCTCCCTAAGGGAACTGCACAGGATTCTGCCTAACATAGCATTAGGTAATTCTTCAGAGTTCGTTCCCTAACTTTCGAGTTCAACCCTAAGAAAAGTGGAGCCTTGTGCTCAACAGTACAGTTGTGTGTGAGACCGCATGATCACGCAGGGGAAGCATAAAGCGGGTCTTTTTAGGAGGGCTGTAGCAAGTCAGGAAGGGGCTTGTGGCAATGAAGAATTGGTTCCCAGTATTCGAGTATGCCCTGTCCTTGGTGGCAAAGCAGTGTTCAAATAGCGAAAATAGCTAGGGAGCGCAGGCTAACCCGGCCAATTTCGAATACCTTTAAAGGATACTCATGTGTTCAAGGGATCGATTGTGCCAGGGGACCACCTGTAAGTGATGCAAGTACTCACTGACTCTCGGCACAGTCCGGACCAAACTTCGCCACTTTAATCGAGGTCACTAGTAGGTTCGAGTCCGGCAGTTTTGCAGCGCTTCATGTCTCACCAGCCGAGAATTATCCTCCGAGACAGGACAGTTGCCTTTTCTCAGCCTCCGAAGGAGGTATGAAGAAAATTCTGGTGCAGTAGGCTTCAGGGCACAGGAGAGCAGAACAGCAGAGTATCTATAGCGACCGTCACCAATAGGTCGTGAAACAGGGATCGTGTATGCAGGCAGCATTACGCACTCTCCTAAGTCGGGACACAGAGGAACTAAGCCTGCAAAATTTGGTGGGAGAATGCACGGGACCACAAACGAGCGATGTCCCAAGTCTTGGGTCGGAACATGAGACGGCAGCAGTGCTGTGGGTTACCCTGAGGTAGAGCTGGACAGTATGCTTGATGGCCCAGGAACACATCTGAAGGGGCTCACTCGTGGGTAAGCAGAGTGTGCCGGGAGTAGTTGTTCCCACTACTCCAAAAGGGCGAAGTGCCTTGGCAGGCCTTCTTGATCGAAGGAGAAAGCAGGGGTCCGACAGGACAACAAAGGGTGAAGGGTGCCAAAACCTTCCAAAGCGTCTCTGGCGGTTTCAATAGTGTGTTTCTTCATGTAGGAGGCTTGGCTCCTTCTGTAGTTTGGTGAAAACACAGGTGATCGACCTGGAATGGATGCAGAGCCAATTATCTTATCCAAGATTAGCTTGGCACAAAAATCGAGGAACTGCAATAGAAGTTCTGCTCTCCTGCAAGCATCCCAGACGTGGACCAATCACAGCCCACAGTGGTCTCAGTCATTCAGGGACTCTAGACACCCTGGCACCAATAGTGTGGATTGGAACCAGACAGTCCTTGCCCGCTCCCTGGGCACACACACGTGACAGGGAGAAGCCTGCGAAAGAGAACGGTTTTTGTGGGAGGCTGCATGCCCAAATAAGGAAAACCTGGGTTACTCGACCTGGTTGAAGGCAAAGGACAAAATGGCCATGGGACAGAACAAAAGACTTTGTGGCTCTGCCATTTTCGGACCTGGCCACAGTCTTCAACCAAACGCAGTAAACACGGTTTGATTCAGTAAAAAGGAGTAAAACTCTACAAAAAGTAACTGCTGCCACCAGTTCGTCCCAGTTACACTCGTAAAATCACCAAAACATTCTTCGAGGGTGTCTAGCGCCAAAAAAAAAAAAAGGGACCCCAGCGCACTGTACTGGAAGGTACATTGTGCACTGTGAAAAAGTTACCAAGAATTGGCAACATAGTCAAAGACTAAGGGAAACATAGTTTCCCAGGGTGTCCAGTCAAAGGGTCGACAGTCAAAGGATCGACTCAATTTGGTCGAATTGCAATAGGGTTGAATGGTCAAAGGATCGAAATGCATTCATTTTGGTCGAAATAGATTCAAAAATACACTTTACAATGGTATGTATTTGATATTTTTTTATTATTATTGTTGATTTAATATTTAACATGTATTTGTTGTAATATTTGTAATTTCAACATTGTAAATATTTTCATAGGTAATATTTTAAATAAATATATTATTACTGTGCTTTTATTTACTAAATAATTAAATATAAGAAATATTTTGGGTCAAGGAAACATTTTTTAGATGAATGTATTACTTATTGAACACTAGATGGTGGTATTGTATTATTTTTCACATGCATAGTAACGTATAACTGTTTTATGTTTGTAACGTATGACGTATTACGTTTCGTACGTCGAAGAAGACACCATTGTTGAAGTCTTTTGCTTGCGTTTCGGATGCCTGTTGCTCGCGCTCCCACTTTTCATGGATTTTCAGATGGATTTTTTCTTTTTGTGGATTTTTTCTCCTGCTTGGATGCTTTTTTTACCGGATCGTGTCTTGGATTGTTTTGCTTGGATAACATGCTCATGGATTTGGGTTTTTGACTACAACGGATGGCCAATTTTTTTTGTTGAGGATTTCTGTTTTTCCTGTTTTTTTCTGCATGGATGGATTTCACTTTTATGGATTTTTTGGCTTGGAGTACGCGTTTTCGGATTTGGGTTTTTTCTCCAACGGATGGATTCAGCATGGAGTCGCTATTTGGATATGGTTTCCAGCAGTTGGTGCATGTTTTCGGTGCCTGGAGCTGGCGTTTTTTTTCGGTGAGTTTGCTTTTTTTTGTTATTAACATTTTAAATTGTATGCTACTGCTTCTAGGAATTGCATAGGTTCTGTACTTTCAAAATTGTTTACAATGCTTGTGATTCTTTCTTCATAGTCTCTGTATTTTTTTTGGTTGTTGGTTGGTTTTCCAGTGATAGTGTTTGTGATAGTTTTATTTCTTGTCTATTTTGTTCACATTTGAGACTGTTGATGAAGTGCCATAAGTTCGGGTTGTTGGTGTTGAATTCCTTATTTATCTTGCTGTGCCAACCTTCTTGTGCGTTGTTTGTTCTAGGCCAGTATTCTTTCACCTATGTATAGCAATTGCATATTTGTATTTCATATTTTCCCTTTCTTCTGGTCCCATGTCTTGTTAGTTGCCCAATCCACGTGCACTCCATATAGTCCATTAAATTACCTAATTGTTCCTCATGATTTGTGTAGTATTCAGATGCAATCAAAGTGTCATAATATTTAACAACCATGCCCTCTTTTACAAAAGCTAACACATATAATCTCTTGATCTGGTGCTGGAATCCTGTGTCCTCTATGTACATTGTCCGTAATCCTAATTTTTGAATTATTTTCCATAATGATTGTCCGAAATCAAAAAAACAGCCTTGAATATGTGTCTCTGGATATATTTTTGAAAAATGCTTTTATTTGTCCTTGTTCAAAATCCATGATTATTGTTTTTGGTTTTTTTTCCAGCAATGATTCTTTAAGTAATTTATATATACAGCTGTACAGTTCTTCCGATTTTCCTGGCATTAAAACGAAAATTAAAGGTATCACTGTCCCATTAATTGTCCCATGAATGCTGTAAAACTGAAGAAATGGTGCTGGACAGGTTTTAAATGTAGCGTCTCCATGCCAAGTGTTTGAATCCCCCAAGTGTGTTATATTTTGAAAAGTTGTAAAAATTAACATTTTCTCACTATTTACTTCTAATGATTTCCACAGAAATTACTCTCCCTTTTCTGTTTTTTGTAATACGTCTGGTACAATCATGTTCACATAACTTTGTGGTGCTATGGGTAAGTTTTCTTTGCGTTGTTTTTGTCTGTTTACATTCCGTTTCACTAATTTCGTATTTGGCATTTGCGCTGTTACATGCAGTGGTAACCTCTCATAAGCTTTGGCTACGAGTGAACTTGTTGCTTCATTTTTATTCATTTCTACATTTTGTTTCAATTCATTAAGCGTATTCTTTATTAAAACTGTCGTATTGTCCGGCATATGGTTATGCTCACCAGTTAAACGTATGTTTTGTCCTTCAGTTATTGCTCTGCGGTTGCATTTAATTTTATTGTACTCCTTACATTTCCAATAGCTTTTTTCATTTCTTGTGCATTCCTTGTTGTACATATATCCTTCATATGACAATTGTGAAGCGCCCATTTGCGATTTTATGAATTCCATTTCTTTATCGATTTGTATCTGAAATATTCAATTTTATAAATTAATTCACCCACTCTGCTATTATTGTTGGCAAACGAGTGTGCAGTTAAAGTATCTTTTCATTAATGCTGAAAGTTATGATATGGAATATTTTAATGGCGAAAAAACGATCGAATTTCTTATTTTTTTATTTATATTTTTTTTGTGGGGCGTTCGCATTTATAAAAAAAGATTAAAAAAAAATGGGGGGCTGGGGGGGAACACCCCCATTTCTAATATAAAACTGAGTGAACGACTCTTTAATTCGCTTATTTAGTGTGTGTAACTTACCGTTTTTCCAGTCACGTATACTCTGTTCACTCGGTTGTTTTGGTCAGCTGCTCTCCCTGTCACTTTCCTGACGCACTGACAGTTTGTTTTCAACCGTCAGCTGTGTTTATTGGTCTAATACAAGGTGCTTTACTCTTCATTTACTATCATGTCCTTTGACCCTTTTTTATTTTCATTGCTATTTCAATGGGCTTGCACTTTCTTTCGATCAAATGACCTGTGTATATTATTTGTGTGGTTTGTTGACCCTTTGACTTTCGATCCTTTGGTTTTGACCCTTTTGCCTTTCGATCCTTTGTTTTCGATCCTTTGACCTATAACCGGTTCCAAGTACTGACATTCTGAAGGACGTGTCAGTTTGCCCATAACAACTCAGCAAGCAATAGCCCAGGGGAGTTCAGCTGAAGGCTGGGCTCCACTGGAAAAAGTCAGGTTAGGATAGCCAAACCAAAGTTTGGGGGGTCCATAAATGGAGGGAAAATTGCACATGCATGTAATCTTTCCAAACACTCGCCCCTCCCAGACTAAGGACAGGGGGAACTAATCCACCCCTGGATAGGCCTCATGTTCAGGTCTGTTAAACATTCTGGACAACCCATTAGCATTGCTATGTTAGACACCTGGCCTGTGCTCAATGGTGAATTCAAACCCTTGCAGGCGAATGGACCACCTGAGCAACTTTGGATTCTCTCCCTTCACGTTCATTATCCACTTTAAGGGCTTATGGTCAGTTTGCACAGTGAAGTGGGTCCCGTAGAGGTAGGGCCTCAGCTTCTTTAGCACCCACACGACAGAGAAACATTCTTTCTCCACAGTGGACCACCTGGGCTCTCTGTCCTTAAGTGAGCGACTAATTAATCCAATTGGTTGTTCTGTGCCTTTCTCATCTATCTGTGATAGTACAGCACCTATCCCAGCGTCAGAGGCATCTATCTGCACAATAAAAGCACGTTTGTAGTCAGGGGGCCCTGAGAACAGGGGCCTGGCACATGGAGTCTTTTAAGCCATTGAAGGCCTTCTCACATTCCTGACACCAAGCAACCTTCTTAGGCTTCTTTGGAGTGGTGAGAGCGGTCAGAGGAGCAGCTATGGTGCCATAGGATGCCATGAAATTTTGGTATTACCAAGTGAGTCCTAAGAAGGCTCTCACTTAGGTTTGTGTAATGGGGGCAGGCCAGTATTGCTTCCACTTTACTGGGTAGAGGCTGAATCCTCCCTCCACCTACTTCATGTCCAAGGTAGACCACTGATCCTTGACCAATCTGGCACTTGCTGCCTTTATGGTCACGTGGGCATTCTGAAGAGCCTGTAAAACAATTCTGAGGTGATCCACATGTTCCCCCCCAGGCGGCACTGACTGCTATATCATCTACATATGCTAAGCAGAAATCATCCATCTCATTTAGAACATGGTTCACAAGCCTCTGAAAAGTGGCAGGTGCATTTTTCAATCCAAAGGGCATTACCCTGAACTGGTAAAGGCCTTCTGGAGTTCAGAATGCTATCTTCTCCTTGGCATGCTCTGCCAAGGCTTTTTCCAATAGCCAGCAGTGAGGTTGAATTTGCTGAGGTACTTGGAGGCACCCAAGGTACCCACCAGCTCATCAGTTCTAAGTAGGCGGGAGCATCTGTCTTGGTAACAGCATTCGGAGCCTGGTAATCCACACAGAACCTTAGTTCAGAGGTACCAGCTTTTGGCACTAAGACCACTGGACTGGACCAGGGGCTACTGGAGGGCTCAATCACCCCAAGATCCAACATCTTGTTGACCACCGCCTTGATGTAGGATCTCACCTTGTGTGACATCCTGTAACCCCTACTCTTAGTAGGTACACTATCCCTAGTATCTATCTCATGTTTGCACTAAGGTGTCACATCTGGAGTAAGTGAGAACAAGGAGGAGAACTGCTTCAGCAAAGTTCTCACTTCCCCTTATTGGTCTGAGGTCAGGTGAGGTGCCACATGGACACCCTCAATGGAGCCATCTGAAGGACCATTCTGGAATAAGTCAGGGAGAGGTTCTGATTCCTCCTCTTCCAGATTTGATGCCAGCAGCAGTGCAGCTATTTCAACCCTAGCGATGAAAGCCCTCAGCCTATTT
This sequence comes from Ambystoma mexicanum, assembly GCF_040938575.1. NCBI lineage: Eukaryota > Metazoa > Chordata > Amphibia > Caudata > Ambystomatidae > Ambystoma > Ambystoma mexicanum. The sequence goes on from NC_090937.1 coordinate 187,665,214, forward strand.
ATGTGAAAACCTTTAAGGGCCTGTCCAGGCCTTCTAAGGTCCACCAAAGAGAGGACCTAACCCAGCTGCTCCACACCCGTGTAAGGGCCTGACCATTTATCCTGTAGGGCTCAGGGCCTTATGGGATTTATGATCAGGACTTTGTGACTTGGGATAAAGTGGACAAGTGAAGCTTTCTGGTCATACCAATGTTTGACCAAGGCCTGACCAGCCTTCAGCTTGTCACTGGCCTGAGCCTTCAGTAGGACCATCCTCTTCCTTAAACCCCACACATAGTCCACTACATTGGTAGTGACAGGAGGAATGGGGAACTACGACCCTTCCTTGACTATCGCCAGTGTGCCCCTCACACGGTAACCAAAAAGAAGCTCAAAGGGGCTGAAGACAAACCCCTCTTGAGGTACCTATCTGTAAGCAAAGAGTAAGCACGGTAACAGGCAATCCCATTTTCTCCTTTGAATTTCTTCCCGAGCCCCAATCATGCGTTTGAGAGTTCTATTAAACCTCTCAACTAAGCCATTTGTTTGTGGATGATAAGCTGATGAAAACTTATAAGTGACTCCACACTCCTGGCTTGCATATACTTAGACATAAAGTTGCTGCCTCTGTCAGACACAATTCTTTAGAGAAACCAACCCTAGTAAATATGCCACGTAAAGCTTTAGCAACTGACTTGGCAGTCACTGTCTCCATGGGATGGCTTTAGGATATTTGGTGCCATGTTCATCCAGCACCAAGATAAACCTATTGCCAGATGATGTTTGATGGTCAAGGGGACCAACAATGTCGATCCATACCCTTTCAAAGGGCACTCCCACAACAGGGAGTGGCACCAAGGGAGCCTGGAATGTTGAGCCACTCTTCCCAGAGATCAGGAAAGTGGTACACCTCCTGCAATTACTTTCTACTTGTACCCCCATCTTGGGCCAGTGGAAGTGCATGGATAACCTTTGCTTGGTTCTCTTGATCCCAAGGTGACCAGCAAGGGGGACTTCATGCACCAGTTGCAGGAGGAAGGTCTGACTTGAAGGGGGACCACCAACCTCCTATGGACTCCTTCAGTAGACTGTGTGTGCTCACTGTACATTAGCCCACCTTCCCAATAAATCCTATGCTTCCCAGGAGGTTCACCCTCAAGCTGGGAGCAGGCCTGTCTCCCCAGGCCTTCCAGAAACAGGTACTCATGTTGGCCCTTGCTAAACTCTTCCTTATCAGGACCACCTTCAACCAATAAAGTTTGGAGATCAGGATTGTCACGGGCGTTGAGTATTTCAGGCAGCACCTCCTCTCCTCGTCAGGTTGAGGTGCTTGGCCAACTACCTCCAGGTGTTCTGACTTGAGTGTCGTGTAGACCGATGAGACCTCCGTCCCCAAGTGACGCACAGGGGAACTAAATAGAAACCCGCTGTACGACCTTTGAGACCACAGGTGAGAGATGTCTTCTCGGATCCACGGAGCCTCTAGGAACACCGATGCTGCTGTCAAGAGGGAATGAGGTTAAGCACCAGGCAAGCACAATACAATAAGGAAAACAAGTAACTAAAGTGTCTTACCTATCTGGTGTAATGGAGACCCAGGTGACCTAGTAGGGAGGTTCGAGGCTCATTAGATGCGGCGGTCCCTGGAATGGTAGAACCGCAGGTTCAGCGTGGATGAAGAGTAGCCACCTGTGGGAGTCAGGGCTGGACTTGAATCCCCAGTAGGGAAAAGGCGTAGAAGATCAGCAAGGTACCAAGGGATGATCCAAAGACAAGTCGAGGTGCAGTCCAAATATCCGGCAACAGGTAAAGAGTTCCAAGCAAAAGTACCAAGGGGTGTCCGAGGGAGTCCGTGATAGATTTCCGTGGTCAAGGTAAACAAGGAGCAAGTTGTAACGCCAAACAGTGTCCGAAGCCAGCTGAGAAGCAATGAGCGTTCTGTCTCTCAGTACTTTATACTGATCGCCCCTGGGTCACGTGACTTCTCTGGATCATGTGACGTCCACCAAGATCACATGGGGAACGCCGTAGTGTATCACGTGACTGGCGTGAGGACTTGAGGCCGCCCTTTCTGCTATACGTTCTCCAAGGCAGTTGCCAATGCAGAAAGGGTTGCAATCGAGCCCGTACACTGGTACGGAGTTTTCGGTTCTGTGGGTTCACCGAATCACTTGAGCCTCGAAGCTTGGGAGGAGGTGTTGGGGGAATGTGGGCAGTGTTCTGATGTGTCGTGGCCTGGTGTGCAGAGGATCGCCTAACATAGCCCCCCCCCAACGGCCCACGACCCCGTGGGCAGGACGGATGATCCCTATGGAAGCGGGCAACCAACCGCGGGGCGTTCAAATCAGACGCGGAAACCCACGAACGCTCCTCCGGGCCGTAACCCGTCCAATCCACCAGATACTGGAGTCTACCCCTAAACCACCTAGAACCCAAAATGGCCGACACCTCAAAAACATCAGGAGAGGTCAAGGACACCGGCGCAACAGGGGTACGAAGACGGACTGAGTCGGGACAGGGTTTGAGGAGGGAGACATGAAACACAGGATGGATACGCCAAGAGCTGGGGAGTACTAAACGGAAAGCCACCGGATTAACAACCTGTGAGATCACATACGGACCGACAAAGCGAGGCAGCAACTTCCGGCAACCCACTAGTCGAAGATGCCGGGAAGATAACCAGACCCTAGAACCCACCACCAGAGGGGGAGCAGCACGACGCTTGCCATCCACACGGGCCTTCATGGAGGCCTTTGCTTCAGTGAGATGAACCACTGTACTTGCATGAATAGCCGAAAGATCCCTAAGACATGTCGTGGCCGCAGGATTCAAAGAACCAGAGGCATCAGGGACCGGCAAAACCTTGGGATGTTGACCATAGAGGGCGTAAAAAGGAGAATAACCAGTAGCTGAATGAGCCGCGTTGTTATACGCGAACTCCGCAAGCCGCAAAACGGCCAACCAAGAGGACTGATGTTGCAATATGAGGCAACGAAGGTATTGTTCCATCGATTGATTCGTCCTTTCGGTCTGGCCATCGGTCTCCGGATGATAGGCCGAAGAATACCTCGTATCGATGCCCAACAGTTTCGTCAAGGACCTCCAAAACCGAGAGGTGAACTGTGAACCTCGATCGGAAACAATGACCGAAGGGAGGCCGAATAACATAAACACATGTTCAAAAAACAAGTCCGCCAAGACAGGGGCCGAAGGGATACCCCTACAAGGAACAAAACGGGCCATTTTAGTGAACGTGTCCACCACTACCCAGACGGTGTCAAAGCCTTTGGACTTGGGGAGATCGGTAACGAAATCCATTGTTAACGTATGCCAGGGCCTGGGAGGTACCGGAAGTGGAAGCAACAATCCAACCGGTCGACCCCTTTGATGTTTAGCCTGAGCACATACCGCACAAGATCTGACATAACACTCTACATCGCGCTTCATAGAAGGCCACCAACACCAACGCTTGAGAAGATCTAAAGTGCGCTCTTGTCCGGGATGGGCATTAAAGGGAGCGTCATGAGACCACTCAAGGGCTAGGTTACGTGTATCAGGTGTAGGAAGAAACAGGCGTTCATGTACGAAAGGTAGACCATCAGAATATACAGGATCCCATTCTCGCAACTGGTCAGAATGATTGCTAGTCCAGGACCGGACCGAATCTAATAGTGACAATGAGGGTGTACAGAGACAAATCACATGGCTTTTACCGAGAACAGTGTCGGGGAATGTAGGCAACTGGACCCCACCCGGAGAACGTGACAAGGCATCCGCCTTCCCATGTGAAGTGCCAGGACGGTGCATGATATGGAAATCAAAGGCGGAAAAGAAAAGATGCCATCGGACCTGTCTGCTATTGATGCATTTCAAAGAAGCCAGATCCTGTAGGTTCCGATGATCGGAGTATACCGTGACGGGATGTCTAGCCCCCAGAAGATGATGACGCCAGACACGGAAAGCATCCATGACAGCCAAGAGTTCTTTCTCCGTGACGGTATAATGAGACTCAGTACTGGAAAACTTACGGGAATGATATGCAACTGGATGTAATTTGCCTGTATTTGGACATGTTTGTGATAATACCGCACCGAGGGCAAAGGAAGAGGCATCCGCCTCAACTATGAACGGAAGATCAGGATTAGGATGTTGGAGTACCGGTGCGGTAGTAAAGGCGGTTTTCAAAGCCTCAAAAGCCTCCTGCTGTTCTCTCTGCCATTGATAAGATACCTGAGGACTAGTCAGGGCCGTAAGCGGGGCTACAATTGTGGAAAAGGAAGAAATGAAACGTCTGTAAAAGTTGGCGAACCCTAAAAAAGCCTGCAAGGATTTGAGTGTACGAGGTACTGGCCAATCTAATACTGCTTTGACCTTAGATTCATTCATGGATAACGCCCCAGGGGTGATGTGAAAACCCAAAAACTCGACAGTTGTCTTATGGAACTGACATTTCTCAGGTTTGGCAAACAAGGAATGTTCTCTCAAACGGGTCAATATTTCTCGGACATGAATCACGTGTTCATCAAGGTCACGAGAAAAGATTAGGATATCGTCCAAGTACACAACCATATATACATCCAATATATCCCTGAATATGTCGTTCATGAATCGTTGGAAAGTGGCCGGGGCGTTACATAGGCCAAAGGGCATGACCAGATATTCGTACAAGCCATACCGAGTGCAGAAAGCGGTCTTCCACTCGTCTCCCTCGCGGACGCGTACTAAGTTGTATGCGCCGCGTAGGTCGAGCTTAGTGAAAACGGAAGCGTGTGTTAAATGGTCTAGAAGTGGAGTGATTAACGGGATGGGATACCTATCCTTTTTAGTGATAGCGTTAAGACGCCGATAATCTACACAAGGGCGTAAATCCCCCTCCTTCTTAGGTACAAAGAAGATAGGACTTGCCGCGGGTGAAGTGGAGGGGCGGATGTGTCCTAGTCGCAGGGCGTTCTGTACATAGTCTTTCAACGCCAGTTCCTCCGAAGGGGACAAAGAATAGATCCTGCCCGAAGGAATATTGGAATCGGGAAGCAGTTCGATTGGGCAGTCATATGGTCTGTGTGGAGGGAGTACCTCAGACGAGCCCCGGTCGAACACTGACTCGAATTCTCTGTATTCTGGCGGAATCCCAGATACCAACCCCCCAACAGTATGTGTATGCACAAGCTCCGGATCGTCGACAGTCAGTGCGAGTTGGGCTAAGGCCCCCAAGGCCCGGGAAGGTGTGTCAGGGGCTTGATGGACCGGAAGACAATAATTCTGACAGATATCAGACTCAAAGACTACAGTACCTGACTGCCAATTGATCAACGGATTATGTTCATGTAACCATGGAATCCCTAGGATGATGCCGAATTGGGGTGTGGTGATCAAATCAAAACTCAGGGTTTCGGTGTGTACTTCTTGTATGGTTAACAAGAGGGGTGCGGTTTGCTGTTTGACAGGACCAGAAACCAGTGCAGAGCCGTCCACGGCTTGGACATGTTCCGGTCGTGTTTTCACCACTAAAGGTAGGTTGAGGGAATGGGCCAAATCAATATCTATGTAATTACCAGTGGCACCTGAATCAATAATGATATTGACTGCATGAAGAAGGCCTGTAGAGGGACATAGGGTAGCCTTTACAGAAATGGGTTGAACACGAGTAAAGGCAAGGGAGGTACCCGGAGAAGATGACGGAACACTCGACCTGTTCTCCGGTTCTAAGGTCGAGCCGTCCGAAAAACCTGACTCTTCCTGGGCCGTCGAGGACACTCTTTCACGAAATGTCCAGTGGTACCACAATAAAAGCATGCATTATCCACCCTTCTACGTTCTCTCTCAGATGTTGTAATAGGACTACGTAACCCTCCCACTTGCATAGGTTCTTCGGTACTGGAAGCAGGAGTGCCAACAAGAGTGGGAGAGGAAGTGGCCCCCAATTCAGCTCTACGCTCCGATCGTCGTGCATCTACCTGCAAGACCAGATCAACCAATTCCTGATACTGAGTAGGCATAGAAGGGATCACTGCTAGTGCATCTTTCATGGTGTTACTCAACCCCCTATAGAAAACCACCGCCCTCTTGTTTTCTGGCCATGATGTTTCCGCAACTAGCTGATTGAATCGGGTGATGTAATCTATCAGAGACCTTTTACCCTGAGTCAATTCCAACAACTCCAAATCCCTAGACTGTACCTTGTGTCGGGTATCGAATACTCGGGCCATTTCTAGGACCAGCAAATCAAAGTCGTAGAGAACTGGGCTGTTGTTCTCTAACAGGGGATTAGCCCAAGCGGCTGCTGTTCCGGCCAAATGGGAAAGGGCGAAGGCAGCTTTAGCAGTGGTGGTGGAAAAAGCCAAAGGTCTGCATAGGAAATGTAACTTGCACTGATTAATAAAGGTTCTGAACTTCTTGGGATCCCCTTGATAGCGTTCAGGAGCAGCTAGGGGGGAAGGGGTTGGAAGTATCATCGGAGTTGGGACTACAGGAGCAATAACAGGAGAGGGCGTAGTGGAGGAGCTGGCATCGCCAAACTCAGGGTCTGCAGGAAGGGAATGTTGAACACTTTGTATGGAATCTAACCTTTGATGGATCACAGCGTTTGCGGCGGCCATATCTGCCCTTAATATTGTAATTGCCTGAACCAAAGCAGCTATGGGTTCATCCGTGGATCCCTGCATCGTCTGACACGACTATACGGCTTCTCAGTCTGTTCTGACTTGAGTGTCGTGTAGACCGATGAGACCTCCGTCCCCAAGTGACGCACAGGGGAACTAAATAGAAACCCGCTGTACGACCTTTGAGACCACAGGTGAGAGATGTCTTCTCGGATCCACGGAGCCTCTAGGAACACCGATGCTGCTGTCAAGAGGGAATGAGGTTAAGCACCAGGCAAGCACAATACAATAAGGAAAACAAGTAACTAAAGTGTCTTACCTATCTGGTGTAATGGAGACCCAGGTGACCTAGTAGGGAGGTTCGAGGCTCATTAGATGCGGCGGTCCCTGGAATGGTAGAACCGCAGGTTCAGCGTGGATGAAGAGTAGCCACCTGTGGGAGTCAGGGCTGGACTTGAATCCCCAGTAGGGAAAAGGCGTAGAAGATCAGCAAGGTACCAAGGGATGATCCAAAGACAAGTCGAGGTGCAGTCCAAATATCCGGCAACAGGTAAAGAGTTCCAAGCAAAAGTACCAAGGGGTGTCCGAGGGAGTCCGTGATAGATTTCCGTGGTCAAGGTAAACAAGGAGCAAGTTGTAACGCCAAACAGTGTCCGAAGCCAGCTGAGAAGCAATGAGCGTTCTGTCTCTCAGTACTTTATACTGATCGCCCCTGGGTCACGTGACTTCTCTGGATCATGTGACGTCCACCAAGATCACATGGGGAACGCCGTAGTGTATCACGTGACTGGCGTGAGGACTTGAGGCCGCCCTTTCTGCTATACGTTCTCCAAGGCAGTTGCCAATGCAGAAAGGGTTGCAATCGAGCCCGTACACTGGTACGGAGTTTTCGGTTCTGTGGGTTCACCGAATCACTTGAGCCTCGAAGCTTGGGAGGAGGTGTTGGGGGAATGTGGGCAGTGTTCTGATGTGTCGTGGCCTGGTGTGCAGAGGATCGCCTAACACCAGGTAATATTGGGGGGGGAATATTCTCTTTCCCTATTTTTGTTTTTCTGACTCCCTTAGCCTTGGCTTTGGTTCAGCCTTGGACTTGGCCAGGGCTGCTCTTGTTTGTGACCTTGTGCATGGTCTCTTTGCTGTATCCACCACAAGATCTAGGTCTCTGTGGTCATTTCCCAGCATGACTTTTCCAGAGACTTGGCGCTGTACACTCACAGGAATCCTTACTACTGTAACATTTAGAGTCAGATTTACAGGCATTACTGGGAACTTGAGAGGGGGGTCATCAGCTAACTTAGTGGGCATCAGGGGTGCTCTGGCAAGCTCCTCCTGGTTGACCAGTGTGGCATCCACCACAGTTCTGCTGGCTCCACTATCCCTAAGGGCAGGAGTGTCTACTCCATTGATTAGCACACTGTATTTGAAGTAGTGCTTTGTGTTGTCAGGCATCCTAGCCTAAGCCTCTGAAACTCTTGGCTCCCAGGAACCCAGGGAAACTAAGACTAACTCAGACTATATCCCACTGAGGAGAAGGATGGCCCTGTGATCATTTCTTCCTCCTCATAGGAGGGGAAGGCCAGACTCACAGAGTGGAACCCCAAGGTTTTGACCTTACATCTGGGGTCCCCCTTCACATGGTCACTTGCTCCACAAGCCACACAAGATACACTGGGTCTGTGTACATAGGGAGGCTTACAGCAACCTGAGCTATGCTTGTGAGGGTTACTCCCCCTACTCTGACTGTTCTCAGGTGATTTACCCTTTTTAACCTGTTTGGGGCCCTTTTGAGAGGAGGATTTATCAGATTCTCCCACCGTCCTTATCCTTGTGCCTTTTCCCCTCCACCTGCTTACCAGAAGCAGGCTTGTCCTTAAGGGAAACTCTGTGAAAGACCCATACATCTGCTGCAATAGCTAATGTCTTAGGATATATCTCCTCAGAGTCAGCCAAGTGCTGCTTAAGCTCAGGGGAACAAGAAGCAAAAGTATGTTCAAGCATGACTAAATACATTATACCCTCAAAGGTGGTGACCTTGTGTCCGCCCACCCAACAATTCACGTTTTTAAAAGAATCGGCAACATAAGAAATCCAAGTATTACCTTCTTTCTTCTTGTATTCTCTGAAACGTTTCAAGTATTGGGCAGGAGTCTTCCCAAACTTTAAAACCAGATTTTGCTTCAATTTTGCAAAGTCTTTTCTGTCAGCCTTTGAGATATCCATAATAGCACTGCAGCCAGAATGGGGAAGTCGACTGAGCAACCATGCAATCTTATCAGCAGCCACTACTTCTTGTACCTCACATTCATACTCAAATGCAGTCAACCAATCCATGATATCATTCTTGTCATCCTAGACAATAAGCAGATCTTTTGGAAATCTTGGATGAGAGGAGGGGCCAGAGCTATTACCAGACCCTCTAGTGTATCCATTGGTGCTCTGCAATCTATCAAACTCCAATTCGTGGTCCCTGTCCTTCTGCTTCTCCGACCTCTCCAAATCCAGCTTAGCCATGCGGAATTCAAGCTCCCTCTGCTTGAAACGGAGCTCTTGCTTCTTGAATTCCAGCATGGCCTCAGCCCCAGAGTCGGTCATTGGAACAGAGAACACATTATCATCATCATCATCATCATGGCGTCTTTCTATGGTAGCACTAGTTAACACGTTACTGGTAATTGGCATAGCCCAGGTACCCTCTGCACATAAGAAGGCAAAGCCAGAATCCACATTTCTTGCTAATCTGTGATGCTTTGCAAAGTGCAGTGAGCAAGAAGCGATGGCTGCAGACTCTCAAAGTGGGTAAAAACCACTAAACAGGTTATCATGCCATGTTCTTTCTAGAGAGGGGCGCTTGCTACCTTTTTTGTATTTTTACAAGGAACTAGGGGTTGGTCACCCTAAGTTACCTGGGGCAACCCAGACGTGGACCCCTCACTCACTGTGCTCAGAGAGCCACAGCTCCACCTCACTGATGAGGCCCAACAAGACTGAAACACATTTCTGGGGTTGCTGTTGGTACTCTTGTTCAAAGGAGGTTTTGCCTGGCATTTCAGTGCTGCATTGCCCCTGTGGGCGGGACAAAGACTGATATGCAAATGACTATTCCTCCTTTGTGAAAAGTACAATGAGCGATGGCCGCGGACTCTCAAAGTGGGTCAAAACCACTGAACAGGTTATCATGCCATGTTTTTCTTAGAGAGGGGCGCCTGCTACCTTTTTTGCATTTCAGATTTAGTACCAGTGGCCGAAAGGCCCCTTTTGGTACAAATTTTTTTAGTGTCTCAGATCTATAGGCACTCAAAGCAATGTCCGTACTTGCTTCCATATTATAAGTAAAGGCATGTGCCTTACAGTTAACTTTAACCTAAGAACCCTGTTTCTCTTGTGTAAGTGTAACCTGGGTACATTACCAGTGTGCAACACTGGGTACCTCCGATCTTATCCCACCGCTGTACACCAATTTGTTAAGATGGATTTCTAAACTATGACCTGGTGGACAGAAGTTTAGGAGACCACGCTCAAAACTGAGGAACCTTCAGGACAAGCCAGACCAATTTAGGTAGCTTGGCAGGTGATCAAGATTAAGTCTCAGGAGGGGTGAGAGTGATCGGAAGCCCTCAATAAGCACACACAACAACAAACCACAAATTACTCTTACAAAGTGTTTATGAAAAATATATATACATTTATTTTTGGCTGGACCAAATAAACACAAGTAACTTTAGCAATGAGAAAACAGTTATCACACAAATCCTTAAACTATACAATATATATATATTACGTTTCCTAATGCACTACAGTGGTAAAATCTAGCCACAACCTGTAAAGAGAGGGATGAGTTAACAAAGTTATATCATTAGGTAATTCTTCTGAGTTAATTTACTAACTTTGGAGATCAACCCTAAGAAGATTGGAGCCTTGTGCTCAACAGTACAGTTGTGCGTAAAAACGCATGATCACGCAGGTGAAGCAAAAAGCAGGTCTTCTTGGGAGGGCTGTAGCAAGTTATGAAGGGGCTTGAGGCATTGAAGAATTGGTTCCCACTATTCGAGTATGCCCTGTCCTTGGTGCCAAAGCAGTGTTCAAATGGCGAGAATAGCTAGGGAGCGCAGGCTAACCCAGCCAAGTTCGAATACCTTTAAGGGATACTCGTGCGTAAAAGGAATCGGTTGTGCCATGGGGCCACCGGTAAGTGATGCAAGTACTCACCGACCCTCGGCACAGTCCAGATAAACGTTGCCAGTTTAGTCGAGGTCACTAGTAGGTTCAAGTCCTACAGTTTTGCGGTGCTCCGGCTCTCAGCGGCTGCGGTAGAGAACGTCCGTCCGTGACGGGACAGTTGCCTTTTCTCAGCTTCCGAAGGAGGTATGAAGAAAATTCTGGTGCAACAGGCTTCAGGGCACAGGAGAGCAGAACAGCAGGGGATCTATAGTGACCGTCAACAACAGGTAGTGACGTGGGAATTGTGGATGCGGGCAGCGTTACACACTCTCCTAAATCGTGACCCAGAGGAGCAAGGCCTGCCAAATTTGGCAGGGGAATGCACGGGACCACAAACAAGCAATGTCCCAAGTCTCCAGTCGGAACTCGAGACAGTGGCAGTGCTGCGGCTTACCCTGATATAGAGCTGCACAGGTCACTGGATGGCCCAGGAACACTTCCAAAGGGGCTTGTTTGGTGGATAAGCAGAGGGCGCCGGGAGTTGTTGTTCCCACGACTCCAAAGGGGTGCAGCACCTTGGCAGGCCTTCTTGATCAAAGAAGAAGGTAGGGGTCCGACGGGTCAACAAAAGGTGAAGGGTGCCAAAACCTTCCAAAGCGTCTCAGTGGTTTCACAAGTCTGTTTCTTCATGTAGGAGGCTCAGGTCCTTCTGTATTTCGGTGAGAATACAGGTGATCAACCTGGAATGGATGCAGAGCCCCTTCTCTTATCGTGACCAATAGAAGATCTGCTCTCTTGCAGGCATCCCAGACGTGGACCAATCATGATCCACGGTGGTCTCAGTCATTAAGGTATTAAGGTACATTGTGCACTGTTAAAAAGTTACCAGGATTTGGCAACATAGTCAAAGACTAACGGAAACATAATTTCCCAGGACTGACAGTCTGAAGGACGTGTCAGTTTCCCCATAACAAGTGAGCAAAAGCCCAGGGGAGTTCAACTGAAGGCTGTACTCCACTGGAAAAAGTCAGGTTAGGATAGCCAAACAAAAGCAAAAAGGTTTGGGGGGTCTTTCCTAACAGTTGGTGGCCTAGAAAGTCCTTGAATCGTGGATTTCACTGGTCTCTGGCTCTTCCGGGCATGAGGTGGTTGGTGAACTGGGTTCCTGCTGGCTTTGTTAGTTGTTGTGTGTGTCTGATTCCTGTGGATTCTTTCAGCTTTAAGTCTCAGCAGAGGACAGCATACAATGGAAAGTGCAGGCACACATATACATAAACACAGGCCCAGGCCTGAAATTATGACAGGAGCCTTCAGTAGGTTAAACCTCCTTTATTCCGTCCCTGCAGCGAACTGCCATTTCCCCGGCTCGATACTGTTCATGTGTGAACATCGTGCATGCTTATTGGTTCGTACAACGGAGTTCCGAGGCTCTGTTAACTGTGCCCTCTCCAGCCCACTACAGTGTGGTTGATGGTCTTTTCCCAAAGAAAGAGAGAACGTGGGGCCCACTTTCTCAAAGACCTGCATCATTTTGATATAAACCTCTTCCCACTTTTCCTCTAACACGGATTTAGACGCGAAACGTACCTGTCTTTCTGGGCATGAGTTTTCAGACAAATATCTCCTCCTTCTCTGCTTCTTCTTTGATGAGGAAGAAGAGGAATCATGGGAGTCGCCTCGACTGTAATCTTTTACAGTGTTTTTGCAACCATTTTTTCTCTTTGTCTGGTGTTTTATCAGCCATGGAGCTCTTTTCGTCAGGTCTGTGCTTCGAAGGTGTCGTACTTGGGGACCTTGAAGATGAGCAACCTAGGCCCAATTTGGAGGGCCTCTCTTTTAAGGATTTAGGTGTCATAAATTGACACAGGATAATAATACAGGGCGCCTGGCAGTGTCCTGATATGCCCAGGAGGGTAAATATAATATAAGACAAAGAATGAGATGGGAGAAACCACACAGTAGGGATTAAAGATTAATAATTTAATCTCAAAATGCTAGTGATGATACAAAAAACAACCAATTCAATTATTTGAAGTTAACAGAAAAACTGACAGATTTTGGCTTAGCAATTAGCGGTACTTCTGTGTACCTCCCTCTTAGGTGTGGAGGGTATTAGCCTAATACAAGGTGCAAAATCTCTTGAGAATAGTTTTGACCTTTGGTTGACATACAAGAGTGAATGCTACCCAGAGCCATTGTTGGTCTGAGGGTATTGTCATAAAAAACACAACAACAAGTGTGGACGGGAAGATGTGTGATGAAGTTGTGTCATGGATCGACACTGTAGTGTTTTGGCCATGTGGTACGTGCAGCAAGGGGGTCCTATTGCCAGAATTGGAAGTGGAAAGGGATCAGAAACAGAAGATTTGTGTTAATAGTGGGAAACTTAGATTGTTATCTTGTATGCATGTTGAATGTCTATGCACCTTAAGGAACTGAATGCTCTTCTTAATAAAATGATACCTGCGGCTCATTATGCTGTGGGTGGGTGATTTGATTTGTGCATTGGATGGGTTGCTAGATGGGTTGAAAACATATCTGGGTAGTAGGAGCCCTGCCAGGAGATCTCTGAAGAAAGTGTCACATTTATTAAATTTAGTAAGAGTTTGGGTGGTTACAACACCCCACAGTGCACACATTCTGCTTTTATTCTCACTGTCAAGCATTACACTCACTTATATATTACATGTATATGAGTGAACCATATTTTCGTAGATGTGGAGAGTTGGGCTAATTGCCAAGGGTCATGTTCGTTCACTTGCTGTAGGCAGGAAGCATTATTTGGCAGAGGACTTGCTCAGACAGTGCCTTAATGGTGACTGAAAATTGAGGTGCTAGGTGACTTAGCCTACCGAGATAGTACGAGGAAGGAGATAAGTTACTTTGTAATGCATTTGGGTTCCACTGATTCCAGAGCTTCTGAATGGGAGGTAGTTAATGTGGTTATAATATGCTTTTGTGTGGTAAAGCAATATGAAAAGAAGCCGGTGTTACAGGCACAGTTGAGCTGTCTGGAGTCCATTATTCAAGGATAAGATGAACAAGTTAATTACCCATGGTAATGTTCTTTCGAGTGGATGTTCCTCCCACGTATTCCTCATCTTATGATATTTCTATATTCAGCTTCAGCTGCCTCAGAACTATTTTCCAGCATAGGGCGCTGCGCGTCGATGTCGGTCGACTCGATGTCCCTCGGAGGTCTTCATCTCGATGTCGACGTCATCGATGGTATAAAGCTCGCGCAGCGACCGCTGGCTTCAGTTCCGTTTTTAAAAGCATTTATAGGATAACCTACACACGACAGTTACTTCTTCTGAAAGAGTGAAGCCTGCAATCACATGGAAAATTCTACTGCAGGCCAGGTTGGGACGGGCAATGAGGAATACGTGGGAGGAACATCCGTTCAAAAGCCAGTTACCATGGGTAAGTAACCTGTTCTTCGAATGGATTGTGTCTTCCAACGTATTCCTCATCTTATGATAAACTCCCAAAGCAGTGTAACTATTCCTGGAGGAGGTAGTCAGAATTTTCAGACTCATAATAATTTAGGAGTTCCTTCATAGGTCTGTGTACACAGAATGTAGCACTGCCTTTCCAAATAAACCTTCCCGGCTTGAAGAAGAGTCTAGATTATGGTGTTTGGTGATGGTGAGTACGGACAACAATGTGGCTGCCGCACAAATATCCCTAATTGGGACACCCCTCTGCAATTCAGAGGAGGTAGCCATGCCCCTGATTGAATGAGCTCTAAGACCCTCCCGGGGATCCTTTCCTGCTAATCTTTAGCATTCAGAAATTCCCAAAATAATCCATCTTGACAAGGTTTGTTTTGAAATTGCCATACCTAACTTGTGGCTCGTGTAACCTACAAAAAGTTAATCTTCGGGCAGAGCCACCAGGGGGCGCCGAGATGGTCTGACGCTCCTGTGTCAGTCTACTCCGAGGGGTGCAATTTTAGAGACCTGAGCCCCCCCTAAACCCCCCAAGAGTGAAGTGCAGACCCCGAGGCGAGCCCTGGACGGCAGAGTGCATCGGATGAGCCTTTCTCTGGTCCGGATTAGTGCGGCAGACCTGTAGTTTGGGTTACGAGCATCTGAAGGGAGAAGGCGCCCGCTCTCTCGTCTGCCCTGCGGCTCCACGCAAACACTTTGAGAGCCGCGGAGCGCAGGGACCGGGCATTCCGGCGTGGGATGAGACGTGGCCTCCTTTCCCCCGCCGACCCCTGGCAGGAGCATACTCCGTGTCCCGGACTGACTGCTGTGAGAGAAGGCGAGCCGGATCCCAAGGTGCAGGGGTGCCAGCGATCTGGACCTGGCGGCCATGGCCCTCTGTTTACTGATAGGCCTGGAGGCGGGTGCCCCGGGTCGGCGGGCCCGACGGTGTGGGCGAGCGCCGTTGTAGACTTGCTTGTGACTGGCGCGGCTCGCATTTTCCCTTGGTTTACAGAACGGGTCCTGAGGAGGGCCCACCCCCGCACCGGGGCTGGTTGCTGAGCGGGTTGGAGGCGCGTTCCCGTGAGCCCTCCCCGTGGGAGCCTACCCCGGCCTGCCGCCTCCCCGGCGGGACTCTTTCTGGATCTGCAGTCATCTCGGGGGGTGAGTGAGGCACACTCCCTCCGCCCCTAGTGGAGCTGGTGAGTTGTATGTTGTTTTTCTGGTCCCTCTCCTTGGTTGGCGCTGAGCGGGCACTTGTGGTGGGGGCACGGAGGGCCTGGACTGCTTCACGCCTGCCTGCCTCCGTCCTCCCCTCACCCCAACTCCCCCCCCCTGCATTTCACATTTCTGGGGAGATAGTTCTAGGAGCTTCCCCCTCACTAGCCGGCCGAGAGGGGCAGGACAGATCCAGCACTTCTCCCCGCAATCTGAGTAACTGGGGGATTGAGGGACTCCAGCATATGTGTTCCCCTGTTGTTCTAACTTCTGTTTTGGTCCGGGGGTTCCCCGGAGGCCCCGCCGGGACCAGTTTTGGCATCCTCAGCCAAGGAAGATCCGGGGGCAGCCATAAATTCCTTGGAGCCTCTTCAAGTTCTCGCTTTATCCTAGGGGTGGCACCATTTCCTACAGATTCCTTCTTTCACTCCTCCAGACGACGCCCGGAAGATCCCTGGATGAGCTGGGCCCGGTCCCTCCAAAAGTATTGCTACGCATGTCCTTTAGCCCAGGCTGCTCCCGACATGTCAAACAAGGCGCAGTCCGAGGCCCTGGATGCCCAGGAGGTTAACAAGAACATGGCTGCTTTGCTGGAAGAAATTTGCGGCTTCCGGGCAGACATCGGCAAAAGGCTGGATTCCCTGGATAAAAAAGTGGACTCCGTTGATGAGCGTGTGCAGGCCCTGGAAGCGAACCAGCCCTCAGTTGACCTTCTGGAAACCCAGATAGACATGCGCCTGTTGGAGCTGGAAAGGAGGGAGGAGAAGTGCATCCTTAAATTTGGACGACTTGGAAAATAGGGAGCGCCAGAGCAATCTGAGATTTCTCGGGGTCCCGGAATGGGAGGGGGAGACCCAGGCAGACATTTTCAGGATCGTCAAATCGGTGATAAGTAAATTGTTCGATGAGGGCAACACCGACGAACCAACGATTGACAGGGCTCATAGAGCGGGTACCCCTAACAGAGGGCCCAGGTCAATCCTAGTGAAGTTTCACTACTATTCAGAGAAGACTAAGATCCTCGACCTGGCAAGGAAAAAGGACCCTGTCTCTTGGGAGGGTACCAAGGTCACAATTTATGAAGACCTTTCGGCCTTTACCCTGGCCCGCCGACGCCTGTGTAGTCCCCTAACGAGATGGCTCCAGTCTAAAGGAGTGAGCTACAGATGGGGCCACCCTTTTTCCCTTTCTTTTGAATACGATGGCTTTAGATATTCCCTGGTCACGGAAGATGATATTCAGAGGGTTAGCTGCAAGATTCTGGGTGATCCCAAGCCAGGGGACAACCAGGAAGGCGAATGAATAGACTTGTCCCGGTCCCGCACCCCTAGCAGGCCCTCTGAAAGGCATTGAGTGCGGGGTCATAGGAAGTACAGGAAGGTGTCCCTGACCTCGCCTGGCTCGTCTAAAGTCTGATCATATCAAGCTTCCTGCCTGCACTCAGATCTGATTTGTGAGGGCTTTGGCTTTGTAAAGGTTATTGGAGGTTATGAAACTGCCTTGGCTCCTTTTGCTTGAAGTGACGGTTTTGCTGGGACGTTTTCTGCATTTCCTGGGAATCCAGGTTGGGGGGGGGGGTGAGAGGATAGTCCTCTGGGTTGTTGTTTTCGAGAACGGGGGTGCTCAACGTAGTACTTGCGTGTCATGTGGATTCACCCTTTGGAGGTGGACGCTGGTGGCCTGGTTTGGGTGACACCTATAATGTCACGTGTAATCCAGGTGCTCTGGGAGGAGTGGGGGTTGTTGGGTGTTTGTCAATTGTTGTCTTTGGATTTGAAGCTTATTTTATTTTCGAGTTGAGACCTGCTTCCTTTGGAATATTTTGTTTCTGTTAGAGATCAGAGTGTAGGGAGTCACCAGGGGACTACGGTTCTTGTGCACCTCCGTGGGGGAATATTGAGGAACAATTGTCTCCCTAATGGCTGGCTCCAACCAACCACTGACCCTGGGTTCGCTGAATGTCCGAGGTTTTAATTCTCCCCATAAAAGATCCTTGGTGGTTAGGGAATTTAAGAGGTTGAAACTTCATGTGCTATTCCTTCAGGAAACTCATTGGGTGAGGGCTAGGGAATTGCCTCTTAGAGATAACCTTGTACAGGGCGTCTGTAACGCTCACCTGAATCCCTCGGAGGCGCGGGTCTGGTCTGGGCGTTCTCCGAACCTTCCAGAGTCACCCGCAGGTGTTTGGCACCACCCTGGAAGGGCCCCCTCCTTACTGTGATCTTAATCTGGAGAGTGAGATGTCTGCGGGCAGAGAAGAAACAGGGGTTAACGTCTGCATGACGGGGTTTCGGCCCTTTCCCCTTCCTGACACTCCTACGACTCCCCTAGGCCGCACGTGCTCACCTTAGGTAAATAAATGCGGCGCTCTCCATCCTGCGTCTGTGCAGGGGCGCTGTAGCCAGTTACTTCACTG
This sequence comes from Ambystoma mexicanum, assembly GCF_040938575.1. Taxonomy (NCBI): domain Eukaryota; kingdom Metazoa; phylum Chordata; class Amphibia; order Caudata; family Ambystomatidae; genus Ambystoma; species Ambystoma mexicanum. The sequence continues at coordinate 187,683,014 of NC_090937.1, forward strand.
GACGATAGTTCAGCCTTTTATTGCGGAGGTAGAGTCCAGAAGGCAAGACCGTCGTTAGCTGCACGAACGGTAAGTGCCTTATTTGAGTCTTTTATTGTCCTTTCAGAATCTTGCCTCTTTGCAGGTCCGGTATGTTGATCCGGTAAGTGGAAAAGTCCGGAGTTTTTTGCAGGCAAGCAAAAGGTTCATCTGAAGTTAGATGCACTTTTAAATGTCTTTTTCCCCTTTTCTTTCAGGTCGCGGTGCAACCGGCAATGAAGACTGATGCCGAAGGATCGTGCCGGAGGACCACTTGAGGCACGTGAGTAGAAATGGAGTCCTGAGCTCTAATAATGTCCTTCTTGTATTTTACAGGTGCGGACAAATGGCGCAGAACGGAGCTCGCGGAGACCGTGGCACAGGTAAGCAGATATCATGGAGTTATCGCTAACCTGTATTCTTTGTTGTTGCAGATGGCTGGAGAACGAAGAATCGTGGCACGAGGCCTTGGAAAGCGCCGACGGGTGGTAAGAGCAGCTCTGGTATTTTCTCGTGCTACTCTAATGTTCTCGTTTTCCTTTTCAGATGTCACGGAAGGCTGGAGCTGGATTTCAGGAAGGTAAGTTGAAGATTGTCCTGTTTTCAGGTGCAGAAGAAGAAGATCAGCTGGAGCCGACACGGTGAGCGTCCTGCTGCTATTGCAGAATAACGCGAAGCACGTGAAACCAATCAGGTGTGGTTTAAATAGCCTTCAGTAGTGCTTAGGCGTCTTCTTCCACAGCCTCCAGAGGTAAGAAAAGAGTTCCAGTATGTGGTTCTTGGGAGTGGTACTGGCCCCACCCAGCAGTTAAAGTAGTCCCAGCAGGATTGGATGAAGAGTTCATCCTGCAGGTAGGAAGGCAGCATGGTCTGCAGCAGGTAAGTCCACCCAAGCACCAATCCCTTTTATATGAGCCCGGCGCTTCCAGTGCCGGGACTGGGTCCCTTTATGAGCATGAGCCTGGCGCCACTGGCGCCAGGACAAGGTCCAAAAGGCCCCTACGGGGGCCGGCTGGTGCCTGGAATGAGGGTCATGACCCTGCTTCCAAGGATGTTGGGCTAGGTCTGACACCTTGGGGGCAGTGGTCATGACAGCGTCTTTCAAGCTTCTTGTCGGACTAAGAAAAGGGAGGTAGCGATAGTAGTTTCCTCGAAAGCCCACTGTGACCACAAACGCAGCAAAAGGATTCAGAGGGCCGTTTTGTGATGGTTAAGGGGGAAATCAGATGTAATAAGGTGACGCTGGTTTCAGTCAATGCCCGAACGAAGCCCAAGATCAGTTTTGGAAAGGGACTAAGTAAAAAATCATGGAATTTACAGAGGGGGTTCTCTTGGTGGGAGGTGATTTTAACATGGTTCTCGACCCCGATGTAGACAGAAAAACTGAACACCTGTGCACGGTTTCTCGCAAGCTGAGGGAGATTTCATTCTCTTTTCATAGCACAAATTGTGCCCTGAGCATCTCGGACTCCCACTCAACGCGGAAGGGATGTGTGCCCCTCTTCGCCTTCTTCTCTAGACCGCACTCCTCCTTCTCCCGTATCGACCACATCTTGGTGGACAATTCAATGTGGGAGAGGGTATCCAGCTTTGGGGTGAAGTTGATCCCATGGTCAAATCATGACTTAGTATGGGTCCAGATATGGATATCCTCGGAACGAGTCCAGAGCTCGAGGTGGTCATGTAACGACCTGTTGTTGCGTGATAAAGTCATGTTCCAGGAACTCTTGGTAGTGATAAAAGACTACTTTGCTTTTAATGACAATGGTGAGGTGGGTGATGCCGGTGTATGGGAAGCCTTTAAGGCCACGATTAGAGGGGTGCTCATTGGCATGTGAGCGAGAAGAAAGCAGGAGAGAGGTAGGGAGGAGAAGATCCTTAGAGACAAAATAGAGGCTATCCAGCCGGGGGGGCAAACTCAGGTCCCAAATGTTCCCGGGCAAATGGTTGGAGCTTCAGTGGCTCAAGGCCCAACTAGCTGCCCTCTTGGTGGGACAAACCGAGAGAAAACTAGCGTTTCTAAAGCAAAGATATATGGAGAAGGGGGAAAAAGCTGGCAGGATCCTTGCCTGGAAACTAAGGGAACTCAGGAATAGTAAGAGAGTCCATGCGCTGCAACCCTCGGGGGAAGGTAAATGCATAGAAGATTCAGGTATTGCCAAGCTCTTCTGCCTATATTACGAACGCCTCTACACCTCGGAATACGCAGGAGAGGGCTCTGAAGCGGATGACTTCTTGGACTCCCTGCCAATCCCCCGCCTTTCCCCGGAGCAAGCGGGCCCCTTGGAAAACCCCATTACCCCCCAGGAAATAGTGTATACGGTAAGCTCGATGAAGGGTGGTACCACCCCGGGAGATGATCGTTTCACCATCTCGTTTTATAAAACCTTTGGAGCTACCCTTGCCCCTTTTTTGGCTAAGCTATTCAGTTCCACTCTCAATTCCGGACTCCTTCCCCAATCTATGCTTTCAGCCCTTATAGTGGTGATTCCTAAAAAGGGGAAAGACCCTACTCAATGTCACTCCTATCACCCCATTTCCCTACTCAACAATGATGTGAATATTTTGGCAAAGCTTCTTGCTAACAGATTGGCCCAGCATCTCCGTGCCCTAGTCCATGGGGACCAGATGGGTTTCATCCCAGGCAGACAAGGGTCAGACAACATCAGAAAAACCCTGGACCTTATGTATGAAGCCTCGAGTAGTAACTTGGATGCCTATTTGCTCTCATTAGACTCGGAGAAGGCTTTTGACCAAGTTGAATGGCGATACATGGGCAAGTTGTTGCAAACAATTGGTCTGGGCGAAAAGTTCTGCCGATGGATTGCCTCCCTGTATAACGGGCCCTCGGCTAGAGTAGCGGTGAATGGCATTGTGTCAGATCGGCTCTTGCTCTCCAGAGGCACCAGGCAGGGTTGCCCCATTTCCCCCCTTTTATATGCTCTCACAATGGAGCCTCTTGCCATAGCGATACGGCTGCACCCGGGGATTACGGGGATCAGGGTGGGCGAGCTTGACATTAAACTCTCTCTTTTCGCGGATGACATTCTAGCGTACCTGACTAATCTGGACACTGCTCTCCCTAATCGTCTCCACCTGATTCGGTCTTTTGGAGTCTTCTCAGGCTTGAAGATCAATCCAACAAAATCCTGTTTAATGCCAGTGGGGTCAGGCTCTCGGGGCATTGAGGGAGGGGATACAGTGGGGGACATTAAAGTAGCACATAACAACATTCTATACCTTGGGATCCACCTCCCGAGAGACCTGGGACCCCTTTTTGAATTGAATTTCCCCCCGATCCTTTCCAAAATAAAGTCGGACCTTGCGAGATGGGCACCCTTGACCCTCTCGTGGTTCGGCCGAATGGTGTCCGTTAAAATGAACATCCTCCCTCGCCTTCTCTCTATCTCTTCACTTCCCTCCCCACAAATATTCCAGAATCTTATTTTAAGTCCCTGCACTTCATGATTCAGCGCTTCATTTGGAATGGCAAGAAATCCAGGATTAGACATGACACCCTGACTCGCCCGAGTTCCTTTGGGGGGTTCGGTCTTCCAGACTTTCGCCTGTATTTTAAGGCGGCCCAGCTTAGGGTCATGTATGAGAGATGAGATGCGCACTTATTGGACATACATCGAAGATACCCACATGCATCCAAGAAAAGTTAGAGATTTGTTGTGATCCCCAAGCAGTGAGCTCCCCATTCGAGTGAAAGCCCACCCTACACTTGTGGTTTTATGGGAACACTGGAGGCCTTCCAAGGAGAACCTTGCCCTCTTCTGGCCTTCCCCTCTTTCTTCACTTTGGGGTCTTCCCCTTGATTTAGGTAAAAGGGGCCAAAGAAACACACAGAAGTGGTCAGACATGGGCTTGGAAAGGCCTGCCCAACTGTTCCGACAGAATACCTTCATAGAATACGACACCCTGGTGGAGGCGATGGGGGCTAGTCCGATGTCAATATTTGATTACCTCTGCATAAAAGGTATCCTGACCCTTCCCCCCTGGCACAAGGAGCTAGCGTGCCCTCTCATGCCCTTCGAGAAGGTGATTGTAGAGACTCGTTCATGCAGGGGGTCGCTCTCAAGAATTTATGGGGCTTTGATTACGGCCCAGCTGCAAGGTAGACAAGGGTTTAAACATTTCTGGGATGAAAAACTTGGGTTCGTAATAGAGGACTCCATTTGGTCAAGAATATATGAGGCTCTCTTCTCTGGCTTTTATGGTCCCATTTTGAACTCGGTAACTATTGGGCAGGGGGATGTGGAAGGGGGGGAGTTGGGGTATTCCAGATGTTTTTTTGTTGTCGATATTCCACTTTGCAAAGGTATCTGGTTAATTGTTATTTCAAAATGTTTAATAAAAACTTAATGGAAAAAAAAGTTAATCTTTGTATTTTATCTTAGACATCCTGGAGATGTAAAATGTCAGTGCACGCCTCGGATCAAGCCTGTGTAATCTCTCTTCTCCTTTCCAGGGTGAGGAGGAGGATAAAATGGAGGTAGAACTATTTTCTGAGTAAAATGGAACTCAGACACAATCTTAGGCAAGAAAGTCGGTTTCACCTGAAGGACCACCTTGTCCTTATAGAAGATTGCGTAAGGAGGCTTGGAGGACAAGGCCTTAAGTTCACTCACCATTCGGGCTGATGTGATGGCCACTAAAAGGATGGTCTTTAAGATTAATAACCTTAAAGGACAGGAATGGACAGGCTCAAAATGAACACACATTAGAAATCTCAACACTAGGTTGAGGTCCCAAATTCGGACTTGAAATGGGACTGGGGGAAATGTATTTGTCAGTTCTTTGAAGAAAGCTACCTCTTCAGAGAAGCGCTTCAAAATAGAAAGAGCTGCAAGATACCCCTTGATTGCAACAACCTGTAGCCCCAAGTTGGCCAGGTGTAATAAGAATGATAACACCATAGGTGTACTGCATGTAAACAGATCCACATTCTTATCCCTGCAACAGCTGCAGAATGTGTTCCAAAGGCAGCTGTACAAGGACTTTGAGGCTGACCTTCTGGCCGACAGCAAAATTTCCATTACTTCTTCCAGGAGGTCCCAATCCTTGTATCTCAACCTCTCAGAAACCATTCGCGAAGGTTGAGAGTCTTGACCTCTGGATGGAGAACCTGACTCTCCTCTCTCTCTCTCTCTCTCTCTCTCTCTCTCTCTCAGTCTCTCTCTCTCTCTCTCGGTCAGAGAGAAAGAGAGAGAGAGAGAGAGAGAGAGAGAAAGAGAGAGAGAGAGAGAGAGAGAGAGAGAGAGAGAGAGAGAGAGAGAGAGAATTTGTGGAAGATGTATTGGAGGGCAGATGGACATGTTCAAAAGGTCCGGCCCAATCCAGAACAATTAGGATCATGGATTTCCTGAACCTCCTCAACCTCTTGATGACTTGAGGAATGACAGGGATTGGAGGAAATGTGTATAGGAGTGGAAACACCCAGTCCACTACGAACGAGACTGCTAGAGCTCCTCTTAGGGGAAATTCTCTTGAGCAGTACCGTTCACACTTCCGGTTTACACTGGTCGCGAACAGATCCACTTAAGGGGTTCCTCAAAGGGTGAAGATCTCTTGAAGGACTTCCTGAGCTAGTTCCCACTCGTGGGAGACTGTGCTCTGCCTGCTCAGAGCTACCGCCACCAAATTCTCCACTCCAGCCAGATGAACTCCTGATAGGGAGATTCCTTCTTGAACTGGCCAGAACCAGAGCTGCATTGCCTCTCTGCACAGTGGTAGTGACCATACACCTCCTCTCTTGTTGAGGTAGTACATGGCCACTGTGTTGTCCGTCATTATCAGGATGTTCTTTCCCCGTACAGAGGGCAGAAAGGCTTTCAGTGCTAATCTGATTGCCCTCAGCTCCAACAGGTTGATATGTAGTTTGGACTCCGATGGAGACCAGCAACTGCTGATTGTCAGGTCTTTGGTATGTGCTCCCAACCATGTGAGTGAAGCATCCGTTACTACCTTTATCTCTGGCCATGGTTGCCAAAAAGGTTCTCTCTTCAAAATGTTGTCCTCACAGGCCCCCCACTGGAGATCCTGAGCGACTCTGCTTGGGATCTGAAGGAGATCTGACATCCTGCCTGAGAATTTAGACCACTGAGTCCTGAGAGCCCACTGGAGAGATCTCATTCTCAGGCACGCCTCTGGCACCAGACAAATGCAGGATGCCATGAGGCCGAGCAACCTCAGAAAGTCCCCTGGCATTTGGTGACCTTCTGCAGAATGTCTTGAGTCCTCGCCTCTGGTGGCGGGGCTGTTCCCAGGGACGAATCTAGGACTGCTCCAATGAATAGGAGCTTTTGAGATGGTATCATGTGAGACTTTGTGAAGTTGAGAGAGAAGCATGGTATGTGAAGGGAGTGATAGGTGGAGCTGAGATGTTCCAGGGCCTGTTCGGGGGAACTGGCCCTGATCAGCCAATCGTCCAGGTAGGGATAGATGTGACTCCCCCCTCTCCTGAGACTCACTGCCACCGCCGTGATTAACTTGGTGAAAACCCTCGGGCAGAGGTCAGCCGAAATGGCAGTACTCAAAATTGATAATGAGTACTGCCAACGGAAAACCTCAGGTACTGTCTATGCATGTGATGGATTGGCACATGAAAGTAACCATCCTGAAGGTCCAATGATACCATCCAGTACTGAAGCTGGAGGGCCTGAAGGATCCGAGAAAGGCTAACCATCTTAAGCTTGTCCTTCCTGAGGTACTTCTTCAAGTCTCTTAAATCCAAGATGGGTCTCAGTCCTCCATCCTTTTTTGGAATTAGAAAGTATGGGGAGTACCAACCCTTGTTCCTCTCCGCTAAAGGTACTGGTTCTATAGCACCTTTCTCTAGCAGGGTTAATATTTCCTGCCTAAGGAGCAGATCTGGAACTTTGAAAGAGCTGTTCCCCGATGGATGACTCTGAGGGTTTCTTTGAAAGGGAAGGTAGTAACCCTGGGCAAATGTTTCCAATGCCCATGCATCTGAAGTAATGCCTCGCCATTATTTCAGATGCAGTGAGAGTCTGCCTCCCACTGGGGTCTTGTGAACTAAGACCTCAAAGAGGTTTTGAGGTGGCTGGAGCAGTGGCTGATGGTAAAGCAACCACTGCCTGGGCAGTCCTAGTAACTCTTCCTTGTCCACCACAAGGAAATCATTTTCTGACCTCTTTGATTGGACAGTCCTCTCCCCCTACCAACTGAGGAGTAAAAGTGAAAGGACCTGCCCATCCAAGGTGTGCCGGTGGGGCGGTTTTGTGTCAGTCTAATAGCAGCATCAATGGACTTTGCAGCCGCTTTAGATGTCTGTAATTTTTCCTGGCTCTCGTCAGCATTGCTACGAAATAAATGTGTGCCATCAAAGGGCATGTTAAGCAATCTGGATTGCACATCTGGAGCAAAACCGGCCTTTCTTAACCATGCAAATCTGCGCATAACTGTACTAGCCACCATGGACCTGTTGATGCTGTCAGCAGTGTCAAGACCTGTCTGGAGGGATTCGCACATCTTTCCCATCCTTGACTAGATTTAAAAATCCGTCCCTATCCTCCCCTTCGGGTATATTATCAGCTGCCATTGCTACACATTCCCAAATAGTGTGAGTGAATCTGGCCAACATGCACATAGCATTTGCTGACTTTAGGGCCATACTTCCCGCAGAAAAAACCTTCTTGGCCCAAGGGTCGTAACGCTTGTCATCTCTGTCTGGGGGAATAGTCGGTTGATGTGGCAGCTTGTACCACTAAACTTTCAGGAGTGGGATGCTTTATCAAGTAACCAACGTCACTACTGAACACCCTGTATTTTTATGTTAATTTTGTATTCACTGCCAGAATTAATTCTGGCGTCTCCCAATTTGTACTCACTCTCCTTTGCAATGCCACATGAAAAGGAAAAATAGGATCCTCGTTGGGTCCCTTTTCTAGAATGTCAGTCAAATCATCCTGTTTGTATATTGGTGTTGGTTCTTTCCACCCCATATACTCTACTTGTTGTGTCTTGACTGTCGTGTAGCCGAAGAGTCCTCTGTCCACATGTGCCGCTCAGAGAGAATCAAAGTCACTCGCTGTACAGCCTTTGAGGCCACAGGTGGGAGATGTTCTTCCGGAACTGCGGTACTCGTGGAACCCCGAACCACTGTAAAGGAAACACCGGTTAAGTGTCAAGCCAAAACAGAACCAACAACCAATCAACAAGTAAGTGGAACGGTCTTACCAAAAGGCGTCTGTGGAGCGGTTGTACCTATCGGGAAGGTTCCGAGACCCAGCAAGGCTGTTCTTTTCAGTGTGCAGCAATCCCAGCAACGTTGCAAGTGCCAGGCCCACCTGATGCCAGAATCCGCACAAGAAAGGCGGAACGTAGTAGGAGTCCGTGAAGCAGTCTGTGGTCGTAACAATGATCCAAAAGTAAGTACCAGAGCCAAGGGTTATCCGTTGCCAGTACATGAAACAAATCCAAAGTCAAGATCCAAAAAGGTGAGACAAAAGGTAAGTAGCGCCGTACAGGAATCCGAAGAAACAGCTGTGAAGCACCGAAGCACCGCGACACAGCCGTTTAAATACTGGCGCTGCTATTTCCTCCCGGTCACATGACCCGCGAGCGCATCACGTGAGTGTAGTCCAGAAACACGTGAGCGGAGGGTGGCGGTCATGTGACGCGGAAGAAGCCGGTCTAGCAGCTGCCACGGAAGACGCCAAAGGGGCAGACATCTCCGCGGACAAACAGCATGCTGACCCAAGCTTTGTGGTAATCGGCGCCGTGGCAACTGGGACGAAGAGAGAACCGGTGAGTCCCGGAACCGGGCAAGAGGGCGAGGGGTGTTCGGGGCACGGGGATGAGGAATGGGACCCTCAGAGGGACGAGTGGTGTGCGTGACAGAGTCCCCCCCAAAGGCCCACGACCCCATGGGCACGAAGGATGGTCCCTATGGAACCGCGCCACCAGGCGGGGCGCCTGGACATCAGTAGCCGGGACCCAGGACCGCTCCTTGGGGCCATACCCTGACCAATCCACAAGGTACTGGAGACACCCCCTAGAGACACGGGAACCCAGAATGGCAGAGACCTCAAAAACATCCGGAGTGGACAGAGACACCGGGGCCACAGGAGAGCGAAGCCGTGTGGGAGCGGGACAGGGCTTGAGCAGAGAAACGTGGAAAACAGGGTGAAGCCGCCAGGAACCCGGGAGAGCAAGTAGTTAAGACACAGGGTTGATAACACGAGTAACCGCATAGGGACCCACAAAGCGAGGTAGAAGCTTGCGACAACCCACCAAGTGCAGATGTCGGGTGGACAACCAAACGCGGGGTCCCACAGTATACAACGGGGCCATCACCCGTTTCCTGTCCGCCTGCGCCTTCATGGATGCCTGGGCCTCGACAAGATGAGTCGACACCTGAGTGTGGACGGAGGCCAGGTCCCTAACACATGCAAGGGCAGCCGGATTGGCTGAAGGACGCAAATCCGTGAAGGGCAGAACACGAGGGTGCTGACCATAAAGCACGTAGAACGGGGAGAAACCAGTGGAAGAATGGACAGCGTTGTTGTACGCGAATTCCGCAAGATGCAACACGTTCAACCAAGAAGACTGCAGTTGTAGGGTCAGACAACGTAAGTACTGCTCCAGCGTCTGGTTCAGTCGCTCGGTCTGGCTGTCCGTCTCAGGGTGATATGCTGAGGAGAAGCGGACGTCCATACCGAGCAACTTAGTCAGGGCCTGCCAGAAACGCGAGGTAAACTGCAAACCCTGTGCGAGACGAGAACCGAGGGAAGCCCGAAAAGACAAAAGACATTCTCGAAGAACAACCGGGCCAGTGTAGGCGCCGAGGGGATGCCCTTACAAGGGATAAAGCGAGCCATCTTAGAAAATGAATCGATGACCACCCACAAGGTATCGAAGCCCCGGATCCGGGGTAGGTCAGTGACGAAGTCCATGGTCAAGGTGTGCCACGATTTGGGAGGGACAGGTAAAGGAAGCAAGAGACCCACAGGGCGACCCCTACGGTGCTTACACTGTGCGCAAATAGCACATGCGTTGACGTAAGATTCAACATCCTTTCTCATAGACGAGAAACCACCTTCACCACCTTCTCAGCAGCGCCAAGGTGCATTTCTGACCAGGATGACCATGAACCGGGGCGTTGTGAGACCATTCCAAGGTCATATTGCGGGTGTCTACCGTGAGCATGAATAAACGATCAGAAACAAAGGGGAGACCATCGTGAACCACCAAATCCCAATCGGACAACTGGCCTGGGTGTGAGGTGACCCAATCCCGTATCGCGTCAAGTAAAGGCAGGGTTGGAGTACACAAACAAACCACCTTGCTGACGTCTAGAAGGGTGTCTGGAAATGTCGGCAAGGCCACCCCCCCAGGGGAACGCGATAAGGCATCGGCTTTGCCATGGGTAGTACCCGGGCGATGTTTGATCACAAATTCGAAGGCCGCAAAGAAGAGATGCCACCTGACCTGCCTGCTGTTGATACACTTCAGAGATGCCAGGTCTTGTAAGTTCTGGTGATCGGAATAAACCGTGACATGGTGCTTAGCACCCAAGAGGTGATGCCTCCAAACGCGGAATGCGTCCATGACCGCCAGTAGTTCCTTTTCGGTCACGGTATAGTGGGATTCGGCATCTGTGAATTTACGGGAATGGAAGGCCACAGGGTGAAGATGGCCAGAGGTAGGGCAAGTCTGTGACAATACAGCACCTAGGGCAAAGGATGAGGCATCAGCCTCCACTATGAATGGCAGTTCTGGGTCTGGGTGCTGTAAGATGGGGGCAGTAGTGAACGCTGTCTTTAAAGCCTCGAAGGCCTGTTGATGTGTGTCCGTCCATAGAAAGGGTGTGCGAGGGCAAGTCAGGGAAGTGAGGGGAGCCACCAAAGAAGAAAACCCAGAGATAAAGCGCCTGTAAAAATTAGCGAAGCCAGGGAAAGACTGGAGCGCCTTCAAAGAATCGGGGACCGGCCACTCCAGCACGGCGCAAACCTTGGAGTTGTTCATGGCTAGCCCTCCAGACGAGATGTGAAAACCAAGAAACTCTACGGAGTCGGCATGGAACTGGCACTTCTCGGGTTTGGCAAACAAGGAGTGCATCCGTAGGCGAGACAACACTTCCCTGGCATGCTGTACGTGGTCCTTCATGGTCTGGGAAAATATCAGGATGTCATCCTAGTAGACCACAACAAAAACATCCAGGACGTCAGAGAAGATGTCGTTCATGAACCTCTGGAACGTGGCGGGAGCGTTGCACAAACCGAACGGCATGACCGTATACTCATACAAGCCATAGCGAGTTCAAAAGGCGGTCTTCCATTCGTCCCCGGGACGCACACGAACCAGATTGTAGGCACCGCGGAGGTCTAATTTGGTAAAAACAGTGGCGTGTGTGAGACGGTCCAACAGGGGTGTGATTAGTGGAATGGGGTAGCGGTCTTTCTTGGTGATGGCATTGAGTCTGCGGTAGTCCACACAAGGCCGTAAGTCACCCTCCTTCTTGGGAACGAAGAAAATGGGACTCGCCGCCGGGGATGTAGAAGGACGTATCTGGCCCAGACGGAGGGACTTTTGGATGTACTCCTTAAGGGCTAGATCCTCAGTAGGAGACAGGGAGTAGATACGACCTGTGGGGATAGCGCTGTCCGGAACTAGATCTATCGGGCAGTCGTACGGACGATGTGGCGGTAGGGCTTCCGATGAACCATGGTCGAACACTTCCAGATAGTCTTGGTATTGGGCCGGAATGAGTGTGGAGACCAGTCCAACCGTGTGGTGTTCTGTGGAGGGAACAACGGGATCCTCTAGAGATAATTGAGCCACGACCCCCAATGCTGGAGCGGGTGTCTCAATGCTGGTGGCTGCGGTTAGACAGAAGTGTTGACAGAGATCGGATTCGAAATGCACCAAACCCTCTTTCCAGTCGATTAAGGGGTTGTGTTCCCGTAGCCAGGGTATTCCCAATATTACACCGACCTGGGGCATTGAGATGAGATCGAAACTCAGGGTCTCCCTGTGTATAGCTTGTATGGTCAGGAGCATTGGGGCGGTCTGTTGTTTGATCGGTCCGGAAACCAGAGCAGTCCCATCAACTGCCTGTACTGGTTCCAGCCGGGTTTTGGCTAGAAGAGGTAGATTCAGGGTTTGGGCCAGCATGATGTCCATATAATTACCTGTAGCCCCGGAATCTATGATAATCGTAACCGGGTGTGTGATGTCAGGTGTGGGTTGTAGAATGGCCTGCACATATATGGGTCTGATGCGACCGAAAGCAAACACAGGGTTCGGGGTATGACAAGGAGCGCTCAAGGAGTCTAGGGTCGAGCACTCCGAAAACCCGATGGTTTCAGCTTTGGGCAACGGGGACACTCCTTCACGTAATGACCAGTTAGACCACAATAATAGCAAGCATTATCCACCCTCCTACGTTCCCTTTCTATGGGTGTGATCGGGCTCCTGATACCCCTGATTTGCATAGGTTCGGAACTGGTGTTTGAGGGGGCCAAGGTGGAAGGAAATGGGGCAGTGGTGTGCATGAAACCGGCCTCAGCCCTACGTTCAGAACATCTGGCGTCCAATTGCAGAGTTAAATCGACTAGATCATGGTAAGAGATTGGTAAGGAGGGAACAACCGCAAGGGCGTCCTTCATGGCATTGTTTAGGCCGCGATAATACATAACAGCCTTTTTGGTTTTGGGCCAGGAAGTCTCGGCTGCAAGCTGGTTGAACTTAGTAATGTATTCGATTAAAGACCCCCTACCCTGCCCCAGGTCCAGGAGTTCCAGGTCTCGGGACTGGACTTTATGGCGTGTATCGAACACTCGGGACATCTCAGTGACCAACAGATCAAAATCGTAAAGGGCTGGGTTGTCGTTTACCAGGAGTGGATTGGCCCAGGCAGCAGCAGTGCCTGCTAAACGAGAGAGAGTAAAGGCTGCCTTGGAGGTGAAGTCCGGAAAGGCCAAGGGTCTACACAAAAAATGCAACTTGCATTGATTCAGGAAGGTTCTGAATTTGTCGGGATCCCCATGATACCTCTCAGGGGTGGCCAAAGGAAAAGGAGAGGGCAGTACTACGGGGATGGGGTTAGGAGTGGGTGGAAAGGGAGGTTGGACGGGCGGGGGGCCTGGTGTAGTATCCCCAAATTCAGCATCTGAGGGTAGAGGGTGTCTAGCACTCTGGATGGTATCCAAGCGTTGGTGAATGGCTGTATTTGCTGCGGCCATGTCTGCACGTAACACGGTTATGGCCTGAACCATAGTGGTCAAGGGGTCATCCGCAGCTCCCTCCATAGCTACACAACAGGATGGCTTCACAGTCTGTTGTGTCTTGACTGTCGTGTAGCCGAAGAGTCCTCTGTCCACAAGTGCCGCACAGAGAGAATCAAAGTCACTCTCTGTACAGCCTTTGAGGCCACAGGTGGGAGATGTTCTTCCGGAACTGCGGTACTCATGGAACCCTGAACCACTGTAAAGGAAACACCGGTTAAGTGTCAAGCCAAAACAGAACCAACAACCAATCAACAAGTAAGTGGAACAGTCTTACCAAAAGGCATCTGTGGAGTAGCGGTTGTACCTATGGGGAAGGTTCCGAGACCCAGCAAGGCTGTTCTTTTCAGTGTGCAGCGATCCCAGCAACGTTGCAAGTGCCAGGCCCACCTGATTCCAGAATCCGCACAAAAAAGGCGGAACGTAGTAGGAGTCCGTGAAGCAGTCCGTGGTCGTAACAATGATCCAAAAGTAAGTACCAGAGTCAAGGGTTATCCGTTGCCAGTCCGTGAAACAAATCCGAGTTCAAGATCCAAAAAGGTGAGACAAAAGGTAAGTAGCGCCGTACAGGAATCTGAAGAAAGAGCTGTGAAGCACCGAAGCACCGCGACACAGCCGTTTAAATACTGGCGCTGCTATTTCCTCCCGGTCACATGACCCGCGAGCGCATCACGTGAGTGTAGTCCAGAAACACGTGAGCGGAAGGTGGTGGTCATGTGACGCGGAAGAAGCCGGTCTAGCAGCCACCACGGAAGACGCCAAAGGGGCAGACGTCTCCGCGGACAAACAGCATGCCGACCCAAGCTTTGTGGTAATCGGTGCCGTGGCAACTGGGACGAAGAAAGAAACTGTGAGTCCCGGAACCGGGCAAGAGGGTGAGGGGTGTTCGGGGCAAGGGGATGAGGAATGGGATCCCCAGAGGGACGAGTGGAGTGCGTGACACTACTACAGTGGACATTAACTGTCTTTGAGACCCTTCAGCATGGTCAGTAGGGTCTGGTCTCCCAAACTCTAATTCAGGTGGATGTATCTAGTCCACTTGCTTTCTTCAGGACTGCTGAGGACGCATGGTTTTTGCCCTTTATCATTTGTTAAGTTTTTCAACCTGGGCATGGCTTTCATGTGTTTTCGAGGGGGTCCAGGTTGCATTCGCAAAAACTTGCATCATTTTTATTCAGAACTTCTCCCACTCAGCTGGAGAGGCCGATTTCGTCAGGCATTTAACCCGTTCTGGGGAAAAACTCAACGTCAAAGACGGCGATCTATGGTGCCTTTTCCTTGACCGTCGTGAAGATGACGAGTGGTGAGAACCACTGCATGATCTCAATCTCTTTGTCTTTTTATGCTATGAAAAGGAAAAATATATCTCGACTCGTTTTAAGACACTTTTGTGGATGGGGTCGTCGAAAGGGGATTTTGACCTACCTGCTGCTAATTTTCCTCTTCGCTCTTTCAGGGCTTTCGCCGTCATCGATAGGCAGGCCTTATAGTCGAAGGTAGCGTGAGAGGAACCAAGGCACCACAGACACACAGGATGAGGTTCTGTAAGGGACTTCTTCGTCCCACAATCTTGGCACTTCTTAAACCCTGATCTCGGAGTCGTAGAGACCGATGATGCTATTTTTCAATAATGTGGTTGAAGATTCTCGATAGGGAACCGAAGCGAACCATACTTGAAGAGATACATTTTGGAAAAAACTGAACTGAAGCCAATGGTCTCTGCGCGCGCTTTACACCATCGATGATGTCAACATCGAGACGGAAGCCTCCGAGGGACATTGAGTATTCTCAGTTGGCCAAAATAGATGGCAAAGTGATGAAAGGGGCTCCAGGCACTGCTATCCTGCTTAAATTGTCCAATCACGAAAGTTGTTGGAGTCCTCCATATTACAGACAAGGGGATGAGCGGTACGGTACAATCAATGTGCGTGGGAAATCTCTTGGGTATGATGGTCTCCGAGTACAGTTCTATGGGCTGTACATAGATATATTTGTTCCCAAATTAATAGTGCTCTACCAAGAGGCATTACAGGCTGGCGTTTTACCCGTCACCAAGTAACTTGATAATTAAAATATTGTTGAAGTCTTGTAAGGACTCTAAAGAATGCTCAGTCTACAAGCTATTGAAACTCTTGAATGTAGATTTTAAAATCCTTAGAACAATGTGAGCGTGTTGCATGCAGGTTATTTTTACCCCAGCTGGTTAATTTAGACCTGGCAGGGTGTGTCTCAGAGTGCACCACAGCAACTCAACTTAGGCGGTGTGACAAATCAGGAAGGAAGGCTGCAGATCAGAGCATTATTCAGAGGCAATTAAGTGATGTGCAGTCAGTCATCCAGAAAGGCTGAGTGGATTGTGATGTCAGCAGCCATGATGTCAGGATGGGAGGGTCTTCCTTGGAAAGTTAGGCCTTTGATCCAATGAGGAATGAAAGTTTGGGAAGAGGTTCTTTTCTTGAACAACACAGTTTTTTTTAATGTTTTTTTTTTTTACGTTTGGACCGGCAGATAGCTGAATGTGGCGAGGAGGAAGGAGATTCACACAAAGAAGCGGCCACTCATGAGTGGGCCTATTAGGGAGAGAGACTGCGTCCCTCAAGTTATATGCTCCTGTTGAGCAAGTTAATTCGTTGAATCGCCCGACGTCTAGCGGCTTCATCAGAGCGGAAGAACGAAGCCGCAACTGACGATCAGCTGTGCCACAACCCAACAGCTGATCGCTGGTCGCTCCTGCGCTCCGGCCCCCACCGGTGGGGGGGCAGAGCCTCGCAGTGAAGGAGATTCGCAGCGCGGCTCTGAAGCAAATTGGGAGCCGATCGCTTGGACGTCCCGGCAGCTGACGAGGAGCCCAGGCAAGTGAAGGGACGGAGGACTCCGGAGACAATCGGTCTCGCGGAGACACGGAAGCGGGATACAGTCAAGGAGGAGGCTCCCTTTTCCCGCAGCGGTATCCAGAGAAAGCAGTCGTCCTAAAGGAGGTGAGGAGGGGAAGGATTCCTCTATATTTCGAGGGGATGATCGAAGGCTAAACACCTCAAGTACATAGAGAGCAAAGTGAACTGTGAGGAGTGGCCTTGGGGACATTAGGAGGCAAAGACAGCTAAGAGTGATATATAAGAAGAGGCCCACTGGGGACAATAAGAGCCACAAACTTTTGAAAAGATCAATGTAGCTGTACATCTATGAGCGCTGAACTTAAACAATCATCTCCCTGCCCGCTATTCGAGTGAGACTGAGAAACCAGATCCAGTTAGAGGAGTCCTTTCTGGGGCAGGACCCTGGACTACAAGCTGCTGTAATCGTCCACAAAAGCCTGTGGGCCACAAGTCGCAACTCCCACCTCTTCATGGACTGTCAAGAGGGAGAGAGGGCCAGTTATCTAACCTTTTACAAGAGACAGTTTAGTGTCACTAAAAACTGAATAAAGTGTACTGGTTTAAACCTAATCAGTTTCAAGAGTGGTCTTTTCCCATCCGCACTCTTACAATTTGGTGGCAGCGGTGGGATAGACCGGAACACGATGGAGGAGTTAATAAAGATCCTGAGTGAGGGCCAACAGTTGCTGCAGCAGGCCTTACAACTCCAAAGTCAGCAGGCCCAAGCCCCCAGACAAGCTTTCCAGCAAGCATTGCAGGTCCAGCAGGCCCAGTTGTTGGAAGCTACCAACATGAGAAACCACACACCTGTGCCTACGTCGGTCCTTCAGAAATTCTCCAGTGGTGAAGACCCTGCACACTTCTTTGTCAATTTTGAAAGGGTAGCCAGGAACACCCAATGGCCTGCCGAGAGGTGGTGTCATTACATCGCACCACTTATGACCGGAGAAATGCGGAGTTCATATCAGGCTGCAAACCCAGCAGGAGACACAGCCTATGCCGACATGAAAAGGGTGGTCCTTGAGTGACTTGGACATGACGAAGAAGCGTACAGGATCATATTTCGTGAAACTAAACTCATGGCAGAAGAGACCCCCCGCCAACTTTTTTATCGGATAAAAGAATTGGGAGAAAAGTGGATGCAAACAGGCACCTCCATAACTCATGAAGTGGCCGAGAAAGTCAAAATGGAGCAGTTTATCAAGGCTTTACCATTGCCAATGCAGAGATGGTTGAGGCAACATCATAGGCCCACTTTGGTTGAGGCAGTCAATATCGCCTCTGCATTCCAGAATGCCGGTCAGGCGAAGCTGTCACACACGGCCGCGACTGGCGTGCATGGAGCCGATGGCGTTGGAGCGGCCATTAGCCGTTCCGCCACGTCCCCATGCAACGCTTAGTGGCGGTCTAGTCTTTGAGCCGGCCGCCGGGGGAGACCGCTTTTTAGCCGCTCCAACCCGGAAGTCTGCGCGTTGCAACCTACTCGCGTCAGGCTTTCGGGTTGGAGCGCTCGTAAGTTTTTCTCCCTTTGTGTGCTGCCCTGCGCCTTTTCTCGGTGCCGGCTTCTCTTCCCTGCTGCTGGCGCCCTTCCTCTTGTCTTTCTTTTGTCCTCTCTCCTGGGACTTGCAGGCTCTCGCCAGGTTTCGCAGGGAGCTTATTCCTTATTTCCCTTCCCTTTTCCTCCGGCTTTCCCCCTCTGTCTTGCTACAGTGTTTCGCGGTCTGTCTCTGAGGCTGCCCCCGGGTTCCTCTATAGGCTCTCCAATCCACTCTTTACCGTATGCTACTTTCCTGCCGGCATCCCATCCAAGAACTTACCTTCTGCTATTTCAAGTTGAAGACCATCACAGACCATCACCCAGGGGTTTTTTATGCCTATGCTTTTTCCCCTCTGGTCTGAACCGGAGGAGGGGCCCCCCCAGACCTTCTATTTTGAGGTCAGGGTGGCTTCCCTTTGGGGCAGATCCCTTCCACAAAAAAAAGGAAAGAAGAAAGAAGAGCTGTGGAAGAAGCGGTTCGGAGGAACCTTAAACTCAGAACTCACAGGTGAGGTGGAAGGGGATTGGATTGACTCGGAAGGGGTGAAGGGAACACCTGAATCTGACAGAAGCTAATGGTTTACCCCTCCACTCCTAAAACCAGAGGAAGCCACACGGGTATGAACATCCAACCCGTACCCACCTCTCGTTGGCCAAATTCAATGCTTTAAAAACCTGACTGGGAGGGAGGGAGACTCCGGGCTATTAGTGAAGGCCCGGTGCCGTCCCCACTCACTAGACCACCGAGCCTCAGCGCAAAGGGGCCACAATGCTTCGAGTGTGGCGACTGGGGTCACTTGGCAAGACTGTGTCCGAGAAGGGCTAAAGAGGAACCAATGGTGGTGGGGGTCCTTGAGACCGCCAAGGATGTCAACCAATATGAGGCCACATCAAGCCGGAAGGTCACGTATCCTTATATTTGCGAAGCCGAGGTCGAGGGGCGACCTACCAGAGCAATGCTGGACTCAGGGAGCTTTCAGACAGCGGTGAACCCCGAGCTGGTAGGTGGAGTCGAGAGGTTGAAAGAAAGAATATCCATCAGATGTGTGCATGGTGATGTTAAAGAGTACCCAGTCAAAGATATACAAGTTAAGCTAGCTGGGGAACATATGACTGTGAAAGTAGCAATAATGCCTGTGCTGCCGGATCCCTTGTTAATTGGCTCTGATGTGCCTGATCTTCCGCGACTTATTCAAAAGGTCGAGAGTCAGCGGTTAAAGGAGGCTCCCTTTTATGGTCAAGAAGTGATAACACAACCCAATAAACCGAGAAAAAGCAAAAATCAGAGACTGGGGGAAAAGCAGGCTTGGATCACGCAAAACATGTGCCCAATTGCCATAAACTGGAGAATAGATGAACAAGGCGATAGTTTTCGTATGGCCCAAGAACTCGACCCCCTCCTGAAACATGCAAGGGAGTCACTAGGTCTAGATACGAGTGCGAAAAGCCCCCATTTTATTAAGGAGAATGGGTTATATTATAGAGTGACCAGTGGCCCTAACCAAGTACCTCTCCGACAATTGTTGGTACCTAGCAAGTATTACCGTCCTGTTCTTGAAGTTGCCCATCTGCAAATAGGGGAAGGTCATCTAGGAGTGGAGAAGACTACGCAAAAGATTCTAGCAAGGTTTTACTGGCCGGGGGTGTATGGACAAGTAGCACGATTCTGTCAGCAGTGTTCTGAGTGCCAAAAGAAGAATCAACCAAATATTGTCAAGGCTCTGCTACAGTCAATGCCGCTGATTTTAGAACCCATCCAACTAATAGGAATGGATATCGTCGGTCCACTGGATCCCACCAGTAGAGGACACAGATATCTACTGGTGATAGTCGACTGTGCAACCAGGTACCCCGAAGCTTTTTCCTTACGCTCCATGTCGGCGCAACAGATATGTGATGTCCTTGTTCCGTTTATAGCGAGAGTGGGTATTCCAAATGAGATAGTGACAGATAGAGGCAGTAACTTCATGTCAGTGGTATTGAAACAGATATGTGAGACCTTACACATCCAGCAGCTCAGAATGGTTGTTTACCATCCTCAAACAAAAGGCCTGGTTGAGAGATATAACCAGACGATAAAACAAATGTTGAGAAAAACTGTACAGCCAACAGAACGAAATTGGGATAGGGTGTTACCCTAGATTTTAATGACATTGAGGAATACACCTCAATCCTCAACGGGTTATGCCCTGTTTGAACTCTTATTTGGAAGACCCTGTTAGATATCCTAAAAGAAGGATGGGAGGAGCAAGCTCACCCAGAAATTTCGCTAACGGAATACGCTTCCGAGTTAAAGGCAAGAGTGGAGAAGCTTCAAGCTGTGGCACGTGAGAATCTGCAATGAGCTGTGGGAAAGCAAGAGCAGTATTACAACCATAAGTCACGGTTGCGTACCTTCCAAGTTGGGGATCGGGTCCTTGTGCTTCTACCCACATCTGAAAACAAAATGTTGGCGTCTTGGAAGGGCCCGTTCACTGTGGAAAAGGTGTTGGGGCCAGTGACCTATAAGGTACGCCAACCTGACAATAAAATCCCTGTTCAAACCTACCATGTTAACTTGCTTAAGAAGTGGGTG
Organism: Ambystoma mexicanum; assembly: GCF_040938575.1. NCBI lineage: Eukaryota > Metazoa > Chordata > Amphibia > Caudata > Ambystomatidae > Ambystoma > Ambystoma mexicanum. The sequence continues at coordinate 187,703,276 of NC_090937.1, forward strand.
GAACCGGACGTGATGATTGCTATGATAAACCTAGAGGAGGGATCAACGGAATATCTACTGACTTCTGAGGCAGCGCTTGGTCAGGAAGCTTTAAACATCAACCCACAGCTGGTACCTGTTCAAAAAGATGAGTTGACCAAGTTGCTGGATCTTTATACATGCTTGTTTTCATCGGTGCCAGGGAGAACGATGTTGACTTGCCATCACATTCAGACAGATCCTGGTGTCAGAGTACGGATAAGACCATATCGGATTCCAGAGGCCAGGTTGCAAGCTGTAGAGAAGGAGGTTCAAGAGATGCTCCGGCTAGGGGTGGTGGAACCTTCACATAGTGACTGGTGTTCTCCACCCGTGATGGTACGGAAGCCAGATGGGAGTATTCGTTTCTGCATGGATTTCCGGAAATTGAACGAGGTATCCAAATTTGATGCATATCCCATGCCTAGAATCGATGATCTGCTAGAGAAACTGGGTGAAGCAAAGTTCCTGACAACAATTGTACTGACCAAGGGCTACTGGCAGATTCCTTTGTTCCCTGAGGACAAGGAAAAGACTGCTTTTGCTATGCCTAGCGGCTTGTTCCAATTTACCGTCCTTCCCTTTGGTCTGCATGGGGCCCCAGCAACTTTCCAGAGATTGATGAACCATCTGATTAAAGGCCATGAGGGTTATGTGGGGGCATATTTGGACGATATTGTGTTATATAGCCAAACCTGGGCAGATCACCTAATCCATCTGGGGGCAATCTTTCAAAGCCTGAAAGGAGCTGGTTTACAAGTAAATCCAAAGAAAACGAATGTTGCAAACTCACATACCAGGTATCTGGGATATTTTGTGGGACAAGGAACCATCAGGCCCCAGCAAGAGAAGGTGGGGGCCATCCAGCAGTTACAGTTTCCGGCAAATACAAGGCAGGTTAGAGCATGTCTGGGATTTGTGGGTTATTACCAGCGATTCATACCACACTTTTCATCCCTTGCAACTCCCCTAACAAATTTGTTGAAATCGGATGCTCCACCAAAAAGCGAGTGGAGAAATCCTGAAACTGAAGGGGCATTTAAGGCACTCAAGACTTCCGTATTGGACAAAGCTGTTCTGCAATTCCCCGATTTCAAAGTGCCTTTTTGTCTACACACTGACGCTTCAGGGATGGGCTTAGGAGCTGTACTCTTTCAAAACAGAGGAAACGACGAGCGACCCGTTCTATTTATTAGCAGGAAGTTGATGCCGCTTTAAGTGAAGTATGCAACGATAGAGAAGGAATGCCTTGCAATAAAGTGGGCGATAGAGTCCTTAAGATACTATCTGCTGGGCAGGAAGTTCACCTTGGTTACGGACCATGCGCCACTAGTATGGTTGTCCCGGAACAAGGAGACAAATCCCAGAGTACTCAGGTGGTTCCTGTCGTTGCAGCCTTATTCGTTCCAGACCGTCCACCAATCTGGGAGTAAAATATCTCAAGCTGATTTCTTGTCTAGAATACATGCCCTTCCCGAGCGTAAGGGCTTAAGGGAGGGGAAATGTGACAAATCAGGAAGGAAGGCTGCAGATCAGAGCATTATTCAGAGCCAATTAAGTGATGGTGCAGTCAGTCATCCAGAAAGGCTGATTGGATTGTGATGTCAGCAGCCATGCTGTGAGGATGGGAGCGTCTTCCTTGGAAAGTCAGGCCTTTGATCCAATGAGGAGTGAAAGTTTGGGAAATAGGTTCTTTTCTTGAACAATACTGTTTTTTTAAAATGTTTTTTTTTTCTTTTCGTTTGGACCGGCAGATAGCTGAATGTGGCGAGGAGGAAGGAGATTCACACGAAGAAGCGGCCACTTATGAGTGGGCCTATTAGGGAGAGAGACTGCTTCCCTCAAGTTATACGCTCCTGTTGAGCATGTTCGGAGAAACATTATAATTCTTTTACAAGTTAATTCGTTGAATCGCCCGACGTCGAGCGGCTTCATCAGAGCGGAAGAACGAAGCCGCAACTGACGATCAGCTGTGCCACAACCCAACAGCTGATCGCTGGTCGCTCCTGCGCTCCGGCCCCCACCGTTGGGGGGGCAGAGCCTCGCAGTGAAGGAGCTTTGCAGCGCGGCTCCGAAGCAATCTGGGAGCAGATCGCTTGGACGTCCCGGCAGCTGACGAGGAGCCCAGGCAAGTGAAGGGACGGAGGACTCCGGAGACAATTGGTCTTGCGGAGAATTGGAAGCGGGATACAGTCAAGGAGGAGGCTCCCTTTTCCCGCAGCGGTATCCAGAGAAAGCAGTCATCCTAAAGGAGGTGAGGAGGGGAAGGATTCCTCTATATTTCGAGGGGAGGATCGAAGGCTAAACACCTCAAGTACATAGAGAGCAAAGTGAACTGTGAGGGGTGGCCTTGGGGACACTAAGAGGCAAAGACAGCTAAGAGTGATATATAAGAAGAGGCCCACTGGGGACAATAAGAGCCACAAACATTTGAAAAGATCAATGTAACTGTAAATCTATGAACGCTGAACTTAAACAATCATCTCCCTGCCAGCTATTTGAGTGAGACTGAGAAACCAGGTCCAGTTAGAGGAGTCCTTTCTGGGGCAGGACCCTGGACTACAAGCTGCTGTAATCGTCCACATAAGCCCGTGGCCCACAAGTCGCAACTCCCACCTCTTCATGGACTGTCAAGAGGGAGAGAGGGCCAGTTATCTAACCTTTTACAAGAGACAGTTTAGTGTGACTAAAAATTGAATAAAGTGTACTGGTTTACACCTAATCAGTTTCAAGAGTGGTCTTTTCCCATCCGCACTCTTCCAGGCGGGTGATGCATGTAATTAGAGAAATGGAGAATGAGCCTGTGAAACATGCAATAGAGGCTTTGGCTGGAGAAAAAAGCTTTTGGTTCAAGTAGTTGGTCCTTCCTTTTACGCAACCCTGAATACATGAATGTTGGCACCATGTTCATAGGCCTGGTGGAGTTACTTTATACAAAGCATGCAGACAAGGTTAGGATAGGTGGGGTTATTTCTGAAATCTGCGAGGTGGAGAGGGGCACAGAACATGTTGTACTCTCTCCCTTCTTCATTTATTTCGGTCTTGGAGCCACTGACGAATGCTCTAAGAGAAGGCTTTGCCGGTAAGCGAATTATGGACTTGGCCAGGGAACATGTGGAAACTAATTAGGCTGACCTATTGTTGTTTCTTAGGTAACCATCTCAGTATTTGACGGACATGTTGGAAATCATTGAAGGATTTGGATTTTGCTTAGGACTGAATAGTATTTCTCTGAAGAAGTTAGGTGTGATTGCTTAAATGGATCTGCCTGGGCACCCTCTCCCATGGAATCTAACTAAATCGAAATATCTGACAAGCCAAATGTATCAACCCAATGTGATCAGCCTCAGCACAACATCAGCTTGACTACTGATGGATTAACCCTTTCAATAGATTTCAGAATTAGCTGGCCAATATTCATTTATGGGCGTATGGTGCTTACCTTGATGGTGTTCCTGTCGGAGCGTCTCTATGATTTGCAGGTGCTTTGGTTTATGTCCTGGCTTCTGCTTTTAAAGAAATGTATCACCTACTGTCTAAACCCTTCTGGGGTTGGGGCAAATGCTATTTGCCCCCGAGAGTATCTTTCGCAGATGGGGGCAGCTGGGTGCCTGATATGGAGAATTACTTCTTGGCTTCCCAACTCCAATTTGAGGCTCAGTGGCTCTTCCCAAAAGATCAATTCGAGCATGTTACTAGGCGCTAGTATCTCCCCATTGTACTGGGGCTTTTTATCAAGAGGATCTAAGCCAGTTAGCTACAGTTCCAGCGATCTACTCAGGTTGGGTAGGAATGCATGGGCAAGAGTTTTTACGTTGCAGAAAACCAGGGTCCCGTACTCCCACTATGCTCTGTACTGCATTTTGTGGAAGTAAGAAAAAAAGTTAATGTGGGGCCGTGGCGTAAATGGAGATGCAATCAGGTGGGAGATTTGTTTGGACTCGAGTGATTTTTAATGTTCACACAGATTCAGGCAGCATTCTAGATTGCAAGCTGACATTTTCTCCAGTTTGCCAAAATTTCAAAAGCAGTGATGGATTGCTGGATTGGCTTACCAAGGGCACCTAGGTTGCCTGGACTATTCAAGAATATTTTATCCATTGGAACAGGGATAATATTTTGCACAGGACCTACATTACTGTAGAGCTAAACCATAAACTAAACACTACCTTCCCTGACACATTCCCAAAGTGTAAAGGATGTAATACCTATTTTTTCCATTTAATTTGGCATTTGAATTTTGTATATTTGCGACTGGTGCCCTGGAAAGAATTAGAGGGAGAACACGGTTGCTAAGTTTTGAGGTACGTCTGCTGGGTCTTGTTCAGAAAGAAGGGAAGGACAAATGCTCATACAAGTTTATCCTATTGGGTTTCCTTCTAGCAGAAATGTTGTTAGACATGCGCTTGTTGTCATCCCTATCTCTGTCACATGCAACATGGCTGAAAGAGATAATAGAGGGATGGCCAATACAAAACAGGAGGTTTTGCGTCAAATAAAGAGAAGCACAAACAATATTGGCATTGCCATCTACTGAATGGGGCATGTTCATTAAATCTCTTAATTTTCCACTCTAGACTCACACAGCTAGGCAGACTGGTTGTGTAATGATGTAAATGTTCACCCCCCTTTTCCAGGGTTTGCTAACGTGACAAGGGATATAAGCTCTTCTAGTAGTCATCCATATGGCATAGGCCATAGCCCGAAGCAATGCTGCAATGTTTGATGCTTTACCTTTTAAAAGTTGGAATTAGGCAATTTCAGCAGTGGACTGTTCTAAGATTAGAAAGCAGAGAGAAATAGAAATGTACTAGGTATGTTGATGAAATTGTGTAATACTGAATGTTGAAATGAGATTGTAAGTAGTATTGGCACTTGTTGTTCTAAAATAATATGTCCCTTGTTAAATCCTAATGAATACATTTACAAAACAAATTTAAGAATGGGGATTAACAAACACCCAGCTGAAACAAACAAAATTCCAAATAAGATGCAGGGAGAAATGCAGACAAGACTATATTTTTCTTATGAGCTGATGCATTTTGGAAAAGAACCAGGGGCATTATAACTATGAAAGAGCTAGGGTAGAAGGATCATTGACAGCCTAAGCAGGAGGATAATGTCAGACAGAGTGGGTGTATATTCAAATGGGGGAAATAATGTCCACAATTGAGAATAAGAAGGGGAAAAGGAATATGGCAAAAGGCCAATCAGACTGTAGAAAATTAGGCAGGCAAAGGTGGCTGACACTGAGATACTGAAAGAACAAATTACTTACCATATGGTAATGTTCCTCCTGCAGATTCCTCATGTTAGAGATATATCTTCGGTACTGTTGTAAATTCTTGCACAGATGACAGGAGGCGTGATGACAGGCTGGATGGCTTTTATTTCACAGATAACAATCTGCCATCAACGTGTAAGTACTGCAAAGTCTGAAGGCTAGGCAAGCTTGCCTAATAACTGTTTCTGGGCTGTGAGACAGAAATGTCTAATAATAATAATAGCCCCCGGGCCCAAATATCGGAGGAGCAGGCAGGATGCGTCTTGCCGCGTCCTCTGGTGCTCCCGTAATGCGCGCGAAGCGCGCGGGGGCGGTCCTAGCCACCAACGCGAGATCTCGCGAGAGTAGGAGACTCTCGCGATATCTCTACACACCTCCCTTTGATAAAGAAAGAGGAAGTTCATTGCATAACATAGTCACTGTATCTCACCGGTCTTCTGTGCTCTCTTCTCGGCCGGTCACCCTTTCCAGTGCGATCTTCCTGTTGCTCCTGTTCGGATTCTGGCATGGGCGATCCCGGTTCCATCTCTGTTTCTTCCCTTTCTTTGTCGTTTCTCTCGGACTCCCGTGGTTCCCTTCGCTCGTTGTCTATTCCTTCTTCGGCAGGTGGTCTCTCTGGGGTGCTTGCTCTTTCTTGTCTCTTCTGATATAGGGCTACTCTTTCCAGATTCCATGTGCGCCCGTCCTCTGTGCGGACATGATTCGTTCCCTGTGGACCACTTTGGTGGGTCTGCTGAACCGAGAGCCCGTGATTTGGTCCTTTTTTGGTAGTCTTATTTTGACCCAATCTCCCCCTCCAATGTCTGACGCTTGCTTGGTTCTTCTTCTTTGGTCACCCCATGTTTTCATGCGTGCCTTGCTGTTTTCAATTCTCCACACCACTTCTGACATGTCCACTGCTTCATCTTCTCTCACTTTGGATAACCATGGTGGTATGAGCGTGGAGGCTGCACTCCTCCCTCTCAACATCCGAAACGGAGATATTTGCGTTATTCCGTTAGGAGTAAGTCTGTGGGCCGCTATGGCCTCCTTGGTAGTTTTTAGGGGGTCCATCCCCGAAGCCGTGGCTAGTTGTATTGCTCCCTTAATGAACCTGTTGGCCCTTTCAACAAGCCCATTAGCTTGGGGATGGTACAAGGCCGCCTTCCTTTGGCCTATATTGTGCTTTCTTAGGAATTGTTCCATGTCCCGCGAGATCAGTTGTACCCCATTGTCTGTTACCACTTCCTTGGGGAGGCCTTCTCTTTGAAAAATTTCAGTGAGGACTTCAATTACCGTCGCTGTGGTAATGTTTGGGACGAACTCAGCCTCGACCCACTTGGATAGGTAATCAACCAGCACTATGCCGTACCGATGTTCTGGTGCCATCGCTTCCAGAGGTCCTATAAAGTCTATGCCCACTTTTGACCACACCGCTTCTGGTATTTCTGTGGGAATTAGGGGTGCCTGTCTGAGTTTCAGTCTTTTGTCACTATTGAGGCACTCATGACAACGCTCTATCATGGTGCGAATCTCTTGGTCCATGGACGGCCACCAGTAGGCCTCCCGGACTCTGCGCCGGGTCATCGTGTTTCCCAGGTGACCAGCGTGGGCTCTGCATAGGATGGTGCTCCTCATGCCTACAGGTGGGATTATCTGGTCCGTCTTCATTATTATTCCGTCCGTTTCCGATATCTCTTCGGCCACCTTCCAATAGGGTCTCATACCTTCTGGCACCATGTTTTCACCTGGCCACCCTTCCTTGATCCACTGACGGATTTTCGCCATAGCCGGGTCTTTTCTGTCCTCTTCCAGCCAATGTTTCTCGCTGAGTTCCATATAATCAGGTGCTTTTATGTCAGTGATCGATGCTACTACGCATTCTCCTCGTAGAAACGTGGTGGCCTTGTCTTTACCTTCCGGCAATCTAGACATGCAGTCAGCCTGCGAATTCTTCCACCCTGATATGTGCTGCACTTCAAACGTGTACTCCTGCAGTTTTGCTGCAATGCATGCCAATCTGGGTGTGGACACTTTGGTACCTCCTGGGCTGAGCATGTGGATGAGGGGTTTGTGGTCCGTCACCAACTTGAATTTCGTGCCCCACAAATATGTTCTAAAATGTTCTACCGCCCATGCGCACGCCAACATTTCCTTTTCTATGGTAGAGTAGTTCTGTTCCGCCGAGGACAATGCCTTCGAGGCAAAGGATACCACATGCTCCGTGTCCCCCTTCTTCTGCGTAAGAACTGCTCCTAGTCCGTATGCACTGGCATCCGTGGTGATGACTGTATCCCACTCCGGGTTAAATGGCTGTAAACACGGCGCTTCCATGATGTGCCGTTTTATACTTTCAACCGCCTTCTTCTGGGGTTCTTGCCACGCGAATACCGAACCCTTTTTGAGTATGTCACGGAGTGTTGCTGAGGTTTCAGAGAACAAGGGAATAAATTTTGCGTAATACTCTGCCAGTCCCAAAAATGATCTTACTTCGTCTTTGCTGGTCGGTTCCGGTGCTTCTATGATTGCATGCATCAGATTTTGTTTCGGACTTATCCCTTTTTCTGAGATTTTGTACCCCAAGTATTCGACCTCTTTCACTTTAAATGCGCATTTTTCATGGCGTAGTCTCACCCCTGCTTCTTGCAACTTGGTCAGGACCGTTTTCAATGTGGCGTCATGCGTTTGTTCATCCCCTGCATACACAAGGATGTCGTCCTGGAAATATGCGACATTTTTGACCTTTCGTAACAAAACATCCATCATGCATTGAAACGCTGATGCTGCCGACGATAACCCGAATGGCATCTTGGTGAACTGATAGGTGCCAAATGGTGTGATGAATGCTGTGAGGGGTTTTGACTCTTCATGCAATTGTATTTGGTGGTATGCGTTTCTCATATCCAGTTTTGAGAAAATCTTGGCTTCCTTCATCAACAAAATGAGTTAATTTATGCTCGGTAGTGGGTAGTTGTCGGTGATGACCTCTAAGTTTAAACTGCGAAGGTCTATACCTTAGCTCTTGCGAGTTCGGTTTCTTTATCAGCACTACTGAGCTCAGCCATTCTGACGCTTCAACTTCTTCAATGACCCCCTCCGCTCTCATTTTGTCCAATTGATCCCTGAGAGTGTCTCTTGCGGTTGCTGGCACTGGCCGCACACGATGTTTGACCGGGACGGCATTCTTTTTTAGCATTATTTTATGGACAAAGCCCTTTATGTGACCCGGCTCCTCCGAGAAAAGTTTTGGGTAGTCACTCTTGACTATGGGCCCATCCCTCGCGCAGACAGACAGTACCTGGTCTTCTGTGCTGGCGTCCAGTTTGATTTTGAGCTTGTCTTGGTCGTCCCATCCCAGTACTGCTGGGCCTTCGTGGCTGAAATAAACTCTGGTGGTGGTTTCTCTTCCTTTAAACTCCACCTTCCCTTTGATATATCCCAGTAGTTCAACTGACGCCCCTCCAAATACTGTGGGTTTGTGACGTGTGGTGAGAACTTGGACCTTTTCTTTTCCCACCATTTCCTTGTAAGTCCGTAGGGGTATTATGGTGAGGTCCGACCCAGAGTCCGCCATAATTCTTGTTTCGCGACCGTCAATTTTGATTGTGCAATGGGGCTTTTCTCTTCTCGCCCTTGTGCTGTTTACCATGATGACTGTGGGTCTCCCCTCATCTTCTGAGGACGATTCTTGCTCCCTGTTGTGATCGGTGTTTACACTGGTAACTTTCTTGTTTCTCCACCGACACACCAACGAAAAATGGCCAATGCGTTTGCAGATTGAGCACTCCTTATCTCTAGCTGGGCACTCCCTATCGAATGCCTGGTGTTTCGTGCTGGTGCACCTGTGGCATTTCAGAGGTTCTTTCTTACCTCCTCTCCCCTCTCTTGTGTCCGGTGTATGTCTTTCTTTCTTTGAGTGAAATGTGACTGCTTGGATTTCAGCAGAACTCTGGGTTCCCGTGAGTTCTTTTCGTCTTCCCGCGGTTTCTTCAACCGCCCTGGCAATTTCGATCGCCTTCTCCAGTTGTAATTCTTTCTCCATACTGAATTTATCTTGAACTTTTCTGCTGTTGGTGTGGACTGTCAACATGTCGCAGATGAGGCTCTCAGCATTGTTGCCGAAACTGCACAGCGCTGCCAGTTCTCGCAGCTTGATGACGTAATCGTCGACCGGTTCGGATATTTCTTGTCTGCGAGTGTAAAAGCGTATTCTATGCAACACCGTGTTCTCTTTACTGGCAAATCTCTTCACTATTCTCCTAACCGCCTCCTTAAAGACGTCATCGTTGTCGCCTGCCACCGGGATCGGGGTAAGACTCTCAAACACCCGCTGTCCTTCCACTCCCAGGGCATTAAGTAACATAGCCCTATGCCGTGCCGCTGAAAATCCTGCCCCTCCTAGTGCCACTACATACGTCGTGAAAAGGGGTTGCCATTGCGGCCACGGGATGGCGGGTTTACCTGGAGTTTGCAGGAAGGGGGGTGGCGGCGTCGCTCCTTGCATGTTCCCACGTGGGTTGTAGTGGTAATCCTCGTCGCCAAATTATGTTGTAAATTCTTGCACAGATGACAGGAGGCGTGATGACAGGCTGGATGGCTTTTATTTCACAGATAACAATCTGCCATCAACGTGTAAGTACTGCAAAGTCTGAAGGCTAGGCAAGCTTGCCTAATAACTGTTTCTGGGCTGTGAGACAGAAATGTCTAATAATAATAATAGCCCCCGGGCCCAAATATCGGAGGAGCCGGCAGGACGCGTCTTGCCGCGTCCTCTGGTGCTCCCGTAATGCGCGCAAAGCGCGCGGGGGCGGTCCTAGCCACCAACGCGAGATCTCGCGAGAGTAGGAGACTCTCGCGATATCTCTACAGGTACTTTCAGAAACGTATTCAGCCACCAGCCACAAGGCGCACCATGCGTTTCATCACCCACTCTGCTCAACTCTGTTGCTGTGAGGAATGTATCCGTGGTCTGACGCTGTTGGTGCTTTCCTTGGCTCCTGGCTGAATGGTGATGCACAATGAACTACAATCCCCAGGCGCACCTACGCATGCACTGTGGTCACGTGACCATCTATGCAACATGATTCTGTCAAGTGACGCAGAAGCAGTCATGCAGCATCCCGGTGTGGTATCGTTTCTGCATCCATGTCTTTTGCTTTGCTAGCTTCTGAATTTCGGATTGTTATTTCACTTGGTGTATTTCCCACTTGGAGGATCCTGCCTTCATTGTATGTGGCTCTGGAATCAGATTCCTACGTGGATAACCCCATAGGATTTGTGTCAGCATGTAGATTTGGGACGTGTGTTCTGTTGACTGGATGGGATTGTGACATTTATTATTTTTTGCATGCTGGGTTCGTTGGATAAGAGGTCTTGGTTCCATCTCTTCTAGATATAATAATTCAGATTAGATAGAGGGTGGGAAAGTCTGGCAGGTATCACAGACTTGAGATTTGTGTGCATATAGGCAGTAAATACAATCTTACTCTGGGTCCCTCAGGAAAACCTTTTCTTACCACAACTTTCACAGTCCTTAAACAGTGACGTGTTAGGCGCTGAAGCCTACCTCTGTCTTACCTTACTTTCCCATAGTCCTCCAGAGGTGTGAAAACGTTTTCCTGGAAACTGATAAGAAGCCACTTAAGATGTTAATACAAACAGTAGGCTGGTCTGCACAAGATAAGAGTGAAGAACTTTGTCCATTTTGACAGAAAATGATAACAGATTTCAAGAGAAAATCTCAGAGAGCTGAAACACATTCCCTGTCTCAAGACTTGTGGTGAAAAATATGCAAATGGCTGCTCTGGGTGGAGCTAAATCCTGTCCATCTCATTCATTACCTGGGGCAGAAAATAACAAAAATGAGAAGTGAGGTGGAGAGGCTATAACTTAAACTCTCTATGGCTGATGTATGCAATATATTGCTGTGTTTTTCCTTTTACAAACACACATGCCCACCCAGGGGATTCCCAGTTTGACTATGGGGAATAATACAATCATGTGAATCTATGAACGCGACAATGCTGGAGAACATGAGGCTCTCATCCATAAACCACTTCAAAGAGGTAAAACAATGTGAAGGCTTGTGGCATCTTACTCGTGGCAAACAAGACCATGCTCCAGTTCTTGGAATCCTCATTGATTAACTTCTGCAAGAGACTATTTAAGGTCTGATTAAATCTCCAGAAAAGGCCATCTGTTTGAGGTCTATACACAGAGTTGCAGAGTGTCTCCATATGAACTAAATGTTTGAGGATATGTTGTGCTGTGTTGTTTTTCAAGAGAAATGGCTCGTGGTTAAAGAGTGGGGCCATACTTACGCCACAGGAGTCTTCATCTATGACTCCAACCCCAACAGTGATACGCACTTTACAGGCACCCTGGACTTGGCTACAACCAGGCCACAGGTCCCGCTGGGCAAATAACCTTTGACATGAAGATGTTAGGGGTGGTCCCTTGAAGGACTGTGAATCAGAAACTGCCAATCCTAGAGTTGCCTTGAATGGGAGGTTTGTCCACCAGATGGTCCTCACTGTATATAATGGTAATGTGAAGGGCATGTCTGGGCTTTTTGGTCAAGCCCTGCTGATCCCACTTTGACACCATATGTCATGAAGCTAAAAAGGATTGACACAATACAATGGTCCATATACAAGGTTTATCAATGGTTTCTTAGGTGTATTTATAAATGTGGACTAAAATAAGCAAAGAAATAGCAAAACAACAAGATGGCCTCTGAAGTAGAATACTTTACATATCAATACAGTACTCCTCACTAGACAGATGATCAATGTACAGACACTCCTATCAATCCGGAAGGGGTTTCAAGTGCTCCCTGCACCTTTCTGGTCTCTTGGCCGGATTAACTCTGGTCATCTGTTTCTTATCTCCTGAAGGACATTTGCTTGCATGCATGTTGTTGTTGACTCTTGGAAGACCCACTTACACATGGGTATCTGGGTCCACATGCATCCGGACAAAGAAACTGTGGGAAGGAGGATGCTAGGGCTGGATAATATCTGATACTGGCCTGGCCTAGTAGAACACCCACCATTTCACTACCACTTCCCTTTCTCAGGCTCCTGACCTTACCTTCAAGAGGCCCATTTTTTCTTCCTTCCTCTGCAGACTGCCATGCTGTTGTACCTGAGGCTACCTCGCACCTCCTGATCTCTCCACTAAACAGTCTCTCCCTCTCCACCTCCTCAATACTTTGTTACATGCTCGTACATCTGCCTCACTTGTGTTCAGTCCTGGAAGATGTCTATTTAGAAGTCAACAGCCGCCCCTTGTGGTTCCTTCTTTTCCCTGTTTTGAGTCTTTTAAGAATTCCCTTCCTTCGCCGTGGGGTTCTCTATCTGCCTCTCCTCAGTGTCATTTCTAAAATCCTTTCTGTCTCTCCTTCTAACTTTCTCCTTTTTGTTCTTTATCCGCTCCTACTCAATGTTTCTCCCATCCACTCTCTTTCTCAGAGTTGAGGATTCCTATTTTCCTACTCCAGAGCCTTCTGCACTTTGCGGTTGGCAGTCCCCTACCGTTCTGGATCTCCCGCCGTGGAGGCCAAGAAGTGAGCGAAAGAGGAAACCATTAGGAAATGAGAGCTACGCTAATAATATCCACCCACAACTAGCTGAAGAGAATGACTGCTGTGACAGAAGCCCATAGGCAAATAGGTGTCATGAATGTGGAGCAAGGTGAAATGGAGGATTTAGAAATCAACTTTGTGCACACGGGAGAGGCCACCAGGGGGCGCGCTGATGGATGCTGCCTCAGCGTAGCTCTCCTTCTCCAAGGTCCGGCGAAGTGGATTGAGCCCTCAGTTAGAGGCCCCCCCACCTCACAGAATTTGCCCCAGGTCGGTCAGCCACAGGGGCAACACAGGGCGAATTAGCGGGCAAAATCGGCCCATAATAGCAGAGAAACAAGCAAATTCGCCCTGAGCCAAAGCGAAAGCACTCCTCCACGCATGTCTGGTGCAGTGGGTGTTGGGGGTGTGTCCTGGCCCCCATGCGGTCCCGTAAGCCCCCACCCTGTAAGGACCACACTCGACACACGTCCTTACAGTTCGGGCTTCCTGGTCGCTCTGCCGCGGCCGGGAATGCCCCCTTTATTTATACAGCACACGGCAGCGTGCAACGTCACACCGCCGCATGCGCGTCCCGTCACGGGGCAGCGCCACACTCCTCCTTTTTCGGGAGGTCACACAAATGCTTTTAATATACACTGCAAACCACTAAAACAAATAACTATTACATTTCACGCCACACTTGCCCAAAACCCCTTTAATGTCAGCCACCCGGATCCCCTCACTCAGGTTGACCAACCAACTGTCCCAGCACGTATTCACTGAGGTAAGCGGGTTTCCCTGGCCCAGCCCTCTGGGGGTACCACCCGCTTACCTCCAACACGGGAAGTCCTTCTGCAGACGTCCCCCGGAGGAAACTCCTCCGTCTTCCGGTACCTCCATTAAGTCCGGCTCCCGCAGCGGTTCAGTTCTTGGATCACCCAGTTTCTTAAATAAGCTGACATTCCGGGTGACGGCAGATCTTCCGTCAGAGGCCATCACCATGGACCCCTTTACAGCCACAACATCCAATGGCTCCGGCTCATAGGGGAGTGAGAGCTTTCCGTGGGGGTGTCGATTACGGATGAGGACTTCGTCCCCCGGCTCGAGCCGCTGTGGGTGGAGACCCCTTCGCAGGTTCTCCTGTTCAATCCTCACCCGCCGGTCTACCTCGACCTGTTGATTGTCAATCACCCCGGGCTCCTTCTCCCCGACCTCGGGTAGTAGACCCCTGGGGCAGCGCTTGAACAGGGCCTCAGCCGGAGCCACCCCCGTGGATGCGTGTGGGGTGGTGCGGTACACCCACAGGAACTGGTATAGGGCTCGTTGGAGTGGCTGTCCTTGTCCCTGGGCGATCCTGAATGTCTTATTGAGCGTCCGCATCAGTCTCTCAGCATCTCCATTTGCCCTGGGCCACAACGGGGACACCTTCCTATGCTGGACCCCGCAGCTCTCCATGAGTTCAGAGAACCGCTCACTCTGGAACGGCGACCCGTTGTCCGAGTACAAGGTGTGGGGGAACCCATGGGCCGCAAACACTTTCTCCACGGCCACGACCACGTGCGCGAAGGCCACCGACTCGACAAACCCCACCTCCGGATACCCTGAATATTCGTCGACAATTACAAGGAAATGGGTGCCTATGGACGTTGACACAAAGTCTGCATGGAAGACCTCCCAGGGTCACGTGCCTCGGGGCATTGCTTCGATGGCCTGCTCTCGCTGCAGAGGAGATGCCGCCTGGCACCATACACAGGCCGCCACAAAGTCATTGACTCTCCGCTCAAGCTCGGGGAACCAGACCTTCAGCCGCAGCCTGGCCTTCGTCTTTGAGGCGCCCTGGTGTCCATGGTGGGTCAAGGTGATCACATCCTTTACTTTGGAATGGGGACCACTATCAATTCCTCCTTGACCTTCCATAGTTGCTCAAGTCCTGTCTTGGCCTCCTGGGTCCGCCCCGCCAAAGCTTCCAGGACAGACTTCCAGGAGCCCTGCTGCATGGAGTGCTTTAGGATCCGGAAGCACTCGTCCGCGGCAGCTGCCGCCTCCAGTTCTGACAGGGGCATTGCGTTTGGCGTGGCCGCCTCCACCACCATTTGGACGTGATCATCGGCCTCCTCCGCGCACTCCCGGATGTCTGGAGAGATATTCCGCCGCATTATTGGCCCCTGGCCGATACACCAGGGTGACCCCATACTCGAGAAGAGCGAGCATCCACCTCTCGATTCTGGCCGGTGGTTTTGAGGATGACCCTGCCAGAATAGGAAGCAGGGGCTTGTGGTCTGTCACCACCATCACTGGACGCCCCAAGACATAGAGCCGAAAATGTCTGCAGCCCCAGAGGACCGCCAGCACCTCACGCTCGATCTGTGAGTATCTTTGTTCAGTTTCAGAGAGCGCTTTGCTGGCGTAGGCCACTGGCCGGATACTCCCGTCCCGGTCCACCTGGGTCAGCACGGCCCCCAGGCCAAATGGACTGGCGTCCACAACGATCTCTGATGTCAGCGCCGGGTCGAAGAACGCCATGGTGTCCTCAGCTGTCAGGGCGCTCTTGATGTCCTCAAAGGCCGCTTGCTCGAGCGGGCCCCAGTGCCAGGCTGACTCCTTCTTTGTCAGAGCCCTGAGTGGTTCAGACCTAGAGGCGAGATTTTGGATGAAACGCCCACATAGGTTACCATGCCGAGGAAGCTCCTCACGTCAGACACCGACTCGGGGGGCTGTGCCTTCTTAATATCTTTGACTTTCCTCAGGTCCAGCGACACCCCCCCCCCTTGAAGACAAAACCGAAGAATTCGATGGAAGGGCGCAGGAACTCACATTTGTCCCTGTGAAGGGTGAGGCCTAGTGATTGCAGTCTCTCAAAGGTCTTCCCCAGCTTTCTCAGATGGTCCACCTCAGTCTTTGCGAACACCAAAATGTCATCGCTGATGTTTAGGACACGCTCCAGATCTGCGAGGGCACCCCGAATAATATTCTGAAAGACCTCTGCAGTCGATGACACCCCGAAGCTCAGTCTCTTATACCGGTATAGTCCTCGGTGAGTGGTGAATGTGGTGATATACCTGGACTCAGGATGGAGGACGACCTGATGATAGCCCGCTCGGAGGTCTAGTTTGGAAAAGAACCGAGCCCCTTGTACTTCTGCAATAATGTCATCGATAGTGGGGGTGAGATGCCGCTCCCTCTTAATGGCCTTGTTGGGCAGTCTCATATCTACACAGATCCGGACAGAGTCAGGTTGTTTGGGCTTCCTAGCCACAACAATCGGGGACACCCAGGGGGTCGGGCCCTCCACCTTCTCGATGATGTCGAGATTCACCAGGTTGTCCAGCTCCTTATCAACCTGCTCCCTCAGATGAAACGGTACCATGCAGTGTTTCAGGGCGATGGGCTGCACAGAGTCATCGATGTGCAACCTTACCGGGTCACCGGTCATCCTTCCAATGCCATTGAAGAGGGCGGCATACTTGTCGAGCAGATCATTGATGTCCTCGAGGTATACTGAGTATGCAAAACTAACAATTCCAAGAGCCTCGGCGGCGGCACAGCTCAGCAGAATGTTGTTGCTTACGGGCGTCACATAGAACCGGGCTTTGATCTGCGAGCCCTCATGCTCCACCTTCGCCATGAAGGCACCGTCCAGCGGTGTTGGTTCCAATCCTCCAAACGCAAATATGCGTGTTCTCGGCGTGAGTAGCTTTGGGGGCGAGTCGAGGGCATCATAGTGCCCCCGGGCCATCACATTGACCGAAGCTCCCGTGTCCACCAGCACTGGGACCGGCGAGTGATTGACCTCCACCACACACCTCAGTTGCCTCCTGTTCTTACCCACACTGGAAACAAAGAAAATGTTTTTTTCCTCTTCCTCCTCGGCCTCGTCCACCTGGGCATCCTCCCCGCCCTGGTCCACCTGCGCCACATTTGGTGGGCGGTTTTGGCGCGGGACCCATGTCCGAGCCGGGCCTCTCGGCACCATCACGGGCAGGGCTGCCTTACACACCCTCGAAAAATGGTCAGGCAGGCTGCACCTACCACATGTCCTTCCAGCCGCCGGACACTCAGTCGGGTGGGGGAGGTCATACCCGCACTTCTAGCACGATTCCCCCGCTCTCCCTGCTCTGTCACGGGGTCCCACACCAGGCCTTCTTACTCCTCTGCCACCACGCCACATGGCACACACCTCCTCCGACTTTGTTGAGCGGGACCCCGCCTCCATCTTGGTTGCCCGAGCCTCCGCCACCTCATGGCACCGGCCTAGTTCCAGGATGCGGGGTAGAGTGATACCCGGCTCTCTCAGGACCTTCCTCCTGAGTTTTCCCAAGGAGCACGCCTGAATTAGCATTGTGCGCATCATGTCCTCCGCGTCTCCCCACGCACAGCCCAGGGAGAGGCGACGTAGGCGACCATAGAGGGTGTCCAGTGTTTCATCCTCCTTTTGCTTGGCCGATAGCATGACAAATCTTTCATGTCCACGTTAGCAAGGGGCAGAAAATGGGCCAGGAGTGCCGCCATGGCCGCGTCGTAAGAGCCATCCCCTGCAGGAAGCGACTCAAAAATCTCCTGGACCGAAGGCCCCGCGGAGTACAGCATAGTTGCCACCCTGCTGTCATCATCCGTCACCTGGGTGGCCCTGAAGTACATATCAAGGCGCCCATCCCACCTCCTCCACCTGGGCCCCATGCTGGATGGTGGGCCCGATGCGTCAAATTCGGGGATGGGCTGCAGGGCTGCATGGGCACGTGCTTGGGCCATGATAGGAAGTCCTTTCTGAGCAACAGGCTGTACCACCGGTGGCCCCTGAGGCACAGGAGCTTGACCACCTACTTGGACTTGAGGGGGTAGCTGTGGAGCCGCCACTGGGTGTTGCACTGGAAGCACCGGAGCCTGAAAGACCTGCTGTTGAACTGCCGCCTGACCACCATCCCGGGGAAGCTGTGCGGCTGCAGGGTTCCCACCGCCTTGATCGTCAGAGTCACTCATGGGCTTGAGCGCACAGGCACCCCCACTTTGGAATCTGGGGGCCGCAACTCAATCACCCACCACCACCTCACAGTCAGGACACCCACTCAGTCCAACCTGGGGAGGGGATGGTGGAATCTTGACCTCAGCACTCCTAAGAATGCCACCAGAACTGAAGAAACAGAAGGAAACCTGCCAACTTGAGGCTCCACCACTGCAGTAATCCACCCTGATGATGAAGAGGGCGAAGAAGAGGCCACAGCAGCCTGATGATGAAGGTGATGAAGAAGCACTGTGCCCCCTCACTGCAGCAAACACCCAGGGGTGTAGGAGTTCCAAAAAATAAGCGAAGAAAAAGAACTGGGCTAAGCAGGCCCAGCCATTTTAGCCCTTCTCCTTGCTTTCACTCGACGTAGGAGGCCCAAATCTGGAGGAAAATCCAAAAATCAGGCATGGGCGTGCAGGTTTGACTGCCTGCAAGCAGTATGTCCAAAAATTAGACCTGGGTCACCTTCACCATCCAAACCGTAGCTTGGTGAAGTTCCACGGCCTTGCTGACAAAATGGCCACCAGCCGCGTGTGTGATCCGCAGCCACGGCATGAAACAAAATGTCTGTTCGTTCCGTTCCAGGGAAGAAAAATTATGGAATTCCGTCACCGCCGGGCCCGGGCATCCGCATCCACCCGTCGCCACTGTTGGGGGTGTGTCCTGGCCCCCATGCGGTCCCATAAACCCCCACCCTGTAAGGACCACACTCGACACATGTCCTTACAGTTCGGGCTTCCCGGTCGCTCTGCCGCGGCCTGGAACGCCCCGTTTATTTATACAGCACGCAGCGGCATGCAACGTCACGCCGCCGCGTGCGCGTCCCATCACGGGGCAGCGCCACACTGGGGAGGAACGCACACGGAAGGAGAAGCCGACCCATGTGGGAGAGAATTGCGGATTGGGACGGCAGGAGTGATCAGCGATTCCTCCCCTGTGCGGCGGACCAACCAGCCAAGGGAGAATGTGAGGCAGTGAAGAGCCCCCTCCCCATCTGTCAGCAAGACGGCCGGCGTGCCTTGGAGAGCCGGACCACCTGGGGGAGGGGTTTCCCTCATGGAAGTCAGAGACGGGAGCAGAGGCCTGCTATGCTTCAGCGAGGAGCCGTGTTAAAGACGTCCGGAGACCCACGGAAGCGAGTGAAAGCGCAGCACAGTAAGGAGGAAAAGGGCTGGGCACACGCAAGCCCTGTGGGGGCCCCCTGCTGCACAATAAAGAGGCTGCAAGGCCCTGAAAGCACCTCAGAGGCAAGGCGTTCCCTTTGAAGGAGTCCAGGGACTGGCGTAATAGGGCCCCCCCCCTGAAGTGCACTATAGCCCACAGTAAGCCAGAGCCAAACAAACTGTAAAAAGTGAGATATGGAGGAGGAGGGGGATGGCTAAGTCTGCTGAAAAGACAAAGAGGGGGAGCACAGAGAAGGCCCAGAGGCATCTAAAGAGAAGAGGCCCCTCGCTCCCCACAGGGGGCCTGGTGCACAGAGTGGTGCCCCCAGAGGTAAAGCAATCACCCGATAACCCAGTGGGGGAGCCCCATTGGGCTGGCCATAGGGGAAAGGTTTTAACCCCCAGTAGGGAGAGGCAACCCACATGATGTGCCCTCAATATCTACTCTGGCGGGCCCGGGCTGGGCAAGCTGGGGGACACCTCCCCCCCTATACTTATATGGTAAAGCAGAGGTAGGCCTAAGTGGAGAAGAGTGAGGCCCGGAGGACACACACAAACTGAGGAGAGACATCCGAAGCAAGCCCGGATAAGTAGTGGAGAGCCTTGTGAGCCCAATCCATTTGGGGAACAGCTGCAGCGGTGAGGGCCCCCAGGTTCACTCCTAGGGCGTGTGCCCGCTTCAAGGAGGACCCTCTGCCAACTCCTGCCCAGCGACAGTGACTCATCCACACAGTGAAGGAGAAGAGGGGACACCACGAGAGGAGAGGGCCAGATCGAAGTACACCTCCCCCGCACACGCCCTTAGGGACCTTGACGGGACCAAACGGAGGCAGGTAGGGTGAGGGCCGCCAGGACCCACTCCCGGGCGTGTTCCCTACCTATTGAGTAGCCAAATGCCTGGGGATCCACACCTGACGGGAGAGCACAGGAACTGACGAGAACATGCCCACCAAATACAGAGGAAAGAAGTGGTGGCCAGATCGCCTAGTCCCCCTCTCAAACTACGAGCATCAATGAGACTCAGACTGTTAGGCCAAAGGACAGCAACAGAGGTGGGCGTTTACGTCGGGGCCCTGGGAAGTGAGCGAGCTGGACCTTGATAACAAGTGAGACAAATCATGAGGGAACTGAGTCTGTATCACGTTCCCCTGTTTAACACAGCCCCCTGCCCGCACATGGACTGGAGGGCAACACTGGACCATTTTGAGTACCAGAAACCAGGGGGGTAAGTACAGAATCAAACCCTAACATGTCGGAAACAGGGAGTGACGCCATGTCCACCAAGAGAGATATTGCTGCCCTTCTTTCTAGAGGAGATTAGAGGAATGAGGGCTGACATAGGAGGATAAGTGGACAGAATAAATGTGAGAATTGATAGCATGGATGAGAGGCTCCAGGCGGTGGAGCACAATCAGCCATCCCTCCAAACTTTGGAAACACAGATGGATATGAGGTTAGTGGAGTTGGAGAGGAGGGAGGGCAAGGTAGCTCTAAAGATGGATGATTTTGAAAATCGAAAGAGAAGGAACAATCTGAGATTTTTCGGGATTCCCGAAAGAGATGGAGAAACAGAAGGTGACCTACGGAGAACCATTCATGGTGATTCAATCTGTCTGGGATGGTTTCAAGGCAACCATACGGGGGACCCTGATGAGAATTGGCTCAGTGAAAAGAGAGAAAGGGAGGAGAAAGAGATTAAACTCTGCAGGAAAATAAAGGAGATACAACTGGGAGGGACCCTAGGGCAGTACATTTTGCCGGCCAAAGCGAAGGAACTCTGACGATTTAAGACCCAGCTGAAATCTATATTGACACAGGAAACAGAAAAAATACTCCTGTTCCTGAAACAGAAATATCACGAAAGGGGGGACCGAGCAGATATGATACTGGCATGGAGATTGAGGGAAGAGAAAAAGAGGAGGACTATTGGGGCTATATGGACGAAAGATGACACAGTTCTACATGACGTCCAAAGCATATGGAGTGAATTTGTAGAATACTATAGAATCCTCTATTCGTCAGAATGCTAAGGGGAGCAGACACAAATAGATGATTTCTTGAAAAAGTTACCAATCCCAGGGCTCCCCAAAGAGAAAGCGGAAAAGGAACAAGGTACTTACCTGTAACTGTTGTTCTCCAGTATGGGTCTGGCATGGATTCACATGCTCATGAATATTCCCCGTCGTCAGGCCGGGAATCCTCGGTAAAGAAAAAATGAGTATCAGTTTTGTTTCTGATCTGTTTTTCTCAGTAGTAACCAATCACTGGTCTCTGGGTCACACTGCCCCCAGCCAATGACTGTCCTCTCCCTAAGCCCCGCCTCTGGCAGCCATCCTCAGATTTGGTAGCACGTGAAGTGGCAGTATGACCAAGTGAAGAGCCGCAGAGGGGTAGGAGGGAGGGTTTGCATGTGAATCCATGCCAGACCCATGCTGGAGAACAGCAGTTACAGGTAAGTAACTTGTTCCTTCTCCAGCATGGGGTCTGGCATGGATTCACATGCTCATGAATAAAAGAATACATAGCAGTACACACATGCACAACCACGGGAGGTGGCAAAGGCTCAACATTAAGCATTACATCAAAACATTCTTACCTCCTCACCAGGCTCACCTTAGGCGAACAGGTTGCGCAGCACTGCTTGGCCGACCCTGGACTCCTCCTTGGAATCCCGGTCAACGCTGTAGAATCTCGTGAAGGTGTGCGTCGACCTCCACGTAGCATCCCTGCAGATGTCCAGCAGGGGCACACCAGACAAGAATGCCATGGTAGCAGCGATAGCTCTGGTCGAATGGGCTCTCGGACGGCCGGCAACGGTCGGTTTGCCAACCGATGACAGTGAATGATGCAGCCGGAGAGCCATCTGGAAATGTAAGCCTTCGAGAGCCTTCCCTTGGTTCACAGGTCCAAAGTTCACAAACAGCTGTGATGTCCTCCGAAAACTCTTTGTTCGGTCCACGTAGAACTTCAGTGCTCTAGCTACATCCAGCGAGTGCAAAGTCCTCTCGGCAGGCGACGAAGGCGACGGGAAAAAAACTGGTAACACCAAGGGCTCGTTGAGCTGGAAATCCGACGGCACCTTGGGCATGAAGGAGGGGTGTGTCCTCAGCACTACCCTTGTATCGTGAAAGGTCAGGTATGGAGGCTTGCAGGATAGCACCTGGATCTCTCCCACGCGTCATGCGGAAGTGATGGCCACAAGGAACGCTGTTTTCCACGACAGAAACTTCAACGGGGCCGAATGCAACGGCTCGAATGGCGGACCCATGAGCCTGTTCAGCACCACGTTGAGCTCCCACGCCGGGGCTGGTGCCTTCACCGGCGGGAATGATCGAAACAGTCCTTTCATAAATTCCTTAACCAGGCGATGAAACCACAGGGATGACCGCCCTGTAGTCCTGGTGTATCGGGAAATCGGTGCCAGGTGTATCTTGATTGAAGCGTGAGATAGTCCAGCTTTGGCTAGCGACAGTAGGTACGGCAATACTTGAGGGGCCGTAATCCGCAGAGGGTTAATCTTCTGTGCCCGGCACCAGATAGGGAACTTCCACTTATGTCCGTAGCACTTGAGAGTTGAGGACGCCCTGGCCTTCGCAAGAACCTCTCTGCAGTCGGCCGGGATATCATACCCTCCAAACTCTAGTGCTGCAGGAGCCAGGCCTGCAAGTTCAGCGACTCTGGGTCATGATGAAGAATGGCGCCTCCTTCTCTGGAGAGAAGATCTGTGTCCGCCGACAGCTTGACTGGTGGGGATGCTGACAAGTCCAGAAGGTCCGGGAACCAGATCTGTCTCGGCCACGCCCGTGCGACGAGGATCATCCTGCACCAGGACTTCTTGAGCTGGTTGACAAGTCGGAGCAGCTACGGCAACGGAGGGAACGCATATAGGAACAGGCCATCCCAGGGGAAAGAGAAAGCATCGCCAATGCTCCTCGGTTGGGGAAACCTGCTGGCGAACCTCTGGCACTTGGAGTTCGTCGCCGTCGCGAACAGGTCGATCTGGGGTTTGCCCCATCACTGAAAGAGTCGGTCCACTTGGTCCTGGCGTAGTTCCCACTCGTGGCACGAGCGCAGCTCTCTGCTGAGTGAGTCGGCGATTGACTTTTTTATCCCTGCCAGATGAAACGGCACCAGAAACATCCCTTTAGCAACGGCCCAATGCCACAGATCCTGGGCTTCCTTGGATAAGGCTGGGGACCTGGTTCCGCCCTGCTTCCGGATGTAAAACATTGTGGTGGTGTTGTCGGTGAGGATCCTCACAACCTTGCCCTTGAGGGGCGGGAGAAAGGACCTGAGGGCCCAGAACACTGCCCGGAGCTCCAGGATGTTGATGTGGAGTGGCTTCTCCTCCGGGAGCCAAAGGCCTCTCGTGTGAAGATCTCCGGTGTGTGCTCCCCACCCCTCCAGGAAGGCAAACGTCGTCACCGTCACCTGGTGGGCGGGGGTCTGAAAATCTGTTCCTGCTGCCAGATGAGTGTGGGTGCCCCACCACCGGATCGCTCGACGGAAGGTCTCGTTGAGAGGGATCCTATCTTCGAAGCTGACTGTTGCTTGTATCCAGCGGGCATCGAGGAACTCCTGTAGAGGGCGCATCCGAAGCCTGCACAGGCGCACGAGACATATGCAAGAGGACATCATCCCAATGAGGGACTTGATGGACCTCACCTTGGCCACGTCCGTGGCCAGCAGACACTGCACCTTGCCCAGGATGGCCTTTGTCCTTTCCTCCGACGGTGAGGCAAGACGCGCCACTGTGTCGAGCTTGGCTCCCAGAAACAGTGCAACTTGTGAGGGGACCAGGTGGGACTTGGGGAAGTTGATGGAGAACCCCAGGTCCGTGAGTAGCTGGACGGTCTTCGCTGTGTGTTCCACGGCGAGCTCCCTTGTCCTTGCGCGGATGAGCCAATCGTCCAGGTAGGGGTAGACGTGGATCCCCTGTAGGCACAGTCGCGCCGCCACTGGAGCGAGGCACTTGGTGAAAACCCTGAGTGCCGATTTCAGTCGGAACAGGAGGGCCTTGAACTGGTAGTGCCGCCCTTGGACCACGAACCTGAGGAACTTTCGGTGTCCTTTTAAAATGGGGATGTGAAAGTATACATCCTCCAAATCCAACGACTACAGGAAATCGCCCTCCTCCAGCTGTCCCAG
The DNA here is from genome assembly GCF_040938575.1 of Ambystoma mexicanum. Taxonomy (NCBI): domain Eukaryota; kingdom Metazoa; phylum Chordata; class Amphibia; order Caudata; family Ambystomatidae; genus Ambystoma; species Ambystoma mexicanum. The sequence goes on from NC_090937.1 coordinate 187,727,437, forward strand.
CACGTGCTGGAGGGTGACCATCCCGAACTTCTGTGCCTTGATGTACTTGTTCAGTTGTCGCAGGTCCAGGATGGGTCGCCATCCTCCTGTCTTCTTTTTCACGAGGAAGTACCTTGAGTATACTCCGGAGCCCCGGAGCCTCTTCGGGATGAGCTCGATGGCACCTTTTTTGAGCATCACCCTTACCTCCAATAGCAGTTGAGGGACGTGATTTTCCTTCCTGGCCATGGGTGGAATGCGGGGGCACTTTTTTTGAAATTTGAGGGCGTGCCCCTGTGCCAGGGCGTCCAGCACCCAACGGTCGGTGGAGATGGACTCCCACACGCTGACGAACTTCGCCAGCCGGCCTCTCACCGGGGTGCTTCGGTGGGGGCCCGACACCACGGTCGGTTCAATCTTGCTTGGAGGACGCCTTGCCGCCTTGGCCTCCCTGGCGACGACGGCGGGGTCCACTCGACTTGCCTCGTCCTCTATAGGCCACGGGCCGCTTGGCGGTACTTAGAGGAGCCACCGCCGAAAACCTTGGAGGCACCCTGCTTGCCTCCGGTGCTCCAAAAGGACGGCCTTCGTTGCCGGAGAACGCCTATGGCCTTAGCTGTCTCCGTGTCCGCCTTGATGGCTTGGAGGGACTCATCCACTATTTTCCCAAACAGATTGTTGCCGTCGAACGGCATGTCCAAAACCTTGGCTTGTACGTCCTGGCGGAAATCCGTCGCCTTGAGCCACCCTCGTCGTATAAGGCAAACGCTGTTGCCTAGCTGGCGGAAACCGGTGTCGGCAATGTCCGTTGCCACCGTAATGGCGTGGTCCGACGCCACTTCGCCTTCTTGCAAGATCTCCAGGGCCTCGGCCCTCTTGTCGTCCGGTAGGAAGTCCAACAGGGGGGCAATCTTGTACCATAACTCCCTGTCGTAGCGGGCTACGATCGCAAGGGCGTTGGCCACCTTAATCGTTGTTGCCGCCGACGAGATAACTCGTCGTCCCATTGCGTCCAGCTTCTTTCCTTCGCCGTCCGGCGGGGAAGTTGATGTTGAGGCCGATGCCCCCCACCCCCGCTTTCTTCTTGGCTGCTCCTGAGATGCCTGAGTCAGGGGTCGGTTGTGCCCTAAGGCACAAAGGGGTCGCGTCGGGGACCCGGTGCTTCTTCTCGTACCGATCCCTCTTGGCAGGCGTCGTAGACGGGTTCTTGAGGAGGGTGAGACCCTCGTCCCAGATGTCATCCAGCAGAGGCACGGCGAGGACTGTTTTCCTCTTGGCCTCGCGCCGTTGGTAAAGGAAACCTTCCTTCTTCATCTCTTCGGGGCAGAGCTGAGAAAGCGCAAATGCCCTGGCGATCATTGCATGGAAAGATCCAATCTCGTCGGGCGGGGAGGCCCGGGCTGGGGGCGATGGGAGCTCTGTCCCGTCATCACCGCCGGCGTCGTCGGTACCCATCTTGGCCGTGTCCGTTCCCGTGTCATCCCCAGGGACGGGGGATGTGGGCAAAGGTTGAGTAGGCCGCGAGGGCTGAAAAAGTGGGGCTGGATGGATCTGTCTTCTCTTGTTTGTGGGGCTTCCCGCCGGGCCTGGCTCTGGCTCCTCCGTCGAGCCTGGTTCCGGTTCCTCCGTCGGTGGCAATCTCGTCCTTATCTCCGAACATAAGGATTGTATTGCCAACAAAATGGCCGCCGAGTTGTCCTGCGGCTCCGGAAGCGATGGGACGGGTGACTAGGACCCTCGCCGGTGCCGCCGTCGCTCTCGTCGTCACATTTGTCGGCATCCCTCCTGTTGGAACGGGCCTCTTCGACACCCTCGTCGAGGCCCTCTAGGACTTCTACCAGCTCCTTCTCGGGTGCTGTGTCCACAATGGCCACCGCCCCCCCTCTTTTTCCGCCGGGGTCTTCACGGGGGTCTTTTCGATGGGTCTGAAAGAGGCTTCCCTCCGTGGAGGCAAGGAGACTCTGGGCACCGAGGTCGCCTTCACTGGTGTAGCCTCCACAGGCTGCCCCAGGGCCGCCGTGACTTCCTCGATAGAGGCCTTGGCCGGTTGAATCAAGGCCTTTACCACCTTATGTGGGCCTGTGGCCTTCACCTTGGGGGGAGGGTCACCACCTCGCTCCCCCCTGGCCGGATCCTCCAAGCTCGACCGGGGCCTCTCCAGAAGCTTCGCCAGGTTCTCGGCCTTCCTCTTCCCTGAGCCAGAGTGTTGGCTCGTGGTTGAGGGCGCTAGAGAGGATGCGCCCTGCCTGGCAGCCGAGGAGCCCGACCGTTCGGCGCTCCCAGTGCCCGCTGACTCACAGTGCTTTGCCTTCTATTGGGCCCCCGTCGCCGGGGCGCCCTCACAGGACTTAGAAGACCGCTCGGACTTCTTCTTCTTCTTCTCACCTGACGGGCTCTTTCCTTCCAGCCAGTTGGAGAGACAAAGGTGTCGGTCCCTGATGGTCCGTTCCGACATGTTCCTGCAAAACGCACAGTCCTTCTCCACATGCGTTTTGTCCTCATGAAGGCAGTAGAGACATTTTGAGTGCTCGTCCTCCTTGAACACATTCTGCAGCTGGCATCCAGGGCAAACCCTGAACAGCTTTCCGGGCGTTGAGCTTCATTTCTCCTGGGCCATGTTCGGGTAGGCCGCAGAAACTCCTGGACTCCTCCAAGAAGCGTAACACGACGAAATCTTCACCCTTGAGGGGCGTAGAAAAATCCGACACGGATCCCCGTTAATCGGATGTAGAGACGGTGGAGCTTGAGGCTCTATTTGACTGAAAAATGAGAAATTCTCTTTGAAAAAAGCGCGAAAACGCAGCAAAGGCTCGAGAGCTAAACACAAGGACTCCCAACACTTGAGAGCGTGCGGTAAAAATCTGAGGATGGCTGCCAGAGGCGGGGCTTAGGGAGAGGGCAGTCATTGGCTGGGGGCAGTATGACCCAGAGACCAGTGATTGGTTACTACTGAGAAAGACAGATCAGAAATGAAACTGATACTGATTTTTTCTTTACCGAGGATTCCCGGCCTGACGACAGGGAATATTCATGAGCATGTGAATCCATGCCAGACCCCATGCTGGAGAACCTTGAGAGCCCCATAACCGTAGAGGAAGTCCTGAAGCCATCATGGTAATGGCATCGGGGTCGGCCCCGGGGGAGGATGTATTTACGATACAATTCTATAAATTATTCAAATCACTGCTGGTCCCATGTTTAGTAAAGGTATTCAATGCGAGCTAGGAGGGTGAACCCCCCCCCCCACGACGATAGGCGTAACAATTCTTGCGATCCCAAAAGAAGGGAAGGACCCCACCAGATGTTAATTCTATAGGCCCATCTCCCTCCTCAATGGAGTTGTCAAGAAACTGGCGAAGGTTCTTGGAACAAGATTAGAGGGGAGTATGCCGCTACTGGTACATGGGGACCAGGTGGGCTTTATCAGGGGGAGGCAAGGATCAGACAACATTAGAAAGACCATCAACCTGATACACGGGGCACAAATGGGAGGTCTGGACGCATGCCTGGTGACACTAGACTCGGAGAAGGCCTTTGAAAGGATTGAGTGGCCCTTCATGATGAAGGTTCTGGGAAGGATGGGGTTTGGAGAAAACTTCCTGAAATGGGTGACAGAATTATATAACAGGCCTAGGGTGAAAGTTCGGGTGAATGGGGGACTGACAGAGTCCTTTGAACTCACGAGAGGGACTAGGAAGGGATGTCCCCTCTCCTCGGTACTGTGTGCTCTCGCAATGGAATCGCTGGGGGAGAACTTCAATGCAAAATGTTGCTGTTTGCGGACGATGTATTGGCCTACCTCACAAATGTCCAGGTCTCCCTCCCAGCACTAATGAGCCTGATTGTTGAGAATGGCCGCCTCTTGGGCTCAAAATTAATGTAGGAAAATCTGCTATCTTGCCGTTACTGACAAGGAGCCCCCTACTAGATAAGAAAGAGAGTTACCTGGGTATGATGGTTAAAAAGAGAAGCATTTGATTACTGGGCATATGGATGACAAGGGATTTGGGAGAAATGGTGGTGGCTAATTATGATCCCTTTCAAACGCAGCTCACGACAGACTTGAAGAGGGGGCTTCCACAGATACTGACGTGGTATGGAAGGATGACCTCTTGAAAAATCAATATTTGTTCACAGCCATCCCAGGACGTCTCCCAGAAAAGTTATTTACTGAGGTTACAGCAGAGCTCTGAAGGTTTATATGGGGAAATAAGACCCCAAGGGTGAAAATGGCAACCCTGATTCTTCCTAAAGATAAGGGAGGATTTGGGTTCCCGGATATCCACTTGTATTATAAGGCAGCACAAATCCGAGGGATGTTGGAACATATGAGGGAGGACTTGAGGACATACTGGACTTACTTGGAGGATCTGGCTGTGCATCCCCTGAAGATTAGGGACTTCTTCTGGTCCCCGCCCAGATCAAAGATCAATACCGGAACGCCTGCGGTCCCACCCAACGCTGGGAGTATTTTGGCCAGTCTGGCGGGATTCTAAAAATGCACAGGGTTATACAACATGGCCCTCCCCTATGTCCTCAATATGGCGGCCACTGTTCGAGTTGGGGCACCACGGATTCACACATTCACACAGGTGGTCAGATGCAGGTCTTGAGAGGGTGGGACAATTCTTTAAGGGTGGGAGCTTCCAGGAATGGGGGAAGGTGTGGGACATACTGGGAGGGGACTGTTAGGCAGGAACCTGTGCAGTTCCCTCTGGGACCACTGCAAAAGATTTAGGACTACAGGTGTTTGGCAGTAAACCCACTTGGTAGCAGTCTGTACCACACAGATTCACTTGGTAGCTGTGGCTGAGCAGTCAGACTTCCCTCAAGAAGAGTTCGGCAGTATACAGAGTATTCACAATAGGTCAAAAGAACACAGTAGAACAAGTAAACACTGACCAGGGCTTGGTGTAAAAGAGATATAATTATTTATTTAAAACCACATCTAGAAAAACACACAGGCACTAATAGTAAGCAATTCAAAAACACGGTCACTAAAAGATATAAACTCCCTTAGAAGAATATTAGACAAGTCTTAAGTAAAGCCCCACTTATTTTCAGACAGCGGTGAGCGCTTAACTTAGAGGGCACTCTAATAATTCGTTTTAAAAGGGAGAGAAAAGCAGAGAATAAATTGAACCAGATCCCAACACTTTTTCACGAACACAACAAGAGAGGAAGGCAAAGTAACACCATGAGTTTAGAGTCAGTAGGCCGGATCCACTTTATGGGGATCAAAACGAAATGTGTCCAAGGTCACACGGTTGCAGTGCACAAGAGTCTTGTAAAGGTTCAAAAAGAGTTGGACCAAAGAAAGGGACCAGTTAGAGGGTCAAGGCGGCCAGCACAGTCCAGAAGGTTAAGGCGTTATTATTACCTTGTAGCAATCTTTAGAAAGGGAGGCCTGGCGGACACGGTACCTTAAAGTGGTGAGAATACTCCAGCGAGGGCAGTTGTTCCTGGCAGCGGATGCAAGTCGGTGCTTCGTCCGGGGGAAGAGAGGATCTCGTCGGGGAGGAAGACAGGAGTCTGTTGCACTGCCAGGGAAGAAACCAGCCGCGGAGTTCTCAGTTAAAAGGAGCAGTCCTTTTATTCGCAGTCCAGTGGTAAGTGGCTATCCGGTTGCCGGGGTGCTTGGCACGGGCAATTCGACCACAAGCCAGTCTGGGGTGCGAAGAGAAGAAGGTAAACTGGTTGTGCCCACCAGTCAGGGGAAGAAGCCTCTCCAGCCGGGAGACCTTCTCTGTCGTCGGGAAGTGGTGAGTCGGTTCCGCAGGGCTCCACCGGTGGTGTCGTCGTGGTAGGTCGGCTCAGCTCCTCCCTCGTCGGATTCTCAGGTCCTGTGGCGACTTCTGAAGTTCCAGTCCCCAAAGCCCTGTTTTTATGCAGCACACCCCCATTCACTCAGCCTAGCTGTCAATCAAACATGCTAAGTGGAGAGCCGGCCGGCTCACCACTTGGGCCAATCACAGAAGAGTGCGACTTGAGTTACCAAGGTAACTCAGTCCAGGGTGCCTAAACCCCCTCCCACGCCCCCTGTGGTACCCAGACAGAGTGGCACCACTTTTGGAGGCTTCTGTGGAGAAGCCCGCCAAAAAGTGGAACAAAGGGCTCGACTTGGGTTGGAGTCACAGAAGAGAACACAAACGCCATTTTAGAATCGAGTCCTGGCAAAAAATACCAACCAGTGAATTAATATTAAATAAATAAACCGGCGGTATGTTCGAGGCTGTGAGAATCAAATAATTAACGTTGGTAACCTCGAACAATGGGAAAATCCCATAGGAATATATTCACGGTTGAATATAAAAAGTAGTATCCACTGCCACCAGCCAAAACTCGATCAGGGGGGACGGAGACATGACCCCTCGACTAACAGACTCCGGGGCAATCGAATTGCCCCGACCAGTACGTCCACAATATGATGGTTTGTACTGGTTTCTGTTAATAATTTGGGACTAGTAAAGCCAATGGTGACTTTACATGCCCTGGGAGACAGTAGTCAGTCCCAGGGTATGGAGTCTATGGTGGGGTTTCACTATGACACCCCTGTGTTACTGCACGGAGGGTGCTGTGTAACACACATAGAAAAAAACACATGAGACCCTATGGAGTAAAGGACCCCATAGCCCATAAAACACATTAGCAGTCAAAGGAACACCATAAATCATGTCCAAGAGTGGGAGAAAAAGAGTCTCACTCTTGGCAGGAGAAAAAAACAAACTCCAGAAATCCAGCAAAGCTGCTGGGGGACTCAGTAGGTTAGGAAATTCAGCCTAAAGAGAGAATTCTCCCTAACAGGGACTCAATTTCAATATTTGAATATCTCTGCATTAAAGAGTCTCACTCTTGGCAGGAGAAAAAAACAAACTCCAGAAATCCAGCAAAGCTGCTGGGGGACTCAGTAGGTTAGGAAATTCAGCCTAATGAGAGAATTCTCCCTAACAGGGACTCAATTTCAATATTTGAATATCTCTGCATTAAAGGTATCCTGACAGACCCGAAGTGGGGGAAAAGGAAAACTAGAGAATTAACACCAGTAGAAAAGGTCCTGGACCAGACAGTGTCAAGAAAGGGGAAATTGTCAAAATTATAAAAGACGATGAATGAGACCAGCCTGCAAGGGAGGCAAACCTTCCAGAGATATTGCCTGGAGTTGGTGGGCGAAGAAATACCAGAAGAAGATTGGCCACAAATATACAGAGTGGTTTTCCAGGGGGGGTGTTCACCTCCATGATAGAACACAACTTCAAACTGTTAATGGGATAGCACAGGGACCCAGTAAAATTGTCTAAAATGGGTGTGGGAGTATCTCCACTGTGCCCAAGGGGCTTCAGTAACTAGGATACCCTGCCCCATATCTGGTGGCGATGCCCCAAGGTACAAGTGTTTTGGAAAGAGGTGCTGAGTTGGATGGAAGAGGTAACGGGGATAGGATTACACTTAGAGCCCCTGCAGTTGCTACTAGGGCGCCCGCAAAAGGATAGGGAAGAACTGAGACTCCTGGAAGATGTGGGAAGCGATGTTAATAGTGGGAAGATTGGCCATAGCCCAATGGTGGAAAAAGGATACACTCCCTACGAAAGAGGTATGGGAAGGGAAAGTGCAAAACATGATGGTTATGGAAAAGCTCACTGCAGTGGTGAATGATAGAATGGAAGAATGACATGCTGAGTGGGCAGCCCTACTGCTTAAATGGGGGCTGGAGGAAATGTAGACTAACCATGGAGGGTGCAAAGTGAAATGAGGAAGAACGGGAGGAGAAGGAGGGGGGGCCTGGACGGGAGCCGATAAAGGCTTTACACAGACACTGTGGGAACTTTCGGATCTGAGAAAAAGTCAGCAGTTACTCGTGCGATTGAACAAAAACTTAGAAGAGGGGTTGGGAGACTAATAGGGGGCGCGGACGGCAATGGCTCCCGACCCTGTGTGTTAATCAGAGATGGAAAGGATTGTTTTCCGACTTCCAAACTGCACGAAAACACCAGAAACGGCTGTGTGAACCTTATCAGCCTGTGATTTGGCCTCAAACTCCGGAGAGCAGGGAAGAGCGGAGGAGAATTGACCATGGTGGGTTGATCGACCCCCTCCCACATCACGCGAGGAGAAGAGAGGCCCGTGGAGGAAGAGCTCCAAGCCGCCGGCCATAGGATCAGGCACTGGTAGGGAGCTGACCAAGCCGGGAGCAGCACCTAGGTGTCGCACCCGAAGTGCAACCTGCACTAACTTATCCTGCGGCGCTGGTGAGGAAAATACCTCGTAAAGAGGCAGCGGGAGGAGCAGAGGCAGAGGAGGTCTCCCGCCCACCCCGCGCCGTGCAGCCCGTGTCCTAGCTGTGCTCCAGGGATGGGCTGCGTAGTGCTGAGAAGACGCGGGAGCCCAGCAGCGGACTCACCGGGCCCCGCGGATCCCAAAACAGCAGTGGAGTCCTGGTGAGTACTGCAGCTCCCTGCCAGACCATGGGAGATTGAAAGGGGGAAAAGGCAGAACTAAAGGGGTGGCGAAGGATGGAGACCCCAATAAAGGACAGCAACGTAACGGGATGGGACCCTGCAACGCACACAGAAACGTAGCCTGATCATTCTTTGCAAATTGAAGGGGCGAATTAGCCCAGTCCACGCCGCCCCACCGCCCTGTCAGTGGAATGAGCCGGTGAAGGACACAACCAGAGCGGACACCTGCCAAGATGCCACAGGCGGCCTGGGAGAAGAAGGTTAGCGGCTGCCCCTTTGCTAAGCCTTGCATACTCACCAAAAGTGGTCCAGCATTCTCGGAAGAGGGAAAGCCGCTGCCCCGAAACGACAAAGGATTATGTCCCCATAGACTCTGAGATGCAGGGAGATGACCCGGCCGCGGCAGAGAAGTGACTAATTACAGCAAGGGCAGTGCGGCGAACATAGGGGGGGTGGAGGCTTCCTCAACTGCTGCTGCCCCCTGACCAAGCGACACACAATCGCCAAAGCACACCAGGGTTTTCGGAAGAGGGAAAGGCGCGGCCCTGAAACAACAACGGATCATCCCCCGAGGGACTTAAAGACGCGGGGAAGTACCCGGCAGCAGCAGAGAAGTGACTAATTATAGCAAGGGCAGCACGGATAACGCAGGGTGGTGGAGGCCTGCCAACGGCTGTACGGGTCACCCCCACCTTTGGGACAGCTAGACTGTCCTGGGTGGCTGATAGGAGAAGCATAGTGTGTGGGGGATCAGCTACAACTGAAAGAGGGGGGAGCCACCAGAGCGACTGTACACAGTTCGTCCACACGCATAGAGGTCGGCCTAGCACTAGCAGAAATAGTAACAGCTCATTGTTCAGGCCCTATGAGTAAACAAATCAGAGATAGGAAGGGGTTGTCTTTATGAATAAACCATTAGCACACCTCTCTAGCACTGTATTTAAGAAGTACTGACTTCCGTGAAATGTGCTGAGTTCCTGTACTTTCCATGATGTATCGTGGGTGTCGGCTGTTGGAGAAATAAAAACCTGATGTCTTGTTTCAAAACCTGCTCTAGCCTCCTGTTCTTTCCTGAGTCCTCTTTCTGTGTGCCAAGATGCTAAGGCCCAGCAGTGCCCAGCAGATCAGAGCCAAGGGGGGTCCGAGGGCCCTTCTGAACACAAGTTTCAATCTCAGAAATCAGAGGAAAAGTGGAGTCCATTGAGAATAAAGTCGAGAACCTAGAGCACAATCAGGTCAACACAGACTTAATGGAAAGGAAGCTGAATGCATGTATGACAGAAATAGAAATGAAAGAAGAGCTCGCCCCTTAAAATGGATGACATGGAAAATAGGGAAAGGAGGTCCAACCTGAGAAATCGGCATACCGGAGACAGACGGGGAGACATCGGGCGAGGTGGAGAAGAAAATTCAAGAAATGATAAATCACTACTCATGTCAGAAGGAGGCAAGATGGGGCGCATCGAAAGGGCCCACAGAGGGGGCCAGGCGTTTGCAGCGGGGCCAAGATCAATAATAGTGGAATCTTTAAAACATCTATTTCTTTTCTGTTCCCATTTTGAAATTGCACGATGTAGAAACATGAAGGAATTCACACAAGCAAATACCATTTTTGCTAGAAATTGTATATGGTTGACCTGCATGTGGGGAACAAACAACACAACTATCTTAGCAACTGTAAGGTTGGTAAACTTCATAGTAACAGAGTTGAAAAGAATGGAAAGTATACTCCCAGATAAGTAGTTCACTAGTTTCATGGTTTTCTTTTGCTTTCGTATTCGGAAATGTATGTATTTGGAAAGGGTTTAGATTTGTATGAATTGTAGACAATGGCCCTCATTACGACCCTTGCGGAATACGAAAAACGATGGCGGAAATGTGATACCGCCATCGAATACCGCCCGTTGCGATCATGACCCGTCACCGTAAAGTACGATGCGATTAGCGACACCGTAGTGAACGCCAACGCTAACTGCACCAAGTACGCGCACGCGCGCCGTGCAAAACCGCAATATCCGCCATGGCGCAACGGTACGCGAATGCTGACCCCAGCGGACATTCACCTAACGCCATCAAGCATGGCGGAAAGTACCATTCCGCCATGGCGAGAACTACGGCATCGCGAACCAACCGTAATGGCCCTACTGAGTGCCTGTACTCCACTCCCTGGCCACATTGCACAACTCCTCGTAGGCGCAATGCAGTCACACCATGCAACCAGTGAAATGTACAAGTCACCCATGCATGCCAACGAACCAATGCATGCAGGGGCCCCAAGTGCCCTGTGAGTGGCCATCCACAATTGGCAACACACCATTGCCGTACTGATGCAGCACAGGCATCTGAAGGTGCAAGTACACCAAAATGAACTGAAAATGCCATGACACAAAACAACAACAGTCCCCCATCGCTTGCCACCAGTGTAAACCAACAGTCAAAGCAGTAACCTGAGGGAGACTGCACCAGCCCTGTACACATGCCAGTAGTCAAACCAACCATCAGCATAAGCACGTACCACACAACTGTACCCAGAAGCCGGAACCCAATGCAGAACACCTCACAACACATCGCGCCACAAATCGGAATATGCCACATTACTAGCAAAGAATAACGCTACACGGTTAATATCTGAATATAAATTTAATGCACATCAAAATCACCAAGCCCATACAGCCATTTGAGCATAAACTCACAAATGATCAGCATTACTGTGGGCTGCATCCGCAATAAATGACCAGCTTCCCCATGTGTGACGCCCTGTACCTTCATGGCACACAGGGGCTACATCCACGTCCAAAAAGGCAACATGGAAGCGCCTAGGACCGCAGGCCCGTCCCATGAAGTAGGCACTAGTCCAGCTGGAAGCTAGGTATGCTGCACCTAGCCACTAGTACTGCGTAAGGGCATGTGGGCCATTGGCGATCGTCCCATAAGATCGTAATGGTGCTCCACTGATTAACTCGAAGCTGCAGGTGTCGACTGTAGAAGCCATCTGCAGGAGTGGCGTACAGATGGCAGCGGCAGAAGGGGAGGAGATACCTGTCACCCAAATGAAAAAAAAGATAGTATGGGCATCCGAACTTCATATGTATTACTCACTACATTCAACACACCAAACCTACAACCATATGCATGCTAGGCCACTCATAAGGATCAATTGCACCCAAAAATCACTTGCGAATCATAACGACACAAATCGAGGTGAATACACTATTTCAAACGAGTGTCTGTGTGCATGCGCCTGTCAGAACAGGATCCATCAGATGGGATCATCAACGTGCATAGACACAAGTGATTGAAGGCGCGTCGAGACAGGGAGGGTTCAACAAGGGCAGACAGACGATGGTCCCACTATGGCAGCCTTGCATCACATAGCGCAGGGGAAGGGGATAGATTCCAAATAGCCATGTACATGGCAGACTCCCAATTAAATCATCTTTCCATGCATCCATTCATCATTCCCTCATCCCGTAATGAAAACGCCTGAATATTCACTCACATAACATTCGACATTTCCATTGAGTCTGTGCGTAATGCAGCCTTCAAAATCCACTGTGCTCCTGCCCGGATTCCTTGTGTAGTGAAGTCACATGTATTTGGGAACGTCCTGCCTTATCGTCCACTACGCTATAGCGCATCCCATTCAAATCACATCAATCATTGCATTCCCGTCATGGGCCCTGTCCCAAGGACATTCAACAATAGAACGTTACATTTCCAGTCAGACCTGTGGGCGTCTCCACGCCGCTAGTTGAAAAACGAAAGCGATGTCCTTCGAATTCCTAATTTGCAACATCACGTTGAAAAGGCATCTGTGAACGCTTGTATTCACAAATACATCTATGCAGTGCGGCTGTGTGTGAAAATGGTAACTGGCCTCAATCACTGATGGGACTCCCCGCCGTCGGTGAACGTCGGTACAGTGCTGCATGAGGGTCCACCGTTGATCGAGCACTACATTCCACTGACCCTTCACAAGTCTGCTCGCGAATGCAAATATCGTATGTGCAACAATGGGACCATAGCAGAATTAACATATAAACCAATATTCCACAGCCTTCGGGATTAAGAACATGAATGCAAATGCAAGATGCCATGCGTCGAATTGCAGCGTCGTGTGCGGGACGTGCTCGCACGAAAGGCATTGCAGCTGACACAGGTGGAATGAATCACCACAGGTGAAGGCTATACAGCCTGAAAACACATAAATTGCATACCCAAACCCCTCCCACAACCACACCCACTCCAGAATGCTACCGGCAGGACTAGCGATGTTGGCCCTGGGGGACCTGATAGCACTGCAAGTACTCCAACTTCAAGAAGAAGACGAACGCCAACTACTACAACAACCGGCCGCACAGAGGAGACGCAGGAGGAGGAGGAGGAGGGCAAGGCATGGCCAGCAAGCCCCACCAGCACAGCCACTACCACCACGCAGGCAGCCCGCAATCCCACGCCTCCGAGCTAATCCGTTCAACCTCACAGCTGAGCAGATCCACACCCTCTACCGTTTGGACCGGGACACCATAACCGCCATTGTCGACATGACACACGCTGACCTTGTCAGCATGATAGATAGCCCAACCGCCATCCCACCCCTACTGAAGGTGGTGTCTGTACTCCACTTCCTGGCCACAGGCACCTACCAGCACACAGTCGGACAGTTGCATGGCATTTCACAGCCCCTATTCTCACGGACACTATTCCAAGTGCTTGATGCCCTCCTGAAGCACTCAGACAACTACATCACTTTACCACGCTCGGAGCAGGAGCTTACAAACACAAAAGTGGGATTCCATGCACTTGGTGGCATACCGGGTTGCATTGGTGCCATCGACTGCACCCATGTGGAATTGGTTGTCCCACATGCCATGGAGGCCCAGTACCGCAACCGGAAACAATATCATTCTATCAATGTACAAATGGTGTGTGACTCCAACAGGATCTTTACACATTGTTCTGCCCGATTTCCAGGATCAACACATGATTCCATGGTCTTGCGGAACTCTAGAATACCACGCTACATGGAGCGACACGCAGGGCGCCGATCCTGGCTACTCGGTGAGTCTCATTTAATGCATGAGTATGTGGGGTAGGTGATGCGTGAATGACCTGGCAGGAAGGGGGGGGGGTGCGTACGTAGCAATGACATTCCACAAACATCCTTTCTTGTCCACATACAGGTGATTGCGGGTATCCACTGAAGAGATGGCTCCTTACACCAATCCGGAACCCACAGGACCAGCATGAGGAGGACTACAACCATGCCCACTCACGTACCCGTGTGGTCATAGAACAGGCATTCGGCCTACTGAAGGCTCGTTTCCGCTGCCTCAGCAGGTCTGGCGGGGCACTCCTGTACCGCCATGAGAAGGTGGCAAAGATGGTCATGGCATGTGTCATGCTACACAACATGTGCGTACGTAGGAATGTGGCCATGCCCCCCGACGCAGAACTGCTAGCACCTGAAGATGGTCATGATGAGGGTGGGGATGTGGAAGCACGTCAAGGGGTCCGCGAGGCACAGGAGGCCCGTGAATTACGTCAGAATCTCATAGATGCATGCTTCTAGCACTCACGCCTGGTGGCTGTTACATGGACACGGGACTTGTGGCACTGTGTGTGTCTGGAACATGCACAATGTGGACTGTACGCCAAGATAGGCCTCGTACACAGAGATCAATGTCCACACATCTCATTGGATGAATATGAAGAATTGTATTGCAGATGTGAAATGACATTACACACCCAATCGAACCGCTACCCAAAGAAGCACAACACACCCCCTCCACCCTCCTACCCCCCCAACACCAGTGTCCAATGACGCTCATTGTCAGTGGGCAGACGCTATTGCAAGCCCCCTCTCCGGGTATCAGGGGCACCCCTGCCTGTGGAGCGCCGGTTCCTCCCAGATCTACGTTGGGGGCTGCCCTGGACGGAACTTGCAACGGATGATGTCTCTGCCTGCTCACGTCCATGCATGTCCCTAAGGGTTTGTGAGAGCTCAGTGAGCACACGGCGCACAGCGGCAAGTTCACCACATACGTCTTTGGACGTCGCATGCAGTTCCCCCCTCAGGCTCTCGGTGCTTCTCTCCATTTGTCCCCTCAGGCTCTCGGTACTTCTCTCCATTTGTGCCCTTAGTGTCTCTGTACTACGCTCCATTTCTGCCCTAAGTGTCTCAGTAGATGATTCAATGGCTGCCTTAGAACCCCCACATTCATCAGCATGCTCCTTGAGGAGCGTGGACATTTGCTGCTGTTGCACTATCATCTGCTCGAGGGACTGTTGCCTCTGCTGGGCCATGCCCATTTGCGGTGGTGTCACAGAGGGGCTGGACGCCTCATGTTGCCTTGCAACAGGCCTTGTGGGGGTTGGCCAGTCGTCGTCTTGTGGGTGCCCCTGCGTGGTTTCCTCATGGTGTACGGGATGATACAAACAGGGGGATTGAGACAGGTCATGGATGTGTCCTACTTCGGCAGCACCGTTTTCTGTGTCGGAGCATGCTGCCATGTATGCAGTGTCACCTGTGGAGCTGCTGCCACCAGAAGCAGTGCCTTCTGTGGCATCCATTGGGGGGACCTGTGGTGCTGCTGTTGTGGACATGCTGGCTGCTGGGGTGCCTGTTGATGTCCCCTCCAATGTGCTGCCACTCGATTTGTGCTGCTGCCGTGTCTTGATCCGTGCAGCTGAGGTGGAGGGTCTTTGGCCGTTGGTCTTGGCCCTCTTTGCAGGTGTGCTGGTAGGGGTGTCCTGAAGCTCGTCGTTGGAATCGGACCCTGTGGTGGAGTAAAGGAGGGCGATCGTTATTCATGGGTCTGTGGTAATTGTAATGGCAATTGTATCACATGCATTGGGGTAGTACCTGGGGGTGATTTGGGTCAGGGCCTTGGAGGTGGTCTCATTTTTGTGTGCATTGGGGATGCAGTTATTTTGCAGTCTGCAGTTAGGGTGTGCATGCTGCACATGTAGAGTGTGTTTTTTGGATTTTTAAATATTTATTTATTTAATCTGACTTTTAAGGGGCGCTGTCATGGCAATGTATGTGGTCGTTCTCCTGGACATGTGTTTCTAGTGCACTATGGGGACACATGGTACTTCACATGGTTGGTAATTGTGGATTTGGCATAGTTTCATTTGTGCCACCTACCTGATTCTTCTGATGTCTGCACTCCTTTCTCCATCCCTCCGACTCCCTCTATGCTCTCCATTCCAATGGTGGAGGCACAGATTTCTTCCCAGGGGGTCAACTTGATGGGTGATTCCGATCCTCCCCCGGTAGCTGTGGCAATGTTCCGGTTGGCAGAGAGTATGCTCCGGACGCGTATCCGTAGGTCGTCCCATCGCTTTCTGCATTGCTGTGGGTTGCGGGGTGCGGTCCCCACCGCACTTACCCGCTGTGCCACCAGCGCCCATATGGCCTTCTTGTTCGCAAGTGCCGTCCTGGTCATTTGCGTCGAGAAGACGACGGCAGCGTTCTCCTGGAGGGTCTCTGTGAGCACGGTGAGTTCCTCGTGGGAGAAGTGGACCTGCCGCTTGCGGTCGCATGCTTTTTTAGCAACTTTTCCCATATTTATTTTTTTAACTGGGGTGGCTAACGG
Source organism: Ambystoma mexicanum (assembly GCF_040938575.1). Lineage (NCBI taxonomy): Eukaryota > Metazoa > Chordata > Amphibia > Caudata > Ambystomatidae > Ambystoma > Ambystoma mexicanum. The sequence goes on from NC_090937.1 coordinate 187,743,473, forward strand.
GTTGGGATGTGTCTCAGGGTCGGATTTTTAATGGTTGTGTTGGGATTCTGATTTTATGGGTGTGCGGCGTGCTGTTTCCCGTTCCGGCCCCATGTTTTTACTTCCGTTTCCGTATATTTACGGTGACCGTATTTTGCGCTGACCGCTCATTACGGTGACCGCTAAGATGGGTGGCGGAATTGCACCTAGGGCGACGTACGACGGCGGTAAGGGGCCTTTTGGGGTCATTTCCGCCATCGCGGACTTTGCACTTCCGCCAGGGCGTAATGCTCGTGCCCGATGGGTCAGAATTAGCCGCACTTTCCTCCATCGTGCAGTGGCGGAAACGCTATTTACGCTATGGCGGTCATGTCAGTTGATTTCCGCCAGGGTCGTAATGAGGGCCAATGTGACATTGGCTGTCCTAGGTATTTATTATGAAATTGTATATTATTTTAATGGCTCATTGATTGTTAAACAGTGTTTATGTAATGTACAAAATGGATATCATTAATTGTTAAAATGTGTAAAGGTGCTTTGCACTAAAAACAAATCTTTTAATAAAATATAAAAAATAGTGAAATTCCTAAGCTACAAGGAGAAAACGGAAATCCTCCTCAAGGCAAAGCAATCGCAGGACATCCTGTTCCAAGGTGCTAAAGTTAAGATATTTCAGGACTTATCTAAGCAGAAGGAGAGCATGCAGACACCTCACCATATGGCTAACAGAAAAATATGTGAGATACCGCTGGGGCTACCCCTTTGACCTCACCTTTGAATGGAAAGGAGAAGAATACTGAGTAGTCACCACAGAGGAGGCAAAGCAGGTACTTCAGCACCTAGCGGACCAGACTGATAGGAACCCAAAGTGACCCAGCCAGGATCATGCCCCGAAAACGCAAGAGACTGACAGGCCACTTCAATGGCTCAAAAGATCCAAGGCGGGGAGGAAGTACACTAAACTGAGCCCAGAGTCACTGGTTAAACCTCTGTGATGATGCAAAAGAGACTATAACATGCCTAGAACCAATCACACACACTCACATTGAAGGAAAGGAATAACATAGCAATTCAACCGCTTGGGCCGTAGCCCTAACCTAGTGGCCATCAATTTTAGGAGGGCGTCCCAACCCAGTGAACCTAGGTCAGTTATAATGACCGCGGCTGAATCATGCGTCGTTTTTTGCCCACAGTTTACTCGATGGAGTTAAGTTGGTTACTTGTTCAGGAGGGAAGGGTGGGAGAGACAACAGGACAGTCAAAAGGGGACACCTTGAGGCACAACACGGAATGCTGAACACAAAGAAGGTTGGGGAGGGAAGTCGCGAATCTGGTGTGACCCTACCTGAAAATGACACCGTCTAGCGATCATAGACCAGAGGTAGGAGCCCTGAAAATAGGCACCCTCAATGTCAAAAGGGCTTAACTCGCCCACTAAGCGATCCCTATTGGTGTGAGAATTCGATAGAGCAGACCTAGACCTGCTCTTTGTTCAAGAAACTGTCATGGCCATTGGCCCGGAACCCCAGATCCTGCACCATCAGGGAACGAGAGCATGGGGGTAACACTACCTTTTATTGTCCGTTTGGGACAATACAGCATGGAGGGCCCAGCTGGACTCAGTCCTTGCGCCTTTGGTGTCAGGCTCATGATTAAATGTGCACTAGCACATTTTAATTTGGTACAAGTACTTTGTTTTCCCTGCAGGGGCCGCCACTTGCATTCAGTCGGGCGTGGCTGCTGGGGAGAGTCACACTGCACATGTAAGCATCCCTTAGGAGTGGCAGGGTGGGGCCGGTGAGTCACAGGTAATGGGCGTGGCCAGAGCAAGGCTAAATAAGCCTGCTCAGCCCTCATGCACGCGGTTCGCGTTCTTCTGCTGTTGCAGGGTAACGCACACTGCTGCCTGGGCGCATCTTACCTTGCTACCAGCCTGAGCGCATCTTACCTTGCTACCAGCTACCAGCCTGAGCGCATCTTACCTTATTTCCAGCTACAGCCTGAGCGCATCTTACCTTGCTAGCAGCTACCAGCCTGAGCGCATTTTACCTTGCTTTCCCACTATCAGCCGCTGTGCTTACCTTGCTTTCTTCAGCACACATCATCATTGACTCTGGCATTCATGATCCATCTCCAGACCTCCGGAAAGCAGCGCTCCAGCCCGACGTCGTGACACCAAGAACAATCCATCTGAAAACGGTGCCTGCAATAGAAAAGAGAAAGACAAGGTTAGAATTTGCTAAGACATTACATTTAAGGTTGCGCTTTGATTAATCCTCGCGCTTAACCTGAAATCAACACCCACCTTCTGTCGGAGCATCGTGGACTCCATTTTCTTCCCATTTGGCCTCGCTTCATGCACCGCAACTACCGTTCAGCCGCATTTCATCTGTTGGGAGAATGCAAAGGAAAGACATTATTAAAAGATACGGACTATAATCAAGAATCAACATCACAATATTTTAAAAGCCATAAGACACTTACCTCCAGGAGTGGTTCAGCCACAGCTGGTCTGTGCTGCCACGCACATAGGCCAATGAAGGAACTCGGTCCATCAAAAGCGCCCCTGCATTGAGGAGCAGGACGGAGAACTCGTCATCATCAATCAACAGGTGAGACTATATGGGTCGGCGCATGCTCACCACATTCTGGGAAGAAGGGTTCGAGAGAGACAGCAGTCATATATCTGCATTCTCACGATCTCTCATATCCACGCCGGAGCAGTGTCAACAATCAGTGCAGCCCACAGCATATGAGCTGGGGAAGAAGTCTGAAAAGGGGAATCCACTTCCAGGGAGGGCTGCAACCGTGCCCCAACGTCCCCGTAGAGACCAGGTGAGCGTAACAGAATGCGAAGCCACTCCGAAATCTCCGCCTGGCGTTATGGACACCTCGGAAACAGACCAGTTGGCCCAACTACTGGTGGAATTGCGGGCTGAAGTCCATGCCTCCAGACAGGAAACCAATGCTTTAAGGATGGATTTTATTGTAGCTCGGGAACAAATTGACGACTTGGCAAGACAAAGGCTTCACCCAGGCGTGTCAGGTCCCGCTACCAGGACTTGCCCATCATCTCATGCCACAGCCATCATCGCCAGTTCAAGCGGTTCTTCCAGGTGCTGTGCCACTGGCCCCGCCCGAACGCTTTATTGGCGACCCTAACAAGTACGCTATATTCATGAACCAATGTCGCCTCCATTTTATGTGCGGGCCTGGGGCTTTTCCTAACAAGCCAGAGTCGCATTTGTACTCTCATATTTAGGAGGTAGCGCAGCCGACTGGTCGATACCATTAGTAAACCAGGACGATCCGCTACTTCGAGACTTTGGGGAATTTCAGATCGATAATAGTGGAACCTTTAAAACATCTATTTCTTTTCTGTTCCCATTTTGAAATTGCACGATGTAGAAACATGAAGGAATTCACACAAGCAAATAGCATTTTTGCTAGAAATTGTATATGGTTGACCTGCATGTGGGGAACAAACAACACAACTATCTTAGCATCTGTAAGGTTGGTAAACTTCATAGTAACAGAGTTGAAAAGAATGGAAAGTATACTCCCAGATAAGTAGTTCACTAGTTTCATGGGTTTCTTTTGCTTTCGTATTCGGAAATGTATGTATTTGGAAAGGGTTTAGATTTGTATGAATTGTAGACAATGTGACATTGGCTGTCCTAGGTATTTTTTATGAAATTGTATATTATTTTAATGGTTCATTGATTGTTAAACAGTGTTTACGTAATGTACAAAATGGATATCATTAATAGTTAAAACTTGTAAAGGTGCTTTGCACTAAAAACAAATCTTTTAATAAAATATAAAAAATAGTGAAATTCCTAAGCTACAAGGAGAAAACGGAAATCCTCCTCAAGGCAAAGCAATCACAGGACATCCTGTTCCAAGGTGCTAAAGTTAAGATATTTCAGGACTTATCTAAGCAGAAGGAGAGCATGCAGACCCCTCACCACATGGCTAAAAGAAAATTCTGTGAGATACCGCTGGGGCTACCCCTTTGACCTCACCTTTGAATGGAAAGGAGAAGAATACTGAGTAGTTACCCCAGAGGAGGCAAAGCAGGTACTTCAGCACCTAGCAGACCAGACTGATAGGAACCCAAAGTGACCCAGCCAGGATCATGCCCCGAAAACGCAAGAGACTGACAGGCCACTTCAATGGCTCAAAATATCCAAGGCGGGGAGGAAGTACGCTAAACTGAGCCCAGAGTCACCGGTTAAACCTCTGTGATGATGCGAAAGAGACTATAACATGCCCAGAACCAATCACACACACTCACATTGAATGAAAGGAATAACAAAGCAATTCAACCGCTTGGGCCGTAGCCCTAACCTAGTGGCCGTCAGTTTTAGGAGGACGTCCCAACCCAGTGAACCTAGGTCAGTTATAATGACCGCGGCTCAATCATGCATCGTTTTTTGCCCACAGTTTATTCGATGGAGTTAAGTTGGATAATTGTTCAGGAGGGAAGGGTGGGGGAGACAACGTTACAGTCAAAAGGGGACACCTCGAAGCACCACACGGAATGCTGAACACAAAGAAGGTTGGGGAGGGAAGTCGCGAATCTGGTGTGACCCTACCTGAAAATGACACTGTCTAGCGATCATAGGCCAGAGGTAGGAGCCCTGAAAATAGGCACCCTCAATGTCAAAAGGGCTTAACTCGCCCACTAAGTGATCCCTATTGGTGTGAGAATTCGATAGAGCAGACCTAGACCTGCTCTTTGTTCAAGAAACTGTCATTGCCATTGGCCCGGAACCCCAGATCCTGCACCATCAGGGAACGAGAGCATGGGGGTAACACTACCTTTTATTGTCCCTTTGGGACAATACAGCATGGAGGGCCCAGCTGGACTCAATCCTTGCGCCTTTGGCGCCAGGCTCATGATTAAATGCGCACTAGCACATTTTAATTTGGTGCAAGTACTTTGTTTTCCCTGCAGGGGCCTCCACGTGCATTCAGTCGGGCGTGGCTGCTGGGGAGAGTCACACTGCACATGTAAGCATCCCTTAGGAGTGGCAGGGTGGGGCCGGTGAGTCACGGGTAATGGGCGTGGCCAGAGCTAGGCTAAATAAGCCTGCTCAGCCCTCATGCACGCGGTTCGCGTTCTTCTGCTGTTGCAGGGTAACGCACACCGCTGCCTGGGCGCATCTTACCTTGCTACCAGCCTGAGCGCATCTTACCTTGCTACCAGCTACCAGCCTGAGCGCATCTTACCTTATTTCCAGCTACAGCCTGAGCGCATCTTACCTTGCTAGCAGCTACCAGCCTGAGCGCATTTTACCTTGCTTTCCCACTATCAGCCGTTGCGCTTACCTTGCTTTCTTCAGCACACATCATCATTGACTCTGGCATTCATGATCCATCTCCAGACCTCCGGAAAGCAGCGCTCCAGCCCGACGTCGTGACACCAAGAACAATCCATCTGCAAACGGTGCCTGCAATAGAAAAGAGAAAGACAAGGTTAGAATTTGCTAAGACATTACATTTAAGGTTGCGCTTTGATTAATCCTCGCGCTTAACCTGAAATCAACACCCACCTTCTGTCGGAGCATCGTGGACTCCATTTTCTTCCCATTTGGCCTCGCTTCATGCACCGCAACTACCGTTCGGCCGCATTTCATCTGTTGGGAGAATGCAAAGGAAAGACATTATTGAAAGATACAGACTATAATCAAGAATCAACAAATCACAATATTTTAAAAGCCATAAGAAACCTCAAGGAGTGGTTCAGCCACAGCTGGTCTGTGCTGCCATGCACATAGGCCAGTGAAGGAACTCGGTCCATCAAAAGCGCCCCTGCATTGAGGAGCAGGACAGATAACTCGTCATCATCAATCAACAGGTGAGTCTATATGGGTCGGCGCATGCTCACCACATTCTGGGAAGAAGGGTTTGAGAGAGACAGCAGTCATATAGCCGCATTCTCACGATCTCTCATATCCACGCAGGAGCAGTGTCAACAATCAGTGCATCCCACAGCATATGAGCTGGGGAAGAAGTCTGACAAGGGGAATCCACTTCCAGGGAGGGCTATAACCGTGCCCCAACGTCCCTGCAGAGACCAGGTGAGCGTAAAAAGAAGAAAAACCTGGGAGAGGAGGGGGCCAAGTATACTGGGCCTCGGCAGGTCACACGAGGGCGTTAGGTATGATCCTCCACAAAAGATTCAAATTAGAAAATCCAGAAGTGCAATCTCTCATGGAAGGGAGACTCTTGTTGGTGAGGGGGGAGTCGGAAAGGACCCCCGTTACTTTGGCAAGCGTTTACACGCCCAACCAAGGCCAAGGAACATTTTATAAGGAAGCCCTCTCGATAATAGTGGGATCCACCAGGGGCTGTATATTAGTAGGGGGAGACTTTAATACATGGGCGATGCCTCAAATGGACAGGGAAACCAGACAAGCAATTACCAGATTCCCAACTAAGGAGGAAGCTGGTGAATTCCAGAACAGCCTGGTGGATGCAAGCCTGGTGGACGTCTGGAGGACAATAAATCCAGCTGCAAAAGGGTTCACGTTTCGATCAGCTGTCCACAGGACATTCACCAGAATCGACTATCTGCTAGTGGCCAGAGGGACTGCAGTGTCAATCAAAAGCAGCGAGATTCGCCCCATCGGGTGGTCAGACCGCGACATGGTCATAGCAACATTAGAAATGGAGGGACTCCACAGACGGAAAACCAAATGGCGCTGCAACAAATTCCTTTTAAAGGATAAGTTCTACTCTCAGGAACTTGACGAGGCGATTCAGGAATATTTCCAGATCAATGGGGAGGGTGAAGTGGAGATCACAACAGTTTGGGAAGCGGGGAAAGCAGTCTGGAGGAGGCACCTGACGAAACAAGGGGCCCTACGGAAAAGGGAAAGGAAATTACAAGAAGAGAAGATTAGGTAAAACATCACTTGCCTGGAGGAGAAGTTACACGCGCTGGGCTCATATAAAGGGGAACATCTAGAAATGCTCACGCAGAAAAGGGAAGAACTGAAAGCATGAGGCAAAGGTGACGTCCTGAGAAAGCTAACGCTCCTAAAGCAGAAATCTTACGAAAAGGGGGACAAGGTGGATAAGATGCTAGTGAATAGACTAAGAGCCCAAAGAACAGAGAGGTGGGTGGATAGGATCAAAACAAAAGAGGGTGGTCTTGTGCACTCCCCAGAAGGTATAGCCGATCAATTGGCTGATTACTATGCAAATCTGTATACTTCAGAGGGAGATAGGGATGGAGCTGGGATGGGGGAATACATATACAAGGCCGGTCTAACACACCTCACAACTGCGGAACACGCCCTCCTAGAATCCCCTATAATCTCCCAAGAAGTCGAAGCAGCAATTAAGCACCTCCCACCCGGAGGGGCCCCAGGTGAGGATGGGTACACAATAGGCTTCTACAAACATTTCACAAAGACCCTATCGCCTCATCTTGCCAAGCTGTTCAATCATATACGGGGATCTGGCCAGGCCCCACCCTCCTTCTCAGTAGCGCACATGCTAGTGCTCCCAAAAGCAGAGAGAGATCCTACCTTATGCAAATCTTACCGTCCAATCTCACTTCTAAACACAGACGCCAAGATTTATGCAAAAGTCCTGGCCACTCGAATGGAAGATCTGATGCCACGCCTGATCCACCCGGACCAAGTGGGTTTCATTAAAGGGAGACAAGGTTCAGATGCCATGAGAAAAACCCTAAACATCATGGATCACTCCAAAAGAACAACGGGGGATCATGTGCTCTTGAGTGTTGATTCGGAAAAGGCCTTTGACTGGGTGGAGTGGGCTTTCCTTTGCACTACCCTCGAAAATATGGGGTTTGGTAAGCGATTAATTACAGGGATACAGGCAATGTACGACAACCCTAAAGGTAGAGTGGCCGTGAACAACAATCTCTCAAGAGAATTTAGCCTGACTGTAGGAACTAGGCAAGTTTGCCCTCTTTCCCCACTTCTCTATGCCCTGTCGATCAAGCCCCTGGCCAACATGATAAGGAAGGATCCGTCCATCAAGGGGGTTACGATCGGCGACACAGAACATAAGTTGGCCATGTTCGCCAACGACATCATGCTCTTCCTCGCAGTCCCCACCACATCAATACCTTGTCTGATGTGATTTAATGAAGGAATTTGGCAAATGGGCAGGTCTTAAAGTCAATGAAGAGAAATCACCCCTCTACACATATGGAGCTTGAATGGACCTCAGAGAAGACACGCTAGAGGTGGGTATACCCATAACGCAAAAGGACCTGACATACCTGGGGATCAAAATTACTAAGAACCTTGAAGATCTCTACGAAGCAAACTTGCCCCCGTTGTTACGGGAACTAAGAAAGAAACTAGAAAGATGGGGCAAGCTCACAGTATCCTGGCTAGGCCTCTTGAATGCCATTAAGATGGTGATACTGCCCAAAATCCTATACTACTATCACATGTTACCAGTCGCCGTCCCAGCAGGGCACTTCATCGAGCTGCGAGGAATGATCATGAAATTACTCTGGCAGGGGAAAAAGCAACGTATCGCCTATGACACTCTAATCAGACCCCTACACCTATTACCGGGCAGCGCAGTACCAGGCTCTCATTCCATATCTTAGAGGGGACAAGCAGAAGCAATGGGTGGCCATTGAAAACTACAGACTCAGGCCAGTATCACTTGGGGAATGGTTATGGGCCCCGGAAAAAAGCATTCCCAAAGAGCGTACTGAATCATGTTGCAACAGGCCCCCTCATGAAGATCTGGTGGCATAAAAGGGAAATGAGGGATCTCACAACGTGGCCCTCCCCGCTGAGCTGTATTTGGGCCCCGCCGGTCAGAGACAAAATTAAGGACCGATCCGATATCAGAAATGGTACCTGGGGGGGTTTCACCCAAAGCCGCAGTTTTATGTTTAACTAGTCATGAATGGACTCAAGTTGAAAATGCCAAATATGTGACACACATATGTGAATACTTTTGTACTCAAAATGACTAATAAAACTAATTTTGAAAAAAGAGGGGTTGGGATGGGGGGAGCGGAAAGGAGCGCGGGGGATGAGGAGGTCAAGGGGGATTGGGGTTCTGGACTGTTCTTACTGAAGTGGGTTATACTCATAATTGTTTGTTATATTGACAATGTCTGGTTCGCTTTATAAGTGCTAATAAAATGAAGTTTAAAAAAAAGAATGCGTGCACACATGTATGATACACAGTGGATGGAGGGGCGTGGCCAGCACGCACGCTGTAAGGACAGGCTCCCGCGGAGCTCCGTTCCGAGATCCTTGCAAAGTGAGCTAATATCGGTATAACTGGTCTGCAAACTTAAAAAAACGAACAACATCGAAGGGGAACCGATTACCGACACTCGATCCTGTTCCTAGGGCGAACCGGGGCAAGGAAGGCTGAAAACGCAAAGCTGGACACTGAGCCCCTGGCTTCCCACAAGATGGCGGCGCCCACCGCGGAATAAGAACGAAGCTACGGAGGCCTAAATTACCTTGCGGAGCGCGCCAACAAAGGACTCTCTCCCACACCGAAGCCGACGGGGCGGGCCACTCGTTCCCCAGCTGCGGAGAAACCACAGGGATTGAAATTCGAGCCCAGCGATACCCGCGCCAAAGGCACTCCGGGGAGCCGTCGCCGCGGGAGGAACGAGGGCCGAAGAGACGCACTCGTGGTGCAGTCGAGCGGAGCTGATGGGAAGATCGTAGAATCAGCGGGCACAGTGGGCCGGCATATAACAGTAAGTGAGGTGGAAAAGAACCGGGAAGCCCCCCCCACCACCCAGATTTGGGGCACGGGTGCGCGACGGACCCCATCCCACACGGCCAACCAATAAGTGGGGGCGGCCAACTCGACCCACGGACCCGCTACCCTCCGCCCAAAGACACGAAAACCATAACGCAAACCAGGAGCCGCAGGAACGGCCTTCATAGCTTGCAGAACCGGACCCAGCATAAGAGACTGTGGGACCGGACACCGGGGATGTCTCCCCCCAAAAATAAAACATAATTGGTTACGATGGATTCCTTCACGACCAAGACCGGGAGACCTTGGAAGAGCCGCCCCAACAAGAAGAGGACCTCAAACACACGCAAGTCCTGCAGGCAATAGCGGCCCTCCGCACATCAGTCGAAGGAAAGATAGAGGAGGGGAAATCGGACATACAGCTCATACGTCAGGACGCCCGAAACCTAACTGAAAGGGTCGCGGCGATAGAAACTACCCTGCAAGACGACGTGGAGTGTACCCAAGATCTAAAGATAAAAGTCCAAGACCTGGAACAAAAAGTGGCAAGGCTGGAGGCGTGCTCCGAGGATGCCGAGGGTCGAGCCCGCCAAAATAACATTTGTATACTGGGGGTTCCAGAGGATTTGGAAGGCCCAGACCCGACAGAATTTATCGAAACATTGCTACAACAGGAAATTGGTCCAGGAAACCTCACTCAGGGGTTCTCCATTGAAAGAGCCCACAGATCTCTCCAGAAACGCCCCCCACCCTGCTCACACCCGCGCCCAATCATTGCCAAAATTCTAAACTTTCGTGACCGGGAAACTATACTGCGGTACTCCAGTGAAGGTGGAGAGATCAAGAGGAAAGACTCGACAATAGTCATGTACCCAGGTTATACCCCCACAGTGCAACGAGCAAGGAACTCCTTCATCCCAATAAAAGCACAATTACGAAAGCTCAAACTAAAAAAAATGTTGCTCTACCCGTCGCACCTCAAAATTCTGTACAAAGGAAGAGCAATATTTCTGGAGACCCCAGCCGCAGCAAACATGTGGCTCGAACATAATAACCTGGCTGATGGCAAGTAGGAACCACCACGGTCAGACTTGGGCTGACAACGCACCCGCCATGGTAAGAAGAGCAAAGCGATTCCCCCACACAAATATAGACAGCAGACAATTATACTACAATTGAGTCCTACTGTGATGTAAGCCAGATCGGACAGGAGCTCGGAGGACCATGCGAAATAAAAGAAAGGCAACCCACCCCACCGGAAACTGTGCAGGCAGTCCGCTTACACACTTCCTGATCCGGAAGGCCAGGAGTGGCCTGGAAGGCTCGGGACCCCCTGAGCGCTGCAAGTTGAAAGCAACTGCTAGGGGCAGTTCGAGTTGTTTTTTGTTTGTTTTCCCCATTCACACAATGGGAGTTACTTAAGTTAAAAAGTCTCCAACAGATGTAACAGGTGGTGCCGGGGAGGACGGACACGAAGGGAGGAAGCCAAAAAGGGGTGAGCGAACGGAAGAGGTTGACGGTTGCTGGACTGAAGCAGCGGAAATCCTCTTAACCCACCATGGCAACTAGAATAAAAATAATGACTTGGAATGTGAGGGGCTTGGGAACTTACCTACGCCGGAACAGAATCAAGTCCTACTTGAACAGAAAGGGAGTGCAAATAGCACTGTTGCAGGAGACACATTGCACGGCAGACTCTCTGGCCAAATTAGGTCAGCATTGGGGAGGACAAGGAATTGGAACCACTTACTCCAAATATGCCAGAGGAGTATACACCTGGATTCACCCCCAACTCCCATTCCATTTTATTTAGTCCGAGATAGACCCGGAAGGCAGGTTTGCGATACTGTGGGGCTGACTAGAACAGGAAGAGGTATGTATTGTGAACTCCTACCTTCCCAACGCTAATATTCCGGCACATCTGAACTCAATGTATCCCAAAATCGCCCCATACAGGCACGGCATCTTTTTTTGGGCGGGGGACTTCAACTGTGTACGAGATCCCAACCTTGATAGGTCCCAGCCCCACCCGAAATGTTCCTCAGCAGCTACGGTAGCCCTATCCCTATTAATAGACGGACTAGATCTTGCTGACACATGGAGGGAGCAGCACCCCAATGCTCGGGGATACTCGTACTTCTCCTCCCCACATGACCTTCATAGGAGGTTAGATTATGTTTTCATTAGCAAAGAGCACCTGTCACAAATAGACAGTGCACAACACCTAGGGAGAACCATCTCAGACCACTCGCCACTTCTAGTAGAATGGAACCACGCTGGCCCTAGACCCCCTATCCCTATGTGGAGAATGCTGATTGACGCCCTGGGAGACCTGGCATTCAGGGAGGAGCTGCACGACTTTATAGATAATTTTATAGAGGTAAATACCGGAAGTGCCGACCACCTGAGCACGATGTGGGACGCCCTAAAAGTAGTGATAAGGGGGGAAATGATAACAAAAGCAGGAGGCATTAGAAAACAGCTGCGAGGCGAACTAGACCAGTGGGAGCATAGAGATTGAGCAATTTGAGGCCACCCTGGTGAACACTCACCAGAGAGATGACACCCTCAAAGCACTTAGAGTTAAATGCACATCGGCATGGGACAGACTAGCTAAATTCGACTACACCACCAAGACAAACAGAGCGCACACAGAAGCCGACAGGCCGAGTAGAATGCTGGCCTGGCTGTGCAAGAAAGAACACCCCAGGCACACAATCACCATGATACAAGATGCAGAGGGCAATGAATTCCAAACACAACAAGGCATAAACGACACCTTCAAGCGCTTTTATGAACACCTATACTCCCACAAGGACCAAGTTCCCCAAGACCAAATCACAGATACTTTGGAGGAAATAGGACTCCCCAGACTAACACCTGAACAGACTGAGGCCCTAGAGGCAAACATCACGACGGAAGATATAACAGAGGCGATTAAATCGCTGGCCACCTGCAAGACCCCTGGGACTGATGGGCTACCCGCTGAGTTTTATAAAGCGTACAAGACCTCCCTAACACCTTGATTACATGAGGTTTTTCAAGAAGCATATGAGAGAGGGATATTGCCCGACAGCATGAGAGAGACCCTTTTGATCCTGATCATTAAACCTAACAAACCTGTCGACAAATGCGGCTCTTACCGCCCAATAGCCATGCTCAATTATGTGAAAATATTGACAACGATATCAGCAAAGAGGTTGGCTAGAATCATAGGGGAGATCGTTCACATGGATCAATGCAACAACCTAAAAGCACTTAGAGTTAAATGCACATCGGCATGGGATAGACTAGCTAAATTCGACTACACCACCAAGACAAACAGAGCGCACACAGAAGCTGACAGGCCGAGTAGAATGCTGGCCTGGCTGTGCAAGAAAGAACACCCCAGGCACACAATCACCATGATACAAGATGCAGAGGGCAATGAATTCCAAACACAGCAAGGCATAAACAACGCCTTCAAGCGCTTTTATGAACACCTATACTCCCACAAGGACCAAGTTCCCCGAGACCAAATCACAGATACTTTGGAGGAAATAGGACTCCCCAGACTAACACCTGAACAGACTGAGGCCCTAGAGGCAAACATCACGACCGAAGATATAACAGAGGCGATTAAATCGCTGGCCACCTGCAAGACCCCTGGGACTGATGGGCTACCCGCTGAGTTTTATAAAGCGTACAAGACCTCCCTAACACCTTGATTACATGAGGTTTTTCAAGAAGCATATGAGAGAGGGATATTGCCCGACAGCATGAGAGAGACCCTTTTGATCCTGATCATTAAACCTAACAAACCTGTCGACAAATGCGGCTCTTACCGCCCAATAGCCATGCTCAATTATGTGAAAATATTGACAACGATATTAGCAAAGAGGTTGGCTAGAATCATAGGGGAGATCGTTCACATGGATCAATGCAACAACCTAAAAGCACTTAGAGTTAAATGCACATCGGCATGGGATAGACTAGCTAAATTCGACTACACCACCAAGACAAACAGAGCGCACACAGAAGCTGACAGGCCGAGTAGAATGCTGGCCTGGCTGTGCAAGAAAGAACACCCCAGGCACACAATCACCATGATACAAGATGCAGAGGGCAATGAATTCCAAACACAGCAAGGCATAAACAACGCCTTCAAGCGCTTTTATGAACACCTATACTCCCACAAGGACCAAGTTCCCCGAGACCAAATCACAGATACTTTGGAGGATATAGGACTTCCCAGACTAACACCTGAACAGACTGAGGCCCTAGAGGCAGACATCACGACCAAAGATATAACAGAGGCGATTAAATCGCTGGCCACCTGCAAGACCCCTGGGACCGAAGGGCTACCCGCTGAGTTTTATAAAGCGTACGAGACCTCCCTAACACCTTGATTACATGAGGTTTTTCAAGAAGCATATGAGAGAGGGATATTGCCCGACAGCATGAGAGAGACCCTTTTGATCCCGATCATTAAACCTAACAAACCTGTCGACAAATGCGGCTCTTACCGCCCAATAGCCATGCTCAATTATGTGAAAATATTAACCATATTAGCAAAGAGGTTGGCTAGAATCATAGGGGAGATCGTGCACATGGATCAGTGCGGCTTCATACCGAGCGGGAACACGACCATGAACTTAGGCAGATTACAACAGGTTATAAACCAAACTGAGGCTAGCACGGAGGCATGTGCACTGCTATCCCTTGATGCCATTAAGGCGTTCGATTCTATATATTGGGAATGGCTCGTAGTGGTTCTAGAAGGTTTCGGCTTTGGCCCGGGGTTCATTAGGTGGATCAAGATACGTTATACAAAACCCAGGGCTAGGGTAAAAACCGGAAAGTATGTATCTGAGGTCTGGGACATATGCAGGGGCACTAGGCAGGGATGTCCACTATCCCCCATGCTTTATGTACTAGGACTGGAACCTATTGCCATCTATTTTCGGAAACAATTCTTAGATGCTGGGATGCGTCTGGGGGGAGTGGACCACATCATCTCACTTTATGCAGACGATGTGCTGCTATATGTTACGGACCCACACAATAATGTGCCCACAATGCTAGAAGTCTTAGACAACTTTGCGAAGGTCTCAGGCATACAATTTAGCAGGGCGAAGTCCTGCCTCTTCCCTCTAGCTGGCCTCAAGAGCAAGAATATTGTAGAACTTCCTTCTGTGGGGATACAGTGGGAGGTCACCTCGTTTAAATACCTGGGAATACACATAATGCACACCCCTGCACTGATGCACGAACACAACACGAAGTCAGCAATCCCCGTCTTAAGAAAATCCATGAACTTCTGGGTGAAACTTCCCCTGTCTATGATGGGCAGAGCCTCAATAATTAAAATGATTGTCCTCCCTAGATTCCTGTACAGGTTCCAAAATTTACATTACTACATCAATGCTTCCTTTGTTCGCCTGCTAGAAGTGATACTGCGTAATTTCCTATGGGGGAAAGGAAGACGCAAGATAGCACTCACCACCTTGGTCCTACCGCACAGCCAGGGGGGAATTCAACTCCCAAACTTTGAGAAATATTATTTGGCAACGCAACTCAGTTTTGTGACCAAGTGGCTAGCAGACGACACCACATCTGAGACGCCCCTGCTACAACCCAGGGGGCCCAGATAAGTACCTTTGAAGGAACTTATCTGGGCCCCCAGCCACCTGATGCGAAATGCCCCCTTCTTGGCTGCCCTAGGGCGAAAAGTATGGCACAGAGCAGAGGTACTCGCCCACGCAAAGCATCAGTACTCCCCAGACATACCAATGATCTCGGACCTATGCAGATCTGACATGGACCTGCAACACCTCAGACGCTGGGAAGAAAAAGGGATATATACATGGGGAGACCTACACGACAATGGCACCTTTAAGGAATTTGAAACACTACAGGAGGAAGCTGGAATCCACATGGGCCAGTTTCTGTGGTATCAAAGGATACGGACTACAGCACGAAACAAGTGGACAACATGGCCGGAGGAACCAGAATCAAACCCTCTGATCACACTATTGTACAGCTTGGGAGAGGGATGGGGACCAGTGTCCCAGATCTATGGCCACTTGAGTGACACCCCCAACCCACGAAGTGCCGATCTGAAAAGAAGATGGGAAACGGACATGGGCCGGGAAATGGCTGATGGAGAATGGGAGAGGGCTCTAGCGTACCCTAAAGCAGTCTCCAGAAACCACAGCTTTAGACAAATACAACTAAACCTGTTATACCGAACATATTTAACCCCATCCAGGCTGGCGAAATTCAATAAATCACCACACTCTGTCTCCACCTGGTGCAGAGAGAATAATGCGGACCTGATTCACATGTTCTGGTTGTGCACCAAAACACACTCCCTGTGGACCACCGTACTGCTGACAAGCGAAAAAGCAGGGTCGACTAGGAACAAGTGGACCCCGGACGAATGCCTTCTGGGAACGTACCCCAGGCCGGCCAAACTTAAACACCTGGCCAAATTAATGGACATCATGTGCATACTGGCAAAAAGGACAATTGCAATGTCCTGGAAAAAACCCGCAGGACCCCAACAAAAGGTATGGCACAAAGAATTGGAACGTTGGTACAAGCTGAAACAAAGGCATGGGAAGACAGTGTTGCCAGGTCCACGGACGCCTCGAGCATGACCCTAACGGCCTGGAAACAACTCACAGGATCCTTGTTTCACCCCTCGGATGACAAGCCCCCATGAACAAGAATAAACCTATGGAAAACGCATTCACAACCAACATCACAGAACCCCCCAGAGCAACTAGCCACAATTTCACTGGGTCCTTACAAGCTCAAGTCCCCTCTTCCCCCTGCCCCCGGCTTGCCTAACCCCCTCTGAACCGACAGACTGCCCTGTCACGATGGAAGGAGCACTTGGAGACAGTTAAAGTTGAATTGTTAAATGTTAATGTCTTATTACGAAACGCTTATTATCCTCTAACTATGGACATATTTTATGTCATGCAAATGTAAAATGATAAATGCCAATAAATAAATTTAAAAATAAATGATACACAGTGGATCAGCAATGATCCAAACCCAAACAAAACAAAAAGAAACACTCTCAGTCCCACAAAGTGATGTAGTTTATCATTTTGCCAAGGGGAATCAAGAGAACCTGTCCAATAGTCCTGTGAGACTTGAACATGCCAAAGCAATCAAATACATTTTGTAAAGAGATGGTACTATCATACCTTCTAATGACGCACTCTCTCTTATTTCTGATTGTAATACGTTGGACCGTTTTCTTTCTGGATAATCTTGAAGAATTTTGTGAAAAGTAAGATTGTTGTTGTTATCTGCACAAGCATTCGTCATTTGAATAGAAGAGACATGATCAAGGTTGCTTTGCGTCTGATCTACTAGTGAGTACATGTTAAGTGGCGTCTCAAATTGAGTTTCTTGGACCATGTGCTGCAAGCCAAAAAATTCATCTGAGCAACTTCCAAAGTCTTGCTGCAATGGACTTGCATGGACATTACCCAGGAAACAATTGTTTTCAGATGGGGATGCCCAAATGCCTACTGAAGACTGCTGAGGTATCTTTGCTGTTGTTTGAGGCTGCAACTGAGCATCATGCAAAAAAACATTCTTCTTGTTACGAAAATTGTAACCTGGACAGCCCTGAATGTTTTCTAGCCCATACTTAAGAGGGCTAACTTTTTGCTGAGATGGTCTCTGCTTGGCTTGTAACCCAATTTTGTGGTGCTCTGAAAGATGAAAATGTGTGGATTCTGTGCTACCATAGCCATAGCTTAATGAAGGCACAATGGTACCACACATTGCATGGTTCCTTCTCTGGGGAGAGTAGTCCGACATCAGTTTATCTTGGTATGGAAATTGGGATTTAGGCATTCCACAGGTTCCCTTATTCAGAAATGAAAAGCACTGTCCGTCAATCTCACTTTCTTTCAGTTCACCTGGAGTGCTCTGTCTGTAGGAAAAGGACTCTAAATACGAAGGGGTTTGCATGCCAACCTTTCGACATGAGGAATATGGTTCATCCTCTCTTAACGGCTGAGGGCTGGCCTTTGTTGTTTGCTGCTCCCGAAGAAAACAGTGTGGCACTTGGTAACATTGAGCATCCCCTTGACTACCACCAAAGGTCAATGAGTTTGGATATTGATGGCTAGAAGCACTGGAGAAGTTTGTATTTTCAACCATTTCTTTAGACTCTTGTGCAGAACATGAAGAGTTGATCTTGTGCAGGGTTGTAATATCACTAAAAATCTAAATGGAAAGAAAATCAAAGAAGTTTAAATATGGTAGTGGTTTATCAATTCAAAATTTATTTTGGATTTATCAGAATAAAGCCACATAAATATTACATTATATATGATTAACAAAAATAAGCACAATAAACGTATATATTGTAAAGGCATCATGAAGTAAGACACAGAGAACAGATTCAACTTTCTAAATACATTTTTTATTTTTCTTAAATGTCACGCTGGATAAAAGCCTAACTTGCCCTATCCCAAGGTGGGATTTCCCTACCTAAAGAAACTAAGTATAGTCTGTGTCAGAAAGTTCAGCTCAAAAGTCTGTCTGTGTCCAAAACCTATACTTGCCCTCACAACTAAATATACATAATGTGTACGGATGTCAGCAGCAAAAGAAATAGTGTTCAAAATAGAGTTCCGAACTTCTTCCAGCTCCTGGCTTATTTTCAGCTTCCCCTTCCCCAAGTTCAAAACAGTTCCAAAAGGCCTTGGGGTTCCCTTCCCCAAGATTTCAACACAGTTCACAAAATCACGGGTTCCCTTCCCCAAGAAGTTAACTCTTCCAGCTTTAAAACTACTATCAGTTCAAATCACCTGGCTTTAAAACAGTTCCAGCTCAACTCCTTAATCATCCAGGCTTTTGAATAGTTCACATAGGTTGCTTTCTTTCTGTATTTGTCATTCACTTCAGCAACTGTTATAAAATACAGCTTCTTTATATTTGCTTTCCTGGGCTTTTTTCAAGCAGGGATCACTCGGTCTGGGCACGGTTGCTGGACCACATGGTCCACCCATTGCAAGTCACGCAACCGATAATCCTTAGCACTTTGTTATGCTTCTATATTCTCTAGGCTTTTTGCCAACACATGTTTTCTCTCTATGAACCTGTGTCATTGGTCAACACTCATTTTCAGATTCTCCTTGGTAGTCTCTTGATTGTGTATCTCACACAACTCACTCTTTTCCACTACCTTGTTTTCACTGTGGTCATAAGTGCTCATCACTTGCTTTTGTCTCGTGCTGTATTCAAATATGCTCATCATATCTTTCCTTTAGTTCGGTATTCAATAATGCTGGTTGCACTCTCAAAAGTACTTATAACACTGCAGTTTTTTCGGCATTCAAAACACTTAATTTGGTCTTCCATAGCAATGGTAATAGTTTTTAGTTTGTTCAGCATTCAGATATCAAAAATCAGGACCGAAGATCACCATTAGCAGCTCATTTCAAATCAATGCACAACCCAAATCAACTTGGTGAACTGAGATTCTTTGGCATAGAGAAGGTATTGACACCCCTCTGGGGTTTGGGGGTCAACACAGAACAACTGTCAAGGAAACACGAAGCACAATGGATCTGCTCTATGGACACTTGTCATTCGGGTCTGAACTCTGACCAGGAACTCTTTATTTATTTTTTGTAAAGCTTCCATCTACCCGAAAAGATTCTACTTTCAATTTGTATTTTCTAACGTTTTGTAACTATAATCTATCATACTTAACATGTTACCCAAAAGTTCAGCTTCTCTTTTGCACATGTTGTAACTTAGAAAAATGTTTTGGTTATTATAAAACACTTCACCTTTGTACAGTATTGTGTGTACTTGCCCTCAGCAAAGACAGAGCACAACTGAGACTGGCACACTCACGATTTGAAACCAGTAGAAAGTAGAATAATACTCCATCTCCATTAGAAACATCTATTTTCCACATTTAGGAATATAGAATATGGAAACCATTAGTAATTGGATTAACACTTCATCCATATCTTAAACAAAAAACTACTCTTATTTTAGTCAAATGAGACTCTAGCGCGATTTGACCACAATCGCGCAACCAGTCCCAACATGGCCACTGAACGCATGTGTATGACGTCATCGCAATATTTTTACGCGCTTATGTCATCGCACATTACTTAAAGTGGCCATTTTGGAAACTATCCATGGCAATCGGTCCATGCACAAGCTCCCTTGCAGATCTATCTCCCAAAAACAGGTAAGAATCTACAACAAGATTAGCATCTATTTCCTAATTCTAACTTGGGGCACCACAAATGTACCAGCAAGAATTTTTTATAGTATTATTCAATATGTGAAAAAACATTTTCTTTTAGGATTGTGCCAGGCTACCTCTTATTTCATGGACAAACAGTGCCTTATATTTAAGAACAGAGCAGTTGGAGATCACAAAGCTTCTATACCTTTTGCTTGAACCCCATCAACTCATCAATTATTATCAAGAGTTAGCAATAAGTGAGTACAACCTCTCCACATTACTTTTATTGCTATCTGAGTATGTATAGGGTTTACAATTGTATGCTCTGTCTTTTGTTTTATAGGGCTTTTTCCCGTATACCAATACAAGGGGCTACTTGAATAGCTATTTAACACAAGAATTTTCATCAAAATAACATTAATGTCAACTTATTTTCTGAGGAATACTATTGCAATACCTCCTGAGGAACCGCTTGCCACACAGAGCGGGAAACACGTGTCGAGGGCACACGCATTACTTTTCAGTTATTTAGAGGAAGGTACATGTAACAAACTTTCAGAATTTTCTTTTGAGAAACCAAATCAGACTTTGAAACAATTATCCACTGATAATCAGTGAATCTCAACTAGATTGTCTAAACAACTAAAAGATATGTCACAATTTTCAAAAATTCAGTGGAATTGTATTGATTCAAACTATGAATCCTAATCATTGACAACCAGTGAATTTGAACTAGATTGTCAAAGAAACTTTCTTTGGATTATTGTACCTTACCTGATCTCTTAACATCATTGTCTTTCCACCTCTTGATGAAAAATAAATATCATTGAAGAATTACAACACAGTATTCCATTGCATTTTTTTAAAGAAAAAGCGCAACCAAGGACTCTGAATTTTTCCAAGCATTCAGATATGCCTGCTTCCAGCTCCTGGAGCGCCGCATTATGAGTTTTCCCTTCTTTACACCCACCAGTATGCTGCCGCTCCTCTGGGCGTCTCGTTTCTCCTTTCCAGCTTCCTTTCGCTCTGCTTTTTCCTCACAGGAGCCCCAGTGAGCAGCGCTCGCTGTTCAAGTCTTGCTGTGCGTAGCTCCGCTCTTCCTCAGCGAAGCTACCATCGGCCTGCTGTTGACACCGGCCAAAGAGGACTGCAGGCTTCTCGACCCTCTCACGGCCAGCTTTGGCCCCAGTGTCTCTTTCGCACTCTTTCACACCCGCTCTGCGTCTGTAAGCCGCGTCCTTCTCTCCAGGCCGTTCGTCCACGTCTACTGGGTGGTCACCCATTTTATACATCTGAGACTTGTTACATGGTTGCAGGTGCAAGTCCTTCACTTCAGTTGCCTGACCAGAGTTAAGCCTATTAGCTGGACATGCCTGGTGCATAACTCCCAGTTGCCTCCTCCTCGTCCTAGTCTTAAAGTGAATGACTCTGGAGCATTTTGTCTGGAAGAAAGGGGCAAAAACTGATAATAGCCTATGAAGGCAGGGGGAATGTAGGGTTCATATCGACAAGGGAAAGAGGGATACTATGCCTCACCCAAAGACATCCTCTCCCCATTCCCCAAGCCCCCTCCATCCAGGTGATATTCCCTCACATATCCACACCCAGGGTAAGGATCTAAACATGATGGCCGTTCCCTGGCTAGCTGAGAGAAGGACCACAGGGGAGAAGAACTAAGGATGCCCTCAGGTTCCTCACAATATGTAAAAAGTACCAAAGCACATTTGTACTGTGTCACGAAGACCCTTGCCATTATTTGGTGAATTCTAAGGGGTTGACAAAGGAGGCGGGGTACCTCCCCAAGCTAGCAAATGATGGGCCCTTAGGGAGGTATTGCCTTCTGGTCGCCCTCACTTGGACATCGTCACAGGGAAGTGGACACCCACATGGTGTGAACCATGGACCGGGTCCCTTTTAGGCGCATAGCCCTTACATCTGGGAAGTAGCAACTATATGGGATCAGGGAAATCAGTCTCTCCCCAACTCCAAAGTGCACTGCGTTCAGTTCCACTGAAGATAGATACTCTGTAGCTACTGGCACTAAAAGGGAATCAATGAACTGTAGACCAGCACAGCCAGCACTCTTGGCTACCCTTCTACAGCAGCAGTAATTGCATATATATTTACAGAACCGGCACCTGAATTAGTCAACCAGCGAGCCATCGTAGAAGGCCTCCACTACCACACAGGTAAGAACGGATAAGCTAAGCAAATCCACACAAGGGGGAGGCTTAGGGCCTATCAGTCAGAGAGAGCACCTGCCTAGAGGAAACACTAGCCAGCCCCAAATCCTTTTTCAGAACTGGAAGCCATCCTCAGGGTTTGAGCCTACCAGCCAATCCCTACACCAGCTATAGTGAATAGATACACCTGAATTTTCTTTTCTCAGTGAGACACTGAAAGAGAAGGCCGGGGTGTGGCAGGGAAAGAGAGGACCACCCAGGAGGATAGATGACCCAAGCTCAAGTTCAACATCAGGGTTGTAAGGTATTCCTAGTAGCAGAACCCAAGAACCAATACCAAATGACAGATCTGAGTATCCTCAGGCTCACATCATGAGTCTCTGAAGTGGGGCTAAAGCCCTTTAAAAACTCAAGGACTCAGTCTGAGGAAGCAGTTGGAGTATATGCAGGAGGTTTTAGTTAGAAGATCATAGCTGTTCTCCAGATGATTAGATTTCAGTGGAGGGAGGCCTGGAGTGGGAGCAGGGCTCAGGAGGCTAAAGAAAAGTCAAGAAGACTAGGCCACACAGAAGCTTGTGAGCTGGAGCAGAGGCCCAGGAAACAAAACTGAGGAGCCAAACAAACTGACACTGCTGGTAAGGAGTGGTGGAGGGGTGGCCAAAGATAATAAAGGTGACTTCAGAGGACATTGTGCCCAAACGGGTGAAGAGGTGAGAGGAAGAGAGGACAGGAAAGTGGTGGCAGAGCTTCCCAAAGGGGTGAAGGCCGGTGATAATGGGAGAGATCTGGAGAGCGGGAAAGATGTACCCAAAGTGATGAAGAATGGGATAGTGAGAGAGTTGGGAAGGTTGTGCTCTCTTCTGCTAGTGCACCAATCCAAATACAGCTGTGTGGTCGCAATAGAAAATGTCATATGGGCTCTATTAGAAGGTTTCCCCCACTCCCTGGTAATTTGTCTGTCTTCTGACATATTCAATAGCCTTGCATTGGCCTTCATCCTGCAAGACCTATCCATTAATTCTGGGTGATGAAATCATTGGCTCACATTTATAGAGGGCAGGGATGAACTGACGTGATCTAGCCATCTGATCTTTCTTCTTTTATTACTTCCCATTAGATCAATAGCACTGAGATTTACCTATATGGAGAGCCACATCCACACTCGGGATACACAGCAAATATCCTCAATGTAGCTCATACCCAGTTCCAAATTAACAGAATATGTTGGTGAAATAAGGTTGCAACAGAACTTATTTTCTATACGTTGTAATACAAGTGCTGCTTCCGTTCCCCAGATCTTGACTCCGTAGAGCCTAATGGCTACATCTTTGGCACTATACACTTTCTTCAAAATGTCTATGAATTGTGTTCCTATACTTTTAGCGAATTGGTAAATATTACCAATTGCATGTTTCATTTGGATAGATTGCTTGAGAATATGTTTGTTACTCCCACCAGAACTAGATAGTCAATGTACTGCACTATTTCCGAAGGTGTACCATTGACCCGAAAGACAACTGTCCTATGTGACTTTTCCATTGTCATGAATGCTGATTTTTTCACAAGAATGTTTACATGAAGTTTGCATACCAGTCCAAAAGCAACTGTAAGGCAAATGATGTGCGTGCCAAAAGCACAACATTGTCAGCATAAGCCAGCAGGGGCAATCTCCTTGTGCCAATTCTTGGTACATCAAGGGTATGCGATTTCCAAAACATCTTGAAGTTCATTAGTATAAAGATTAAAAAACAGAATTGGAGCTAACACACACCCTTGACATACTCCTCTATTTGTCTTAAAGGGGGCAGTACATTTGCCAACTGGGTCATAGAACAACGCATTCAGTATCAATGTAAAACAAAAGTATGAGTTTTAATAGTACTTGCGGGATGCCATATTCAATAAAATGATCCAAAGTACTTACCTATTCACCAAGTGGAAAGCAGCAGAGAGGTTCACAAAGGCTAAGTATATTCTATCCTCATTACATGTTGTGTATTTAGTATATTTAGAAGTCATCAACATGAAGTTCAATATTTGATTAGCTGTCCATAGTCCTTCTCTGAATCCGAGTTGTGTGCCACCCAAAATATCAAATGACTTCATCCATTCCAGGAGATCCACTTGGAGTCCTAAACCCAGGATTTTGGATGCGCTATCTAAAGGGTGATTGGGTGATATGATTTAAGCTTCGATTTGTCATCCTTCTTATATATTGGAACTAGAATATGTAAGGGTGGCCCTAATTATAAGGGTATCCCTGATTATAAGGGTGGCCCTTAATTACACGCACAGAACAGTAAATTACACCCTCTAGGGAAGTAAGGCCAAGAGTCTATCTTCCAAGGATAACAAGTTTATTCCTTACAGAAATGAGTATGGCAGCAAAGAACTCTGCTCCTCGAACGGTTTCTTTCTGTCCCTCACCCTTCCTTTCTCCTCCCAAACTGGAGCCAGGCAGGGGTTTATATATTCATGGCTTGCTGAAGTTGTGTCACTGGATATGGGCCATGACTCCATCCCAAACCTTCCTGCTTCCATACAAGGGATGCTGCAGTCTTCCTTTCTTCATTGTCAGCGATTTCTGTCAGGACATGCTACTTTACATCTTGCTACCTTACATAGAAACACACTGTAGTCCTGCAGACTTTTACAAACCTTGAGGCCTAGTCCCAGGAAAAACTAAACGTTTTCTACAACTAATGTTCATTCATTCAATCCATATTCCACTCATCCTACTCATGTTTTTATCTGGTCCTATAATCTGCTTTAAATCTTTTTTTCATAATTCTGCATTGTGTGCATCGAGCATGTAAAATCCCATTTTAGCAAGCATGGGCTTTTAACAGACAGCAGATAGCTGGTCAGAGAAGTTGTGCTGCTCGTTCTAGCACGAACACTGAAGCCTGTAGTCCAATTCTAGCACAGGCTGCATTCTTTCCGGGAAGATATGTTTTTGTTTTACTCATACCATGCTAAGATTTTACAAATGCAAAGGTTTTGACATTTACAAATGTATTCACCTAATAGTTAATTGCACCTTACATTTAAAAAATAACTGCCTTCTTTTAGTGCCCACCCATGTCTGTGTATATGATTATATTTTCATGAGAGAGCTTTCCCAGGGTCCCTCCCCCCCTGGTCCCTTGCAGTGCCTAAAAGAAGTCAAAAGAAGTCTTTCCTAATTCTAAAGCGCTTGGGGGTGCAGGAAAACCGTAGCTCCTTCCCAACATTCTCCTCTTTCGTTACTTCTACAGTAACATACTCATCTACACCCGACAAATCTACAATCACAAAAATATTAGTTTGAGTTTCGCTGTTTATTCTATGGCAAGGTGTTTTAGATCCCCCAGTTGAGACCATTTTCTTTGCACTATTAGGAACTATATTTACACAACATTGGAGACCCAATTGGCACATGCAGAAGAGGACCAAGAAGAATACGATAATAGGCACCAGTATTTTTACTGCTGCCCCCAGCCATGACGGAACCCAATCAAAGGCAAGCGATAGCCAATCCGTGTTCTGAACTCCACCTTCTTTCTTCCTTTGAACACCTAGATTGTGCAACGCCTCGATGACGTGGGATAGTGACCCATTCTCAGCATCCTCTGGGGATACAAGTGCAGCAGCTGCTTCCCAACTTTTCACACACACCTCTTCTATGGCTGTTGGCAAATCCAACATGTAGCAGTTTTGCATTGTCATGAGTCTCAATGCACAGAGCTCTACTTTGATGGTGTTGAACCCATTCTCTGTGTCATTGGCTAGCTGGACTAGATCCCATCGGACTATCTGCACCCACTTGGCGTTAGCAGCTGCTTGTACCCCAGGAGCCAAAAAAGATGAAAAGAAAGTCTCTGCTGAGCTAAAAAGTCGATACTCATCAGGTATTCCTCTGAGCATGAGCAGTGTGGAAGAGTCCTTTGAGACATAGTTTGATCTCTTCTTTCTTCCCCGCTGTTGAAATCATCCTTTTTCTGGCAGCATACAAATTCTTGTGTGATCTGCAAGTGTCTTTCTGCTTCTTTAGGTGCTGGAGTGACCGTTGGCACCTTGACAGGCATTTCTTCTCCCTTCAGGTGTTCTTCATGGATTACTAGTAAGACTTAGTTCAGGGTGGCCAGTGAACATTTGCCCGTTCAGTGGGGTGGGAGGTGCAAGTAGGCTTGTCGGCCACAAACCCAGTAATAATCCTTCACCGCTGCCGTACCTTTCGTCATATCAGGGATCACAATAGTGTGGTTCCACTGTGTGTTTGTGCCAACAGGATCTGTTCCTTCATTGCTAAAAAAAAGTTCATAGTCCATGTCTCTATGTATTCGCATGGCTTCTCCATTGTTGCAATCCATGTCAGCCTTGTGATGTACTAGGACCATATTTGCGCACACATACTCTCTACTTGGGGTATTGTTTCTTTGCTGTACTCGATCAGTCCATCTGCCGGGCACGTTACTGTGGTTACCTGCCATTTGTCATTGACATGTGAGTAACCTCCTAAGGAAAAATATGGTACTTGTAGACACTGCGGTATTTCGTATTGCCATTGCATAACGCTGAGTCTAGATGAATGATCCACAACTGCACATTGTGTGCCTGGAATGTGTACTTCATTCTACATTGTGCCTCTGTAATTGGGACTGGATGTGGAACTAAAACCTTAGGAGTCCCTGATGCATGCAGGATAAGTGCCCACATGTAACAGCTTTCATTTATCACGTTTCTTACTGCAGCACGCATATCGGAATACTAGCTCTTGGAGGATTCTGAGTACTGAGTGTCAGAAATCGCGTCAAAGCCCAACCCCTTATATAAACCTTTGTGATTATGCCCTCGGTATGGAACCGATCTTGCTAGGCTCTGATAATTAGTGTGATGTCTTGATTTGATTTCTCCACTAGGTCACAGGATGGGGTTGAGGTGAAGCCCACACATCCTTTGTTTAGCGTTCAGGGTTTTTATCCCGGATACCTTGCTTTTTGTTTGCTTTCTCAGGAAAGTGTGTATACCACACTTAGTACAAATAGTCTGTTTTTACATGCAATTTAACTTTATTCATCAATTGTTTCATGTGGACTCATAGTCCGAATTGTGGTCAGCCGACAAGTCTTTCGACCGCGTGGGTCTTTATCAAGGCTGATACATCATTGTAAGGGTTACACACATGTGCACGTGATATGTATAGGTGACAGTTGTGACATGGTGCGTGTGTTACAATTCCAGGTGTGTGGTAAAAAAATAATGATTTATTTAAATAAAAGTCGTGACAAGGTATTTCCACATAGTAAGTGAATAGACAACTAGCCTTCCACGCATGGGCAGTGAGCACAATGACTTGTCAGCGGTAAGCGGACCCCCCCCCCTTTTCTTGGCCCTCCGACTACGATTTCCATCAAGGGAACTGTACTACCTGCGTGACACTCAGTACTCTGTACCCTGTACCCAGTAAAGCGGAACTCAAATCCAGGTAAAGGCCACACGAAATTCTTTCCCACTCCGCCCCTACCATCAACTTGCGGGACTGACCTGAATCATGATGGCCCCGCTTTTCCCCAGTGAGACAGAGTCGGGGAAACGCCGCTTGAGAAGCTGCGAATCGATAACTGAGGTCGGGGTGGGGGTCGGGGTGGGTCATCACGGCCCATCGCCGCCCAGCTTCTGTCACCGGTAGCGCCTCAGGCAGGCACGGAAACACCCGAGCCCGCGGTCACGACCAATAACCTACAAGCTCCATCACCCTCTAATCCACCACGGACCCCAGTGCTGATTGCGCTGTGTACTAGGGCCGAGGACATGGCTGAGGGTGCTGCGGGCCCCGCACCAACGCCGGTTGATGTCCCAGCATCAACAATCTTGGAACCATTAAAAGCGCCTCTTCAACGAGATTTGCTATGGCCAGCCCACAACTCAACCCCCGGCCATCCCACTGTACTGACGAGTGGCACCCCGCCTGAGTCTGTCGGAGGACGGCCTTGGCGGGTGCCTGAATGGCCAGGGGATACCAAGCAGCCCGACCTGTCTGATGCGACAGTCTCCGGAAAAATGAATCTACAATCTACTTTTGATCCTCTACTTACCTTCGATGTGGGATCAGATGTGCCGGCACAGGTCACTCTCTTGGCAAGGCACTCGACCATAGCACAGATCCACAGTGGCATGAACCCAACCACTGTCACTCCGCCTCCGAATACCATCACGAAAATGCCAACAAGGATCAGATCAAATGATTCCTTGAACTCAGACCAGGAAGACAAGCCCACTGCACAGGAATCACGGAGTCCAGATGGCGCCGTTTTTGAAATACACAAAGGCGAACAGGCCGACTCAGTGGGGTCGGAATATCAGGGAAATGCCTTAGAGGGGCCAGAAAATCATGGAAACGCCTCAGAGACTACCGCAAAGATTGCGACAAACTCTGTAAACCTGTCGGCTGAGTCTCAGTTTAATGAAAAAGGGAAAACTGGCAGCATTAAAGGAAAAGCAAACCTCCCATCAATTAACTCAAAAGTAAACTTAAAAACAAAAACTGCAGCAAACAAAATGCTCATAAAAAAACACTGCAAGGGGGGCTCCAAACCTCAGGTGGGGTCTAAGTGTTTTCCAACTCCACTGATATCATCCACCTTAAAAGAATATTTCTTGAAACAACACAAACGGAAACTGGAGCAAGACACAGAGCTATCAGATGCAGAGATCTTGGAGGCTATACAAGAGCACCCACCGGCGAATAAATCACGCAAAACAGACCAAAGCGATCTATGCAGGGCCCGAACCAAAAAGCCCGATTACAGAAGGCACCTGTTGACAAAGTCATATGGGAAATAGTGCCCCCGAACCAACTTTCAACTACTTGCAAGCAACCAGATTCCAGAATATTGGTCCCTAAGCGCATCCTTGGCCCAAATATCAAAATGACGGAAAAAAGAACAGTCCCACAAATGGCCCAAGGGGTAGCGCGTCAGTCAGGTACCATTATATCTGCAATCGGCCAGGCCAGGACGGTAACAGGCCGTGAACCAGCAGATGAACGATTTGCGTGGACCAGCCCTCACATGCAGGAAGCCGCCCGAGGAAATCCGGTGTCTCAATCCTTGGTCCCAGGCCAGCTACAGGAAATAACGACACCTCCGGAGATATTTCTTCCAGATAGACTCTCCCATCAATCAAGCGAAAGGGGTATACACACACTGGCCAAAAGCAGACGTCTAAGTGAAATTTCAGCATCTGTACAATAGGACTCCCCTAGTAAAAAACCAGACTTACTTTCATTAATGTTAGCAGTAACAATCGCTTTAGAAACTTTACGAGTCAATCAATGAGGCCTTAAAAGACAATACCACAATTATAGCCTCAATGACCTCTAAATTGACTTTCATCAAAGGCTGCCTAACAGCTCTTGAATCAAATTCCTACAGGACGCAATCCTCCCTGGAGGTAAAAATTGCCAAACTTGAAGAACAGCTCAAGGAAAGGATCCTAACGGCACGAAATTCTATCATTTCATCCTCCAAGGCCACGCAAGCCCCCGAAGATCACAAGAAGAGGGACCTGGCCCCCATCTTTACAAAAATAACAACACGACAAACCGTTGCAATGTCAGAAGTTTCAACAAAAAAAGGGCCTATGGCTATTGACCCTTAACAGAAGCAATCACCAAAGAAACGAAATCCGAGGAAACAATCAGACACGGCCGATGTAGTGAAACAAACAGCGGACAATCCAGCCCAGGTGCTGCTGGTGCCCTCGAAGACAAAGCAGCCGGGCTGACGGAACCGATAAGAGATTAGAATGCCACTAGGATAGCCTAGCCCAAACATGACCAATCACCAAAAACTATAGAAGACTTCCAGGCTAGTAGTGAATTGATGAACCTTTCTCAACATCTAGACACATCGGAGGAGACTCCGGACTCACCAAAAAAAACAATGACCAACGATAAGGAAGCCCACTCTTCCTCCTCAAAGAAAGCAACGTCGTGTCAATATGATGATTCAATCCAAATAGAAGAACCGGTCAAGTGTCCACAACAGAGTCCCGGACGAATACGGCCAGAGATGCCATCCCGGGAAATAAAAGACCCAACCAAACAATGCCACCTAGCCAAAGACAAGATCAGGCAAATACAACTCCCTCCGGTAGGGAACACCGAACCCCAACTCATCGAGCAACAACCCCCACCGCGGAAGCCAGGGCAAAGTTGGGTGGCAAGAAGTTGGACTAAAAACTGAAAGGAACCTCAACCTTCAAGTTGGAGCAAATCTCATCTAAGGAAGGCTACATGGTGCTGAACAAGAAAATTGTGCTAAAAACCCTGGCTAAAGTCAGCACGCTTCGACACTTGACCACCGAAGATTTCCAGTTGATTGAACCGTACCACCGGGAACATAGAGCTAAGGCCTACTTGCACATAAGAAACAAAGCAATTTGCGAAATTTCTACAGATGTCACAAAAGATCTGCACCGCCTGGGCTTTAAACTACAGGCAATACAAAAGCCTCAGACTCACCAAATCGACTTGGGAAAACTCAAGAGGGTTTTGCCGAGTAAGTCACACTACATCTAGAACCGAAGCACTTTACAAACAAAACCGATGGCAGGACAGCCCAAGTCGGCGCGAAATTTGGCAACGAAAACGAAGACACAAGTTGAGCAGGCACACAGAAGGGAAGAGCAAAGGAGACATGAGCAAACTCCGGGCCGCACAAGTGCACGAACAACGAGTATAAATTCTCCACCACACTCAACGACTCAAAGGTAAATAGAGAGGAAATCTGACGGCCAGAATAGCTCAGTGAAAAGTGAAAATTCGAAAACACTATATACTGAAAAATCAACAAAATGTCCTTGAAAGTGGCTAGCAGACACTTTCGGCCAACACCAGAAGAGATAACAGCAAACACTGAGTCCCCACCGTCACTCCAATCAGCCTGAAAGATCAACGATAAAGACCTCCAAGAATCCAATGGCGATTGCTTCTTGGAATACGAGAGGGTACAGACATCTAACCCGCCCCAGTGACGTAAATTTGGGAACTTTTGATATCATATGCCTAGAGGAAACCTGGCTAACCGACAAACCCTCATTGGATGGGGTCACTGAAGAACTGTCTCCTGCATCAAGGTCCCTGATGGGCAGACCGTCCTCGGGCCTATTGACAGCTATTCGCATAGGCTTAGGCATAACGACAAAAAGAAAAATAATGGAATCCTATGGCATGCTCGCCACTTTAACATCATGGCACCATCTCGAGCCAGTATACGACACTTGGACCACATCGGACCTGGCCATAATCAATTTATATTGGAACCCCAAGAGAACAACCACGAAAGAATTTTGCAAGTCTGTCGCAAACGCCACCGATTCCATTAACGTAGACCTTGACGTTGCCAACATCATCATCTGTGGATATTTGAATGCCAAATGCGGGATGACAAACACAGTCTCAAGTTCTTCATTTCTTCGCCCCTCAGCCGACAAAAGAGGCTTGGCGTGGTCAAAATTAATGAAATCCAGAAACTTTCACAATGTGACGACGATTCAATCAAACGACCCACAGATCCCTACTTGGCAAAGACAAGAGGCTTCGGCCACTCTGGACTATATTTTCATAACACAGGGCCTGATTTCCAATATAATCTCATTCAAGGCCCAGAAAACAATTGAGAGCGACCATAACCTCCTATTGATGTCTTGGGGGGCCCTGGCCCTGTAAAAACCATCTACCCATCGGCCGTTGAATCAAACAAGCGGCAAACTCTCCTACGCCTTACATCAGGAAACATAAGAACTATAAAAGAAAAACTAATCACGGATCCAGAGTCAACGCCACTGTGGTCGGACGCTAAGAGACCTGATTATCTACCTCTACTGTCGGCCCACAGTGAGTTTTGCTGGAAACAAACGGAAACAATCGCAACACAACCACACCTTCGATCGAATGGTGGTGTCCAAGCACCGTGAACTGAGAAACTTGAAAAACACTGCACTCTGTCATCGAACAGAAAAGGCTTTGACCGCATATTACAAGGGGGCGAAGCACTACAAATCGTGGATTAAACACTACAGTCTGACTCTGTATCAAAACGATGCTGAAGCCATGTTGAACACTTGGGCCTCTAGAAACACCAGAGACTTCTGGAACTTACTAAAGAGCATAAAGGGCCAGAATGTTCTATCTCTCTCAAACGCCGTCTCTGAACAAAAATGGGTCAGCCACTTCACAGACCTGTTTCAGCCCCCTTGACCCTCTGAAACAAAGGAAACACTGATGAGTCAGGAACCATGGATGTCTCTAACCGATGTAGACGACATCATAAGAGCAATTGCCAAAATTAAGAGTTCCAGGCCCTGACGGCATCACAAATATTGATCTCAAAAGGCATCCAGAAGAGTGGGCGGCAGTGATCAGCGAAATTTTCAAACAATGTCAAAAATCAAAACAAATTCCAGAATCTTGGACAGAAGCAGTACTCGTCCCAATCTTCAAAAAAGGATGCAGAGAAAATCCGGCCAACCATAGGCCAATTGGCCTGCTGGATATAATTGGCAAACTTTTCGCGACACTATTGCTCTCGCACTTTCAAAAATGGGCCAGAGGATCGCCATCCGGTGATGTGTTCCAGACAGGATTTCAGAAGGGTGCCAGCACGGCGATCAACTTACTAGTCTTAAATATAATAAAATCTAAAGTGAAAGCAGGTGGGCCAAAGATACATATGGCGCTAGCGGACCTCTCGCAGGCCTTTGACATGGTGGACCGCAGTAAACTCTGGTCATCAAAATTAAAAACCTGGAAATGTACTTTATCAGTGCTCGAACCGATAATGGCCTTGCATACGACAACATCTATGCGTGTCCGCTAAAGCCAACAAGGGCAACTTTCAGACATCATTTATTCGGAACGAGGGGTCAAGCAAGGCTGCCCATTGGCCCCGGCGCTTTTCATCGCCTTCATTGGAGACTTTCAAGTATCCGAAAACCAAATCCGAGCCTTCCCTCCGAAGGTAGTACAGAGCAGAGTGTCCAGACTGTGGTATGCGGACGACCTGATACTTATGGATCAGACCAAAATAGGGCTTTAACGTCAACCAGCGAACTTGACATCTTACATGAAAAGTAACAACTTGGAAATCAACAAATCAAAGACAAAAGTTCTCCTATTCTCTAAATCAACAAATGAAGGCAAAGCTCGCCCATTGAAGCAGTTAAAGAATATAAATACCTCAGTGTATGGATCGACAACTCATTGAAAGAAAATAGCATGCAAAAGTCCCTATGGGATAAAACAAGAAACCTGACGGCACAAACCAGAGCCATGGACAAAAAATTGGGAACATTTCCGTGGATCCCAGCACTGCAATTTTACAAACCCAAAGTTGTGCCAGCATTGACATATGGAATGAGCGCCAATCTAAATATGCCAACAGCAATCTGGGTTCAACTCGAAGGTTTTCTGTGGAAGTTGGTCCTGGGTCTTCCGAAGTCAGCCCCTATGGCAGCGATCAGGCGAGAACTAAGCCTTGTGTCTCTAGCGTCAGTGGTGGAGCAAAGCGCCATGCAGTTGTATAAAAAGACCCTGCTAACCAACACTCTCCCAGTGTTCCAGGTGGTAGCTGATGAAATAAAGAGCGGTGGATGCAAACCACTTAACAAGTGGGTATGAAAACTCCAAGGCAAACTGGAAGAGATAACCTACACCGAAGATCATCTCATTACTAATCCAGAAGAGTGAAAACCAAAATGGAGCAGCACGACTGGATCACCACAAATGATAAGATCCTGTCCAACAAGTTACTAAAGCACCTCTCACCCTGCCACAACAAAAAACGCCACTAAAGTACTGTGAAAAATGTGCAGACAAGGCACTGAGAAAACTCTTTATGAAATCCTGTTTAAATCTGCTCCACACCAGGGAAATCCTGGCTATCACAACTCTCTCTCCCACGGCCACTTGTCGGCTCTGTGAAAATCAAGATCAATCAGAAACTATAAGACACCTGCTTACGACTTGACCTGAAATGATCAAAGAAAGAGAGGCGTACTTAGCACCACTTATATCCTATCCGTCGGTTTTAGATGAAGAAACCAGTTGGAGACAAGTAATCGCAGGCGACTCCGCCAGGTGGTCTAGGGCGGCCACGAAACTCTTGGACATAGCACTCAAAAAGGCTAACCTGACTACGGATAGCGGCGTACCGGTGAAGTAAAACAGTCCTTATCAGATAAAGGGCTATGCAAGAGAAGACAAAAGTGGTGTCTTAAGTACAATACATGAACTATGAAAGACAAACGACAAAAGTTGTAAAAATCTTAAATGGTTAAACACAATAAAAAAATAAAAAAAGAAAAAAGAAAAGAAATAAAACATAAAAATCAGGCGTGTGCCACTGCACACCGCCCTGGCATGGATCCTTTTCTTAAAATGTTTTTTCTTTGACTATGTCCTTACTCTGTTGATTGAGCTTTGCCTTGTCTCAGGTGCTCTTCGGACATCCGAGAGATGCACCCAATATCTTAACTCCTTCACAGGACGGCGAGAGAAGTACAGAACACCACCTCATAAGGACCTTGGAACCTGGGATTGTTCCATCGACGCACACATTTTTTTTACGTAGATCAGCTCCCATGTAATAATGGTCCAGTTGTGGCAGATATGTTTGCAGTTGCTGTCCCTTCCGGTGCGTCCTGTCCTTCGCTCCTGGGTGGTGCAATCTGTCGAGAGATATATTTGATAGCATGTGTTAGTGCTGTTAAATATTCCCTAAATTCCTTTCCTAGTACTGTTGCTGCTTGATGCTCATCTGACGCTTTCCTCACAAGGGATGTGGGGGGTCTGCCTGTGACTATTTCGTGTGGTGTCAAATGGTGGTCCGTACTAGGCTGTGTGCGTAAACTGAAGAGGGCCAAGGGCAAACAGAGCACCCAGTTTTTTTTTAACGTGGAACACAATTTTGACAGTTTACACTTCAAAAGCCCATTGATCCTCTCCACAACGCCATTCACTGGAACATGATGAAATAGCACATTAAAGAAATGTGTGGCATTATCTGATCTCAATACTTCGCACACACCCCATCGTGGAAAAACCTCTCGGACCAGGAACCGTGCTGCACATTTTGCATCTGGGTGTGCACATGGTTTTGCCTCCACCCACCCAAGCCACCACAATAAGGTACCTATATCCATTGCACCTTTCCCCCATATCTGCATAATCTATATGCAGTTCACAGAATGGCCCTATAGGTGAGATAATGTATCTCCTAATGTCCGTAATGTCTTCCCTGTGCTGAAACTTTGGCATGTCAGACAATGTATTGCTTTTTTTTAAATGCTCTCCTGGAGGTTTGGCACAAACCACTCCTCCTGAATATCTGCCACAATATGTTGTTTGGAGCTGTGGGAGGGGAAATGGAGTTGCTAAAATGCCACAAAGAGTAATTCTTGGGGCATCATCACCTTCCCAGAATTCTCTTGCCTCCACAATAGATCAGTGGGAAACTGTCTGCATCCACTCTGCAACCATAGCTCCTTTCCTCCTCAGGCACTTTCTGTGCAACTCAATAATCTGTGATATAGGCAATGCTGTGTATGGAACTGTGGTCTCACTTTCTACAGGGGTGATCACTATACACTCTGTTAACATTGTATCTGGGAAATAGGCTGCCAACTTGGCCACCTGGTCTGCAGCCGCTTTGCCCTTAGAGATTTCATCTATGGCATTAGTATGGGTAGCGCATTTGACCACTGCCACAGCGGAGGGCCATGATAAAGGCTTCAATCAGTTCTTCCAACAGCCTTGCATGTTGCACTGGAGAGCCATCTGCCCTCCGAAACCCTCTCCTTTTCAACCGAGGCAGACCTGCATGCACTGTTATCTTGGCATATGCCGAGTCTGAGTAGATAGTGACACACTGCCCTTGGGAGGCTCTCAATGAGAGCAACAAGTTCCGCTGCCTGAGCTGAATAATGCATAGGTAATTTTTTCATTATCAGAACTTAATGCTGCCCCCCTTTACTGTGTACCACTGCCGCCTCCATATGCCTCTGTCCCGTCTCTAGCTTTAGATTTACCCTCCTCTTCATCCTCGTATGTAGCACAGTCATGCATTTTCAGGTCATCATCATGCTTCAGTCAAAAATGTGGCAGGATTCACTGTCCTACCCCTTACTATATGAATATGAGGTTTGGATATTATAATCTCATATGCAGAGGATCTCTGAGTTTTCAAGGTCGATTTAGATCTTTCCAAAATGGTGAATAGTGAATGTTGCACAAACAAGGTAACAGAGCACCCCATGACAACCATGGAACTTTTCTCTATTGCAAATGCAGCTGCTGCGAGTGCTTGTTTGAACGCAAACTGTCCCTGCATGACTGAATCGAGCGTCCCACTATAATAAGCCAATGGCTTGTGGCCCATTGTGCTCTTTTGAGTCAATACTGCTGTCATGAGCCGTCCATCACAGTGGGAAAATAAATAAAACTCTTTTGTATAATCCAGAGTTGTTAAAACAGGGGGCCTGCAAATAGCTTCTTTCAAGTCCTCAAATTGTCCAGTCATTTCTTCAGTCCATTCCAATTTATAATTTGTTGTCTTCTGTCTTTCTCTGAGACTTTGTGACAGCGGGCTTCTTTAAACTGCTTAGTCTAGGATCCATGCCCAGCAATAATGACCTAATCCCAAAAATTGCTGCATTTCCTAGACAGTATTGGGCCTAGGAGTGGCGCGTACTGCTGCCGCCCTTTCTGGTAAGTTTTTTCCCATTTGCAGAAATAAGTTGTCCCAAGTATATTACCTCCTGTTGGCAGTATTGTAGCTTCTTTTTTATTTGCCTTGTACCCTTTGTGAGCCAGCAATTGCAATAATGCAACAGAATCCCTCCTGCAGTGTTGCTGATTTTCACTACATACAAGCAGATCATCCACATACTGGATGATTATGGTAAACATATAAATATTTCCCAAGTCAGCATGCAGTACTCTATTGAAAATACTTGGACTTTCACAGTGCCCTTGAGGCAATCTCGTGTGCTCAAAGTGCCGTTGACCATGCGTAAACGCAGTGAGATACCATGAATCAGGGTGATGTGGGATTGAGAAGAACGCATTCTTCAGATCCTCCACTGTGAAGTATGTCGCTGTCTTGCAAATGCTACATAGGATTGTTGCCAGATTTGGAACTATTGGAAACTCCTTCTGTACCACGTCATTAAGAGGACGTAGATCCTGAATCATCCTCCAACTAATCCCTGTTGCTTTCTTGACTGGGTATATGGCTTTATTACATGGGGACGTGGATGGCACAATGATCCCTTGCTCTAATAGAGCCTGAATAGAGCCTTTTATCCCTTCCTCTCTTTCCCTTGACAACGGGTACTGCTGCACCCGCATGGGTACTGCTCCTGACTTAAATGTAATCTGTACTGGGGTCACATCTCTCAGTAACCCAACATCATGTGGATTAACAGTCCATTATTGCGCTGGCACATATCGCATGTCCTTCTAAAAAAATAATGATGGGTTCACCACTGCCATCAGGGGGCACTGTACCTTCCCATACTGCACCACGATATCACAGGGGATGCAGATCTCCAAAATAATCGCCCCATTTTGCTCACTGTCCTCAGTCATTTCTTTCATTTGTACTGTCGGGTCTACACATAGTACTGTGCACCACTCACACCCGTCCTGGTCTGTTCCAATCAGGACTGCTCTTTCATCTGGCACTACTAGTCCTTGCAAATCTAATGACAATATTGTCCGTGCCACCATCTCGGGTGGCACCATGTGTCGCAAAATAAAATCTGTGGGCCAACATTTTGTCGCAATTTGAGCCACTGCTTTTGCTAGTACCTTGATACCATAGACAAATATGTCGAGGACCAAAGGAACGCCACGGACTACTGACTCCCTTGCCATTGCATCGATTATTACCATTGCCCGAGCTACACACATACCTGGAGTGGAACACACTACCCCTTGATCTGTGAATGATATAGTTACATTTAGTTTACTGAGCAGATCCCTACCCAATATGTTAACAGGTGAACTCTCTGAATTTAACAAGGGGGCTCGTACTACCTTTCCTCCCACTTTTATATCCAGCTCCTCAGTGTATGGAACCGTAGAAATAGCCCCAGAGAATCCCTGCGTGTCACAAGAGTTTTACCTGATAATGGAAAGTTCCCCCTGATAATGCATGATTTAGTTGCATCTTAATCTACCATAAATATAAATTGCCTGTTTCCTATTTCCGCCTCCACCAAAGGGACCCTCTTCAGGGTGTGTGGTCGTCAATCAGATTGGAAATGCGGGCTGTCCTAATCAGAATATGAATGAGACAAAAAAGTGGCTTGCCTGATATCTGCGCACAAAAACACAATTCAAACTACATCACATCCATTACAGATCGTACTAACTATATAATTATCAGTTAACTTTTACCATTTTCAATCACCGATTGTTGGTGAACTGTAAGTGCAGGGCTACGAGCGCGGTATGTGCGAGTAAATACAATCCTAACATGGCGGCTCCCAAGAGCCAGTTACACAAACGCTGCGTACGGTCCAGCTCTGGCACGAACGCTGCAGTGTTTATTTAAGGTGGCTTTGAACCGCGGAGCCTTAGCTCCAGTTCACATTGGCAGAGACGCCACTGAGTGCGGGTCTTTCGCGTAAGCCCCTAGACTTTACACTCAGTCTGAGGGGCTATGCATGTGACCAATTAATCTTCAATGATGCAGTATTACTTAGTAATTGGTCTTTTTCTCTCCTTTCTGCCCCCTCCATTTCGTCTTTTTTTACTTGATATGCAGGCATCTCTACGCAATGGAAGCAGTATATATTTAAGCATTCCTTTTTTAGTTATTACTTTGCACGGTTGCCCTAGTGCTTACTTTGTTGAAATTATTAAATATTTATCCTGAGTGGGTTTTGTCTGTCTTTCTCCCACAGTGGAGCTCACAATACTTATGATCTGGAATTTGATCCAATACATTGGTAAGCATTAATACTTCTAGTATTTTCTCTTTAAAACAGAAGAAAATCCTTTTTCTTTTTTCTCCCCACATGGACCATAATTAATAACATTTTAATTTCCAAATGAATTTCTCAGTCAGGCTGACCCACCTCACAAGAAATTCAAGGTAATTTATTATTCAACTATAGTTGTTTTGGTATGTCCATTGAGTTGGAGACAATACTTTTCATGCTTCTGTTAAATATCTTCTTGGCCTATTAATTGATGCCAACTCGGCTCCTTTCCTTGTTTTTCTTTTATATTTACATATTCTACCACGACTATGACAATTGTGGATGCACTACATTATATCCTTTTCAAAAAACATGCCATCTGATGAATTTACTTTATGCACATTAATGTTGGTTTATAATGTCTGTCGTCCTATGACTCATTATTTTGCGGGTCTTACCACACATGTACCCCTTGACTGGATTTGCGTTTGTTGTTCAAACAATGTTAACTCAATGTGTTCAATTATGTTGATCCTTGCTTGATTTGATGATCTGAATCTTTGTATAACGATGTATAGAATTACCAGCCTCTGATGACGAGCCTCTTAGCTCGAAACACGTGTCAGGCTGTTCAAGAATTCTTCAATTAAAACTCATGCTAACTGTAGTTTGAATTGTGTTTTTGTGCGCATATATCAGGCAAACCACTTTTTTGTCTCATTCATGTACTGTTGGCAACTTTGGCAGGTTGCCTTCTCTTTTGCCTCAATCTGCAGCCCTAAACACATATCAAATTGTCAGGGCGCCTTGTTTCTCACAATAATCCTTTTCTGCCAAAACTGGTTGCTAATCAGAATATGCATTTGTCCCAGGGAATGAAAAAGGGCCGCCCCTGCCATTGTAACTCTTTGGAACGGGCCATCTGTTCCCCCTGCCATCCTGTTAAA
Source organism: Ambystoma mexicanum (assembly GCF_040938575.1). Classification (NCBI taxonomy): domain Eukaryota; kingdom Metazoa; phylum Chordata; class Amphibia; order Caudata; family Ambystomatidae; genus Ambystoma; species Ambystoma mexicanum. The sequence goes on from NC_090937.1 coordinate 187,783,510, forward strand.
CTGTGTTCCCTCACCCTGTTGTGGTTATTGCACACATTGCCCTTGCCCGTCAGCCCCATAAGGGAACAGATTTTGACCCTCTCGCCCAAATTGCTGTTGTCCAATTCCTTGAGGTCCTTGGATTCTCAGCTCTGGAGGTGATGCCCATAATTACATCCCATCCCAGTCCTGTGTCCTTGCATTCACTTGCGAAATGTCCCCATCTCCCGCAATACCAGTGCTGTGATGTTCCCAATTCTCCTCCCCGGGGCCCTATCCCCCCAAAGCCTCCTGCTCTTGCTCCTCGAAATCCTCCTCTTCCCCTTGGTGCTCCTTCATACTGCCACTGCGAGTTGGGGTACAGTCCCCCATAGTGCTGCAATTTTGGCATTCACAATTTGTTGAGTGTCTCCTGTCCTTACCCCCTGAACCAGTGCCATCACTTGTGCTTGGATGACCACCTTATTTAGTTTCTTTTCTACTATTTTTGCCTTGTCTGTTTGCCGCTTCTGGACTGTCTCCCTGTCCCACTTCTTGATTCTATTACAATGGTGGGCTATTATACTTTGTATCTCTGCCCACCCTTTTTGACTTCAACTCCCACAATTTTATATAGTGCCTTCTGGACCTCTTTTGGTAATCCCCTCTTTATGATAAAATAGAAAAATTGTACCGAATGGTCCCATTGTCCTCCTGTCTCAACTCTCCACATTTCCTGTAACTTAAGAATTAACTTAACTGGGTCCTCATCATCACCAATTGTGCAATGCATTAAAGAATTTAAGTCAGGGGTATCTGGGTACATCCTTCATAGGGCATCCCATACCCTTGCCCTTACCTCATTAAAGGATGCTCCATCATGGTCATTATCTGCTAGACTTATCCCAGGGAACCCAGCCCTTGCCCATATGTCCCCAGCCTGGTCCCCAACTATGGTGACCAGTAACTCTTAAGGTCTCCTACTGCTAAAGCTACCCCTGCTGTTTGTTTTTCACATTCATAGATCCATTTATTGGCTCTGGCTGTAATCTGGGGGAGAGGTTTACTCAAATAATTTTTGTCCATTTGAGGCTATGGCACATACTGCGTTATTCCCTACTCCTTTATGTATAAGAGGCATCTGCATGTCTAATTTGTTTTCTACTGCTTTTTTAGTATTCTTCTGATCTTGTACTACCACCATTAAATCTGGTCTATTTCTTGGTCCATCCCTCCTCACTGCCTCCTGTGGGGGGGACGGGATTCTCAATGCCTCTTCTCCTTGATCTCTTTCTTGCCCTGCCTCTTCATTATTTCTATCACCTTGATCTTCCCCTTCATTTTACCTTTCTTGTTCTACTTCTTGTCCCAGGACCGTCCATATCCTCTCTCCATCATCTTTTTCAGCACAAACATTTCTTATTACCCCAGGGTTGAACCAACCAAAAAATCTCCTGACTGCCAATCCCCTATTGTCTGCACTGGTACCCTAATTTCTGGTGATACTTCTTCAGGTTCTGGTAACCTGACCAACCTTTCCTGCAATACTCTTAACTCATTGTTTATATCTGCTTGTGGACCCTCTGGGTACACTGATGCTACGGGCATGTCAGCGCTTGTGGATGGGTTATATGGCGGTGGATGTGCAAAAGCTCTTGAGTCCCCCCCCCCACTAGTTGCTAATTCTGATAATCCTGTTGTTGACACTCTTTCTACCACTGGAGGTTTATGACCTGGGTTAGTATACCCTATTGCAGGTTTAGACGTTACAGGGTATATCCTCTAACACTGGATCTCTTTTGCATCTTCTTGATCTTCCATATCCTCGAATAATCACCAGAGATCTAGAATCTCTTTTCTTTTTTGGAATCTTTTCCCCTTAAATTTTGCTGCTAAAAAGATGGACATTTTTTCTAGCATGTTTCCGTTATGGGAGCCCTGCTCTGGCCCAGAGCAGTACATCCCCCCTTCCTTTGTTTCCGCTACCCATTGTTTATGATACTGATCTATCCTGTTACAATACAGTACGCAGGACCCTATGCATGTGTTTTATTAGAGTTTCTTCCCCCATAATGTGCGCACATCCCTAATGCTTCACTTAGACCTTCCTGCTATGCTGGGCATGCTGCTGCTTGTTACACAAAAATACAGATCAACCCACTTTTTCGCTTACCCACTTTTATTCTTTTCCACTTTGATTTCACACACACCGCGACTCATCCACCTTCCTTCCTTTTTTACCACAAAAGACAGCAAGAGAAAATACACAAAAATAATTAACTAAAATCCAGGCCCATTCCTTATACCGAGCCACTACTTTTTTTCCTTATAACCATTTAATACCACCTTCCCAGCTTTTTTAATATGCTGAGGATGCCATTTCTTTTATCGTCATAAAAGGAGAATGCGTGGCACTACCTTCTCAACCTATTATGGCTGAGGATCCATTACTTCCCAGTCTTTGTACGCTGAGGATCCCTTTCCTCTCAGTCTTTTATACACTGAGGCTCCTTTTTTCCATTGACAATTTCAATACATAACCCACCTCCTATCCAATCTCCTCCTTAACACATCACCTGAAATCCTATCCAATCTATACCATAACACATCACCAAAAGGTCCTATTCAATCTATTCCATAACACATCACCAAAAGTCCTATTCCATCTATTGACCTCGTACTTCATCCAACATACTGTCATACATTCATACATACATGTCCCCTTATTGTTATCACATACACGAGTATGCTCACATGTGCGTGTTCACTCAAGTTTCCTCTGTTACGAAGTCCCAATACTGGCCTGTCTTTCTCTTAGGAGCCATGCCCTGCTTCAGTGAGCAGAGAGGATTTATTTTAAAATGGCTCCTACTAAAACCGTTTCGGGAAACACATGTTTTTTGATTTGGGGACCGGTCTCTGTAGATGGGCGTGACTCCTTCCTGGTGACTTTAGGCCTGGGGCTTCGCAAAGTACGGGGGCGAAACTGAGATCATGTCGGGAACGTCACCACTGTAAGGGTGGCCCTAATTATAACGGTATCTCTAATTATAAGGGTGTCCCTTAATTACGCTTACAACAGAGTAAATTACACCCCTCTAGGGAATTAAGGCCAAGAGTCTATCTTGCAAGGATAGCAAGTTTATTCTTTACAGAAATGAGGATGGCAGCAAAGAACTCTGCTCCCTGAACGGTCTTCTTATGTCCCTCACCCGTTACTTTCTCCTCCCAAACTGGAGCCAGGCATGTGTTTATATATTCATGGCTTGCTGCAGTTGTGTCACTGGATACGGCCATGACTCCATCCCAAACTGTCCTGCTTCCATACAAGGGATGCTCCAGTCTTCCTTTCTTCATTGTCAGCGATTACTGTCAGGACATGCTACTTTACATACTGCTACCTTACATAGAAACACACTGCAGCCCTGCAAACTTTTACAAACCTTGAGGCCTAGCCCCATTAAAAACAAAACATTGTCTCCAACTAATTTTCATTCATCCTATCCATACTCCACTCATCCTACTCATGTTTTTATCTAGTCCTATAATCTCCTTTAATCCTTTTTGCATAATTCTGCATTGTGTGTATCAAGCATGTAAAGTCCCATGTTACAATGCATGGGCTTTTGACAGACAACAGACAGCTGGTCAGTGAAGTTGTGTTGCTCGTGCTAGCGTTGGACTTAGAAAAAAGGTTCTGGGGACCTGTTTGATCATTGAGTTAAGATGGCTTGTACTACATCAGTGTAAGAAAGTGGCAACCTATGATCAGGTGGTGCCTTGATCATATCCAGGAAGAGAGTATTTAAAACCTCCCAATTTATTGCAAAAAGTATGCTGTAATGGGCTAGCCAATCAGCAGCATTATCATTGGGGGCATTCAGGGCAGATATGTGGATTTGTACTTTAGCCACCACTTTCCAGAATCCCCTAGCATCCTTATTATTAACCACCCCTTCTAAATGCTCCCACATCAATTAGGTCAACTTCTTTTGCCTTAAAAGTCTAACCCTTCTATATTCCCTCCATTTCCTTAAGATGAGTATTAAACCATTTGTTTCTCCCGCAAACCCTCCCATAATTGGTTTCTAGCCTCCCTACATGTAGCGTTAAACCACCCAGTGGCTACATTCTTTGGCAAGATGAAACTGATTAGGTCCTCATTTGCTAACAAACCTTGTGTGACTGCATAGTATCGTCCAAACACTTATGCATCACAAATGAGGTTTCCCTCAGATATGTGTCATACAGAAGCTTAATATCCACTTTTTCCCAAAATATCTGTGTGCGATTGCTGGATAGATTCTCTTCCAAGAGGGATACTTTGCAGCCTACTTTGGTACCCAAACTGCATGTCAAGAGGAGGGGATTGTGTTTGCTATCCTTATGATCAACTACCGGCCTACCCTTTTATCTATCCCACTGATTGACCTTGATTACAAAATAGTCAATCAATGTGGAGCCCTGATGACCTCTAAAGGTTGCCCTTCCTGGACAATCCCATGGCACCCTTCCGTTAACAGGTCTTAATTCCTGCTAGGATAAGAAAAGTTCCAGCCTACTCCCAGCTGGGCAGCTAAGGAGACTTGAAGTAACATAGAAGGGTATCCACCAGGCTTCACCTTCCTCAAGATCCTTGGCTAGGCCCTCCACTATTTTGACATTAAAATCACCCCCTATTATTACAATCACTTTGGGATTTTAATGCATTATATTAGCAACAGCATTTTCAAAAACACTCATTGCCAGACCTCTCTCTCTCTCTCTCTCTCTCTCTCTCTCTCTCTCTCTCTCTCTCTCTCTCCTCCCTTTTGCACTGTAAACGTTTATTAAGACTAGTAATTCACCACCCTCTGATTTTACAAAAACATCTCAAGCCTAAATTGGATAAAAAATGCATCAGATTGGATGAAGTTGAAAACAGGATCTCCTCTGTTGAAGACGCATCATCGACGATATCCACAAAATTGCAAACCATGCAGACTATTATAAAGAACATTACCGCCAAAAATGAAGATTGTGAAAGTTGTTCTCAGCGTTTCAACATTTGTATTCTTGGGTTGGGTGAATCTTCGTTGACAAACTCTATGGAGATGTTTGTGGAGATGCTACTGCGAGAACTGTTTGGCCCCTATAGCTTTTCTACATTGTTTGTCATAGAGAAAGTGCATCGTGTCTTGATGCAAAAGTCAATTCCAGAACCCCCTCCATGTCCCATCAAAGGAGAGTCGGAAAAATTGCCAGGAACTGGGAGCTATTTAGCTCCTGATTATAGCCAGAAGGAGCCTGGTTAGCTTAAAATCAGCAGCTACTTTTGACTACCCAGGAAAATGATGCCATAAAAACATAGCTATGCGCTATTATGTGTATAGGTTTGGGAATGTGCATAAAAGAGAATAAAGGGCGCAGTGAAGGAGCATTTAAAGCATATTGGATAATATATAATGGACGGTGGTCAGTGATAATGTCGAATGCAATAATGTCGACAGTCAAAATGTCGAAAAAAAGTTGAAAAAAATAATGTAGAAAAGCAATAATGTCGAATTTTTTTCTACATTTTTTTGAATTTGTAGAAAAAAATAAATAAATATATATAATTAAAATGTGTTGAATATGAGGGGTGAGAGGGTGGGGGGTGGCAGGGGGGTGTTTGGTGAGGGGGTTGGGGGGGAACCCCCCCTAGTAAATGATATTTTTCCCCCTAGTAAATGATATTTTCCTTGTTTATTTATTTATTGAATAAATAAATAAATATATAATTAAAATGTGTTGAGTATGAGGGGTGAGAGGGTGGTGGGGGGGTGGGGGTGGCAGGGGGGCTTTGGGTGAGGGGGGTTGGGGGGACTCTTCTTGTTTATGTATTTATTGATAGTGCTAAATGACATTTTTTTTCGACATTTTTTTTTCTAAAAATTGACTCTTTTCATTATATGTATAGGTTTTCGACATTATTGTTTTCAACATTTATTTTTCGACATTTTTGTAAGACGACATTTTTTTTTCGACATTATCACTATAAACCATAATGGACACAAATATTGGATATTATATAATGGACAAAATGTGGAGTGTACATCTTGCGCACAAGTTACATTTGCTGCATACTATATTCTAGCTCCTGGTACCCCAGAGGTAGCTCCTGCCTAATTGGTAATTCCAGATGGGAACTGCATTTTGTTCCTAGTTAATGAATACCAGTTTCGATATCTGCATAGTACGATTGCTGAATCACAGGATCTGAAATACCACTTTTTTATTTGTGATGTAGTTTGTTAAAACTTTACACAAAAATACAGAATAAATGGAAAATATATACAAACAATGACAATATGTAAAAAAATACAAATATTAAAAGATGAACATTCATCACTTTCTCAATTCATCAAACACCACACTTCATTCATAAAATGAAGAATACAATCACCAAACAATTCATTAGAGAAGACTTTGAACCATACAGCAAATGGTAAACCACACTATGCAATGATTAATGATGTCAGTTATTTCTCAAAGGCATGCTGCAGCCATAGATGCCATTCTTCCAAAATAGATCGCTTTGGATAGCTTGAAAACCTTCTGCACAGTGACGATAGTATAATACTTGTACATGGCACTGAAATCAGTTAACACATGTCTAAGTGTTTCTATTAAACCAAGTTTTTTTCAGAAAGGCAAAAGTCTGCTCCTCCTTAGGCATGCCCGCCCAGGCACCCGTAATGTCCAATACCAGATGTTTATTTAAAAGAGGGGGGGTCTGGGAAACTCTCTACCAGCATGAACACAGCCCATTGACTTGTTCTTGGGTGGATGGCCCCTGGGAGAGTCTCAACCAAGTCTTTAGCTCACTGTTCTTTTCACAGAGAAGAAATGTCCCCACATATCAATCTTTGTCCTTCCCAGGGGCATTCCAGCACCGAATTGCTAGGCAATTCTCCTCTGAACAAGAGTACCACAGCAACCCCATACACGTGTTTCAACCTTGTTGGGCATCATCAGTGAAGTGAAGCTGTGTCTCTCTAAGAGCAGTGAGCAAGGGGTCCACGTCTGGAGTCCCCTGGTAACTTAGGGTGAGGCCCAAAGTTACTTGGTATGCAAAACATGGGCGGGGGGGTCTGGGAAACTCTCTACAAGCACAAACAGAGCCCATTGACTTGTTCTTGGGTGGATGGCCCCTGGGAGAGTCTCAAACAAGTCTTTGGCTCACTGTTCTTTTCACAGAGAAGAAATTTGCCCACATATCAGTCTTTGTCCTGCCCAGGGGCAGTCCAGCACCAAAATGCTACGCAATTCTCCTCTGAACAAGAGTACCACAGCAACCCCATACATGTGTTTCAACCTTGCTGGGCATCATCAGTGAGGTGAAGCTGAGACCCAGGTGTTTATTTAGTCTGATCTTCATAAATATCCTATGAAGCTTATGACATGGGAACTGTGAGACATATTTCTGTGGACAACAATATTGTGGTAGGTTTATTTGCAGTCATATGTAAACTGCTAAATACATGTAAAAAGAGTAACTAACATTTTTGGACCGCAACGTATGCCGCAAAGTCTACTAAATTGGTGTGGTCGAGTTGATGAGCCTTGAGCCCACATCAACAAGCTGTGCAAGTGGTTCGAATAATACACAGGGCCTCATTACGAGTATGGAGGTAGCCATGGTGCTATTAGCGCCATGGCTACCCCCATACCGCATACCGGGTCCGGGTTCCCTGAATGGGGACTTACCGGGTCATTCCAACCTTGGAGGACCCGGTATTTCCCCATTCAGGGAAGCCATCCCCATTCACATTCGAGCCCCCATAGGGCTCAATAGGTATGGGGAAGGAGCTAATAACAGGGCCATTAATAACGGGCACGTTATTAGCTCCCTAATCCCTTAGCGGGACCCGCTAAAGGACCTCGGAATTCAGTGGTAAGGGGTTAACGGCACCAGCATCCTTACCGGCGCCGTTAACGCCTTACCGCCGCACTCGGAATGAGGCCCACAGATTCAGATCTGCGCTAGGTAATGTGGTCTGTGAGACGTTTCCAATTTTGGAAATAAAAACCTGGATTTTAATCCCGACTTCCTCATTGAACCATGCTGGCCAATCTGTAGAGGGCTTCCTGGCTCCTATTTTGGGCTGTTTTGGGATTTTTCAACCAAAAGAGCTTTACTAAACTCGCTTCCCTACTTCCACTTCACTCAATGGGAATGGGGAATGGTTTGTGCAATGGGGACTTACTGGTCCTGCCAGGGTCGGACTAGACCGGTAAGTCCTCATTGCACAACACCCGACAAGGGCATGGTATGGGAGGTAGCCATGGAGCTAATAGCTTGTAATAGCTACATTGTCTTGTAGGTCCCACAAGTGCCTGACAGGCAGACTGTTGGCACAATATAAGAGGCCAAACAAGCCGCATTCTATTTTTCAAAGTACAGTGTCTCTGTGTTGGCTTGCAAAAATAATACAGGAGACATAACAGACTTTGCAGAAAGAATGCAACGTGTGTGGTGCGATTAAAAAAGTTGGTCCACTTGTGTAGAGCCTTGAATTAAGAATTATTTACCCATTGTTGATGGAAATGCCTTTTTACCTGCAATGTATGCTTCAGTGGTAGGTGCCTGTTAAATGTTAGGTCTGGCACATAAACCACTTCTTTTTTATTAGTCCTATATATTGCAGGACCGCTTCTTAGCAAAATATTGATATTAACATCTGGACAGCAAGACTTAATGTCAGGCCTAGTACCTCACAGAGACCAAACTCTATTTTCAAATGTTCTGTCAGAAAAGAGATAGTATTTGTTATGGCAGGGCACCTCTGTGCCCCATCACAAAATTCTTGAGCCTCTGGGTAAGCGCCAGAGTGTAGGCAGCTATGGGTTGTCTGTGATCCTGCTCATCAACTGTTGGTGCTTAGCTGCCCCAGTGACCCATCCTGTTTCCTTGGAATATTTTATTATAAAATGTTGGGTTTAAAAGGTGGGCACCTTTTATACTTTGCCAGCATAGTTATTGGAAATCCTTCTCTCTCAGGTTATTTTTCTAGTGTTGATTACTTTTTTTAAAGGCAAATATTTGTATATTTACTTTAAGATATGTTCACTTACTATGCATACATTAATGGGTGGCAGCTTTTGATTTTTGCTACGGGGGCAGAGATTCTGACACTGTACCCATCTCCAGGTCGAAACAATACATTTTACTGCACATTTTGCAGCAGGAATAGAAAAAAGCCATATGATTTAAACTTTGAGCTATCCAATTGTGACATATTATGCTGTAAAATCAATTGTGAAGTTAAAAAGCCATGTGATTTAATCTCTCTGAGCTATCCAATTGTGACACAATATGCCGTAGAATAAATTGTGAAGTTAAAAAGAAACTTTTATGAAGATATCTACCCACCACCCTCACGAGTCCTTTTAAAAAAAATGTAGCAGTACAATTATCAGGTTTACTAGTGTGCCATGACATATCCCTGCTGTTTCTAAGCACTGTAATAGTAAATAGTTATGTTAATAAGAAATGTAACCCCCATAGCCAACACATTACCAAATGCTGTGGTTTGCACTTTAAGGATAAATAGCTGTTAAAATAGCTCAGTGGGTTAAGTGCTCACTTCCGGGGTCTATGTGTGTTCTACCCTTCACAGGTTTGAATCCTAGCCAGGCCTACTCAACCATATGGAGAACGCTAGATTGGATACTACCGCTTAATACTGCAGTAACTATAGATTACATTAACTCAATACTCTGGTCAGACCACCATAGTGTACATTTCTCTATAGCATGTAACGAACCAGACTCGCCTAAATCTACCACATTGGAATCCTATGTAACTAGAAACATTCGCAAACTCTTGGCAGAAAACCTTAACCCAATGCTAATAAACGCCCTCAATGACAAAAGTATTCATAATGAGAATCCCTGTGCCCTGGCAGACTTTTATCATAAATGCCTTACTAATACAATTGACACCCTAGCTCTGTGTGTCACTAAAACTAGACGCAAGGACAAAAAAATCGTCTTTCTGGTTTAATGATGAATTAGTTTCACTTAGACAAAGTAAACGGTCGTTTGAACACCGTTTTAACAAAACTCACACGACAGAAGCCGCTGAAGCATTCAACTCAGCCAATAAAATCTACAAAGCAGCCATAATTGCACACAAAGCAGATGCACTTAATACCAGGATCAGTATTGCATCCCCAGACTCAAAAGAGTTATTCTCCATTCTCAAAGAGTTGGAAAACCTATACTAGTCATTAATCCGGTTCAACCGAGTAAGGAATGGTGCACCACTATACAAGATGCCCTTGCCACCAAAATCAATCTTCTACAAAATAAAATCATCTCTAAAAGAAACCTACTAGCGGTTAAACATATTACCTCGAACCCAATCACTAAGCCCATAGGAGACTTCACTCCTATGTTCAATTTCGCACCAGTCTCCCAAAACGTAGTACTAAATACAATAGCCAAACTAAAAGCATCAAACTGCAAAGGAGACAACTTCCCAGGACATCTAGTCAAACTTTGTGCCCCCACCCTCACCCCTATTATCACCAACTTCGTGAATTCTTCCTTCAACTCCAACTCAGTCCCAGCCAGCATCAAAGAAGCGTGGGTCACACCACTATTCAAAAAACCTACTCTAGATCCACTAGCCCCTACCAACTACTGGCCCATAACCACCGTCCCTTTCCTTCTTAAAATCATCGACAAACTAGCACATAACCAAATACAAACCCACTTCGAACAAACTAACCTACTAGGGGCTAGACAATCCGAGTTTAGGCCCAACCATAGTACAGAAACGGCTCTCATGGATTTGAAAAGCCAAATAGACACTATCAGACACACTGGAAAAATGGCTACATTACTACTGTTGGACCTATCTGCAGCATTCGACCTTGTAGACCACGACAAACTTTGTGAAACTCTAAAAAAAGACTTTAATTTCTCAAACAACGCCACACTCTGGATCAAATCCTTTCTAGCTGAACGAACATCGAGAGTTGCCATTGGAAACAATGCATCTGATCCCATAGCGGTCCACATAGGAGTTCCCCAGGGATCCTGCTTCTCCCCTACCCTCTACAATGCCTATACTAAACTCCTATTCTCAGCACTAGACGATATGGGTGTCATCTACACACATTTTTCAGATGACACCCAGATCCTCATTCCCATCACGGGGGACTACACCCAAGACACCCAGACCATTAATAAAGTCTATGCCATCATTCAGAACTGGGTGGCTTTGAACAGTCTTTGTCTCAATGACGAGAAAACAGAGGTTCTCATTGTGGGCTTACAAAACAGAATAAGTACCCTCCATCCAGACTACTCACATATTAACATAGATGGGACCCGGATCCCAGTACTCAAGCAAGTCAAAACTCTTGGAGTATATATAGACGCTACCCTATGAATAAATATATATCAGCCCTCTCTTCCTCCACAGCTTACACAGCTAAACTCATCGCTCTCAGTCGCCAATTCCTCACTCCTACAAACTGCATCACTCTGGCTAAAGCATTGATTCTAACAAAACTTGATTACTGTAACACCCTTCTACTAGGAACCTCCAAAACAAATATCAGCAAATTACAACTTATGCAGAACAAAGCCCTTAGAGCGGCTCTAGGCATAAAGAAATCCGACCACATCTCCAACATAGGCGAGAAAATCACTGGCTGCCTATTGAAGCCAGAATCATTTTAAAAACATTATGTGTTGTATATAAATGAACTACGAACAAAGCCCCTAGCTACCGAAACAATATTATCAAGAAAAAAACCACATGCAGAACCCTCCGATCCACTAACTCGGTGCTCTTGGAAATACCGAAAAACAAATATAATAGAGCAGGAGGAAGCAGCTTCAGAGTCCTAGCCCCAACTCATTGGAATGCATTACCATTCAGCATCAAAAACGCAGATACCTTATTAGGTTTCAAAAAAGCCCTGAAAACCTAGTTGTTCAATAAATACTGACGCCTGGGCACCAGAGTACACCTGACAGACTTAACCGTAACTTTAAAGGATGTTCCTACATCCACGTTTCAGCATCCTACAATGTCTATATTAATAGCGTTTAATTTGAATCACTATCACTGTTATTCATCGATATGTAACACTGTATAAGAAATGTTTATAAGCTGTCTGCAACCTCGCCATGATACCTTTGGGTCTGGACGAGTAACAAATGTAATAAATAAATAAACAATACATAAATAAATGTATGTCCCTGATCATGTAGCTCAGACATGTACGGTTACTAACATATAAACTCAGCGGCATACAGATGAGTACAATGTTGTGGCGTCAGCCTCTTGGTCTGTGTGATGATGAACCATGTATGTATTCCCTTTAACTTGACATATGGTGATGCATGCTTATAATTGTGTTATATATTTATGAATTGTATATCATATTACAGTGGTATCGTAACCATATTTTCCTTGGTATACAGAGGAACAATGCTATATGATGCCACTGGCTGTTTTGTCAAGGGTTGTAAGTATATGTACCCTCACTTCCTGTGATGTCACATGGGGGGTCAAATAACATCACGTCCTGTGATGTTATCAGAGGTCAAGGGTTGTGTGATGTTACTTCCGCTACCCCAGGCATTTTGGTGAAATGACGCCCCTGAATGCAGTCCGATAAAATGCAGACGACCAGGAACCGTGTGAAAGAAATGTCATACACCCACAACACTACCGTCAAACCCTGCACTAGTAGTCTTTTATAGGCATTTTTATTGCCATGTAGCAGGCCCTCGAAACAACAGATCAGATTTTGGTCTTGCCAGCCTCTCAGGGGATCATCCTGCACTTCTGTGGCTCAGTGCGGTGCTGAAAGCAACCTGAGAGGCCGGGAGAGCTTTGACGGTCTTATGATTAGAGCTTCCAAGGCCCAGCAGTATTCCATTAGGCCTGGCCTGGGCCTGACAGATTGAACAGCCACCGCATCAGGATTGCAAAGGCACAGGATGCCCATAAAGTTTGTCACATCGGCCTGCATTGCGACTGATCTTGCTCCTCCAACGTGTCTCGGAATTGCTGAGGACATTGCTCCACTAAAATCAGGCCTGCAATTCCGAGCCTCCATATCCGAGTGCACTGTTCCAGTGCCAGGCCCGATGAGCTTCTTACTTGGGTTGCGAACAGCACCTAGGTCAGAATTATCAGGATGACCAGTGATGGCCTCCAAGGCCACAGCAGCTTTAGGCACTGCAGCTCGAACAGTCATCAACTTTGCTAGCACACTTATCACTGCCAAACATGAGTCCAATCACCCCTCATTTTTGTCATACCAGACCCAAATGCCACCTTCAATTTCAAAAAAGCTGCGGTAAGACTGTTAAGATGGTCAACATGAAGAAATTCTATTTGAGCCTGATAAAGGTTCGGCAGTTCCATAGTCCAAGAAACAAAATTCTGCCTGCTGAATGGCCCTCTGTTGTTCCAGCAGTCAAGGTTCCTGGGGCTCAGATTGCTGACTGCCACAGTCCCTAATCACTGTAGAAATACACGGAAACTAGCTGAATTGACAGCCCTCCAGCAAACAAGGATTGTCAGCGCGGCCTGGCAAGCACCCTATCAGGACTAGATGACAAGAATCCTGAGTAGAGTTACAGTCTTCAATGCCCGCCAAGCCTCCCCACTCAGAGAATCTGCATCCTCAATTGACCAGAGTAAAGGAGCACTAGCCTCTGTTGGTTCACTATTGGTATGCTCAGTCTGTTCCGGGAAGCAATTCTCTGCATAATAACGGTCGATGGAGCGTTCAAGCGCCTCCAAAGACGCTCTAGACGAAAAATCAGCATTGGCACTTCTGCTGGTTGTGGCCATGGGCCCACTGTCAGATCTGGGCCTGGGCTCAAGCAGTTACTGAGAGCCGTTTTCAATAGAGCCCAGGCCAGGAGTGGAGGTGTACACATACCCAGGTGCCCAGGTCTACCCGTGCAGCACTCTGCCCCAGATGAGCACCTTGTTCATGCTGCTATAGCCTGATCCGTGGTTCGTCTAGTGAGTCCATAGTCTCAGCACACAGAACCTCCATGCCACTGAAATCCTCTGGGTTCAGAGAGAGCGCATGGGCCCCAGCAACCCCTTGGGGATCGATTGGCTCTGCCATTAGGCTTCTACCCCCTTCCTCTACCAGATTTACTGAAATTGTCGGGCTTCTCCCATAACCAATGGCTATGGGACACCCAGTTGATGGTAAGCTTACAGGGCCCATTGTCCATTTTAGCTTTAACGACTGTTAAGGTGCCCACCTCTGGGACCTTCTGAGTATGAAGGTTGGCCACCATGGAGACTTTTATGAGCTGCTAGATTGCAGGAACTTTTAGCTCCTTTAACAACCTCAATATGCTCGCACACCCACTTGCCTCCTAAGCACAAGAGCGCCAAGGTTTAGAGAACACCAAGCCTCCCTAAGCACCCTAGACTGGGCAAGTTAGACTGAATGCACTGGAAGCACACAGAGAACAGCCTAAGTAGCCAACACCAGCACCAGTTGAAGGTCTTATCTAGGGGCTCCTAGATCCCGAACAAATTGTACCAAAATGCAGCGAATCACAACTCATGGCTCACCTGAAGCACCAGGTGCACGACACCTCAGGGCACTGGCTACAACTGCACTCGCCAAGACGGACGCCGAGCTGGACGCATCAAAGAGCTGGACACCTGAACACTGCGGAAACCTCGCTGCGTCCACCTCGCTGCATCCGCTTCACTTGATGCTCGATGCTGGGACTGTCATTGTGAGTTGGTATCAGACGTGAAATATCTCTTTCTCCAAATGCAATATTTATTCTTTAGGGCTTCAATATGCGTACATCACCCAGATTGATCAGTGACCAAATGCAAGAACTTTCTGATCTCCTGTCTGAGTTGTCGTTTTTCACCCACTATAATATGATCGTATTGACGGACATAGCTCGCATTATTTTTGAGACGGGGTGGGTATCCCTAAAAGGAAGGTGCGTATCCAATATACAATATCATCCGGACACCTAAAATGGATGCACACTTTTTCTAGGCAGGACATGGTCATAGCCAGAATGTTATGATCTGATCAGCCTACTTGGCACAAACCTCTATTCACCACAATCACACCCATCATATCAATATATTTGCTCACTATTTTATTCAAATTCAGGGTTAGCGACAATTTCCTGATTGACCAGACACCCATAGACCTCCAACACAGAATGGAAGCACTATATGAATGCACGCGGACAACCAACTGGGGATAAATACTGCAAAATCGAACATCTTGTTACTGGGGGAAAGTAGGTGTTGTGGCAGAAATATCTTCAGATGGCAAGTGATAACGGAAAGTCCATACACCTACTACGTGGGCTCATGTGTAAGTGGCAGTATCTGTGATGCTCCAAGATTGTAAAAGCTGGCACTCCCCACTCATAAAATGAAACAATGAGACACCAATGGACACACCCCAGTAGGGAATGAGACCAGAACCAATTGCGAGTGAGTAAAAGAGAGATCTTTATGTAAAGTGAAAATGGGGCACGCAGAGGACTCTGCTACTCTGAGAGCGCTCTGCCCAAGGTACAGAAAATACACGTTATATTACAAAAACACATCATTAATGACGTGTGCTATAGGGGATACAATAAGTATTGCTCATTGGTTGGAGAAGAGAAGACATTACAGATCATATAATCGTGTTGCTCCAGGTTCGGTGAACGCTGAACTTGTAACCTCTTGAAGCACATGGGTAATCTGGGCTCATCAGGGAGGGGTGCGGGGTCAGGCGATGTCCATGCAGTAATATTTCTTTCTCTCTAATCTAACACATCACATCAATCCTAGTCATGCAAAATTTAGTATAGTCCATAAACCTGAACATAATATATATCACATAGACATTTGATCTGGGCCACAGGGAGAGAGAAGGTACATGGGTCCAGGTGCCTTATCTAACACAGAGGGCCTCATTCCGAGATTGGGGGTAGCCATGGTGCTATTTGCACCATGGCTGCCTCCAATACCGGGTCCGGCAGTGGTCTGGTTCAATGGGGATTTACCGGTGCATTCCGACCCTGGAGGGACCGGTAAGTCCCCATTGAACCAACCATTCCCCATTCCCACTTGAGCCCCCATAGAGCTCAATGGGAATGGGGAGGGCGCTAATAACGGGCTCGCGAATAGCAAGCCCGTTATTAGCGCCCTGGTCCCTTAGCGGGACACGTAAAGGACATGTGCTCAGACCACACGTCCTTTACGGTTCCCGCTAAGGGACCTCGCAATTGAGCAGTAAGGGATTACCGGCACCAGTCTCCTTACCGGTACCCGGTATCCCTTACCGCCCAACTTGTAATGACCCCCAGTATTTCAGAATATGTTGGTTAAGTGTCTCTTGGATCAAACAAGTGTGTCTTACTCTTTTTTAGTACAAGAAGAATATATGGCCTCGCGGGATTAGTAATATGGGGGTGAACTGGGGTGGCACATGAGCAGGGGCCTTGCGACTGTTACAACAAAGGAATATGAGATTAGGGGGTTTGAGGTTTATAATTCTCGAGGAGGAGTCTGTCTGTTCAGAGGCAGGTTTGTGGAGACAGATGTTTTTTCTATGGACAGGCTCTAGACCGGTCACACACAGAGCAGTGATCTCAGAGGAAGAAGCGAGATACAGTATTAATTCGCAACAATTCACGCCCAAGCTTCCGTGAGAACAGAACAGCAGCGGAGTTGGCAGAGGGGAGGAGGTAGTGGGGGTGGCTAGCAGGCTGTGCGCTCTGAAAGAAGGGAAGAGGTGCAGGCCTGCGTTCAGGGTGTATGTGCGGCCTAGTAGAAAATGGAGTCTGTAGTTTATACAAAATGGAGTCATGGGACATGCACCGTTATGTATCATTCAATGGCTACCTCACACCTTGGCCAGAGGTGTGCTGTTAACCTTGGAATGAGTATATCACGTGTGTCATCAGGAATGAAGGGGGGCCTGGGAGACCCTTCCTCCCTTACATTCCCCCCTTTCGTTACTTAATTAACGAATAATGTAAATCTTCCAAAGGTTTCTGTTCGTTTTCCTCAGCCACTGCTTCATCCCAGGCTGGGGTTCCCTTTATTGGGATCCATGCCTGACACACCGACCTAGGGCTTTCCCCCCTCCGTGCATATTCATCTGGGTTACAGGTCATATATACACAGCCCCCATTCCCTGCCTGGTCTACAGACACTTTGTTGTAACATTCTAATTCACAGGGTTCTTTAATTGTGGTGTAATAGAGAGTATCTACAATGTTTCCAGTGTTATATATAGCAGTCATGCTATATTTTGGTTCTGGGTCTTCTCCTGTCTGAACCTGGGCCTCATGTGTTACCTGAACCACCTTTGCTATGTTACCCATTGTCACCATCATCATTGCACTGTTAGGAATGGATTTTGCACAGCACATAATTCCCATCTGGCACACACAAAAAATTAGCAGAAAAAAGATGACGATAGGTATCAGCAGCTTCACAGCCGTCCCGAGCCATGACGGGACCCACTCGATCAGGTTGTCGAACCACATGCTCAACTGCACCCCTCCTTCTTCTTTCATTCGTTCTCTGAGATTGTGCACCACTGCTATTAGGTGTGACAAAGTTCCATTATCTGCATCGGCAGAAGGTACCAAAGTGCAACATGCACTTCCGATTTTTCAGCAAACACTGCCGTCCATTGCTGTGAGGAGGTCCAAGGCGTAGTGGTTCTGCATGGTTATCAACCGCAGGGCTCTTAGTTCCACCTTAATGATGTTGAATGCTTCTTCTGTGTCGTTGGCCAGCTGGATGAGCTCCCAGCAGATGATCTGCATCCATTTTGCATTTGTTTGAGCCTGGATACTTGGTATGAGTGATGCAAAGAATGTCTCTGCTGAGTTGAACAATTTAAATTTATCAGGTACTTGCACCAAGAGTTCTGAGGATTCAGGGGTGATGTAACTTGATGCCCTCTGTTTTCGTGACACTCTGCTTTGCAGCTGCTCTTCCGACATGACATCATACACAGAGGGTTCTTCTGTAGTTGACGGGGTGCCTGGGACATGTTGGCTGGAACCCTCTGCCCTCAGATGTGGCTTTCTGGTATTACCATCAGGGCCGAGTGCAGCATTGCCGGAGCGCAGGTGCCCCTCCATGATGGCAGAAGGTGCAAGTACGCTTGTTTGCCGCATACCCAATAAGTGTCCATTAAAGCCGCTGTCCCTTTCTTCATGTCGGGCATGATGAGCACCATGTTGCAGTGCTTGTTTGCGCATAGGGGCACTTTCCTTCACCATGGAAGCACAGTTTGTATGGTATTTAACTTTGCATTTTGATTGGCTTCTCGAGAGCTGTTACCCACGTTAGTTTGGCAATGTGCTGAGACCAGATTGGAGGGCATGTGTCTTTGATCCATTGGAGCTTTCATCCGATAGTCCTCGTAAAGCCTCTGCCTTACACATCACTTGCTACTCCTGCCACCTGTTGTCGGCAAGCATTGTCCCTTGGATCACAAAGAATGGCTCTTTGATGCAGATTACTCCTTGTGGCTTGTTGTAGCAGGTTTTTTTTCATTTTGCAGAAATTGTAACGAAGCAGTGTGCACCTGATAGGTGCTTCTAATTCTACACAGTGCAAGATGTATTAGACACTGAGCCTCAGCAATAGGCGCATCATGCGGTAACAAAACTTTAGGTGTCCCCACGCCATGGGGAATCAAGGAGCACACATAGCAGCTTTCATTAGTTGCTTGTTTTGTCATTGTGCTCATATCTGAGTACCACTTGTTCGATTGATCTGGGTGGCGTGGGTCTTCCACTTAATCTAAACCCAAGCCGTGATATGCATCATACCTTTTCCATCCCACCCCCCTTTTCTGCCTCCTGCTCCCCCTGGACCACTTTGAACTTCTAATAATGTTTGATATCGGATGGGGAATATTCCAGTTATTATCCTTGCACTCCTCCCACTACTCGGCTGTCCATACGTTTTGTCAGGTGCTGGGGTGGGGGTCTGTCTCTCATCATTCACGTAATTACCACTTGAGGTAGGTTGTGTGGCTGTATAGAGATCAACATATGGCAACATAAATGCACAGGGATTGGGATCATTCATATCATACACGTTAAATTCATGATCAGGATGGTCAGTTATCAAGTAATCAACCAGTGGGGCTCTGACAGTTTTGTTTTGTGCAGGGTAGTAAGATTTGTGGGAACATTGTGGGCCCATATTAGTTTAAAACCAACCCACACTAAGTGGGTGGCTTCTTGTATCATTTTAACTCCCCCTTCCCCTCTTTTATATCGGCAGAGATAAAAGATATGGCCCAGTAGAGTGTGAGACACAACAACATTGTAAAAAATAATATTGCAGAAATACACAATCCACATTCATAAGAGTATGCTCTAGTACTGCTAACATTTCTCCTATTGCTATCTATTGTTGAGTCGCTGGCATTGAGGGCCCTCGTTTCAGCCATATTTGTACCTATATAGTGAGATATAATTGGGTTAAGTATACAACTTATTTTATACTACATTTACTTCTTTATCGAGTGAAACATTATGATATAGAGAATCTGTGGAGCGATGGGTAGACGAGTAGAAGAAGGAGACAGTAACAAGATGAAAAGAGGGTGAGGCAAAGGCAACATCACTTTCACTATGTACATATGTATACTTAATTCTGTGTCAGAAAGCAATACATCTCACATATACATTTCTCATTTATAGCGTTTCACCTTTTCATCAATTGTTTCTCTCTGTTTTTTCTCATATTTTTGTGTTTCATTGATCCAGTATCAGTCGTGACCATTTAATTTTATGCTTGTGTTGTTCCTTCCTCCATATGCTGGCCCCCCTCGGTAGTACACTGTCATGTGCCTTTCGCATGTCCAATAAATGCATCCAATATTTCAGCCCTTTCATCTTTACCGCAGTGGGTGTGCAATATATTACTTTGTATGGGCCATGAAATTGTGAAGCATTCCATTTTACGAAACTGCGCACGTACACCATCTCCCCAGGCATTAGCTGTGTGCTGGGGCTGTCTGCTGCTGCTGTCACTGAATCAGTTTCATTTTCCTGTGTATAGGGTAGAGTTATTCATTTTGCTATGCTCCTTGCTGCTTTAGTCAGTTTTGTTAAATACTCCTGGAATTCCTCACCCAATACTGTGGCTGTTCAGTGTGCATCTGATGCTCTCCTTAAGGGTGATATTGGGGTATGCATGCGCCTCCCTGTCACTATTTCATGCAGGGGCAAGTGGTGGTCTTTGCCAGGCTGTGTTCTTAATTCAAATAATAGCAACGGCAACCAGTATACCCAATTTTTCTTTACGGTGTGACACAATTTTGACAATCTGCTTTTAAGAAGGCCGTTGATTTTTTCTACAACCCTGTTAGCTTGCAGGTGGTAAATCAAACAGAGTTTATGTTTAATGCCCAACAGGGTTGTTACTGTCTTAACCAAGTCATTTACAAAATGTGTCCCGTTGTCAGAACGTATGAAGTCACATATTCCCCATCAGGGAAAAACTTCCCTCACTAAAAATGTTGCCGTGCATTTCGCATTGGGGTGGGCACAGGGTCCTGCCTCCACTGAGCGTGAAAAGGGGCAGACCACCACAATTAGATATCGCGCTCCATTACACCTCTCTCCCATGTCTGTGTAATCAATATGCAGTTCACGGAAGGGTCCAATGGGGCAGGGAAATTTCCCTCTCAGAGTTCTCAAAGTAATTCCTGAATTGTATGTTTGCCATGTTGTACATTCTATCGTTAATTTTGCAACGTGTTCCTGTAACCCTTGAACGAACCAATGTTCCTGTATGTCCGCTGCTATGTGCTGTTTTGCAGTGTGTGCGGGAAGTGCAGCTGCTGGAATGCTATTTCTAATAATTATATGGGCATTACTACCTTTCCAGTACAGTTTTGTCACCAAAGGAGGTCGGTGGATGACTGTGTACGCCCTCTTTTTGTCCAAAATTCTTGTTCCTCAATGGGGGCCCGTTTTTGTAAATCAATTATTTGTGATATTGGCATCGAATTGTACCCATCACCTTTTTCTTCTTCCACATTTGCTTTTAGTACGAACTCTCCTTGTATGTGTTTTTCTTAATAGGCTGCTTCTTTGGCGGCAGCGTCTGCTGGCGCATTTCCCAAAGAGATGATGTCATGGTGATTTGTGTGGGCCTGGCATTTAACCAGGGCCACTACTGTCGGTTCTGTTAATGCTTCTTTTAGTTCTTTTAAAAGCTCTGCATGTTGTACTGCAGACCCATCTGCCCTTCTAAATCCTCTCCTCTCCCACCTTGACAGTCCCCTGTGTACTGTTGTGGTCATGTAGGCCGAATCTGTATAGATCGTTACTGCACACCCTTTTGCTGTGTGTAAAGCCTCAATTAGTGCTACTAATTCTGATGCCTGGGCCGAAAAGTGCATGGGTAACCTCTTTTGCACTATATCACATACTCTCCATCCTCTAACCGCACCACTGCTGCTCCTACGTGCTTTTCTCCTGTTTCTGGCAAACTGACACTGACCCATCTAAAAAGTACACTTCCCCTTCTTCTAGGGTATTTTCCATTTGCTCTGGGCATATCATTTTCTTCCCCTTCGTACCTGGCACAGTCATGGTTCTGCATATCTTCTATTATGCATGCTTCTGTAATAAATGTTGCTGGGTTTACTGTTCTGCACCGTACTATGTGTATGTTTGAACTGGACAAAATGATTTCATATGCTGTGGCTCTCTGTGTTGTCAGTGTGGATTTCGATCTTTCAAGAATGGCAAACAATGAATGCTCAACAAACAGTGTTACTGAACATCCCATTACAATGGTGGCGCTTTTTTCAATGGCGAACGCGGCGGCTGCGAGAGCCTGTTTGCACGCAAAGTGTCCTTGCATTACCACATCAAGTGTTCCACTGTACTAAGCTAGAGGCTTATGTCCTCGCAACGTTTTCTGCATCAATACTGCTGTCATGAGTGTTCCATCAAAATGTGAGAAGAGGAAGAACTTGCAGTCATAATCAGGGGTGGCTCCAACTGGTGCCGTTGAAATTAATTATTTTAGAGTGTCAAAGGCTGTGTTCATTTCTGGGGTCCAAGCAAGTGTAGTGCCTTCTCTTTGTGCTTCTTTGAGCGCTTGCAATAAGGGCCTCGTGTATGCTGCATAATCCAGTATCCATGTTCGGCAATAGTTAAATATACCAAGAAATGTCTGCATTTCTTTCACGATGTGGGGCTTATGAAGGGAAGCGCCCCCAATTCAGCACGATCCTCCCCGCAATGAGAGACAATAAGGGACTCTCCCGTAGTGGGAATAAGGCCAAGACAGAGTGCGGGTGAGCGTAAGTGGGAGTTTATCCAAAAATAAGGCATGCAAAGAACTCTGCAACCTACGAGAGCGCTCTGCCTGACAATAGCAAAGACAGGCGTATTTCTAATACAAAAAACGTCATCAACACCTAAACACTATAGGGGGCACAAGTCAATTGGGATTGGGTGGCGTCGACTAACTATAGGTGTTGCTGCAGCGGGGTTGGTCTTGGCGGGACGACGTCACTGGTCAGCCTCGTGGGTTGGGTTGG
This sequence comes from Ambystoma mexicanum, assembly GCF_040938575.1. Lineage (NCBI taxonomy): Eukaryota > Metazoa > Chordata > Amphibia > Caudata > Ambystomatidae > Ambystoma > Ambystoma mexicanum. Next base: position 187,806,060 of record NC_090937.1, read on the forward strand.
GCCTGGCAGGCCGGCTTGAGGTCATCCGTGCGGTGTTGATGTGCTGGGGCAGCCTGTGACAATGACGAATACCTTTCCTGTCTCATTTGCCCTAGGCCATGCACACTGCAGTTATTCAGAAAATGACATTTAAGTTCATTAATAAATCGCTTCAGCAGCTTATCTTATAAAATAAACACAACACATGAGGAATGCACCTCGTGAGAGGTCTGGTGGTTGTCGGTTGGGGTGAGATTTACCTGTGTCCTATTGACCGGTATTTTAGGTCGCGGGACGGGGCTCTGGGGCCTGGGCCGAATGATACATGTCTGTCTGCTGCGTTAGAAGTTATTATATAGATGGGTCTCTGTGTCTTGTCCCAATGATGGGGGTCGTCCTTACACGGGGTCAGGATTCTTGGGGGGTTCGTGGGATTTATGAGAGGGTGCTGGTAGATCAGTGGGTTCATCCGTGGGTTTATTACCGTGCTGTAAATAACACAGGTGGCGGGCTGTGGCCTTGGTTGCGGCGCCGGGGCCTCTGACTCTCTGAAGTAACGCCAGCTTGGTTGGGGGAGGTGAGGGAGCGCGGCACAAGTCTTAGCTTTTTTATCTGGCAGGCTTGGTGGGGTGGGAGAGGGAATGGCCTTGCATATATCCACAAAGGTATTTTCCTCGTGCGTTGCTGATCAGTGGATGCAGAAGTTCTATACTGTTCTGCCTTATTTTGACGTTATTTAGACACATATATATATATACTTCAATTTCGTTACACATTTCTTTAATACAGTCGGTTCCAGTACCTTTTCATTACCTAACATTATATTCACTACGTTGTGTGCGTATTGTATGTACATTAGACGTTATACGAGGGATATCTAGGTTATGGCCTACAGAGATTGATGCTCGCCGCTTTGGGTGAATTAAAAAACATATATGAGTTCAAGTTTCTACATACTATTGAAAAACACTTTTACAGATAGAGGTTACACGTTTGGTCAACATCTTTCTCCGTGGTTATAGCAGCATTAGTCCAGACCTGGAGGGATATCATATAACGTTACATTTTTATGGCTTATTCACATTTTAAACAGAGGTAGTTCATTAATACCAATACTTGAATTGTTTTCTACCTTCTTCAGATAGTGATGCTTCAGCTTTTTTCCTCGCTACCCCGGCCTTGCGGTCCGGGTCATACGGGGTGCAATATCACATTGTTACTAATATAATGTTGCCGTGTTGGCATCTCGGGTTTAGCTCATCTCCGACTTTCTCATGGGAACACACTCGCAGCGGATCTGTCAGGGCTGCTGAGGCGACAGAGATGCATGAAAGGCCCTCCAAAGGTGGGGGCCTCGTTACAGTGTGCTGAACTCACACCATGTTTGCTAGGCAAGATGGCGTCTAGGCCTAACTTAATTTTTGGTAAATGCAAGGACAGGGTGCGTGTGGGCAATGTCGTCGGCGGGTGAATCCTCCTCCACCTGGGCCCGGGTGGCATGAGGGGGCGCCCACCGAGTCATGGTCCCCGTCTGGGGAGGAAGCTGTAGGTGAGGAGGGCCTCGTGGCCATTGCTCCCCTACATTTCCCCCCTTTCGTTACTTAAAGTAACGAATTTCTTTAGCTCTTCCAATCGTCTACATTCTTGTTCCTCTATCACTGCGTCATCCCATGCAGGGGTTCCTTTTATAGGCATCCATGCTCTGCACACCCCCCTTAAACTCTCACCTCTCCTAGCATACTCGTCTGGTGTACATGTTAAATATATACAGTCGCCAGTTTCTTCCAGATCTACCCAGACCTCCTCATACCATTCCAGTTCTACGTCTCGTGGTTCTTTGATAGTGGTGTGCCATAGTTTATCTACTATGTACTTATCACGGCACATAGGCACTAACTGATACCTGGGGGTGTTATCTGCTCCTGTCTGCACATGTACTTCTTGTGTTGCTTTAATTGTACCACCGGAGTTGCCCATTGTCACCATCATCATTGCACCGTTAGGAACTGCGTTAGCACAACATCGGAGGCCCACCTGGCACAGGCAGAACATCACAAGGATGATCACCACTATTGGTATCAGGAACTTCATTGTCACTCCAAGCCATGAGGGAACCCAAGAGAAGATATTGTCGAACCACGAGCTATCCTCAGCTCCACCTTCCATTTTCATCTTCTCGCCCAGGTTATGTACTGCTTCAATAACGTGGGACAGGGACCCATTTTCTGCGTCTTCGGAAGGTACGAACGTGCAGCACGCACTTCCTATTTTTCGGCAAACACCTCCATCGATTGCTGTTAACAGGTCTAGAACATACCTGTTCTGCATGGTCATTAATCGCAGAGCTCGTAGTTCCACCTTTATTATGTTAAACCCTTCTTCAGTGTCATTGGCCAACTGGATCAGTTCCCACCGTGTGATCTGGAGCCATTTTGCATTTGCTCTTGCTTGGACACTTGATACTAGCGAAGCAAAGAATGTTTCCACGGAGCTGAACAGGCGATACCTGTCTGGAATCTGTGCCAATAAATCAGATGATGCTTGTGATATGTAGTTCGAGGCTCGCTTGTTCCTTGAGAGCTCTTCTCCTTTCCCTCCGGAGGACAGGACATAAAGGTGCGCTTGTGTAGTTGGAGAAGCTGCATTCTGGTTCAAGCCTCCTTTCATCATGTTACTTCTGTCAATATGGCTTTCTGGAATCACCATTAGTGTTGAATGCAAAGTGGCCATTGAGCAGCTACCACTCCATGATTGGGGAAGGTGCAGGTACGCCTTGTTTCCGCATACCCAGTAGGTGTCCATTAGTGCTGCTGTTCCTTTTTTCATATCTGGGATGGTGAGAGTTTTGTTACAGTTCTTGTTCGTTCCCATTGCCATTTTTCCTTCTCCCTTGAAACATAGTTCGTTTTGTATTTCACTTTGTAGCTTGAAGGGTTTCTCCATCGCTGTTACCCATGTTAGTTTAGGGATGTGTTCTTTCCATATTGGCAAGCATGTTCTTTCCATCCACCGCAACTTGTCCGGTTGGACACCTTTCAGTGCTTCTGCCTTGCACAGCACTTCTTCGTCTTTCCATTTGTTTTCGGAAAACAGTGTCCCTTGTATTGCAAAGAAAGGTTCTTTAAGACAGATCACTCCAGACGCTTGCGAATAGCACGTTTTGTTGTTCTGTAGCATTCTGAAAGAGACATCGTGTGCTTGGAAAATGTTCTTTATTCTACACAGCGTGAGATGAAGGAGACATTGGGCATCCACAATGGGCAATTCTCGTGGCAACAATACTTTAGGTGTGCCTGATGCATGGGGGATAAGTGAGCAGACATAACAGCTCTCATTGGTTGTCTGTTTGGCTGTTGTGCTCATATCTGCATACCATTTATTTGCTTGGTGAGGGTGTCGTGGGTCTTCCATTTTGTCTAACCCTAGCCCATAATACTCATCATACCCTTTTCCACCAGTCTCTCTTCTCCGCCTACTTTTCTCCCTTCTTCTGTACCTTCTCGTTATAGTAGGTGAAGAACCAGGCCCCCCTTCCTCCCTCCCACCCCCCTTTTCTAATTCTTCATATAGGGACTTGTGTTCTGTCATCATAATCACTTTTCCATCCTCCTTAATAAACAAGAGATCGTTGTTTGAAATTGGGGCGGGAGGGATCGTGTGGTTGTTGTATGTTCCAGGTTGGGACATTGTGTCATTATTTACATTTTTGGTTCTCGATTGTGACAGGACAGCAGTGGGTGGTGTAGTATAGCATCCCCACACAAAGTGTGATCCATCCCAGATCAAGAAATCACCTTCTTTGATACCTACAGTCGGAATTGTTTTCGTACCAGGGGCAAGGGTGGTGTTGTTCCCCCCTCCCCCCTCGTTCATCTCGGTAGAGATGAACGCTATAACCCAGTGTAATACTAGACAAAACATTGAGATGAAGAACACGATAGCACACATTGATAACCCACATTCAAATGAATATGTTAATCTAGCCACTAACATTTCTCTAAATCTAACATATCTATTAGTTGCAGGCTGCCCATTCGATGCCATGATAAATCCTGTTTGAGACACAAGAGTTCATTAAATACAAACATGTAAACATTTCCACGTTGTAACGTTTCGGTGATAAAATATAGGGTTGGGTGAGGGAGGGGGTGTGTTGACAGACAAGGTAGCCTTTCAAGCATCATTATTCGTACCTTACTATATATATATATAAATAATAAAAAACATGACAGTTTAAAAACAACAATAATAAAAAAAAACATCTTAAAGAGCACAGGAGAGGAAAAAAAAGAACCCCACGCAAAACTTTCAAAAATTGTAATAAAAAGAAAATTTGCATACACATATGTACATGTTTTAGTCCAGGACATTTGTTGCGCGCTAATTGTGTTCACTGTTCATCTTATAATGCACACAAAATTCCAATCATTCATTCTGCACAACTTCATCGTCCGCTGTTGCCTGTGCCTCGTCCTGCACCTCACTCTCCGCAGCGCTGTAAGCTTTACGTACGTCTGTCAAATGCACCCAATATCGCAGGCCCTTAACCTTTACTGCTGTAGGCGTGCAAAACACTACCTCATAGGGGCCATGGAAACGTGGTGCGTTCCACCTCCGCACAAAACTTCTAACATATATAAGGTCGCCAGGCATTAGCTGTAGTGGTTTTTCAGGCAACCTGTTTGGTTCAGTCGCGTTCCCCTCCTCTCTTGTCAAGGGGGGGGCTAGTTGCTTTGCAATTACGCGCGCTGCCCGTGTCAGTTTTCGCAGATATTCTGTGAACTCCTCCCCCAATATAGCTGAGCTTCTGTGTGCATCAGAACGCTCACGGAGAGGCGAATGCGCTGTATGCATTCTTCTTCCCGTGACGATCTCGTGCGGGGACAAATGGTGATCCTTACTTGGCTGGTTTCGTAGTTCAAACAAGGCCAAAGGCAGGCAGTACATCCAAGTCTTTTTAAGGGAAAAACAAAGTTTTGATAATCTGCTTTTTAACAGGCCATTTATCTTTTCCACGACGCCATTACTTTGAGGATGATAAATCGAACATAATTTGTGCTTTATCCCCAATAATGTAGTCACTTCTTTAAATAATTCATTAACGAAATGCGTCCCGTTATCTGAGCGAATAACGTCGCAAATTCCCCAGCGCGGAAACACTTCCCGCACTAGGAACTTCGCGGCGCCCCTCGCGTCAGGGCGGGCACATGGACCTGCCTCCACCCACCTCGAAAATGGACATACAACCACAATCATGTATCGAGCCCCGTTACACCTTTCTCCCATGTCTACATAATCAATGTGGAGCTCTCTGAATGGGCCACTTGGTTTTGGTATCGTACCCCTTAGTGTACGCAATGTCATACCTGAGTTGTAAATTTGACATGTCGTGCATTCTAGGGCTAACCTTGTGACGTGTTCCTGGAGGCAAGGTGCAAACCAATCTTCTTGTATCTCTGCCATTATGTGTTTCTTTGTGTTGTGCGCGGGAAAGTGTAGTTGTTGAAATGCTATTTCTAACAGCGTAATTGGCATTACCACTTTTCCTGAACTCTCTTGTCGCCACAATAAATCAGTCGGTGATTTGCTGCATCCTCTCTTAGTCCACAGCAATTTTTCCTCTGCACTAGCTCCCTCTTGCAGCTCTATTATCTCCTGTGTGGGCATCATGTTGTATCCTGTGGGGACCTCTTGGCTTACTGTGTGGTGCAACATGTACTCTCCTATTTCACCTTTTTGTAGATATGAAGCTGCTTTGGCAGCGGCGTCTGCTGCCGCGTTCCCCAAAGATACAAAATCTGTATTGGTGGTATGAGCTTGACATTTTACGATGGCCACTGCCGTGGGGTCTTGCAGGGCCTCAATCAGTTCTTTCAATAATTCTGCATGCTGGACTGGCGTTCCGTCTGCTCGTCGGAACCCTCTCCGCCCCCACCGGGCCAACCCACCGTGAACTGTTGTTGTCATGTATGCTGAGTCTGTATATATGGTCACTGCGCACCCCTTGGCGGCATGCAATGCTTCTATTAGCGCTATTAGTTCTGCTGCTTGCGCTGAATAGTGTGATGGGAGGCGGTGTTGTACTAGTATCTCATATTCATCTTCCTCTAATCGTACCACTGCCATACCCACATGCTTTTCTCCTGTCTCCATGTCGATTGATGCTGACCCGTCAACAAAATACACCTCACCCTCGGTCAGGGCATTTTCAAAAATCACTTGATCCTTACTTTCGTCACCTGTGAACGTGGCGCAGTTGTGGTTTTGCATGTCCTCTACGGTGCATGCCTCTGTGATGAATGTGGCTGGGTTCACTGTTTTACATCTTACTATATGGATGTTAGCGCTGGACAGTATTATCTCATATGCTGTGGCGCGTTGTGTTGTCAATGTGCTCTTTGTTCGCTCTAATATTGCAAAAAGTGAGTGTTCCACAAACAGTGTCACCGGGCAGCCCATCACTATCGTGGCACTTTTTTCAATTGCGAACGCGGCTGCAGCTAGGGATTGCTCGCACGCGAAATGACCTTGCATTACTGCGTCTAGGGTGCCGCTATAGTAAGCGAGTGGTTTGTGCCCCAAAGATGTTTTCTGTGTCAGTACTGCTGTCATCAGTGTTCCTTTGCAGTGTGAAAATAAGAAGAATTCGCGCCCATAATCTGGGTTTGCTAGTACTGGAGCGCTTGATATCAGCTCTTTTAGTGAGTTAAATGCTGTGTTCATCACCTCTGTCCATTCTATGTGTTTGTGTTCTTGTTGTGCTTCTTTCAGTGCCTGTAGCAAGGGCCTTGTGTACGCCGCATAGTCCAATATCCATGCTCGGCAATAGTTACACATACCCAGAAATTTCTGCATCTCTTTTACTGTTTTGGGCTCCCCAATTGTTCTAATCGCCTGTGCCCTGTCTGGTATAATTCGCTTGCCATCCTTTGATATCAACTGACCCAAGTATAGGACCTCTGTCAGACAGTATTGTAACTTCCCCTTGTCCACCTTGTACCCCTTATTTGCCAATAATGTCAAGAGTGTTATCGAGTCCTGTCTGCACTCTTCCTCAGCCTGTGCACAAACCAATAAATCATCAACGTACTGAATCACTGTGCTTTCTACAGACAAATTCCCTAGATCTTCATGTAGTACCCTGTTAAATATGCTTGGGCTCTCGCAATATCCTTGTGGTAGTCTGCAGTGTTCGAACCTCCTTCCTCCCAATGTAAATGCTGTCAAGTACCTGCTCTCTTCTGCTAAGGGAATCGAAAAAAATGCATTTTTTAAGTCAATTACTGTGAAGTGTGATGCTATTTTTGGAATGTTGCACAGTATTGTCGCCGGGTTCGGGACTAAAGGGAACTCCTTCATTACCACATCGTTCAGTGGGCGTAAATCTTGTATCATCCTCCATGAACCCCCCTTCGCTTTTTTGATTGGGTAAATGCATGTGTTGCATGGGGAGTTTGAGGGCACGATTATACCCTGTGCTAGCAGTGCTTCTATTGTCTCTCTGATCCCTTCTTCTGCTTCTCGCGACAGTGGATATTGTTTCACCCGGGGTAGTATTGCTCCCTGTTTTACTTTTATCACCACAGGCTGAACTTCATGCAGCAACCCTACATCGTGGGGGCCATTAGTCCATAAGTTAGTGGGTACTGAACTCATGTCTTCATCAAAAAATGTGTGCGGTGCTCCTACTACCGCCATTAGTTCAACCTTAGTTTGTCTGGCTGTAACTACAATGTCACAGGGCATTGCCAGTTCCATCACTACTTCACCATCTCCCTCAGTGTCAGAAAATAGCTCCTCGTCCGAGAGCTCTCTCAGCGGGATATTTGCATTTGTACACAATACTGTCCGCCACTCACACCCTTCCATGTCAATACCAATCACACATATTCTGTTTGCTGATACATGTATTGCATGCAAATCCAACGATAGTACTGCCCCAAGAGCAGTGTCAGGGCTTGCTATGGGACGGAAAAGGAATTCTGCTGGGATCCTCCACTCCACCCTTTTTAGTTCTGGTACTATGAGAGCCAATGTTCTCATACCTTCAACAAACATCTCCTCATTTCTTGGTACCCCTCTGATCTCTTTCATGATTGTGTGGCCGTGTATTACTGCTAATATACGGAGGGGGCATATGCCTGGCGTTGAACATACGATGCCGCTCCCTGTGAATGATATTGTCATGTTTAGTTTGCTCAAGAGATCTCTCCCCAGTAAGTTGATGGGAGAGTTTTCATAGTACAGTAAGGGTGCTTTCACTGTTTTCCCCCCCACTGTCACATCCAATACCTCTGTGTAAGGAACTTCAATTACAGCCCCAGAGAACCCCTGCGTCTCTAACGTTCTATTAGATAACGGGAACCGGCCCTCTCTAATGCATGATTTCTCCGCTCCCGAATCCACCATGAATATGAATTGCTTGTCTCCTATCTGCGCTCCTATCAATGGTTCCTCTGATGCATTGTGGGTCGTAGACAGTACTGGACACGCAAGTGCTCTCTGTGGGCTGTCCTATGCGGGGTGTCTCATTGCCCCCCCTTGATCGAAAATGTTCCCCGAAACTACTGACACTCCACTGTAAGGTGCGGGGGCGGGTGCCCCATTAGCTACTGTGGCGAAAGTGTTACCAGGCGTGTAGTGCACATTGTCATTATTCTGTGGGCTGGTTTGTGTTCGGTACTGATGTCCGTGTAGTTGTGCGTTACTCCTTTGTACTACATTGTCTGGTTGCTGGTATTGTCCCATGGGGAGGCCGTAGGGGCTTCCTGGATGGGGGTGTCCGTACTGTTCTATCTCTTGGAAACCGTTGTTTTGTCTGCTCCTACATTCTCTTGAGTAATGCCCCCATCTCCCACAATTCCAACAGCTCCCCTGTGGACCTCTGGGACCCTGCCACCCATTTCCTCCCATTCCTCCATACCCTTGTCCTCCTCTTCGACCCCTGTACCCACCTCTTCCTCCTCTTGGGGCCCACTCTTGCCACGTTGGACCTCCGTTCTGCTCCTGCTCTGTCCACTGTCGTTGCCCTTGTCCTGCCCAATTCGCTGCTATTCTTCCTTGTATTGCTATTTGCCCCTCCTCTCCTTCCTCTCCCTCCCGTATGAGTGGGAGTCCCGCTACCGCTGCTGCGACCTTCACCAATTTTGATTGCACCAACTTCGCCTCATCCGCCAACCTTTTCTGTGCTACTTCTCTCTCTCTTTCTTTGATCCGTTTACAATGGTGTACTATTATGCTTTGGATCTCCGGCCAGCCTTTTGCCTCAACACCTGCTATTTTATCTAGTGCCTTTTGCACTTCCTTTGGGAGCCCTCTCTTAATGATGAAGTAAAATAGAGACGTGGATTGGTGCCAGGGCGTACCCGTTTCCGCTCTCCACATCTCCTGCACCCGGAGAATGTAATCCATAGCGTCCTCCCCGTCATTCATGGTACATTGCATTACTGACTGCAAATCAGGGGTATCTGGGAAGGTTTCCCGCAGTGCGTCCCACACCCTTGCTCGCACGGTGTTAAAAGAAGCCCCATCATGGCGATCACACTCTAAAGTTACAGCTGGAAAACCCGCTTTAGCCCATACTCTGTCTGCCTGATCCCCTACTGCGGACACTAGTAGGCTTTTCACATCGCCTACTGCCAGCGGTATACCAGCGGTATGTTTCTCAAATGCATATATCCACTTGCTTGCCCCTCCTGACAGCTGTGGTAGTAATTTCATTAAATTAGCCTTGTCCATCTGAGCCCACGGTATATAGTTTGGCCTCCCGCCCCCCCTGTGGAGTAATGGGAGTTGTAATTTCCCTTTTGCCGTTGCAGCTTCCTTTTCCTTAGTCACTGCTGACTCTAATGACGCCATCTTCCCCACCCTATTTCTTAGTCGTCCCATCCATTCATCTTCTATAGTCCCCAGTGAACATGCACCATCTAGCTCCTCGCCGTCTCCTCCTACTGCCATGCTCAATCTATCACTCTCATCCCCCCCTCCTCTGACATCACATAACAAATCCTCTCTGATCCCTCTCTCTCGCGAGACGTCACCAACGCTTCCTTCTGCTGTCCCTACTTCTATTATCCTGGTCGGTTCTTCCTCAATTCTGAACAGTATTTCCCCCTTTTTCCATCCCTCCTCAATTTGTCTACTTTCGCTCGACGCTCTAGACGTGCGTCCAGATTGTGTGGGGGCGCATGCTGTGCGTTCACATATGTCTTTTATTCTTGAGAGTTCATCTCTTGCCACTGTAAGCCTCGACTCTAAGTCACTCGTTAACTTCTCTATGTCCACCCTCTGTGTGCCTCCCTGGGCGCGCTCTCTGGTGTTTTCGTATGGTGGGGGTGCAGTTGGTCTTTGTGGCGTGCTGGTCGAAGGGGGAGGCACATAAATAGGGTCGCTATATCCTGCTGCAGGGGCTGGTTTAGGTAATATTGGGTACAACATAACCACTTCCGCAGGCTGTTCTGTACTTAACTGTTCCTTTTCCTCTCGCGGGATCATTAGTGGATTGTCTGTGGTGGAAGGTAAATCAATATTTGGAGCTGGAGCTTTGGGTGGGGGTACTTCCTCAAACAATCTCCAAAGATCTAATATCTCCTTCCTATTCTGCCATTGTTTTCCCTTATACTTGAGGCGAATACATGTACATACCATATCAAGAACGCTTTTGTCAAAAGACCCTCCTTCTGGCCAAATCTGGGGCAACCCCTCCCCTTTCAATTCTGTTAACCATTGATCATGATATTTATTTATGCGTTCAGCATATCCCGGCAAGCTCTTACAAATGTGTGACAAGGGAGTTTCAGCCCCCATCCTCTAAATCGCTAGCGCTACCGCGTTCGCCTTCGTTACTTTTTATTAGGTGTAAATATGCGTATGTATACCTTTATGGCACAGACAAGAGCGGACCTCTCAAAGTTATCACCCACTGTTATTCACTGCACAAATCTCTTCTCACTCACCATATCTCATCTCCTTCCCATTACCAGGCACTCTTATGTGATCTCACTTGTAATTGATCAAGTACTGGTTATGGCCACACTCTCTGACACCACCTCGCGGCCACCCGTTCGTCTCTAACACTCGTACGGTGCGCGCACCCTTCACAATGCTTTCCACTCACACTTTTGTCTTTCTCCTCCCTTTCCTCCCTAGCCAGCTGTCCCTGTTTTCCTGCTAAGGTTACTATGTTCACGTCTGTACGTGCCACTACTGAGTCCCCACTTTTTAAGATGTTCTAACTTCTTTATACCCTTCTCATTTTCGCTCCCTACCCCGTGGAAATGGAAAAAGAAGAAATAGAGAGAGAGAGCACAATCACTAAAAAATATTCCCGGTGTCTCCTTTTGCTAGACACCAATAACTTATTTCTCACTTCTTCATATATTCCCAGTACTAGTCTAGATAGCACTATGCGGCGCCGCCTTCCACCCCCTCTCGGAGCTAGGTTTCCGTCACTTCTACCACGTCACTTATTTCTTACTCCTAATGGCCATATGCAAAAGAAAGAATAAAGAAAGTTTCAAGACCCGTCTGTAGTAGACCCCCGATATTCTTCTCCTCTACCTGTCCCCGTTCTTTTATTCCCAATTCCCCTTCTTTTCCCCTTGACGATCACTCGCACTCGGTACTCACGTGCCCGTCTTGAACCGATACTCTCCGAAACTGGGTCCGTCCAGGCGGCGTCACCGGTAACTCAACGGTCAGCCCCTGGCTCCGGCGAGCGGCACTCAAAGGGGATTTTTTTCCAATCGGGATCCCGTACCCTTTCTCATTGAGTGCGCACTTCTTATTGTGCCGGTCGCCGTTGGCGGGCGGCCTCCCGGAGACGGCTCACCGTGCGTATCCCTTCTCGACCGGAGATTCTCGTGCCACAAGGGGGTCGTTAAGAAGGAGTTAGGAAAAATAGTTTGGAGATATCACGCTATCGGGGTCACCACTGAAGGGAAGCGCCCCCAATTCAGCACGATCCTCCCCGCAATGAGAGACAATAAGGGACTCTCCCGTAGTGGGAATAAGGCCAAGACAGAGTGCGGGTGAGCGTAAGTGGGAGTTTATCCAAAAATAAGGCATGCAAAGAACTCTGCAACCTACGAGAGCGCTCTGCCTGACAATAGCAAAGACAGGCGTATTTCTAATACAAAAAACGTCATCAACACCTAAACACTATAGGGGGCACAAGTCAATTGGGATTGGGTGGCGTCGACTAACTATAGGTGTTGCTGCAGCGGGGTTGGTCTTGGCGGGACGACGTCACTGGTCAGCCTCGTGGGTTGGGTTGGGCCTGGCAGGCCGGCTTGAGGTCATCCGTGCGGTGTTGATGTGCTGGGGCAGCCTGTGACAATGACGAATACCTTTCCTGTCTCATTTGCCCTAGGCCATGCACACTGCAGTTATTCAGAAAATGACATTTAAGTTCATTAATAAATCGCTTCAGCAGCTTATCTTATAAAATAAACACAACACATGAGGAATGCACCTCGTGAGAGGTCTGGTGGTTGTCGGTTGGGGTGAGATTTACCTGTGTCCTATTGACCGGTATTTTAGGTCGCGGGACGGGGCTCTGGGGCCTGGGCCGAATGATACATGTCTGTCTGCTGCGTTAGAAGTTATTATATAGATGGGTCTCTGTGTCTTGTCCCAATGATGGGGGTCGTCCTTACACGGGGTCAGGATTCTTGGGGGGTTCGTGGGATTTATGAGAGGGTGCTGGTAGATCAGTGGGTTCATCCGTGGGTTTATTACCGTGCTGTAAATAACACAGGTGGCGGGCTGTGGCCTTGGTTGCGGCGCCGGGGCCTCTGACTCTCTGAAGTAACGCCAGCTTGGTTGGGGGAGGTGAGGGAGCGCGGCACAAGTCTTAGCTTTTTTATCTGGCAGGCTTGGTGGGGTGGGAGAGGGAATGGCCTTGCATATATCCACAAAGGTATTTTCCTCGTGCGTTGCTGATCAGTGGATGCAGAAGTTCTATACTGTTCTGCCTTATTTTGACGTTATTTAGACACATATATATATATACTTCAATTTCGTTACACATTTCTTTAATACAGTCGGTTCCAGTACCTTTTCATTACCTAACATTATATTCACTACGTTGTGTGCGTATTGTATGTACATTAGACGTTATACGAGGGATATCTAGGTTATGGCCTACAGAGATTGATGCTCGCCGCTTTGGGTGAATTAAAAAACATATATGAGTTCAAGTTTCTACATACTATTGAAAAACACTTTTACAGATAGAGGTTACACGTTTGGTCAACATCTTTCTCCGTGGTTATAGCAGCATTAGTCCAGACCTGGAGGGATATCATATAACGTTACATTTTTATGGCTTATTCACATTTTAAACAGAGGTAGTTCATTAATACCAATACTTGAATTGTTTTCTACCTTCTTCAGATAGTGATGCTTCAGCTTTTTTCCTCGCTACCCCGGCCTTGCGGTCCGGGTCATACGGGGTGCAATATCACATTGTTACTAATATAATGTTGCCGTGTTGGCATCTCGGGTTTAGCTCATCTCCGACTTTCTCATGGGAACACACTCGCAGCGGATCTGTCAGGGCTGCTGAGGCGACAGAGATGCATGAAAGGCCCTCCAAAGGTGGGGGCCTCGTTACAGTGTGCTGAACTCACACCATGTTTGCTAGGCAAGATGGCGTCTAGGCCTAACTTAATTTTTGGTAAATGCAAGGACAGGGTGCGTGTGGGCAATGTCGTCGGCGGGTGAATCCTCCTCCACCTGGGCCCGGGTGGCATGAGGGGGCGCCCACCGAGTCATGGTCCCCGTCTGGGGAGGAAGCTGTAGGTGAGGAGGGCCTCGTGGCCATTGCTCCCCTACACTTACTAGCCGTGCGCACTGCAGCGGCTCTGTCTGTTAGTATTCTCTTGCCATCTTTGGATATCAATTATCTCAAGTACAGTACCTCTGTTAAGCAGTACTGCAATTTCAGTTTGTCTACTTTGTACCCTTTGTGAGCCAGTAAAGTAAGCAACATGATTGAGTCGTTTCTGCACTCTTCCTCATTTTCTCCCCAAATTAGTAGATCATCTACGTACTGAATGATTGTGCTATTTGTGCCAATGTTCCCAAGATCTTCATGTAGTATTTTGTTAAAAATGCTTGGGCTTTCACAATACCCCTGGGGCAACCAGCAATGTTCATATCTCTTTCCCCCCAAGGTAACTGCTGTCAAATATCGTTATTCTGGGTCTAGTGGTACAATTCATTTTTTCAAGTCTACCACTGTGAAACATCTTGCGGACTTTGGGATGCTACACAAAATGGATGCAGGGTTTGGGGCAAGTGGAAATTCCTTTTGTATGACATCATTGAGGGGCCTCAAGTCCTGTCCCATCCTCCAAGCAAGTATTACAGGGTGAATTTGATGGCACAATGATCCCTTGTTCTAGTAGGGTATGTATTGTCTCTTGTATCCCTTCCTCAGCTTCTCTTGACAGTGGGTACTATTTCACTTGGGGCAATATCGCTCCTTGTTTGACCTTGATCTTGACGGGGGTCACTTCTTGTAGGAGTCCTACGTCATAGGGACCAGTAGTACATAGTATTGATGGTACCTTTACATGTCTTTGTCAAAAGATTTCGGCGGTGCACTGACAATGACCATGAGGGAATTTATTTGTCTGTGTTGAATCATTATCTCACACAGGATACAAACTTCCATTATAATTTCTCCATCATTGTCACTGTCAGTGAACAACTCCTCGTCTGATAAGTCACGTAGCGCTATATTGGGATCTATGCACAGCCATGTGTGTCCATTCCCATTACCGCTATTCGTCGTGCAGATACTTGCACACCATGCAGATCTATGGACAATATTGACCCGGGTGCCACCTCTGGGGCTGCCACGGGGCGGAACACAAATTCCGACGGTACTCGCCACTCTTGGCAGGTTATTTCAGGGAATACTCTTGCCAACACTTGTATCCCCTGTACAAACATGTCTGGGTCAAAGGGCACTCCGCGAACTGTTAATTCATTGGCCATTGTGTGTATCAGTAGCATTGCTCTCATGGCACATATCCCCAGTGTCGAGCATACTATTCCTCTCTCTGTAAAAGAGATAGTCATATTTATCTTGCTGAGAGGGTACCTGCCCAGTAAATGTATTGGCGAGTCTTCATAAAACAGCAGCAGTGCTCGCACTGTCTTTCCCCCTACTGTTACGTCCAAATATTGAGTGTATGGAACCTCAACCACCGCTCCAGAGATTCCCTGCGTCTCCATCTTCCAGTCCGAAAGCAGAAACCGGCCTTCTTTTAGACATGAATTTTCTGCTCCCGAGTCCACCATGAAGATGAACTGCTTGTTTCCTATCTCTGCCCCCACCAGTGGTTCCTCGTCTGTGCTTAGGGTCGTTGACAGGATTGGACATGCAAGTGCTCTCTGTGGGCTGTCCTATTCTGGGTGTCTCATCGTCTCGTGATGGTTAAAAACATTGTCTCCCACCACTGCTACTCCTCCAAACGGTGCTGGTGCGTCATTTGCCTTGGTGACAAATGGGTTGCTGCATGCGTGTATTATGTGATTCTGTTGTGCTAATCGCGGCTGTGTCCCCTGCAGTGGTGCTCTTTGTTGGTGTGCATACCAGGGGTCTATTTGTTCTTCACGTCTAAATCCATCCATTGGCAGGACATAGGGGCTACCTGGGTGGGGGTGGCCATACTAATGTTCATTCTAGTAAGGTGCCATGGGACAGCTACGACATTCCCTTGAAAAATGCCCACACATACCACATGTCCAACATACTCCTTGTCCCCCTCCTCTGGGCCCCTGCCCCCATAGCCCCCTCTCGGTCCTCGGTACCCACCTCGTCCTCCTCTTCCAGCCCTTCCTTGCCATTGTGGCCCTCCATACTGCTCCATTGCTCTTGTCCATTTGCTGCCCAGTTTGCTGCTGTTAGGCAGAAACCTGTGCAGTTCCCTCTGGGACCACTGCAAAAGATTTAAGACTACAGGTGTTTGGCAGTAAACCCACTTGGTAGCAGTCTGTACCCCACAGATTCACTTGGTAGCTGTGGCTGAGCAGTCAGACTTCCCTCAAGAAGAGTTAGGCAGTATACAGAGTATTCACAATAGGTCAAGAGCACACAATAGAACAAGTAAACACTGACCAGGGCTTGGTGTAAAAGAGATATAATTATTTATTTAAAACCACATCTAGAAAAACACACAGGCACTAATAGTAAGCAATTAAAAAACACGGTCACTAAAAGATATACACTCCCTTAAAAGAATGTTAGACAAGTCTTAAGTAAAGCCCCACTTATTTTCAGACATCGGTGAGCGCTTAACGTAGATGGCACTCTAATAATTCGTTTTAAAAAGGAGGAGAAAAAAGGAGAACAATTTGAAACAGACCCCAACACTTTTACAAGAACATAACAAGAGAGGAAGGCAAAGTAAAACCGTGAATTCAGAGTCAGTAGGCCGGATCCGCTTTAAGAGGATCGGAACAAAATGTGTCCAAGGTCACACGGTTGCAGTGCACAAAAGTCTTGTAATGGTTCAAAAAGGAGTTGGACCAAAGAAAGGGACCAGTTAGAGGGTCAAGGCGGCCAGTCCAGTCCAGAAGGTTAAGGAGTTATTACCTTGTAGCAATCTTTAGAAAGGGAGGCCTGGTGGACACGGTACCTTAAAGTGGTGAGAACACTCCAGCGGGGGCAGTTGTTCCTGGCAGCGGATGCAAGTCGGTGCTTTATCCGGGGGAGGAGAGGATTTCGACGTGGAGGAAGACCGGAGTCCATTGCACTGCCAGGGAAGAAACCAGCCGCGGAGTTTCTCAGGTACAAGGAGCGGTCCGTTGATTCGCGGTTCAGTGGTGAGTGGCTATCCGGCCGCCGGGGTGCTTGGCACGGGCAATTCGACCACAAACCGGTCTGGGGTGCGAAGAAAGAAAGGTAAACTGGTTGTGCCCACCAGTCAGGGGAAGAAGCCTCTCCAGCCGGGAGATCTTCTCTGTCGTCGGGAAGTGGTGAGTGTCATGATGCCTGCCCCCGGAAGACCAGACCAGGCCCAGCAGCCCCGGAAGCAGGCATCATGCCACTTGGAGCATGCCCAAAAGCCCCAGTTAGGGGCTGTTTGGGTACAGTCCTGGCGCCTATGGCGCCAGGCTCATAAAGATAAAGTCAGTCCTGGCGCCATGGGTGCCAGGCTCATTATTGATAACTTACCGGAAGCAGACCATGCTGCATACTCACCTGAGGCAGACCATGCTGCATGAAGACTCAAGCCAAATGAGGCTTAGGAGAGACTATTTTACTGAAGGGACTATTTTGTTACTTGGGTGGGGCTGTGGAAGAATACTTACCTGGATCTTCTTCCAAGGCTATTTAAACCATGCCCGGACAGCCACACGTGCTTCGCGTTATTCTGCTTGCTGCAGCGTAACGCTCACCGTGTTTTCAGCAGCACCAGTCTTCAGCCACGCCCGCTTCAGTCCTGGGACTCCTGAAACAAGAAGACAAAAAGGATAAAGGTTAGAACAGGAGTTTTAACTTTAATCCTTACCTGAATCCTGATCCATTTCGCCACGGAATTGAAAGACAAAAGTCTTTGAAGCATTGCTTCGCATTCCTACGGCGCCGCGCTGAACTCACCTGCTTGGTGGTACTTCAGCATTCCATCACGCTCTCTCCATCTCGCGGCCGCCCTCCGACACCTAAGGATACAAAGACAGCAAGGTGAGCAAGGGGACTCTCTAAGGCCATACAAGCTACCCCCAAGGATTTACCTGATTTACCACGGGAGGGACTCACCTCATTTCGGGTCGGCGCAGTCAACTCTGCTTCATCGCCGTACCCCGGCTCCTAAGGGGAAAATCACAATAGACTTACCTGAATCTTACCGAGTGCCATTTGGAAATCTTCGAGTGGATTAATCGGCAACCTGCAAGGAATCGGACAGAGTGAAGAGCAGACATTTGAACTCTTGAATGTCCAATGAACAATTGGAGAGTCAATACTGGAACTCTCCAATTCCTCTACGCCAGTGAAGTAACTGGTCATCAACGCTCCCCTGCGGTCTACGCAGGATGGGGAGCTCATCCTTCCAAACCATCAGGTGAGACTAGGAGGGGACATCAAGAGTGATCAGTTGGAAGACAACAGGAGAGGGGAAGGTGGGTTGACACTCAATTCCACGGGTGGTTAATTCCTCTTCTCCTTTGCAGAAGAATATTCTTGCGAGCCAGACAAACTAGGCTGAGCGGGCCAGTCCAGTCAGTCATCTCGGCGCTACACGTCACGCTGGTGGAAATAACAGCGGCCCAGTTCCGGTCGATGCCCCCGTGGGAACCAGGTGAGCGTAACAGAACGCGAAGCCTACCCACAAATACCCACCTGGGCGTCATGGAGACCTCGGAAACTGATCAGTTGGCCCAATTATTAGGGGAATTAAGGGCCGAAGTGCATTCCGCCCGCCAAGAAACCAATGCCCTCAGGAGGGAACTGATAGTGTCAAAAGAACGAACTGATGAGTTGGCCAGACAACTATTACATAGCCAGGCTGGATAAACACCTCTACCAGGACTTGGGGCAAGTCCAGCTCCTGTACCATCGAGTAACCCGGTGCAGATAAATTTACCTGGAGCCGTTCCTTTGGCTCCGCCTGAACGCTTTGCCGGAGACCCAAAAGGGTTTGCAACATTCATGAATCAATGCCGCTTGCACTTTTTATGTAGACCTGGAGCTTTCCCAAACGATCAGGCCAAGGTAGCCTTTGTACTGTCATATCTCAGCGGCAGTGCGGCGGATTGGTCCATTCCACTAGTTAACCAGGATGACCCGATTCTTCGAGATTTCCAGGGTTTTCGAACAAGCATGGAAAGACTATTCGCCCGACACTCCCGAGGACAAGCTTTGGACAACAAACTTTTATCCCTACGTCAAGGTAACCAGGATCTTTTATCTTACATTGCAATTTTCAATAGATTAGTAGTGGAAACCGAATGGCCTGAAGCCAAGCGAATCACATTATTCCATCGAGGACTTCGAGGAGAACTCAAAGATGTTTTGGCCCAAATCGTGAACCCGCCTCAAGACTGTGCTGAATATATAGATCTAGTGGTCCAGCTCGATCACAGACTTCAAACCAGGAAGGCTGACCGAACCAAGTTTGAGAACAGGGTGTTGGTTAGAACCCACGTAAGTTCCAAGGGAGTAGATGTCTCAGAACCAATGCATATCGGGGGGGGGGGGTTAAAGGACCCTTAACCCAAAAGGAGAGAGATAGAAGACGGCAACTGCAATTATGTTTATATTGCGGAACTACTGGTCATTTTCTTCGGAACTGCCCTGTAAAACCACCAAAGAAAGTTATAGGAGCAGCAGACAAAAACCATGTGAAATCTGACTCGGGAAACGACCACGCCCGGCAAGCGTAGAGGTCCGCTTGCCGAGCTTAAAGAAGGACACTCTGACCTCGCATTTCACCATACCCATGGTCCTTGTAGATCCAGAGCAGCCAGTACGCATGCACGCGGTGAAGGCGTACGTAGACAGTGGAGCCATAGGAAATTACTTGGACTGGGAATTGGCTACCAGGATGAATCTATCTCTCACCCGCAAGACCACGGCCGATGTTGTCACCACGGTAGATGGAACGGAAATTGCCTCTGGACCCGTAACTCATTCCACTGCAGAGATGACATTGCTGAGTCAAGATGGGCATCGAGAGGCTATGATGTTTGACTTAATCAAGGCCCCACAGTTTCAGCTGATACTGGGGATACCTTGGTTGGAAAAACATAATCCCTGTATAGATTGGCGAGAGAAGAGACTAACCTTCCCAGAATGTGCTCACACCTGCTACCCAAGGAAAACTCAAAACTCAGTCCTGGCCCCAGTAATTCCAGTAGCCATGCAATTACCTGTTGAATACCAAGACTTTCAGGATGTCTTCCAAAAGGAACAGGCAAACACCTTACCACCTCACAGATCGTATGATTGTCAAATAGATCTTGTACCTGGAGCACAACCACCTTGCAGCAGAATCTATGCCCTTACGGAACCCGAAAATCTTCATTTGCGCCAGTACCTAGACCAGTACCTTGCTAATGGCTTCATTCGCCCGTCCAAATCCCCTGCATCTTCAGCTTTGTTATTCGTACCGAAAAAGGAAGGAGACCTTAGAACATGTATAGACTACCGCGCACTGAATCAGATAACCATCAAGAATCAATACCCACTGCCTTTGATCCCAGAACTACTAGACCAGGTGAAGGACGCTTGTATATACACGAAACTAGACCTTCGGGGGGCATATCATCTGGTACATGTCAAAGAGGGTGACGAATGGAAGACTGCTTTTCGCACCAAGTACGGACTATTTGAGTACCAGGTGATGCCCTTCGGACTATGCAATGCACCAGCAGCCTTCCAGTTCTTCATGAACAATGTCCTCCGAGAGCTTATCGACGTTTGTGTGGTCGTTTACATCGACGACATCTTAGTATACTCTTTATCAGAATCTGAGCATGTAAAACACGTCCGAGCAGTCCTAGAGAAGTTACGCCAGCATAAATTATATGCTAAACTGGAAAAATGCATCTTCCACACTACGGAAGTGGAATTCCTTGGATTTCTTCTGACCCCGAGAGGAATCCGGATGGATACACGAAAAGTGGATGCAATTCTTAATTGGCCTTCGCCAAGTTCAATCAAAGGAGTTCAAAGCATGCTTGGCTTTGCCAATTTCTACCGCAGGTTTATCCCCGACTTCTCGCACATTGTACATCCCATCACAACGCTATTGCGAAAAAACAAACGCTTTGTGTGGACAGAGGAAGCCGAGAAAGCCTTCCAAGAGTTAAAAGCTAAATTCACATCTGCTCCCATATTAAGACACCTGCGCCCCGAGCTTCCCTACATAGTGGAAACAGATGCATCCAGTTCAGCCATGGGAGCAGTCCTTTCCCAAAAGGATCCCGAAACTGACCAGCTTCACCCAGTGGCGTTTTGGTCAAGAACATTTTCAGCCCCCGAATAAAACTATGCCATAACCGACAAGGAGCTGCTGGCCATCAAGTCCGCCTTCAAGGCTTGGCGGCACTATCTACTGGGGGCCAGACATATCATCACGGTCATCACCGATCACCGCAACTTACAATACCTAAAGACAGCCAAAGCCCAATCATCGCGCCAACGCCATAGGGCATTGTTCTTCGCCGAGTTTGATTTTGTAATAACCTATCGACCAGGTTGTAAGAATGGTAAAGCAGACGCCTTGTCCCGGATTGGAATGGGAGAAGCAAAAATAACTTTAGAACCCGTACCCATAATTCCGGAACAGAGAATCCTTGGCCTGACATCCATACAGACACTGGAGAACATTCAAAACAAGATCCACCAACTCTTTGATTCCGTTGCCCTACAGGACTGGGCAAAGAAAGGTCCAGAGTACTCTGTCATCGATGATTTACCTTATTACCAAGGCCGGCTATTTTTACCGCAAAAGGAACTACAGGAACTTGTCATTTCCCATTACCATGACACCTTAATAGAAGGGCATCCGGGTATTGCAAAAACCGAAGCAAAAATTAGGAAGCAATTTTGGTGACCCACCTGGCGAAAGGATGTCAAGTCATTTGTCATGTCTTGTGGCATTTGCGCACAAAATAAAGGGCAAAAGAAAAAACCTGCTGGATTATTGCAACCATTAGACATACCACCTACCCCTTGGCATACCTTGTCATTAGACTTCATCACGGATTTACCCCCGTACCAAGGTTACAATACCATTCTAGTTATTGTAGATCTTTTTTCTAAAATGGCCCACTTCATTCCTTTAAAAGGGATACCTTCAGCTTCAATCCTGGCCAAGGAATTGCTTGAAAATGTTGTCCGCCTGCATGGCTTTCCTTCAGTGTTAATTTCAGATCGGGGCAGTCAATTCATTTCACATTTTTGGAGGAAATGCTGCCAACTGGCACAAATTGATGTTAGGCTTTCAACCAGTCACCACCCTCAGACCGACGGTCAAACGGAGAGGACCAACCAGACTCTTGAACAGTACCTCCGTTGTATGCTACATCAGTCTGAGGGAAATTGGAAAGACATTCTGTGGATCGCAGAGTATGCGTACAATAATTCCGTACACTCAGGAACTGGACAAAGTCCTTTTTTTACCAATTATGGGCACCATCCTCAAACCTCGGTTTTGGACTCACCCCAGCATTTAGAGATGCCCGCAGTGGACCATCTCCACGGTGTTATTACACAAGCCTTTAAAGAAGCAACCGTCCATTTGCAAAAGGCTAAGGAAAAATACAAAAAGGATGCGGATCAGCACAGAAGTGAAGCTCCTCAATACCAAATAGGGGACCAAGTATGGTTAGCCACTAAGCACTTACCACTCAAGGGGACTCAGACCTTTAACCCCAGGTATTTGGGACCTTTTTCTGTCAAGGCAATTATTAACCCAGTGGCCATCAAGTTGGACCTACCTGCTCATATGCGAATCCATCCCATTTTCCACGTATCTCTTTTGAAGCCAGTGCAACCAGGAACAAGGCTAACCACTCCACCTGAACCTATCCTCATAGACGGGGAGCCCGAGTTCGAAGTCAAGAATATTCTGGACTCAAAAAGAGTGAGATCCAAACTCTTTTACCTAATTGACTGGAAAGGTTATGGTCCACAGGAAAGGTCTTGGGAACCTAGTGACCACGTGCATGCACCTCGTTTAGTGAAGAGGTTCCATCGGGAATTTCCAGACAAAGCACGGCCAAGGGGGAGAACGACTTTAGGAGGGGCCTTGAGGGGGAGTGCTGTCATGATGCATGCCCCCGGAAGACCAGACCAGGCCCAGCAGCCCCGGAAGCAGGCATCATGCCACTTGGAGCATGCCCAAAAGCCCCAGTTAGGGGCTGTTTGGGTACAGTCCTGGCGCCTATGGCGCCAGGCCCATAAAGATAAAGTCAGTCCTGGCGCCATGGGCGCCAGGCTCATTATTGATAACTTACCTGAAGCAGACCATGCTGCATACTCACCTGAGGCAGACCATGCTGCATGAAGACTCAAGCCAAATTAGGCTTAGGAGGGACTATTTTACTGAAGGGACTATTTTGTTACTTGGGTGGGGCTGTGGAAGTATACTTACCTGGATCTTCTTCTAAGGCTATTTAAACCACGCCCGGACATCCACACGTGCTTCGCGTTATTCTGCTTGCTGCAGCGTAACGCTCACCGTGTTTTCAGCAGCTCCAGTCTTCTGCCACGCCCGCTTCAGTCCTGGGACTCCTGAAACAAGAAGACAAAAAGGATAAAGGTTAGAACAGGAGTTTTAACTTTAATCCTTACCTGAATCCTGATCCATTTCGCCACGGAACTGAAAGACAGAAGTCTTTGAAGCATCGCTTCGCATTCCTATGGCGCCGCGCTGAACTCACCTGCTTGGTGGTACTTCAGCATTCCATCACGCTCTCTCCATCCCGCGGCCGCCCTCCGACACCTAAGGAGACAAAGACAGCAAGGTGAGCAAGGGGACTCTCTAAGGCCATACAAGCTACCCCCAAGGACTTACCTGATTTACCACGGGAGGGACTCAACTCATTTCGGGTCGGCGCAGTCAACTCTGCTTCATCGCCGTACCCCGGACCCTAAGAGGAAAATCACAATAGACTTACCTGAATCTTACCGAGTGCCATTTGGAAATCTTCGAGTGGATTAATCGGCAACCTGCAAGGAATCGGACAGAGTGAAGAGCAGACATTTGAACTCTTATGAACAATTGGACTTTAGAGTCAATACTGGAACTCTCCAATTCCTCTACGCCAGTGAAGTAACTGGTCATCAACGCGCCCCTGCGGTCGACGCAGGATGGAGAGCTCATCCTTCCAAACCATCAGGTGAGACTAGGAGGGGACATCAAGAGTGATCAGTGGGAAGACAACGGGAGAGGGGAAGGTGGGTTGACACTCAATTCCACGGGTGGTTAATTCCTCTTCTCCTTTGCAGAAGAATATTCTTGCGAGCCAGACAAACTAGGCTGAGCGGGCCAGTCCAGTCAGTCATCTCGGCGCTACACGTCACGCCGGTTGGAACTAACAATGGCCCAGTTCTGGTCGACGCCCCGGAGGGAACCAGGTGAGCGTAACAGTGAGTCGGTTCTGCAGGGCTCCACCGGTGGTGTCATCGTGGTAGGTCGGCTCAGCTTCTCCCTCGTCGGATTCCCAAGTCCAGTGGCGACTTCTGAAGTTCCAGTCCCCAAAGCCCTGCTTTTATGCAGCATACCCCCATTCACTCAGCCTAGCTGTCAATCAAACATGCTAAGTGTTGAGCCGGCCGGCTCACCACTTGGGCCAATCACACAAGAGTGTGACTTGAGTTACCAAGGTAACTCAGTCCAGGGTGCCTAAACCCCCTCCCACACCCCCTGTGGTACCCAGACAGAGTGGCACCACTTTTGGAGGCTTCTGTGAAGAAGCCGCCAAAAAATGGAACAAAGGGCTCGACTTGGGTTGGAGTCACAGAAGAGAACACAAACGCCATTTTAGAATCGCGTCTTGGCAAAAAATACCAACCGGAGAATTAATATTAATTAAATAAACCAGCGGAATGTTCGAGGCTATGAGAATTAAATATTTAAAGTTGGTAGCCTCGAACAATGGGAAAATCCCACAGGGAAATATTTGCGGTCGAATATAAAAAGTAGTTTCCACTGCCACCAGCCAAAACTCGATCAGGGGGAACGGAGACGTGCCCCCTCGACTAACTGACCCCGGGGCAATCGAATTGCCCCGACGAGTACGTCCACAATATGATGATTTGTACTGGTTTCTGTTAATAATTTGGGACTTGTAAAGCCAATGGTGACTTTACATGCCCTGGGAGACAGTAGTCAGTCCCAGGGTATGGAGTTTATGGTGGGGGGTCACTATGACACCCCTGTGTTACTGCACGGAGGGTGCTGTGTAACACACATAATAAAAACACATGAGGCCCTATGGCGTAAAGGACCCCATAGCCCATAAAACACATTACCAGTCAAAGGAATACCATAAATCATGTCCAAGAGTGGGAGAAAAAGAGTCTCACTCTTGGCAGGAGGAAAAAAACAAACTCCAGAAATCCAGCAAAGCTGCTGGGGGACTCACTAGGTTAGGAAATTCAGCCTAAAGAGAGAATTCTCCCTAACAGCTGCCATTCTCGCCTGTATTGCTATTGGCCTCTCCTCCCCGTCTCCCTGACTTTCTGTCAGGAGGGCTGCAGTTACTGCTGCAACCTTTAACAATTTCATTTGTACAAGCCTTGCTTCGTCTGCCAATCTTTTTTCCCTTTCTTTGATCCTCCTACAGTGGTGTACAATGATGCTCTGTATTTCTGGCCAGCCTTTGGCTTCCATCCCTGCAATTTTATCGAGTGCCTTCTGTACTTCCTTTGGGAGGCCCCTCTTAATTATGAAGTAAAAAAGGGAGGTGGATTGGTGCCAAGCTGTGCCCGTCTCTGCCCTCCACATATCAAGCAACCCGAAGAATGTAAGTCGCAGCATCCTCATCCTCCCCCATGGTGCACTGCATAACTGATTGTAAGTCGGGGGTGTCTGGGAATGTACTCCTCAGTGCTTCCCATACCTGAGCCCTCACAGTGTTAAATGATGCTCCATCATGGCGGTCACAATACAATGTGACTCCAGGGAATCCTGCTTTCAACCACACCTCGTTAGTCTGATCACCTATTGCTGATATGAACAAACTTTTGACGTCACCAATTGCTAAAGGAACCCCTGCTGTGTTTTTCTCAAAGGCGTATATCCGTTTGCTCGCTCCCCCTGAAAGCGGTGGCAATGTTTTCAATATATTGGTTTTATCCATTTGTGCCCACGGGATATAATGTGGCCTCCCGCTCCCTTGTGTATCAGTGGCATTTGTAAATTGCTCTTCCCCCTTCCCTTAGTCACCTTCACTCCTTTCTTCCGTGCTACCGCCATTCTCCCCATTCTATTCCTTAATCTCCCTGGGTGCCATCCTTCCTCTTCCTCCCGCTTGCTGGGCGCCAACCCTCTGGGTAGTGACACTCTACCTGTTGCATCCTCCTCCACATCCTCGTCCCTCGTCTAGGTCACTCCAATATTCTTCTTCCTTTTCTGATGTCGCACTCCCCTGTCCCGTACTCACCTGCCCCTCTCCTCGCTCTACTCGTACTATTTTGATGGGAGTGTTATCAATGCAGAATAAAAAGTCTCCCGCTTTCCAGTCATCCCCTAATTTACTTACTGGGGTATTGGGCATTGGGGGTGGCGGTGTTTGCTCAACTCCCGGTAAAAGCTGGCTCTGTTCACATATCCCTCTTAACCTTGTTAGTTCTGCTTGTGTCATTGTTAATTGAGTTTCTAAGTCCTGTGTTAACTGCCCTAGGCTTACTGGAGGGGCGCACGTTTGCCCGTACGACCCATTTGGATCATAAGGGGGAGGAGCTGTTGCTGATGATTTGGGGGGAGCGCTTGGTTTTGGTACATACACAGGTTCACTATATCCTTCTGTGGGTTTAGTTAACAGTGCGTATAGTTTTTGGGGTTCTGTTTCTTTTTCCTCATTCTCTCCCCATTCCCCTTTGCTGCTCATTACCTGGGTTGGTGATCCTTTGCCACTGTTTTTGCTCGGGGCACTTCTTCGAACAACCTCCACAAATCTAACACTTCCCTTCTATTTTGGAGTTGCTTACCTTTGTATTTAATGGTCAAGTATGTTGCTACCATGTCTAACATTGATTTATCAAATGACCCACCTTCCCGCCATATCTGGGGCATTCCCTCCCCTTTCATTTCTGTTTGCCATTGTGCGTGATACTTTTTTATTTTTTCACTATACACCGCTATGTGTTTCCGCCCCCTTCGTGTCCTGATTATTAGCTATGAGAGGTGTGTTTGGAGGTATGAACAATCTAAGAGCACCTTTTGACAACCTACTGTTACAAGATGCTCCTCAGAAAATAATCTTTTCAACACTTTTATAGTAACACCTTCACAATATGTTTTCTTAAACCTTTAAGCACTTTGTACCACTGAATTTCATTATCATCAAAACAAAATAAAACAAGACGTTGGCCACTTGACATTTAACACACAAATTGACATACACAACATATACCATAAAACATTAAACAAAAAAGTGATACGTGAACATTAAGACACAAACCCTACCTTCCTGTTCCCCCTTGTCCCCTTACTTCACCCACCATCTCCCCCTTTCCTGGTCCCTTCTGGACCCCCCTCTAGAGACCTTATTTCCTTAGAAAGAAAAGAAAAGAAAGCAAAACGAATGCTATTCCGAGTCTTCCCCTTATACAAGATTCCTACTTTGTTTATTTTTTCACCATCTAACCTCTTGTACTAGTCAAGATAGTATTATGCGGCACCACCTTCTACCCCCTCGCAGAGCTCGGTTCCCGTACCTCTGTTCACCTTATCACCTCTTTATAAAATCCCAATGACCATATGCAAAGAAGACCAGTACACAAAAGACCCCCTGCTTCTACCCCCCCAGATATCCCCAGAACACCTCAATCTGACTCTTCCCCCACCTTCTTTTAGAATCTCTCGCAATTGATAATCACGTGTCCATATTGATCGGAGAGCCTCCGGACCCGGTCTATCAAGGCGCCGCCCTACAATGAATGGCCAAACCCGGCTCCGGCGAGCGCTACAGCCTGGTATTTGCAAAGCCAGGACCCGTGGAACCTTCTTTCCTAGTGTGCGCACTTCTAAAGGGTACCGGTTGCCATAGGTGGGCAGCCTTGACGGGGTCGCCCCGGATCTCGCCGCCGTGACCGGGGGACGTCTTGTACCAAAAAACGAGAGAACTCTATCGCGTTATGGTTACCAAATGAAAGCTGCCACTCCCCACTCATACAATGAAATAACCAAATAATGAGACACCAATGGACACACCCCAATAGGGAATGAGACCAGGACCAATTGCAAGTGAGTAAAAGAGAGATCTTTATATAAAGTTTAAAGGACTCTGCTACTCCGAGAGCGCTATGCCCAAGGTACAGAAAATACACTTTATATTACAAAAACACGTCATTAATGACGTGTGCTATAGGGGATGTAATAAGTATTGCTCATTGGTTGGAGAAGACAAGACATTATAGATCATATAATCGTGTTGCTCCAGGATTGGTGAACGCTGAACTTGTAACTCCTTGAGGCACATGCGTCAACTGGGCTCATCAGGGAGGGGTGCACGGTCAGGCGATGTCCGTGCAGTAATATTTCTCTCTCTCTAATCTAACACATCACATCAATCCTAGTCATGCAAAATGTATTATAGTCCATAAACTTCAACATAATATATATCACATAGACAATTGATCTGGTCCACAGGGAGATTGAAGGTACATGGGTCCAGGTGCCTTATCTAAAACAGTATTTCAGAATACATTGGTTAAGTGTCTCTTGGATCAAACAAGGGTGTCTTACTCTTTGTTAGTACAAGAAGAATATATAGCCTTGCGGGATAAGTAATATGGGGGTGAACTGGGGTGGCACATGAGCAGGGGTCTTGCGACTGTTACAACAAAGGAATATGAGATTAGGGGGTTTGAGGTTTATAATTCTCGAGGAAGGTTCTGTCAGTGCAGAGGCAAGTTTGTGGACACGGATGGTTTTTCAATGGACAGGCTCTAGTCCGATCACACACAGGGCAGTGATTTCAGAGGAAGAAGAGAAATACAGTATTACCTCGCAACATTTCATGCCCAAGCTTCTGTGAGAACAGAACAGCTGCAGAGTCGGCAGAAGGGAGGAGCTGGGGAGTAAACGGGTGGCTAGCTGGCTGTGCGCGGTTAGAGAAGGGGTTAGAGAAGGGGAGAGGTGCAGGCGTGCATTCAGGGTGCATGTGCGCCCTAGTAGAAAATGGAGTCTGTAGTTTATACAAAATGGAGTCATGGGACTTGTACCGTTATGTATCATTCAATGGCTACCTCACACCTTGGGCAGAGGTGTGCTGTTAACCGTGGAATGAGTATATCATGTGCGTCGTCAGGAATGGAATGTGTTATTTGTCTGTGTTGAATCATTATCTCACAGAGGATACAAATTTCCATTATAATTTCTCCATCATTGTCACTGTCAGTGAACAACCAGCCTGGGAGACCCTTCCTCCCTTACAATTGCGGGTACTTAAGAATAGATATAAAAATCGGACAGCTCAGGGGAGGATAATAATTGGGAAATATGGAAAATGTTCTATTAGCCCTGTGCTGGTCTTTTATAATCAAAAAGTAGTTTCAGCTATGTTTGTCCTTGGAAGGATCCTTTTGGAGGGCGGCCCTACAACTACCATGTATAATTCTAACGTTCATCATTAGGCATGAGCTAGGTTTAATTTCACTAGCGGCAAGAGTTTCATGCAAAACATTCTGCCTTTTTCGAAAAAATACATTATGCCAACCGTTGCAGCCCCCTACCGAATCATAAGAGATGAAATGGATAGGGATAATAAGAGTCTGCTACTACATTGGAAAACGGAGTGCCTTGCTATTCTAGACTTCCTGGGAACAAATCAAGATACCTTGGTAAATCGCCCAGAGGAAGTGAAAAAAGGTTTTGAAAACGGGATTGGATCAGTACTTTAGAAGCCAGAAATAATCACTGCCGATTTGAGAGCCTGAATCAAGAGACAAAAGCCCACGGCTGTCTTCCGAAATAATTTTCCAAATTCCTGTGCCAGAGATATAGGCATGTCTTTCTGAGATTCAGGCTGAACATGTACCCAACAAGACAAATTACATCTCTTTCTGATAAATCGGGTCATGATACCAGTTGTAGATTCTATGGACAGCAGGAGTAGATAGAAACTTTGAAACACATTACTTTACTCTGCATAGGTTTAACGAAGCTCAGTTATTATCTAGGACACTTCATAGAGAGGGTGAGAACGTATGATGTGGAGGATTGGTAGGTCATGCTGATGTTGGTGGAGCAACCCGCAGTGACTTTTGCATTGGTCATATTTTGAAAAGAGAGTGTTTGCTTGTTTTGAATTTGTAAAATGTCTGGGTTCAAAGATTTTAATGCTGCTGTAAGGTCTAAAATTGATAGGTTCTACCTGATTGCACTAGAGAGGGACAAATGAAATGCGACCGATTGTAAGTCAATTGCAAATGCATGCAATGGATTATTCTCTCTCTTTCTTTCTTTTTTTTGTAATCGTATCTTAATATCTTGAGGTAGACAAAGGATTGTAATAAATTAAATGTCTCAATAAAAAATGTATATTACACGGCCCGCGGTAGCGGCTGTGTAGTTATGGTTAAGTTGCTAAACTCATAGGAAGACCACTTTTTCGGCTGCTTATAACTTTGCTCCCCCTAGAAGAATCGTCACCAAACTTTGCGAAAAAAGTATATGGCCTGCTCTGAATCTTTTCAAGTTTGGTGAGGTTTCGTGCAGGGGGGGCAAAGTTATAGGAGGGGTCCCAAATTCTTTCTTTTTTCCATAGACTGAATGGGGAAAAACTTTGCGCACGGCTACAGGCCGAACGGCTGGACTGATTTGCACCACATTTGCAGCAGGAACGGGGGGTGTGTTTGGTGGAAATACGATCAGTGTTTTTGTTGCAAAGAACTGAAATGTACGTCTCAAAAAATGTGTGATATCTGGCTACGCTCCGCGGACCCCTTCACCTGTTCGCTCAGCAGACAGAAGGCTCATTGGCTTGTAGTATGCCGTGCTGGCGACGAACTTTGGACGCGGGCGGTGGGAAACACTGTCATGGTGTATCCGAGGACAGTGCCGTGCTGTAAGGGGTTGCAAAACATGGTAAGCAGGATCGGGAGGGTGAAAGGGGATGAAAAGTTTGGGGGAGTGAAAAGCAGAACATATGATGTATTTGTGTGGGTCGACGAACATGGTGGTGTGCGAGTGGTGTACGCAAGCAAAGCAGCAATTTTGCCGCGCCAGAAGGGGTTGCAACACCTGGTTTGCATATCGGGTGGATGAACAAGGGCACGAAAAGATTGGGGGAGTGAAAAGCAGAAAATATGATAAATGTGTTTAGGTCAAAGAAGACAGTGGTGTGCGAGGGGTGTATGCAAACAATGCAGCATGGACGCTGCATTGGGAACGGGGACGCCATTTCAGATGATGCGAAAAAATTGACAATGTATTATGCTGTTGCCTAGGGGTGTCAGTGCTTATGTTGTCTTTGTGGGTTTCTATTGTGTTGTAGCGGGGAGTAGGGGTGTCGGTGGCAGTGGTAGGATTGGCGAGTACGGTACATGCCCAAATGTTGTCATGCATGCCTCCATTGCCATGTAGTGGTTGTGGGCAACTGCTAGTCTTTTGGGTGCATGGGCAGAGGCCGTAGGCCTCCACATGTACCGAAGAGGCTAGGGCTCAGGCACAGCATTGCTTCAGGGAGGGTAGTAAGATATTGCCACATGGAGGGATTTTTTACCATCACAGTTTGGCGAGATGCACCATTCACGCAGCTTCTCACATATACTTCATTGGTGGGTAGCTGCACAGGCCACTATCATTCTTTGGTGAGTGCAGGTCGACTCCATTGGGGATAGGCAGTGCTTTGGAGAGACTATGAGGATATTTGCAGTTGGTGTACTATGTTGTGTTGTGCCTGAAAAGTCCCTACTGCCTTATGTGCCTAGGGCCCTTGGAGGTAACAGTCTAGCTACTATTTGGAAGTAGGTTTGAGAATGCTGCCTTGTTTGGGTTTGTTATTATACCCATCCGTACCTGTAGTCAGGAAAGCTACGTGGCCACATGTTCCATGCATGCCTCTGTTGCGTTGTAGTGGATGTGCCCAAAGACTAGGTGCTTGGGTGCATGGGTGGAGGCCGTAGGCTTCCCCATGTTCCCTAGAGGCTAGGCCTTGGCCACAACTCCTGCAACACAATGTGGCCATGTATGGGAGCACAATGCTATAGGTATGTGCATTGCACACTTATGTATAAAGAGTGGATTACTTTTGCCTTAACTCATTTGGATACATTATTATAACCATACATTCTTACATCCCACACACTTTTAGAATCATTATGGAGGACATGTTAGCCTTCCTACAGCAGCAGTGGTGAGACATGCAAGTATTTCCCTTTGGAATGGTGTGGCCGTCAACAGAGCCTTTCTTCAGGGAGTGTAGTAAGACATTGGGATTTGTAAGGATTGTTTTACCATCACACTTTTGACATACGGACCATTTACGCAGCTTCTCACACATAAATCATTGTCGGGTTAGGGAGACTATTGCAGATGATATTGGGGTGTTTCCATTCAGTGTACTATGTTGTGTTGGGAGTGGCCATACTGCCTTGTGTGCATGGCTAGGGTCCTTGGAACTAACAGTCTGGCCACTGGATGGAAGTAGATTTCAGAATGTTGCCATCTTTGTGTCTGTTCCTATACTGATATGTAACTCTAGCGTACACTATTGGAAGTATGTATCTCTGCTGTGGGTGGTCACCATTACGGAATGGATGTGGAGGACATTTTGCAGTTGGTACACCGCCAAAGGACGCCACCTTTGGCGGTGTACCAACTGCAAAATGTGCCTGCAGTTGCATATGGTGTACGTCATTGGACTTGTTGCCATTCCCGGACTGGCAAGCCACCATTTCTGTTTGGTATGGTGGGCCCCTGATAATACTATGTGCTTTGAGAGTGAAGAAAGGTTATTGAGACGTGACATGTGTAACTAGGCAGCACACATGTTAAGTTTGGCTAATGTATAGAACGATTCACATACATTTGCACCGAACAAAACCATGTACACCAATAAATCCTGCTATATACAGGACGGCAGGCCGTCTTACTGTTACCTTTCTTTTGCATACTTGTTGAGATGGCCAACGAATGTGGTTGGCGTTCCTATTGTGTGCATTTCGAATGTGTGCATTGCTTCCATTACCTATACGTGTTTGCACGATACACCATCGCAACAGGCACTGCCATAGCTGACTTCAGTTGTGGAGATTCCTTGCTCACCGTGTGCACTCCAGGTATTTTCGTTATGTGCGTGCCAAGCCTAGGGCACTCTGTCATGTGAGCACCTCGCTCCGGAAAGGAACAACATAAACAAAAGCAAAAGAACACATGCGCACAGAGCATATGGTTCCAGAACATTCTCATAATTCACGACCAATACTGTGAATTGTTGCAAGATCTTCATTTTGCTACAGAATGATCATGAGAACGTATAAGGTGGCTGCTATTCCGCTCTTTTATTTTGCAAATAAAAAAAAAACAGTGTGCCATGCCATCTTGGCACTTCTGTCCTTTTGTTGTTGTGTAGCACAATGGAAAAAGAAATAATGTATGGTCCTTGGTGGCCCGTGTGGAAGAAGACATTTTATTTGCAAGGTATGCCTTATATCCAAAACGTTTGCAGGTTAGTTCG
This sequence comes from Ambystoma mexicanum, assembly GCF_040938575.1. Lineage (NCBI taxonomy): Eukaryota > Metazoa > Chordata > Amphibia > Caudata > Ambystomatidae > Ambystoma > Ambystoma mexicanum. Next base: position 187,839,414 of record NC_090937.1, read on the forward strand.
TATGGCCGGAACTGCAAATGGACAAACAGGGCCATATCGGTCGGGCCAGATAATAACGGCGGAAAACACATTGCTTATGGTAATCTTGATATGCTTAGTCCACCACCCGTCTGCTGGAATGTGGAAGGTGTGGCATGCGCAATGAGGTGCCAGGTATCTAAGAGGAAACAGGATTAAGAATAGATGTAAGTAGGCGTTATTAGTGGCAGCGTACAGGACAAGAGTTTGCAGGAAAAGATGTTGTCATTAGTGGCTGCTTCATGAACCGTGTAGTGAGTGTTATTGAGTAGCGTCATATGTTAACCCACTGCTTTGCTCTCTATTGTGTACGTGAAAGTGTCCTTGTACGGCGCCACACAAGCGAAATGTCTTTCAAACGTTCCCACCAGATGCTGCTTGCATGTGTTTCCTTTTTATAAAAAATGACAGTGGTAGTGAGTGTTGTTAGACCCACGCCACTATGTCGCTGTGTGTGTCCAAAGGAAACAAGGAAAAAATAAAACCCTCAAGGATGCCCCCTTGGATTGCATGAGAATGCAGGAGCTGTTTTGCTAAAACTTGCAACATTGAAATGTGACCTGTCCACGTTTGTTGCCAGTTGCCTGCTGCGTGCACCTCTGGCCGTTATTACTTTGACTACAATGAGGGTTGGTAGAACTGGTGATTATGAGAAAGGGCATAGTGAAGGCAAAACAGGGAATGTAGCTTTGCACGAGTGAGCATAAGGAGTGCTGGTTCACAGCACAAAATGTGTTCCATTTTTGTCTTGTCTTTTGTGTCTGGATTTGCTTGGGAAGATTGGCAAGAAAACAAAGTTCAATCATAGTTGCAATGCACGGGGAATGGTGGAGACACGGCACTGTAGCGGCACGTGAATACTGCCGTCACAAAGTTTTGTACAATGTACACAGAGAAAGTGTGCGGTAAAGTAAATTCATAATTATGCACACAGAACTGCAGCCACATACATTTTAATGCTAATACACATGTAATGTAACATTGTACTTACATAACTTCTGGGGCACATGGGCAGAGCGACTGCATTGTAAGTTATCTTTCCTTTTTTGTACAATTCCTTACAATTTCTGCCCTTGGCGCTAATCATGCTCCCCACTCAAGGCTGTTTTACAATGAGCATTTGTCCTGTTGAATGAGAGGTATGTTAGGTTTCGCTTTCCGGAGATGATGCTGGACAAGAAAAAAGGATACGGGTGGCAACTAGTTTCCATTGTACCATGAATTTCCGAATGTTGGTAGTGTCATTACGGTGAAGTTAGTATGGGGTATAAGGAGAAATGTTGGTGCCGTACACATGCTGCTGCACTGAATGAACACACATGGCAACATACATAAAATGTGCATTTACAGTCCCTAAGGAACATTTATATGTGCAGTGTGGTAAGAGACAATGGTGGACGATGGCAGACTGTGTGTGGCTTGGATCAGTGTACGTGGTTGGCTAGGCCATCATACGCAGTTTGGTGCCTTGCAGTATGAATATGTTTGGGACTGTAGTTAGTTGTGAGCAGGGTCTACAATATTAAGTGCATGGCTGGAACCCGTTCACTGTACTTGGTGTAGTGCATAGTCACAAGCTGTGTTGTGTTTTATAGATGTACATTGCAAATTGTGGCATTAATATGTGCATTGCAGAATTAAGTGCACACATTGCACTGTGGACATTGTACAGAAGTATGATAGCAATAACTTCATGCTTGCGGGTAGTATGGACCTGTGTTGTTTTTGCTGTATGGAATGTGAAATGTTGTAGTACTCGTTGTTGCATTATGTGTGGGGAACGAGAAACAAATATGTTAGAGCAGGTATTTTGTTTCTTTGTAGGGCAGAACATTGCATATATTTATTTTGTTTGTGTACCCTTATAGCTAGTACTTCATAAGTACTATACTTTGAACCCGTGGACTGTGCAATGTGCACAGTTCTTGTGTTTCTTTGCATAATCATTGGGTATGTGGGGAAAATGAAATCCATGCTGCATTACAAAAATAACTTCAAAATGACTTTGCTGCTATGGTGCGCAATGATTTACAGTAACGTTTGCAGTAGTTTCAGCAATTTTTAAGGTGTGCTCTTGAAGTAGGAGCAAATGTAATGGCTTATGATTTCTGGTATATACATGTTCATGGGATGGGTGGCGTTGTATAACAGTTGGTGTTTTGTAAATGTTTACCTGCTTCCTTTTTGCAGCACTGTTTCTTTATGCATTTGGTTGCTGCTGGTGTTTTTCTCACGATTCCAGTGCGGGTACAAGCCAGAAGGGTTAGGGCCAGGAGGATCTCCCTCCACGACAGTGTAGGGAGCTGATGGGTTTGTGGGATGGCTGACTGCCAGAGACGTATATGGAACAAGGCGGCAACCCATCCCAACATGGCTGCCAAAGAGGAACCCACTGTGGAACTCAAGATGGCACCGGATATATAGATGGATCTGACATCCTTGGTGGTGTACTGCTGACAGGGTGCGGTCTGCACGCCAGAACCACACCCTGCACTTAGCGTTTCCTCTGCTTCCTAACAGAGCAGTGTTACGCTTACCGCTCCTGATTTATTTGCACAGTTGCGATCAGCATGTACGCAAGTTTGCTGCATTCTCACCCGGAATTGAAGACCTACCTGCCCTGGCGGCATACTGCTTCGTGTTCGGTCTTGATCCTTACCTTGACCTCGGAACATTTGTGGCGTCCCATCCTGGTAACCCGGTGTCTCCGGGAATTCGTCTGCATTCCACAGTAATCACAGCTCCGGGGAATCTGAAATCAGAAAATGATACTGTTGGGAACTACAAATGCGGCAGATTTAAAAATGAGAACACCTATTTAAGGTATATATTCTAGAGCTATGTAGATCATCAGGCTCTGCTTATCACACAAAGGACATGAATTATTGGTCCAACAGTGAGCGACTGTAAGTGAAACCCCTGTAGTTATATGTGTTACAACAGGTGAACACAGAAAGGTAACATACAAGTGTTAACACTTAAAGAAGTACCCAGAGAGAGATACCTGAATGGATAAAAATAAACAACTTGCATGCTAAAGGTAGAAGGTAAATAGTGTACCTCCATAGTAGTGCGGTTTGTTGTTTTGGGAAATTAAATACTTTAACAATGCCCAATTGAAGAACAGGGCAATTATGGTTAAAAATAAAGGGGTAGGTTACCAGGTTAATGGTACATCACCTTATGAAATGATGCTGTATCGTGATAATGTCCTCCACCAAGTCGTGCATGTTTGTGCCAAATGACTGAAAGAATAGTCTTTGTTTCATAGTAAATTCTATACCCTAAATGCAGTAATAAAACTACATAAAAGTTGGCTTAATAATTAAATCCATTCTTCATAGACTTGCTTCTCACAGATACCTTCTTTTGGAATTCTGGCCCAGAAATGAAACAGATGTGAGTCGAACACATAAGCCTTGACCAAGAAGGGTAACAACACAAGAAGACCTAATGGTCGCCACATAACAGACTGTTGTTATACAAAAATTAACCCCTGAAGAATTTCCTGGAATTGCGAGAATCGATAAAGGAAAGAAACATGTTGGGTAGTGTGGATTAAAGAATGAAAGGATGTATGATTGACATAAGTGTGAATGAGTAGAACACTACATTGGGGAATCTAGAATACCCAGTGAAGACAGTAGAGGACACAAAAAGTAAATTAAAAACTGAAAAAACTTGTCCTCTACTGATGAACTATTTAACAGCAGAGATAGGTATGAGATAACAGAGTGTTATGTAGGTTTTGTCTGTGGTCAACGATGCCAAAAATAGTGGCAAAAATTGAATCTAGACAAAAGTGCAATATTTTGTATTTGAGATAATTATGAATGTATTTTTAGTGATGTTTTTATTGAGGATAAATAAATTGATATTTTTGATACACAAACTGTTTGGAAAAAGTATGTTGTAATCTAATGAGTTAAACAGCATGCAAGACTAAGTCAGAAGAAGGTAATGGAGAAACAAGGGACCCTTTAAGCATTAGTGTGGTATGTTTAGCGCTTGACGTTTTGAGGGTTGTCTTAAAGAGGTCCAGATAAATATTCCCTCTAGTCTCTCAAAGTTGTATAAATAGTAAGAGACTGCAATACCATGTACCTCACAGTTCCCTTACCCGGTTTAACTTGGACTCACTTGCATACAAATTCCAGCTTCTTCACTCCGCTCTGAGTACAGACAGCTTGCCGGTGTTTAGCCTAGAAGTGAAGAAATAAACGGAATGTTAATATTCAAAGCATCTACAAAGACATTGCACATACAAGCTACTTATTACATTACAAGATCTAGAATAATGCCTCACCAGAATTTACCTGCTTATCATCCGTATCCAGTGCCGTCGTAGCCAGTCTGGACCACTAATCTTCAGTGAAGTAACCACAGTCGGATACCTACCAGCTAACCTTGACGTTCAGTACTCAGTTCATTACGGTGAGCTTAATCCGCGATGCGCCAGCCACCTACCCACCTACCTTAGGGAAGGGGAGAGATGGGATGTGGGAGAGAAAGCAATAGAAACATACACTTACCTTTAGGTTATCTAGACCCCCGAACACCATTTTCCAGAGGAACCAAGTTCATACAGGTCACGTTCCTCTGGAGGTTAAGCTACCAGAAGACCACTGGGGAAGAGAGTGGGTGGGGTGTTCTTGACTGCAGAGGTAACCCGAGTGAGGGAGCAACACGTCAAAACCGCCCAGACCAGGCACTCCTGTAGGGCACCAGAGGTAAGCGTTACAGAACGCTAAACCCACGTCACAAGCCGTGCCTGAGTGTTATGGAATCAGGGGTATACCAGGTAGCAGCCCCTTTGAGGGACTTGCGAGCAGAGGTGCACGCAGCCCGTTCAGAAAAAAACTCAGTGAGAAGGGAAGCAGTATTTAATAGAGAAAGAACCGATGACTTGGCCAAATGCCTATTGGTAGAGCAAGCAGGCCAGGTGCCACTACATTATTCATCTGATTGGACCATAGCTGGGGCGCCTCATATCCATTTAACCACCCCACCTATCATTCCCCTGGCCCCTCCTAAACTATTTCTAGGGGACCTACAAAGGGATGCTTTTTTATGAACCAGTTTAGATGACATTATTTGTGTCGGCCAGGGCCCTTTCCTACAGAGCAAATGAAGGTGGCTTCAGTGTTGTCATATGTGGGTGGCTATGTCGCTATTTGGTCAGTGCATTTAGTGAATCGAGATTACCCCATCCTGCATAATTTTGGTGAACTCCAACGGGAGTTAGACAAACTATTTGCTTGCAGAAGCCAGGGGCAAGCATTACATGGGGAGTTGTTGGCCTTACGGCAGGGACCACAGGAATTGCTAGTATACATCACTGCATTTAAGCGACTCATCGCTGAAACCAATTGGCCCGAACAAAAAAGAAGCACCATTTTCTATCGGGATCTGTGTGGGGAATTTAAAGATGTGTTGGATGAAGTGGTCAATACGCCGGAACGATGTTCAGAATAAATAGATTTAGTAGTACAGCTAAATCACTGATTACAGGAGAGAAAGACAGAGCATGCCCAGTCAGAGAATAGGCCCTTATACATTCAAACAAGGCGAAACGCAACTCTGCGCTCAGGAGATAACCCCGGAGCCCAGGCACTTGTGTAGTGTGAGGGGGCCACTATCCAAGGAGGAAAGAGAGGGATGTCAGCAGGACAAGTTGTGCTTATATTGTGGCAAAGCAGGCCACTTTCTGAAGGACTGAACCAACAAACCAAGCAAACGGCCCTTGGGAGCAGCTGAGGTGCTCCCAGTGAACCCAAAAGTCCCACTCCACCATCGGAAAACTCCAAGACTCAACATGAGTAGGGATCCGCTTGTCGAGGGAGGAGAAATCAACCACGTTCTCACACCTTACAGTACCTGTCATCCTTATCAGAGTACAACGACCCCAAAAGATGTATGCCTTGGAAGTCTATATCGACGGCGGTGCAATCAGTAATTATATAGATATGAAAGTGGCGCAGAGAATCAGCATACCGGGGCACCGAAGGAAGAAGGTGGACAACATAGTCTTGGTAGATGGTTTACCATTGTCATCTGGGCCAGTAACGCTTTGTACGGAAGAGGTCGAACTATTGTGCAGAAATGGCCACCGAGAGCGTATAACCTTCGACCTGATTAATGCCTCACAATTCCAACTTATACTTGGCATGCCTTGGTTGGAGTACCACAATCCTATTATTAACTGGAAAACTCATACGGTAATCTTTCCATCCGAGTGCCTTCACACCTGTTACCCATTTGTACCGGTTGTGGCCAAGGAGCCAGCATCTACAGCACAAAAGTTGGGGGCTGTGATACAGCCCAATGGAGAGAAAAAACAACCTGACATATACAAGGAATTTGAAGACGTGTTTCAAAAAGAACAAGCCAATACCCTTCCACCTCACCGACCATATGATTGCCAAATCGATTTGATACCAGGCTCGCAGGTTCCATGTAGCTGCATTTCTGCTCTTACGCAAAAAGAAAACCAGCACTTGCGACAGTACTTGGACCAGTTCTTGGCAAACAAATGTATTCGACCCTCCAAGTCCCCAGCTTCTTCTGCTGTCTTTTTCACACCAAAGAAGGAAGGGGAACTCAGAACCTTCATCGATAATAGGGGACTCAATAAGATAACCGTAAAGAATAGGCACCCTCTCCCTTTAACTACCGTATTGTTGGACCAAGAGGCGAAGATATACACCAAATTGAATTGCGCGGGACTTACCATTTAGTCCGCATAAAGGAGGGGGATGAGTGGAAAACTGCTTTTCGAACCAAATTTGGGTTATTCGAATATACAGTCACGCCCTTTGGCTTTTGTAATGCACCGGTGGCCTTCCAGTTGTTTATGACAGATGGTATACGAGAACTCCTGGATGTTTGTGTCGTGTTCTATATCGATGATATATTGATCTACTCAGCCAACGAAGAAGAACATATGCTTCACGTTGAAGCTGTCCTAGCAAAACTCTGCGAAAACCGTTTGTATGCAAAGTTGGAGAAATGTTACTTACACGTGACCACAGTGGAGCACTTAGGAATCTCCTTAACACCGCACAGCATCCAAATGGACAATCGCAAGGTGGAAGTAATCTTAAAGTAGCACTCGCCTACGTCTGTGAAAAACGTGCAAAGTTTCTTCGAATTTGCTAACTTTTATAGGCGATTCATACCCCACCTTTCGAACATTGCACACCCCATCACGGCATAACTAAAAAGGCACAAAACCTTCATGTGGACCGATGAAGCTGAACAAGCGTTTCAACAACTCAAGGCACAATTTACTTCAGCGCCGATTTTGAAACACCCAGATCCTGAACTTCCATTCATCGTTGAAACTGATGCGTCCAGCGTGGCGATGGGAGCTGTATTGTCTCAACGAGATCCGACCACTAATCAATTACATCCTGCAACATTTTCTTCCAAGAAATTCTCCCCTGCGGAACTGACCTACACAATAAGTGACAAAGAGTTGCTTGCCATTAAAGCTGCTTTTAAAGAATGCCGTCATCATCTATTAGGCGCAAAACATGCAGTTACTGTCTACACCGACCATCGCAATCTACAATATCTGCGAACAGCACAGGCGCAAACTCCCCGTCAGCTTAGATGGGCCCAGTTCTTTTTCGGAATATGACTTTGTCATAACCATCCGTCCTTGAGCGAAAACGGAAAGTCGGATGTCCTATCCCGCATCGGATGGAATCTGGAGGGAAGAGATGTTTATGCAGTTTCAGACCCTGTGGCTGTTATCCCACAAAGTAAATTGTTGGGATTGACAAGTTGAACGCCGCCTCCTTTAGATCAGCTGTGCATTGAAATTAGGCAATATCTAACACCAGAACAGTTACAGGTTTGGGTGTCCCAAGACCGTCAACGAACCATAGTAGATGGCCTACCGTACTGTCGAGGCCGCCATTACGTACTGGAGCCAAACATGCAAGACAACGTTTTACACAACTATCACGATGCTGTAACCACTGCCCCTGCTTGATTCTCCAAAACTCTAGTGCAAATTCAGCAACATTTTTTGTAGCCTAAGTGGCGAAAGTACGTCATCCAATATGTAAAGACTTGTGATGTGTGTGCCCGCAACAAGTCTTCCAAAACTAAACCATCAGGATTACTAAGACCATTGTCCATTCCACCTGCTCCATGCCATACAATATCAAAGTCTTACCAAATGCAAGAACTGTTGCTCAAGTTTTCCTAACAAACATTGTATGATTATATGGGTTTCCATCCGTAAGCATCTCGGACGCAGGGAGTCAATTTGTATCTAAATTTTGGAGGAGTTGTTGTGATAAGGCTCAAATTGAAATCAGACTATCCACCAGCCATCACCCACAAACCGATGGTGAGACAGAGAGAACTAACCAAACGCTTCAGCAATACCTACGTTGCATGTTTACCCAGGAGGCCAGTTGGAATAATATGCTGTGGGCATTGGAGTATGCATACAACAACACTATTCACAGTGCCACAGGTTTTTGACTCTTCCACTTTTTACATGGAAGGGATCCACATACCACATCTCTTAATCCCACTACCGCTTTGGAAATGCCAGCTCTAACATCTCTGCATAGTACTATCAGAGAAACTTTAAGCAAAGCCACCAGAACCCTGCACAATGCCAAAGCTGCTCAGAAACATTTTGCAGATAACAAAAGATGAAACGCACCACTTTATGAGGTCTGCAACCAAGTCTGGCTCTCCACCAATCATATTTGGTTAAAAGGCCCCAAAAGGTTCCACCCTAAATTCATGGTCCCTACCCCATAACAGCCATCATTAACCCTGTTGAACTTAAACTGGGGCTACCCCCCTCATTGAAGATCCACCCTGTCTTCCATGCATAGTTACTGAAACTAGTACACCCCGGCACACAAAACTCGATCTCTAATCCTCCTCCAGTAGAAATTGTAAATTGGGAGAAATAGAACAAGGTACGGGACATCTTAGAATCCAAGATTATTAGACAAAAATGACATTAACTGGAGTATTGGAAAGGGTACAGCGATTTAGGTCGGACTTGGGAACCAGTAGAAAACATTCATGCACCCCGTTTGTTAGCCCTTTAACACCATAATCATCTCATGAAGCAAGGACCTGGGTCGGGCATCCTTGGGGGGGGGCGGCTTTGAAGGGCTGTGCTGTCAGGATTGTAGTGCGGCTACAAGGCAGATGGGTCAGGGCAAGGACGATCTCCCCCCATTACAGTGTAGGGAGACGATGGGTTTTTGGGATGGCTGGCTAGCAGAGGCGTATATGGAACAAGGTGGCAACCCATCCCAACATGGGTGCCAAAGAGGAACCAACTGTGGAACCCAACATGGCACTAGAGATACATGCATCTGACACCCTTGGTTCTCTAGTGCTGACAGGGCACGGTCCGCGGCTATGAAACCACGCCACGGACCACACCCTGCCCTTAGCATTTTGTCTGCTTCCTAACAGAGCAGTGTTAAACTTACCGTGTTTATTTTGCATGTGCGATCGGCACCTACGCGAGTTTGTAGCATTCTCACCCGCAATGCAAGAACTACTTTCCCCGGCGGGCTTCTGCTTCGTGTTCAGTCTTGATCCTTACCTTGACCTCGGTAGACTTGTGGCGTCCCACCCTGGTAACCTGGTGTCTCTGGTCCTTCGTCTGCCATCCACAGTAATCACAGCTCCTGGGAACCTGAAATCAGAAAACGAAAATATTAAGACACTGAAATACCACATACTTCTCAGTTCCCGTACCTGGTTTAACTTGGACTCACTTGTATAGAAGTTCCAGCTTCTTTTCCCTGCTCTGAGTCCAGACAGCTTGCCAGTGTTTCGCCTAGAAGTGACGAAATAAAGAGACTATTAATATTTAACGCATCAACAAAGACATTGTACACACAAGCTATGTTTCACATTGAGAAGCGGCCAAGTTCTAGAATAAGGCCTGATCAGAACTTACCTGCTCATCATCCGTATCCAGTGCGTTTCAGCTGGTCTGGACCACTAGTCTTCAGTGAAGTAAATGAAGTTGGATACCTACCAGCTAACCTTGGCCTTCAGTGCTCAGTTCATTACGGTGAGCAAAAGTTGCAAGAGTTTGTGGATTGGGGCTGAATGACCGAGGTAGAAATGTTCGAGGGAGAAAAGACTGAAGATTATTTTTTGGAAATAACCTTCAGTCTTTTCTCCCCTGACCATTTCTGACTTGACCCACACCCCCACCCACACCTCCAACACTCCCTTACCCACATCCCCAACACACGCACCCCCATGCCCCTACTTACTTTGCTTCCCACCCGCTGGTCCCTGCAATGCCTGTTCCCTTTCACTTCTGATCGGGAACCGACGCCGCAGGGTCCGTTCCTTTTCGGGATAGCTGCGGGGGACACCCCCGCAACCCCGCTCACACTATAGTGAGCAAGGGTGCAGGGGACACCCCCGCCAGCCCCTACAAGCAAATGCATGATCTGCCTGAACTTTTTTCGGCTGTTCGGAATTTACGAACGGCCAAAATTTGGCCAAATCATGCATTTCGGTCATTTTTATACAGTCATTTTTGGTAATTCCGAGTTGGTGAGTTGTCTGCAGAGTCTCTTGTGGTCCACAAGATCAAAAGCTGCAGACAAACCGAGAAGGAGGAGAAGAGCTGGCTTTCCTTCGTCCATTATTTCCACCAGTTGGTTTTTTAAGTCCAGTAAGGCAGATTCCGTCCCGTGGCCCGGGCAGAAACCTGATTGTCTCTTTCCTAAAATGTTGTTGTTTTATAGGAATTGCTCTATTTGTGTGTATGCAGCTTTGTTGAGAATTTTTAGTTGGAAGGGTACCGTGGTGATGCGTCTGTAGTTATTAGGTGCAGACAGGTCTAAGGAAGGTTTTTCAGGAGTGGACGAACCCAGGCCTCCTTAAGGCAGGGTGGGACAACGCCAGAACCAAAAGAGGCATTAATGAATGCTGTCAAGAATGGTGCTAGGGATTCTGAGCATTCTTTAATGAGGTTGGCCGGGCAAATAACGTCCTTGCAGTTGCAAGGTTTTAGGAGGGCTATTACTTCTGTTACTGAAACATCTCTGAAGGAGAAGAGAGCCCTGCCCTTGACGTGGGAGTTTTTTGTAGGTGGGATGGGCGGGTCGGATATGGGCAGAGCCTTGAAGTGGGAGTGACTTTTGCTCTACAGGAGCTCTATTTCTTTGAGCCATTTGGATGCTAGAGCACCAGGATTAATCTTTCACAATGTTATGGGCGCTGGTGGCAGGGGTAGCCAGTTCCCTGAAAATAGCAAACATTTCATTGGATTCAGATTTGGCATTTTTAATTCTGGTGTTATAGGAGGTGGATTTGGCTAAAATGATGTTTTTTTTTGTATTAGGTGGAAAGCTATTGACATTGACAGCTATTACATTCTTTTAATATTCCCTTTACCCTTTGCTCGGTACCTTACCATCTTTTGGTTTATTTTCATCCTCTACATCAAATAAATTCCAAAATTCTACGAAAGCCGCCACTGCTTCTGTGGTTCACACTGCATTCAACAGTCTTTTCCACAAATCTTTCACCTCAAGCACTCCACAGCACTCCCTTTCCTTCCTAAAAAATACATTTCTTTCTCGCTGTAAGACCTCACATTCCATAAACAAATGCTCAATTGATTCTATTGACCCTTTACCTCTACACGGTCAACACAAAGTGTGTGTTAAATCTATTAGTTCACGCCTTACCAAAATATCCCTTGTGGGGAACAAATTCCAACGAAGCCTCATAATAAGTGAGCGAAAATGGCGGTTTGTGAATTGCTACAAATATGGTGCAATCTCACCTCTAAGGTTGTGCTCATGGGACAAATGACTAAGGGAACAATAACCATGGAACAAATTGATGGTATTCATCCAATCCCACTTATACAGCCCTTCCTTGACCTTCTCCGCGTTATCCCTCAATACTCCACTGTCAAGGCCTATGTGACTTAACTCACAATTGACTCTTAGCTTTCCCAGAAACGTATCCCCGTTATGCAGTTCATCCATTCTTAGTTTTAAGGCGAGACTTTTGACCATATACAAGTTATCGGTGTTAGATGATATGATTTTTTGATAAAGAGACAGGCTTTGCCATTGCCCTCGGGCCTTTAAAGAGAGGAGGCCCAGCTCATATCTCATGGCGGCTACCGGGACACAATTGGGGAACCTCAAAAACTGTCTCCATATTGTACCCTCAATTGTGTTGTTCAGCCATGTATTTAGTTTGTCGTTCCATAGCTCTAAGCCGTATGTAAGCTTTCGGACCACCTTCCCTTCATAAAATCGGATTTCCGCTGTAATTGAAAATCTTCCAAATCTTTCGTCTACTTGTAACAATTGATTGGTCAGAGTCTTCGCTTTCATACCAAGAAGGGCTTGTATTGCCTTCATTTTCAGTTTTGAGGTGAAGTGATAGCCCAAACAAGTTAAGCTTGTCACTCCTCGTACTGGTTGATCATCGAGCTTCCTTTTGCTTAAACTACGCTTCCCTCCCAGCGAGAGTTCCAGAATTTTGATTTTTGATTGATTTATTTTGAGACCATTGGTTTTTGCATATTTGTAAAAGGCACTCAACAACCTCCTCATTCAAACTCGAAAATGATCAAAGAGGAGGAAGTCGGCGGCATATGAGAGCCACATGGTTTTTACTGCCCCCAGGTTTGGTGGAATTAGACCTGCTGAATTGAGATCTGCCCCAATGTCTGAGACATATAAGTTATAGAGGCAGGGAGCCAACATACATCCCTGCCCCAAACCTGTGTTGATAGTAATTCTCTGGGAGAGATTCCCTGTTTGATCGAGGCATACATAAAGGCCTGAATTGTCGTGCAAACTAATTATCAGACTTAATAGACCATGAGGTAGGCCCCATTTTTTAGCTTTTCCCAAAGCCTTGAACGGTCTACCCCATCAAAGGCTGCTGAGAGATCTACTGAGGCTATAAATACGCATAATTTCTGTGTCCCCATAGTTTTATCCTGAAACTCCCTGATCACCGCCCCGCTGATGTTGATTGAATGGCCCCACCCAAAACCTGTTTAAAATCTGTCCAATCTCCCTGTGGACGCTGCCCAGTCCTCTAGATGTCGTAATACGAGGGCTGCAAACATGTGGCTTTCTATGTCTAACAGGGAGATGGGCCCATAGTTTCTCGGGTCCCATTTGTCACCTTCCTTGAAAATAGGTACTACATGAGCAGACTTCCAGGACTCCGGGAACAAGCCGCTGTCCATTATGCTAGAGAACAAGAAGGAAAGTACCACCGACCATGTGTTGGGGTCGTTCTTTAAGAGGTTGTTTGTGAGTCCACTTAGTTCAAGGGGCCCCTGAGGCCTTTGACTTCTTGATAATTGTCTTTATTGAATCTGGATCCACTTCAAGATTGTATTTAAATGATTAACCCACGCACTCTCTGACACAACATTCAGCTGGATAATGGACTGAGTTTGTTCTACTGCATTTACTGTTGCCCAGAAAGCACTGGTCTTTTTTTATCAACATTTTGAGCATGCCTTTGGCATCTCTCTGTTCTAGAGTTGCTCTATAATGTGTACAAAAGTTTCTATACCTTTGTTTCAATACTCAGGATTTGTTGTTTTTCTCCAGTTGATCACCCTCACTTTTCTCTATCTGTCTCAAACTTGTTCACAGCACCCTTCTCTTGGTCACCAAGTTCCCATTAAATGTATGGGTTTTGTGAGTTGTACCCTTCCTTCCCTGGTGTTTTCCCCTGAGTAAGGATCATCTGGGCGCAATTCTGTAGGGTTTCTGAATAATGTATGACTCCAAAACACTCCCTTTTCCTCTCATATGAGGTGGCTGACCTCATCCTTGACATACCATGATTGAATCGGCCATGTTCCCTATGGACCATTTCACTGTTTCCTCCACTATTCTTTTAAAGAACTGGACACCACGGCAGTGTAACTTATATCAAACTTTGTGCATACCATGCAGTGATCACTCCAGGTATTTGGCACCACTTCAAAGTCTGCACAAACATTGAAGAGTGTATTATCTGCAAAGACATAGTCAAGTACCAAAGTACTGGTTCCTCTCTGCCATGTATACAAAGGCTTCGCCGACACTATATCAAACTTATTTATCATTTGCAAACCCAGAGACATTATTGACGCCACACATTTTAACCCTGCTGATATTTTGAAATTAAGTGGGATGGAGTAAAATAAAACATTGCAAATGTCATTCTCTTCAAGGGAGTCTGGGCAATCAGAGTTTAGGTCCCATGCCACCAATACAAGGCCGCCCTTGTTTGACAATTTCCAGGTCAGGATACACTCTTCAATTTTGCCCAGGAAAGCATCCAGGTCTGCCACCCCCCTTTGCAAGTAAATGTTCATTAAAAGAAAGCTTGATGGTGGATTTTCGATCTTTAGTTCACCCGCCAGGATCCCGAAGGGCATGTTATGAATCAGCTTGACCTTCAATCCCTGGCCTGTACGGATTGTGGTCATTAATTTGCCAGAGGGCCTTCTCACTGCACCAGCCCTCGCTGCTTGAAAAAACATCTCATAACCATCTAGACCAGAACAGACAGCCAAGTTTCCTGGAGGAATATATGTGAGTTAGAAGTCAGTCAATCCCAGACCTCTATGTTCCCGTGCAATTGAACAAAGCCTTGAAAATTACATGAAACAAGACTCAACCTCATTTTTGATAGCCCTCCCCCTTAACCTTGTCATTTATTTCCCTGATACTTGTTGGCCTGCGTTGCTACAGAAGTTGTGCTATTACACCATTGTCCATGGGCCCTGCAGAAAGCAGGGGATCCGTCAATGATTGATAGGAACCTATTGGGCAACAAGGTTGATTTTCTCTATCACTTCTCCAAGCTAAACAGTCTTGTAGAGATGGCCCCATATGACGCAAGTTGTGTCCTGCTTCATCCGTAACACCCAGATCTCTGCTCAAAACCTTGTGGCCATCTACGGCCTCAAGATGTTTCCCATTTAAATGGGTGGAGCTGGTTGGAATCTTCAAACAGTTCTCCTTTTTTGTATTCCTAAAGGTATTCTCGTTCCGGGACTTCTCCATATGGCAAATGTTACTCGAAACACCTCCATATTTTACCGGCCAATACGTTTCTCATACAGGCCATCTAAGTCCACATTCACTTTAGGTTTGACAAAAGTGGTTGTAAAATATGCTGGGCCCGCCTCTTGCCTTTGTTTGAAGTTCTCGTTGTCCCCTTTGGTTGTTTCCATGACTCTACCTTGCACTACTGTTATAGTGCTTCTTGGTGCTTCTTGTGCACCTAAGTCTCTGCCCGCATTTACTGTGACAAAAGCTCGTTCTCCCTCTCACCCGCTCTGTTGCGTCTGCTCCGACTCATCTGCTGTGTTAATTGCGGCTTTCTTCAGGATTACTCCTTGATGATCTGGTAATATACTACTTTGTTGATGGCTGATGCGGGCTTTGGTTTGAGAATGGACCGGACGCCTATGTCTCTCTTGGAAACCTTTACTGCTGCAGGCTTCGATTTGGCCCCCCCAACCTCAACTGGTTTTGTCTCTTCAAGATAGGTCAGGGCCTTCAAGAAGCTTGTGCCTTCAGACGGGTAATCCCCCTCCCCCTCCTGCATCAGCATTTTTCACATTATTTTGCGAGTAGGCCCATGCAACAACTCCTCAATGGGCAGATTACGCAGAAATGTCCTTGAGAATGCGTTTTTCCTTGTCATGAGCCTTTTTTTGAATCATGATGCGGACATTGCACTTGCTGCTGCATTGTCGCAATAGAAGTTTTGACTGGCCCCTCTGTGTCCATCATAGCTGATTCAATACCATGCAGCAACTTTCTTGGCAGACAGAGGACTCTGTAGCCTCTCTTTTGGAACCTGCATCGTCCTCAGAGGAGTCTATAATGAAAAGGCCTAGACAATGTAATTGAGGGTGTGGGTGAAGGCATTGAGGGAAGAGCTGCCATTACTGGACACATCAAATCTCCCACAATGTCCATAATGTTTTTCTGCAATGGCATCCAGATAGTTTGTATGGCCCTTCACTTCCTCATAAACATTTTCATGTAGGGCGACAAAAGAACTTAACACCATTTTCAGTGCTGACATTGTGGGAGACTTCAGACGAATCCGTTCGTCCACTTCCAACAGAGTATGGTGTAACTTTGGGCCCTCATTTAACAAATTTCTGTTTTTTTGGCTTCTGTGAATGTTAGTCAGTTGATTTATCCAGTATATTTGTCAGCCCGGTAGCTGAGCCGAAGACAGAGGCACCACAGTATTGCTGTAGCACACTTGTCTCACTCTCAAACACAGGCACTTGGGCCAAAGAGCCAACCATTGAATTGGTGAAGTCGATCATACTCAGATAATTCACGTGAGAGTGATCAACTTCTGCAGTGGCTTTCAAGACTACCACAGGTCTTGCCTCAGAGCTTGATACAGTTTTTTTTTAAAAGTCACTGATCAGCTGACCTCTTCTCTTATGGGTGAACCCATGGGAAGAGCCCTGTTGTTACTTTGGTGAAAGATGGGCGGAAGAGGAAGGTCCCTTGCTTTCCGTGAAGCCCGTTCATTCGGGGGCAATGTTTGTGTCTGTAACTATTGTTGGCGTCCTCCATCGGGACTTGATATAATGTCTGCCTCAGTTGTGTCCTCCTGTCGAAACACACAATTCTCAGAGTAGTACTGCCTTCTCTGTTTAATTTCTGGCTCTACTAGAGAGAGGCTCGTATTTCAGGATAATCCCTTGATAGATCCTTGGGCTCCCTGGGCTCCCTGGCTTCTTAAGTAGCAGAATACTACGCCGCCAAGCCACCCGTGCCAGACCCCAGACTACCTTCACTTTACCCCACTTCCCAAATGGAAGTAGGCGATCCAGAACAAGATCAGTTGTGACTACCCCTATTCGCCGCTGAGCCTGCTGGAACAGAAGCTTGTTTGGGCCCTATGCAGACACTCTCACCTTCAGGCAATCACAGCAGCAATTTGCCTGTATTTTCTGGCCTTTTTTCCCACTGCCACCACTGGCTCAGCGGCGTCTCTATTAAGGCCAACAGCTTCAGGACCGCTCCAATCAATATCCGGGTGGGACTCAGGTCGAGACTCTCGCCTCGGGTCTCGCACCGTTTGGTCGCCGTTCACTGACAAAACTGCAGTCAGTGTGTCTACACTGGGTCTAAAGAAAACAGGTACAGAGGAGCAGGCGCAGCCAGACGTAATCATATTCGTTAGAAGAAAGGAGCACAAGACTTGCTGATCCTCACGTGACAAGTGGGTCTAGCCGCACTGCATCAACGTAACGCAATAGATCGCAGCCGCTTCTGACACAAGCTCATGATTTCGATATTGTAATAAACCGAAGAGCAGGTACGGAGGGCAGGGGAGGTTAGAGCTTAGGGGGAAAAGATTAGAGGAACAATGAGGGGATTCCCTTAATAAGAGGAAGGGTGAGTTGATACCGTGAACCTTTGTTAAGCCACTAAGGTAGGGTTACTTATGTTAATGTTTTTCTGATTGAAAATTCCAGGAGGTGCTGAGATTCTAGAGAGTGCTATATGATTTTGTGATTTTGAATCCATGTGAATGTAAATCATGCTTTTTTCTGTTTCTGCCCAGTCAATTAAATACAATTTCCCAAAATAAATAAATAATCCTTTCCTAACCATGACAATACTGAGGAAGCACCCGAATAAACCAAAGTCTTTTTACTCACTTTTCAGGGAGCTGTTGCAAAAATTGGCACATTTCGACTTTTGACATACAACTACTCCAAAACATCATTGGCGGCCCTAAGCAAGTAAGCAGAAGGGCTTTGCCATCTGTGTTTTCTTGGAAGGGCTTTAACATGTCACTGTTGAAGACTCAAAAGTCTGACCAACGCTGAGCCAATGACATGCTTTGGGTCCTTAAGCACTATGCCTAAAAGCACAAGCCTATGGTTTGGTCAAGTGAAATAAATACATAGAATTGAAAAAATAAAAAGAATAAAAAAACACAGTGCATATTTGGGAGCCACCAGTTGTTTCAAAGGATGAGCCATTAATCTCCCACCAGAGAGCACCCAAAGGGGTCCTCCCCCTAGCCAAGAGAGATAACACATCTTCATCAAAGAAGGCCTGACACTTCTTAATGAAAGGAAACCGCAATTTGTCACAGGGCAGAGGGAAGGAAGGCTGTGAGTGGTAGAGTCCCTTGCCTTTCAACACCTTTGGCCTTGGCGTACAAAAGAGTAGGCATTTACATCTTGACATGAGTCAATCCAAGGACAGCAGATGACTTGCAATCCAGAAATGGTGGGTCTGGAGCAGTGTGAAGGTGTGATGTTTTGCTATGTGCCTGCACTAAACTATATTCATTCATGCCCTGTCCGGTTATGAAGTGCTACACTCAGTTAGGTTTGGTATGCTCCACTAGGCTACACCATTTCATTTTTAAGTTGCAGAAACATGTTGTCCAATGACTTGCTCTGCTGGAATCAATGTGTTATTTTCCCAAAGCTAAATGCACATTAACTAGAATCTACCTACCTGAGTGCTACTGTGTGCACTCATTCACTCGATTTGGGGCGGGAAAAGAATATGATGTCAGTTTCCTTTCATATTAGTTGGTTAGATTGTGTTGGATTATGCTGTGGTTTCATCCTAATGTTTTGCTATAAATGTCCAATTTTCAAGTGCTTGAAGCAGCCATATAACAGCAGGTAGTAACCCCCTAAACACGCAAAAGAAAAACAAACAGACGGTAGACCTGGAAAACTAATCTGTTACACCCCTGTTTTGACCTAACATTCACATGATGCCCTCTATTAACAGTACACAGTCACTACACAAGTCACTACACCCCAGGGTGAGAAGGTTAGTCAAAGGCTGGATTTTGTAAATGAACTCCCATTCGGCCCAGCCTCAGCCTAAAAGGATTCCTGCCTTACACATCAATATAACCATTACCTTAAAGGCCCTAGCTGGACTCACGAACCACCAGGAAGGCCGGACTGGGCCTCTACTCCCAAGGAAGCCGTGGTCAACATGTTAAAATGTGCCCATATTTCCTTGTAGCTTTCCCATATATACAACCAGGCAGTTTGTAGCTGTTCATGGCTTACAGAAGTAAGTAGAGGGGCATCACACGCTGTGTTTTCTTTTGCGCATGGTTTCTACATGCCTTGGCTCACCAGAACACTGTGGGAGGCTCACAATCTGACTATATACAGTCTTTGTGTCCTTGAGCATTTTGCGCACAAGTCTAGGGTTTACCATGACATAAATGAGGAAACTAAAAAAAGTGAGATCTTTTTGCTCACTTTTCAGTGAGATTTTTCAAATTTGGCAAATCCTATTTCTGACATACAACCCCTAACACATGTTGTTGGGGGCCTAGAGAAGGACGTGGAAGGATTTTGCAGTCTGTGTTTTCTTGTGCATGGTTTCAACATGCCCAGGCTCACCATACAGTAAGTACATTTCGGACATGCCACTCCTGGGGAAGCGAACACTTCCTCTCCAGCTATCTCTCCTCTTGACGCTGTGCCCCATAGAATACAGTTGAGTCCCACAATACATTCGGTCCAGTTGTACAAAATGCTCCTCCAACTTTTTCTTCTCATGCCTTCCTGTGCATCCTATTTATCTCTCATGCCAACTATCTACCTGACTTTGCTTCTCTCTAGCAGTACTGAATGTTCTGTCATACTCTTGCCTCTCTGACAGGAAAAGTGCTTCAACGCCATAAACTATGAAAGGAGGCATGTACAAATGCAATATAACATAACATTGACTACATAATATTATCAAACACAAAAACAGGATAGTAAAATTCTTCCTCAGACACTGTCTGACCATTTTCCAAGGATTGCTCAGTTAGCAATCCCATTAAAATGATCATTTTTTTTCCTACATGGAGCATAACGCCAGAAACTCTCACTGGTTCTCTATTTAAAGCAGAATTGCGCAGAGATGTGATAGCTTTCTTGAAGGTAAACGAAAATGTGGTTAAATCAAAAGCAATTACATAGGAGACTCTTAAATGCTATATTAGAGGTGTGTGTATCACTAAGATTTCAGGGATTGCTAGAACGATTAGAACAGATTTGAATAAATGGGAGCAATCGCTGAAAGACTTTGAGAAGAAATATCACAAAAATATTGACCCCTCTATTGTAAGGCAGTCAAAAACAGTACTTCAAAGGTTTTAGGAAACTACACATAGGGCAGTGAACTTCCTTGGGCAACAAGGTAATGTTAATGTTAATGTTAAAGGATATTTGTACCGCGCACTATCACCACCGGAGTGGTCTCCTGGAGCTCTTATCTTGTTCGAAAGTATGGTTGGGGCAATGACCCAACAGAACACTGTCATGGTTACTAAGATCGGAACATCAAACTACTAGAGTTCAGGTGATAGGGGATGATAACGAGTAGGCCAGTATTCTGATGTAGACATTGCAAGATCTTTCACTCAATTCTATTTGGACTTGTACTCATCTAAATGAACTCAGTCACAGGAAAAAATGATTGAATTATCCTATCAGGTTAAAATGTAGGTGGGCAGAGCACATTCCACCTATGGCTCCAGAAATCCAGTTATAAAAGGACAGAGTTTGAGGTGTTGGAGGAGTGACAGATTTGTTTAGGAGGTCCAGAGAGTACATGAGAATAGATTCACGGAGGAGATGAAAGATAGAGAGAGAAGGAAGTTGGTGATATTTCAGCTGATGAGTGATTGAGACACACCAATCTAAGCACAATGCTGGTGGGAAGGCATGAGGAAATTTGAGAAGCAGTTGCCAGAAGTCTGCTGACTGGAGGGGGTGAGAAATGACAGGTTTTATTGGTGGGAAGGCACTAAAGTAGAGAAGGAATACAGGCACTTAATGCATGGAAAGGAAACACCTGTGTGTGTGTCTGCAATAGAAGTTACATTTGAGAAGAAGTTGGAGAGATTCTGCTTCCTGGTGCTTGTTAGAATCGCCATATCTGCAAAGAGCACTCATGGGAAGGTGCACGATATTGAGTTGTAGTCCAGACAAGGAACAGTGGGAAATGTAGCTAAAATACAGAGTTTTAGTGAAAAGTCTCATGACTGGGGGGGTGAGAAATGACTGGTCTGCGAAGATTGTTGGTAGGAAGCCACTAAAGTAGAGAAGCAATATAGGCACTCATTGCTGGGAAAGAAAATACCTGTGTATCTGCAATAGAAGTTACATTTGAGAAGAAATTTGAGAAATTCCACTTCCAGGTGGATGTAAGAAATACCACATCAGCTAAAAGCATCTGTGGGAAGGAGCACGATATTGTGACATAGTCTAAACAAGTATCCGTGAGAAATGTAGCTAAAGTACAGAGTGTTGGTGAAAGGTCAGCTGACTGCTGGATGTGAGAAAGCCAGGTGTGTGAAGAGTGCTGGCATAAAGGCCCTGTAGTTGAGATGGAGTACAAGCATTGAATTATGGGGAATGAAGTGAAAGTATTGCTATCTGCCAGTGACAGAGAAGTTAAGCTTGAGAAGAAGTTGGCGGCTAACCTGCTGACCGCCAGGAAAGAATAGCTCACCAAAGCGCGCTGGTGGGAAAGTGATGGAGTTTCACATGAAATACAGACACTGCATGCAGGCAAATCAAGTATCTGAGTGTCTGTAGCAGAAGATCATGTAGAAAATATGTGAAAAGTTGGCTAACTGTCAGGTTTAAGAAATTCCAGGTGTGTGAAGTGTCCCTTCGGAAATGCTCAGGACATTCAGAAGGGGTGCAGACACTTGGCTGGGAAATGCAGTGAAGGTATCTGCGCGTCTCCAGACACAGCCGTTTAAATGTCTGCCAGATCTTCAAAAGCCTGGTGGGAAGGTGCTAGAGTGAGAAGAAGTCCAGTCACTGATCATGGTGAAATGCAGGAAAATTAAATTGTCATCTTTGAATGAAGGTAAACAGTCTGTTGACAAGCGTGTGCTTGTGGTTTCTTTTTAGCTGTGAAGAGATCTGAGTAGTGATAGAGAAGTACTATGAAATGATAGTGCTAGACATGGAATGCTCACGATTCATAATTAAAAGGAAGAAGGGAACACGCCGAAAGGGGACAAGAGAGGCCAGCATACACAGGGACGACACTGGGAGATAATTAGTGGGTTGGCAGAGGAATTTCAGGGGGACCTAGTCAGGAATCCAGAGAGCGAAAGCTAGAGCAAGTTCCCCAAATCAGTGAGAGAGAGAGAGAGAGAGAGAGAGGTAGGGGTAGAGAAACAGTAAAACACAGCTGGATGCGAATTATCTAGAAAATATAAGATAACTGTTGAAACCTCAACAGAGAAGGGAGTTAGAGTAACTCAAAAGGGAGCACTTAGAGTGATAAACAACTCTGTGCACAGGGCATTGTGAAAACAATTCACTATTGAGTAGAACCATATAGAACATTGAATTATATGCTCAAGTGCGAGTGTAAGTATAAAAGACAGGAATTAATACCAGACAATAAAATCAAAAGGTGGCTTTGTTTTCAGAAGGAATTGCTTTAGAGAAACCATGGGGAGTTGAGTTGTTTAACTACTTCTAAAACTGTATAGTCAACCATAGAGGAAGTGCCATTAGTGAGTCCATGGAGAATTTGTAGCCTGTGAAAGAATGTAACCTTTTTGTATGAGAATAGGTCTTTGGTACAAGCAACACTGCCACAGCTGATGATTTAGAATGATCATGCAAACATTTATGACTATGGGGAGCACTACGGTTAATGATGCAGGGTGAGTGGCAGGATGATGAAAGATCAATCAATTATGTGATTTTATTTGAATGGGATTTTTTTGTGCATTTGTAACGTGCTTATACATCAAGTAAATTGTGTTTAGTTGTTTTAAAAAGCGCTTGACACGCAGAGAGTTGGCACCTGAGGAGCGTAAAGATCTGGAGGGAAAGTATTTGGTGAGAGCCAGTTGTAGATAGCGTGGCCCCCGGTCCCAGACAGTATTGTGGCTGATACAGAGGGATTTGAATTTGATCCTTGCTGCAAACGGGAGCCAGGGGAGAAATTTTATGGATGGCGAGATGCGGTCCCTGGCCTTCAGGCCAAGAATAAGTCTTGCAGCCCTATTCTGGATAAGCAGTAGAGGACGTAGAGAGGAAGATGGTAGGTTAAGGAAGAGGCTGTTGCAGTAGTCCAGTCTAGAGAGTACCAGAGCTCAAGAGACATTGAGCTTCTGGGAGAAAGTGAGGAACAGAAGGATTCCTTTGAGATGTTGGAGTTGAAAGTGGGCCTTCTTGGCATGTTGCTGGATGTGAGGGAGGAAGGAAAGAGAGGAGTCGAAGTCGACTCCAAGGTTTCTGGATTCGGATGAAGGAGAAGAGGGGGAGCCCATAGAGGGAGGCCAGAGTAAAGGGAAGAAAGAGGGAGCAGGAGTCCCATGGGAGGGATCTCAGTCTTGCTGGCGTTGAGGCAAAGATCATTGGAGGCACACCGGGACTGGATGGCAGTTGGGAATGATGGAGGAAGTAAGGAGAAGATCAGAGGGAAGTTTGAAAAAGATTTGTGTGTCATCTGCATAACAATGGAAGTAAGTGGAGAAAGTGGAAATAAGGTGTGAAAATGGTGCAAGATAGATGTTAAAGAGCCAGGGAGAGAGGTTGGAGCCCTGGGGAACGCCACAGGTGGTGAAAGCTGTGGGAGAGGAGAAAGAGCCCAGGATAAACTGGGAGGGACGGTCAGTGAGGAAGAAGGTCAGCCAGTCCAGTGCCCGATCTGAGATACCTATGGTATCGTGGAGCCGTTTAATGGAATGGAGTGGTTGACCGCATCAAATGCAGAGGAGAGATCAAGTAGAATGAGAATAGCTGGGGAGTTAGAATCAAGAGATGCAAGCACTTCTTCACAGGTGTTCAGAGGAGCAGTTTCCTGCCTCTGGATGCTCGGAATCCAGATTGATGGTCGTGTAGGCAACCAACAAGCTCAGCATACTGGGCCAGTTGGGGATAGACTAACTTCTCCAAGAGTTTCCCAAGGAAGGAGGTAATAGAGATGGGGCAGTAGTTAGTCGGGCATAAGGGGTCAGCTGAAGGTTTTGTCAGGACGGTGCGCACAAGAGAGTGATTGAGGCAAGAGGGGAAAGACCCAGTAGCAAGAGAGTGATTGCAGAAATCAGCAAGTGCAGGGGCTAGGGAGCCGAAATTGTCCTTATTAGTTTTGGAAGAACAGGGGGGGAGACCTGTTTGGAGGAGACCTTCATAGAGCGGACAATTCTAGTGACCTTGTCAGATGTGATAGAAGAGAATGGCAGAGGGAGAATGGGAGGTCATCGGTGGCAGGGGGATGGGAGGAGGGGAGAGGGAGAAGGAAGAGAGAGTGCTTAGTATGTCCTGAGTTTTTGCAGTGAAGTGAGTGGCCAATGCACAGCAGAGGGTCTGAGAGGAAAACTGAACAGTTAGCTAGTTTTTTGCAGATTTTAAAGAGTTCAACCATGTTGTTGGAAACACCAGAGATGTGGGCCCTTTTCTTGGAATGGATGGAAAGTCAGTATTGTCTTTGGAGAAGGCCACAAGCTAGTTTGTCAAATCCATAGCTTTTTTTTAAATGAACCATTTTAGTGGTGCTTAGGATACTGCAAAGTTCAGACATAATACATTCCGAAGCCTGCTCTTCCCCAGCCCCATTTTATTAATAGATCATTCTTGCTTGACATATTGTTAACTTGTAGGAGTAACTAGCAAAAAGTACCTGTACTCTGCACGGGTTCTGTAGACAGACTTGATAACACTCTCATCAATTGTTGAAAATCAAAGATCCTGTAGGTCGCTGTTCTGAGTCCCTTATCACTTGATGTGCTTTGCACTCTGAAGTAAACTTCACTGAGAATGGGCATGTGTGGCTGGCTGACATACCACGGAGCAGACGGGGAGGGGAGAGTTGTGCGCTCTCCCCACCTGTCGCCTAACCCAGTCGCAGTGCAGTGCATTGCAGCGCAAATATCTCGGAAACGGTGCGTCCTGGGGCCTTGAAATGTGGTTTTCGAGCGAACTTTCAGTTTTTTTCCTCGTGTCGGAATGCTTAAAATGAGCTTTGTCCGGTCCTTCTACAACCACATTGATAATTCGCTGATTTCAGGCAACTTTCTCATGTGTGAAGTGGCTGAAATCCAGCAGAAAGGGTGGGTGTCCAAATTATTATTATTATTACTATTAATATTGTTATTATTGTATTCATTGGACAGAGACCTAGCTTTGAGAAACAACCGAGTGCTTTACAGAGGTATACAACAGTACAGATGCCTGACGGAGTGCTTTTCAGAGGTAACAACAGAACAGATATACAGCGGGGGCGTAGGATACAGAGGTGCATAGAGGAGGGGAAGCCAGTAATGTGCAGAGGGTCCAAAGCAGATAACTATGCAACACTTGGTGTAGATTGGTGGAACTGTGTGGAATTGTATAAGGTAGAAATTTACAGATTTTCTGCTTTATATATATATATAGACATAATAGAACAAATACAATGAGACTCAGCTACAACCAGCTAAAACACATAAGGATATGGGTAATGCTCATAGATCATTGATTGTAGGTAATATTTTGCAGCTGGTCTTTATAACCATATACCTTCAGAACCTTTTCTGGAAGTTCAGGCAATTGGTCCTTAAGCTGGTCAAGAGATGCACCCGTCAGCCACTGCAGTGACAATCCTTTATGTAGCATCAGATTAGCCACAAGAGGGTTCACACATGGAAAGGAGATTAAAAAGGTCTCCTCCTGTAAAAAGAAGATTGAAAGTTAAGCTATAATATAACCCTTCCATTTGTTTCCATTGATTTGTTTGTAAACTATAGCTGACTCCATCCTGAACCAAAATGAAGACTTTGGTCTAGTAGTAATTTGCATGTGTTTCTGGGAGGTGCAAACCAAGCAATGTGTAAGGATCTGTTATCTTGTATTACTTTGCTAAGGTTGTTTTTCTTCAGGCAGGCCCTTGCACTGATGTACCTAGTGTTCCAAAGGTTCCCTCCCTGACTTTGTTGGAGGACGGTGGGGTTACCAAGAGGGCAAAGTGCCGCCACAAGCTACGAGAGGCTTTGCCCAGAGGCAGCATGGGGATGATCCCCTGAATACCCCCACCATGCCACACCGAGGAGCTGTGATACCACAGTTCCGTCCATGCCTGTCCAATCATCTTCCCGCACATGCGTGCAGAAATCCTTCATGGAACTACTGGGGGAAAAGTGGGACCTGCACCAAGAGATATACCTCAAATTGACAAGTCATCTCATAAGGCTCCACACGCATACACCCAAGACTGGTTAGGGTAAGGGAGTCCACCCCAAGGGCAGGGCCAAGGTCTAGCAAGCAGAGAGGTCCAGGCAAGGGGAGGTAGTAACCAACCCCCAGCTCCTCACAAGTAGTGTAAGCCATTCCCAGTGGTGGGACACATCAGGCAATCCCATACCAGCTGCACAGGGAGACACTCCTGAATTCATTAAGATAGAGAGTTGGTGGACAGCAAGTGAAAGGCCCTTTGAATGGAAAGGGCTCTCGCAGAAGAAGGTGACGTTAGAAGGAAGAACTCGTTTGGAAGTGGCTGAAAAGAAAGCAGAATGAAACTAGCTGTGGAAGGTGCTGGATAAGGAAGGGGACCATGAGAAAGGATGCTGAAGGAGAGACCTGGGAGGCTGTGGTAAAAAGGAGATAGGATAGGAAGTTGGAGAGGGAGAGACCCAGAGCGCTGAGGTGAGAAAGACTCAGAAGGCTGGTGGGAGAGAGAGGCAGGGTACAAGGGAATGGGAGACCCAGAAATGGATTGGGTGAGACCTAGAGGGCTGGCAACAGACAATACCCAGGGGCATGGAGAGAGAAAGACCCATGGCGTAGAGGAGAGAAAGATGCACAATGTTGGACAGCGAGAGCGATTTCCAGGGCACCATGGAGCCCCTTAAAGTTGGAGAGCAAGATACACAGAAGGCTGGGAAGGTAGAGACCCAGAGGGGCAGATAGAGACTATTTGAGGTGGAGCAAAGGGAAGCATCAACAGACCAGGAGAGGTGGATAAGAAAGGAGAAGGAAATTGAGGAAACATCTAAGGAGTGGGTGCAACAGTTATTGGAAAAGGTAGCAGAGTGGAAAAACATCCAGATGGTGAAGAAGGAAGTAGTAGACATAATAAAGAAGAAAAGGCTATCAAGATACACTGCATACTGGGAATTATGATCCCACTTCACAGATTCCTTTGAGAAAGAGACTGATTGGAAAACAATTCTACCTGGGAAATCAGGTCAAGGTTTCCATATTTCTCTGAAGAGACTGAGTTGAAAAGTATTAGATAGTCTGAATTACTTCCCAGAAGATTCCTCTGAGAAAAAGACGCCTGTGAATTATTACATGCTGAAAATGCCAGTCCAAGTTCCGAGATACATCTAATAAACAGTTGCGAAAGGAGAAAAATTGTATGCTGGGAGTAGAAGACCAGATTCCCAGACTTATGGGATAAAGAGATTGAAAGCAGAACCATTGCCTGCTTGGAATTGAAGTCCAAGTTCCAGATCCAGCTGATAAAGAAATTAAAAGCCAACGAAAAGGAGACTCAGTGAATCTTGGGAATTGAAGTCTAAATTCCCAGTTTACACTGATAAAGAGACTGTAGTGCGAGCCAATGCCTGTTGGGAATCAAAGTTCAGGTCCTTTTCCACCACTGATATAGAGACTAAGGGTTTTGTGGCTGCTGGTCAAAGTTGAGAGTTCAGGAGGACCTCATGATTCTCATCTTAAAACCTCTGTTCTTAATAAAATCTCTGAACACTATCTTTGAGCTTGTGTGGTAATTATAAGGGATCGCAACAGCGGCATTAGTCTCATATTCCAATGGCTAAGAGAGTGCTTGGCCAGACCAGCTGTAATGCATCATGCATGGCCTGTTGTCACTTTAGATGAAGGCAAAGAAGACAGAAAGCATAAGCCCTACTGCTGTGACTGCCCTCTTGAGCACCATCGTGCCTCCAAGATAAATCCCCAATGGTTCACTGTGTATTGAACAATTACTCTGAACATACAATTGGAAGGGCTGTCATTTGTGTTTTACAATGGCATCGATTTGGAGCATTTTTTAAGACACAACTCACCTCAGATGGCAAGATGGAGAGCCAAGACTTATCCAGCCATTCCTGAGGACTCCTCTTGCAAGACATCAGGGTGTGGTCAGCAATCTGTCGAATCAGCAATGCTGTCTCCTCAGCCCCAGCTGTAATGATTACCTTGAAACATAAATGTTGTATGACTTATGCTAAGAGTTGTTTCTCCTCCAGATATGATATTCAAATAGATTATGACATTGTACTTCCTACATTATCATGAATACAAAAGGGAACACTGTTACTTAGATGGGAAGGAGAATGGAGCAGCTACTTGAAAAATAAAAAAAAATAGCACACTAATACCATTATACAATGAGCCTCATTATGAGTATGTGTGGCGGGTAAAAAGAGCAGTAAGTGGTGGTAATACCACTTGGGACCAAACAAATTGGACCCATCAACAGGCATATCTAGTAGTCTTGCCTGGACATCAGGAGCAACATCAGATTTGCGCAGCAACACACAGCGCCTGATAACTGTGCTGGATCCCATGCATGTACATGTAGTCTGATGCGCCTAGGCCTGATTGGAGGGATTGGCATGAAGCCTTTTTTGTATCATTGATGAGGTTGTAAAATCCCTCCCTCACCTCCCCTTCTGAAATATAGTCTCCTGCTTGTGACGCCACATTCCATAGTGCATATGCATATTTGGCTAAAGCGCATGACGCATTAATAGCTTTCAAAGCGATACTCCGAGCAAAAAAAAAAACCTTTTTGCTTGGGCATCATAGTGCTTATTATCCCTGCTGGAGGAATGCTAGGATAAGCCAAAAACCTGGAGGTGGAGGTAGCAGCTTGTACCACTAAGCTTTCTGGCGCAGGGTGGCTTGACAAAAAGTTTGGGTTCACTGAAGACGGTTTATATTTTTTAACCAACTCCACTGCAGGAGCAGTACATGTTTTTCCCCCAGAGTTACAAAGGTGGATTTCTTAGTACTGTATGAAAAAGATAGCACAGGTTCATTCGGTGAACTTTTATCTAAAATGTCTGTGAGGTCATCTTGGGTGATGTCCTTGGCAGGACGACCCCATCCTGAATACTTGACAACTTTTTTCATAACCGTCCTGTAGGCTGCATTCGGGTGAGAGTAGACATCAAGATTGTCAAACTGTTGTGGATGGAGAGGGTGGGGGGATAGTTGAGGAACGGTTATGTTGAACTGTCAATAAAAAGTTGCTAACAGAAGGGGAGCGGGCGGGGAGGGAAGTGTTGCACTTGTTTCTGGTTGTTGTTTATAAAATGCAAATAAAAAGTGTTTAAAAAAAAAAAGGTTGTCAAACTCCACTTCAGGGTAAAGTAACAAGTCCACTGGTGTCTTTTAGGCAGGAGACATTGGAGACACCTCCGATATAAGTTCTTTGGGGACATTCGGAGCCCCAAAAACGATATCGTCCTCTTCTTCCTCCTCAAAGACAGAACCAAAGGATTTTTAAAATGCAGTCTTTGACTGAGGTTTGTATCTCGACTTGAAGGTCGACGTCGAAGGTCCCTTCAACGTCAACGGTTCCTGCCGGTCTTGGAAGACGCAATTGGTTCTGTGGCCTTTTTTGCCTCTTTCCAGGGGCCAGTAGGAGCCGCCTTCTAAAATACCTCCATAATTTTTAATCTAAAACGATCCCATTAGGCCACTTAGTCAGTCTTCTTGGGGAAATGCACCTGATGCCTGTCGGGCGTGGGATTGGACGATGAAGATCATTGGCGTTGTTTCTTACTCTTCTTCCTTGAAGAAGACGAAGAAGAATGATGGGAATCACTCCTGGAGCTTGACCTTTTGGAGTGTTTCAAACTTTTCTTGGGCCTTTCAGGAGACTTGTCCCCCGCCGCAGAACTCCTACCTTCTGAGTATTTTCTTTTGGAAGGTGTGGAGCATGGACATTGCGATACCGATCAACCTAGGGCAAGTGTCAATCTTCTCTCCTTCAAGGTCTTATTAGGCATCAACTGGCAAGAGCCACACTCAGTATCGTCATGTGCCTCGCCAAGGCAC
The DNA here is from genome assembly GCF_040938575.1 of Ambystoma mexicanum. Classification (NCBI taxonomy): domain Eukaryota; kingdom Metazoa; phylum Chordata; class Amphibia; order Caudata; family Ambystomatidae; genus Ambystoma; species Ambystoma mexicanum. The sequence continues at coordinate 187,869,502 of NC_090937.1, forward strand.
CACAGCCAATTTCTGTGCAGATCAGTGATAGACATCTTCGAGTCACAGTCTGCACATCTCTTGAAGCCTGTTTTAGGTGAAGACACTGTGACAGAATCACACAAAAATTCTCAAAAGTACAATGAACATCAAAGAAAAATATCTCGCTGAGGCGAGTTGAACTGTTCCGAGAGCGTACTGTCCATGTGGAAAAACTGAACTGAGCCAATGGGACGCAGTGCATGCTATTTGTACTATCATCAATGGCATGTCCATACATGGGAATGGTAACCATCGAGGGACATCGACGCTGATACTGCACAGTGCCCCCTGCTGTTGATTATTTTTTCAGAGACTGCAAAGCATAATACAAATATATCTAAGATGACGAATCCGTGGGAGGACACAATCCATTAGAAATGGGGTATTATCATATGGTAATTCTATGGGAGCGATTGGCAGTAACAGTATGCTAGTTTCGCAATAAATCTACAGATTTACTAATTAATTATAGCCAAATTCGTAATGAAGCATAATATATTTTCAAAATGATGAAGTATATGTATCAATGCGTGTGTTACAAGTACAAAAGGGCTTATTGTGTACTATTGAGGCTAATAGAAGTAGTGGGCTTAATGAAAGATAAACTAGAGAAAGTTATGTCATAATTATACTCTTGTATTTGTAAAATGTTTTTGCTGTATATCTTGCTTATCTTGCAGCAGCTTCTCAAAGTTTTCTACATCAAAGAGCTCTTATGCACGCCAGACAAGACAATCTAATCCGGATATAATTCTTTTATGCAAGCAAACCATTGAACATTTAAATTAAGGGAATAGATTGAGCGTTTCTGCATGACATGTTCACTTCAAAAGTACCATCTAAAACCAATTGGCAAAAGAAAGCTTTTAGGCAGTGGGAGGGACATGGTCTATTTTCTTTTTAATGCAGTTGGCTTTAAGAGAGAAAATGCAAAAAATGGTTTAAATTAGTTAAACATATATAAGGCTACATAATAATTTGATATTTGTAAATATTCTTGATCAGAAAATGTCTAAGTATAATTCTATTGTAAGGTTACCTCTGGGTAATGTCAGTCCTTATGGATACCTCTACATATTCTTTTATCTTTTAAATACCACAGCCACCAGGAAAGGACATCAGTATCATTTTCCCACTCCCAAGGAGCCTTTGGGTCCATCTGACATCCCAAGGTGATGTAAAGATATCATGGTACACATGCCCAGAGTGAAAGCATTTTGTGATATAAACCGTGCTGCCTTCACTGAGTCCAAACATTCTCGTAATATTTCCCTCCACTGGTGGTCTAGGAACATTCTGAAGCAACTCTGGTGAGGCGCCCAAATCATCATGAATATGCAGCGGAAACAAATAACCCATCAGAATCCACTTTATCTTCTATTGGATACTATTCTCATAACCCAGTTCTGTGTTCTACCAACCTCCTCAATTGGAATTCATTAGCAAAAATACAGTTGCAGCTGCCAGCCCCTAGAACAATGTTCTGCATCTCTGAAGGTAAAATAAAGTATGCCCTGCTTCATAACAAAGCCTGATGGATGAAGCTTTCCATCTGAAATACTTTTTTTTTTAGCAAAGGCCACTTCGCTAGACGTCTGTCCAGTGGTAAAGAAAAGTTGTCTGTCCATCAGCTCTAGAATTCGAATGGCTTGAAAATCTTCTTGGTGCCAGCTTCGACAAACTCAGCTTTAGATGAAAACATGCTGGTAATTGAATCGATTGGAGAAATTCAGTCACAATGTGCAGCAGAAAAGAAAGATTCACATGAAGAATCTTTAAGTCGATTTGTGCAGATCTGCAAAGCACCTTCTCTACAGCCAACTCCGAGCCACAGGGATCAATGTCACTGATATAGCCTGAACCTCTTTGCACTACCTGCAGCAGAATCACTACAGCAAAAGCATACTTCTTTTCAAATGTACATGGAAACAAATCACCCTTCCTGGGAATATCTATAAAGTAACCTTTTGGCATTGCCTGTGAATAGCAAATAAATAAATGCTGCTCCCCGCAAACTGCTCTAGAGACCACTAATGCAACACCGACTGCATTCTTTTGAGAGCATGGTCAAAATTAAAAGATGCAGAGATATTACCCTAGGAATCATCCACAATCATAGCATCTAGGTCTCGCTGTGCATTTTGAGTGATCATACACTGCCAAACTGCATTGTTGTGGTGTTCATTAATATCATCACTGATTTCCCTTGCAGCTCAGGTGAAAAGCCTGCAAAGTTAGCGTGATCCCTCTGAGCTGCGCAAGATTTATGTGGAAACTCTCCTCGTCCAACCATTTTGGCCTGATTGATAAGTTTGCTAGATGAGCCAATCAACCTGCTAAAGAGACATCAAACACAAGTGTTACTGAAATTCAGGGAGGGCAAAATACTGCCCCACCATTACATTCTCCATTTTGGTCCTTCCATCCACGGTCTGTGTTAGGTTGCCATTCCCCAGCAAAACATTTGTCATTGATCCATGACACTGCAGCATGCTTGTATGAAGACTTGCCTTGGGCATCAGCAAAATCCAAGATGCATACAGCTCAAGGACTCTTAGAAATCTGAGAAGGTAGGAACTTCCTTATCAACAGTATAGCTATTAGGGCCCCAATGAATGGATGGAACAGAAATGACTTCTTCAAGCTGAGAGAAAAATCGAGGTGGTGCCACAAAATTATGATCTCATGGAGTGCAAAAAGAAACTCCCTCTTGACGTCCTAACTTCTGCCGCCAATTGCCAAAATAGGGAAACACCTCTACATCTGCCAACCTAAGATCTGCTACCTAGATGTCTACAATCTTTGTAAACCTTTGAGGCTGCGGTCAGACCAACAAGCAGCACTCAGATTTGCTAATGATAGCCTGCTATCACAAACCTGAAGTAATTTTTGTGTGCTGGTAGAATCAAACTATGGAAATTACATCCTGCTACTGCATCCTGCTAAATGTTGGCCTGCTCCCACAAACCGTATTTTTTGTTTGTGAGTAGAATCAGAATATGGATAAAGCACTCTACAAGTCCAATGACACAATCCAACTTGCCTGACACTAAGCTCCTACAATGTGTGCCTTAAACACCATGTTGACGTTTTACTTTTTAATCCATTGGTTCAGGACCCTTAGCCCTAGTATGGTTCACAGTTTCCCGAGCTCATGTTCGGGGATCAGAAAATATCTTGATTAAAATCCAGTAAGGCAATGTTTTTCAGGAACCTCTTTTATTGCTTGGTTTGTACCGTTTGCTCTAGGTCCAATAGAAGCTGTGTTAGATGGTTTTACTGTTTGCGTCTGTAGAGGTCGATCTGGAGGATAACTTGAAGAATAAGACTTTAACCTCTCTCTATGAATTGTAATATTTAATGGACTTCAAATATGGCAGGCCGGGGGGGTCCCACAGAGCCTAGTCAAGATGGCCACAAGCCTGTGAGCTCGTCGCCAGTCCTATAATATCCGGTTATTATCCTGCTCTGCTCGATCTGCCATTGCGTCTACATATGACCCACACAATATGGGAACGTTTTGCGTATGAACTGGATCAACTCCGATGAACAGGAGTGCTCCAGAGACGAAGATAGCGGGCCATACACCGCCAGCGCAGCGTGGAGACGGGGCTTCCTCATTGGAGTTCCCGGCCAGTACATACGGCCTGTGATGGGGACCAAAGCGGGAGCGCAGTTGATCTCCCTGTGCCACGCATGGCCAGATAAGTGCAGCTGGCAAGCTGCATGACCCGGAGAGAAGGAGGCACTCATACCAGGTCTGGGTGCATGGCTGCTTGTACCATTGGAGTGAAGGAGATACTATCCCACACCCACGTGAGCACGACCGATGCTGCAATATTATCCCAAAGACTGGCTCGCCAGAGAACGGGCCAAGTAAGGCGGTGATAGAAGCCCCGAACCCCCTTGCCACCTGGGGAACTACGTGCATTGCTATGGTGAGTGGCGGCCATCATCCAGGTCAGCAGGTAGCCGATTGCAGTGGACCGCTTGGCTTCCAGCTGCGTGGTGCTGCGACGGTGCAGAGGAGGGGGTCTGTTCTCATGCTATGGTTTGGATCCCAATACAAACTTGGGACCCGTTGGGGGATTTATCAGCACAAGTAAGTGCTGGAGGCACCATGACTAGACGTGTAGGAAGGAGGAGGAGCCCCTGGCGTCTCCCGTGGCCATACCTGGATCCACCAGGTGCATTTAAATGTAGGGCTGCACAATTGGGAGATAATGGAGCCCTGACCTGGGGGAGTGATCCTGTGAAGCCCCACTGAGCCAAGCACAGGTGAGCACAAGCCTGCAAACATTAACTGACTCATTTGAGCGATTTAAGGCGCTGCTTGATATAGGGACTATTGTCAGGCGGCCCCGGAAATACAGGGCCACTCAGTGTGGGCACAGGCCATTGGGCTCGGCTGATGCTTCAACCTCTGCAGTTTCCATGCCCAATTCTTCCTTTGTGTCGCGTGGAAAGGAGTGGAGACAGGGCAGGGTCCCAGGCATCATCAGGCCCAATCTAACAAGATCTGTGCGGAAAGAACATTGCACATTGTTGTCTGGAGTGCCACAGTTTTGCAGGGCGGCTGAAGATTAGGATATTGTGGGAAGTGGCTATCTGAGTTTCCCCAGCTACAGTGCAGCTTGACGATCATAGGAGATCTGTCGCCTAGAGGTTCTTTCCTCTAACGCAGCGATGAAACTGAACCGCGTGGAACCAAAGTGGTTTGCCAACCAGCAGCCACGGCTAGCAGCGCCCCACCTGCGAAGTGCGGTGAGCTGGAAAGACAAAGTATGGGGGGCCTCCAGAAGATTTGCGGTTAGGGGCGACCACAGGGGACCACCTGGAGACCTCGGGGGACCGCCTGATCAGCAGAGCACAAGAGGTAAAAGCTGCACAGTGAGAGAAATATGGTGCTCGGCAGGCAATCACTGCAGGCTGCCAGTTCTGTCTGGTTTGACTTGGTTTCCTTATTTTCATGATTGCTTGTCCATCTAGCTGTGAAGAACCTCACTGCAAAGGCACTTACAGGCGCTGATCACACTATGGGTGGGGAAGGGTGGTCCTGAGGTTAGTGGAGAGTCATTGCCACGGGCTAATCGAGGTGGCCTCCACAGATTACCACAGAGTTTGCCTCCTGGGACTTATGTATGTGTGCCCCTCCCTCACCCTGCACATTCGTCTCCCCACTCTGAGTGGCTACACGTTGTTCCTTGTTTTTGCCCCACCACCCCCGACCCCTTTTCTCTCTTTGGCCCTTGCCTGGGCATTCTAATTGGTACTAAGAACCTGTTGTAACCTTTTGTCTGATCATGGCACCGTGGAAAAAATACAGCCTCCGCGAATTTAAAACAACTGGGAAACGCATACGGAGCCCTGCTAAATCCTTAGACAGTGCTAATTTCATGCCTCGTTCCAAGAGAGGAAAACTAGAAACTGCCAGGATTTCTAAAACACAACAAAAAATCACTAGTTTTTACCTCAGCAGCAATTCAAACCTCAGTGCAGGCTCCCTCTGTTACTGCACATCCTGCACTAGTCCCTGACATTATCCCTGAGCAATTTACTCCTGGGGATTTCTTGGGCAACTCTGAAAATAGTTTCTTGCACAGTTCCACCTTGATAGACAATAATGGTTAATTACTTAACTTATGTAAGAACTTAAAAAGAAACTCTCTGGGTATAGACATAGGATGTAACACTAATGCAAATTTACCAGCTGCTAATCTCTCAGCAAGCCCTAACCTTGAAGCACAAGAATCCGCTTCGGAGTGTTCATTTGAGGACTGTGGCGAAGTAGGAGCTCTGGCTTCTGTTGAACCCTTTGATATTATTGATACTGAGAGTGCCCCATCGTCTGTTAATACCATCCTTGCAAATATCTAGGCTCTGTTAATTCTGTGCTCCAATATTGTGGCTGAGCAACGTGAGCAAAAGGCCAATCTTGCCATGATTGTGGATGTCATTTTGGACAGCAGCCAACATTGCAAGGCACTGAAAGCTGCAATGGGGAGAGCCACCACCCAAACTACATAACCCAAGGACCCACCTCAGACTGATAAATCTATATACATTACTGATGAAGATATCTCTGTGAACTGCAACCTATTGGAAGGCTCTTTGAACATTGCTTCGGCCACGGAAGAGGATGCCATTGAGGCACTATGCAACAAACTGTCCATGATCGATAGTGCTCCGATTGTGCAAAGTAAAAGAAAATGCAAGCGTCTAATCACACGTTGGGCCAATGTGTGTGTGTAAAGAGTGTGGCTTTTACCAACAGTTTAGCCACCGATTCTACTTCAAATGATGCTACACAAAAGGTGTCCTCGCCCTCTTTTAGCTATACACGTGTGGCAAAAAACCAGGGTGATGGCACCTCAAGACAAGTACTACTGCAGGCCCGATTGATAAATGGGCCCACCCACTTCAGGAAACGCCAAATATTTTACGACCTCCTCAGCCTGTGTCCATATACTCCTCTAACGCCATGGGCACTTTTTAAACAACTACTGAAGTTTCTTCTGGCGCATTAGACACCACTTCAGCTCGTGCTGCCACCTGTCCTCACCTCTCTTCATGCCAACTCGATGTTTGCTGTGGTCCGCGGAAAGTGCCAAATTTGAATTTCGTTGCAGGCAAACTTGTAAAATTGGAGGAAACTTCTCCTACGGGTGAAAGTCCCTTCCTCAATCGCTCTACACTTCTGTCTGTGTGAAAGGCTGTCCTGCTTCTTTCCGCCATATGTAGTAACGATTTACGTCAAATGGAACTTCCCAAATGGGACTCAGTTGACAATTGGGCATTAATAGAATTTGTCTCTCCAGCGGTAGTGGAAGTACTGTGCACATGCACAGGCCTTTTGAAGTCTTTCGGCCTCCGCCTCCTTACTTCCTACAGCAGAGTATAAGCTGTTGTACCCTGACCCCACTACAGATCGAACCAGCCCGCAGTCCACACAAAATCATGTACAAGAAAGACGGGAAGTTGATCTCAACACAGAAATTCCAGGTGCTGGTATTGGGGGCTGGCTTGCTAATGGCCCCCAATTGATTAATTGCAACTGACCATCTCACAACTTTGACTCCTTTAGCTGGATGTTCTAGAATACTTGAGGGTTTAGATAGCTTCTAGCACACCCCTTGTGACTTCAACACATTAATTTGAGCGATGTCTTCAAGCTACAAAAGACTTGGTCTACGGAAGCCTTTAAAATGGATGGTTACAACATCTTATATCCTATGCAATTAGAGGAGACAAGGATCTCCCTTGTGGTGAGTTGACCATTGAAGCACAGGTCAAATACACCCTATCACCATTCAGTGCAGAAAATCACCATTTGTCATGGCAGCAATTCTCCAGGAATGCGCTACAAAGAACTTAATGATTAACATCTATAATCCTCCTGGTGGAACAGACATATCTAACATCGAGCAACTTCTTGTGAAATGTTATGACCTTTATCCCAATCTTAAAATTGCCATTCCTGGGAACCTCAATGCTCCCAAATTCATATCAACCATGCCTGATCCATTGGACAAAATTGAGAGCCAGTGCGGCAAGGGGAATTAGTATTTCACATCCATTATTGGTTCTGATTGGCTCAAGCTGTTTGAAGCTCACAATCTGCTTTGCCTAAACATCAAATCTGTTGATAAAACATTACCTTGGCATACTTGGAACAACGGTACCAGCTTTTCATGCATTAATTATATCTTTGTGGATAGGTCTACCTGGGAACGCAGCAGTTTTCTATCTGAAACATTCAATCTTCTCAGTGATCATGCTATTCTATGCTGGTACCTAATGCAGTCAACCCCTAGACCCTCTATATATATGGATACCTGTGTTACTGTTAATTTGCAAGGAAACTATGTTGTGTGGAGCGAAAAATACTGTTTTGGAGTTAGTGATTTTGTTCATCTTAATTATAATCTTCTATTTGAATGGTTGTCTAGATAAAGTTGGGATGTTTCCCATGTAATGCCTATGCTGACTAATTTACAGAACTTGAATCATCGAATACCTGTCTCTTCACTCAATCATGTTAACAACTATGATATTGTCATCTATCATAAAGCTCATTTTAAGCATTGTGCTGCTATTAAGAGAGCCAACACATATGCTTGAGAAAAAGGCCCTGCTCACCCGTCTCTCCACGATGTATAAGAATTGGCTGTGCAATCATAAGTTCTCTATGATTAGTGCCGATAGGAAGTTTATCCTTAGACTACTAAGGAGTAATGACAATAGAACGTTTTGGGCTATGGCCAGACATTTGTTAATGGCAAGCACCAATTGGAACTCAATCCCATTAACACCTTGACATGGATAACAACCATTAAGAAACTTTTTTTATAATCCTAATATTGGGGAGAAAGCACTGCCATATATCATCACCGCTGAGCTTGATTCTGGCTTAAGCGCGGATGACATTGAAATGAATATTACAACGCTTAATACCTCGCAAGCACCAAGTCCGGGTATGCGAGTAAATGTTGTGTTTAAGGACAATATTCCCTTTTGGTCCTTTGTACTGGAAAAATTGTTTGATAGGATCCTGGAATCAGGATAGATTCCTTTGAGTTGGAGGAAATCCATACTCATACCGGTTTTCAAGAAGGGTAACCGTACCAATCCTTACGTCTACAGGCTATTAGCTATGCTGAATATTAGCTCAAAGATTTGTTCTACCATTCTCTTAAGAAAACAATGCAACAGGGCTTCATCACGCAATCCGTTATCTCCATTTCAAACAGGGTTTCGTAAAGGACACAGCATGCTGCACAATTTAAGTGCATTCCATCATACAGACTTATCGGGGTACCACAGCAGGCAATCTGTATATCTGTTTTGTGGACTTCACAAAAGCATTCAACACTATATGCCACCCTCATCTGTGGATCGAAATTGGAAAAATGAGGTCTAAATCCATCAATTTTATATTTCTTGACCTCATTATACACAAAAACTCAGTTGTGGTGGTGTCAACCAACTAGGTGAGTTTACAGATGAAATAGCGACCAATGTTGGGCTTAAACAAGGATGTGCTTTAGCCCCATTGCTTTATAACCTGTACATCTTTGATATGGGCTCAGTTATTGGATCTACCCACAACTTTCCCCCCATAATTGACAAAGTTACGGTGCCCTGGATAGGGTACGCGGACGATACGATATTGCTTGACAGGCCTGCAGCGGTCACTGGATACATTAGCCGCTTATTCAGAGGCTACCTTCCTTAGAATTAACTGCTCAAAAACTAAAATGAGGGTGTTTGGACAGAAATCCAGAAAGCAAAAATGTAGCTGGTTCCTAAATGGATCCCCCCTTGAGATTGTTGATAACTATGTTTATCTGGGGGTCCTGATTTGTAACACTCCAACGAAGAGATTTTATAGCGATTTTCTACAATTAAAATATTGAAAAAATGGTTTGTACTCAAGCGCTTTATCCATAGGAGAGGCGGCCACAAGATTGAGAGGCTAGTGTCAGTATATCGGACAAGCATTCTACCGGGGATTTTATATGGCTTTGCAGTACCCACTGAGCCTATCATGCGATGGGTGGACAAATTTGAGGGAAAATTATTGCATTCTATCCTTGGAGTTCCCTCCTATGTTCCTGTAGAGGCTCTGTGCTGTTAGCTTGGGGTTCCCTTCATACGCTCCCTATGGCTTGATCAGCATTGTAAGCCTTTCCTTGCTATTAGTATGTCTCCCGCTCTAGAGAACAACTTATTTAGCTATCTAGCCAGAACATATACACAGGCCTGCACTAATCCCTTTTTAACACAGCTTAGAGCCACTGCCATTAGCCATCTTCGGCACATTGATTTAGTTCTCGAGCAACTAGTTTTAATGCCTAATTTATCGACTATTCGAAAGAAGAAAACTAGTGATTTTGATTTTACATCCAATATTTTCCATTTAAGTAATAAGGCAAACTATGCAACCTTTAGCATGCAAGGATTCTGTTGTGACCGGCTCTGTACCTACTTAACAAAGATATGCTCTCAATATATCCGCAGATTTATCATATATCTGCCTTTTAATATTCTCCCATCCAGAGAACATACTGGCCATGGGATCAAACTAGCATGCAAAGATAGGACTTGCCGACTTTGTGGTTCGGAGCCTGAATCGGCTTGCAATCTGCTTACATCATGCCCCTTCTTAAGATCCTGCTACATGATGAAGTATGGTGGGCTTGTCATTGATATCAGCTCCATCGAAGGTGATCAATTTTGGAGCTTGATATACAGAGCTGAATCCATTGTCTATACAGCAGCCGCCTGTCATGTATGGAAGGAAGAGCTACATTTTATCTCCTTTAACAAGGATGCCTAATATTTACAAATTGATGTCCATGCATTTGCACTTTTGACCACTTCCTTTTGTCATTCTCTGCAACTTATGTATTGATCACTTTTATGGAGTTATGTTTTAGCGTGTGCATTTTGTTATTACGTGTCTCAGTATGAATAACTGTATATTTTGTAATGTATTTTCTCTTTCTTAAATCTCACTGTGCAAAAGATTTGTATAAACTATATGCACGCAATAAAAAACATTTAAAAAATTGCTCCGGTTTTGTGGTGAGCTCCTTGAAGAGGTCAGGTGTCCCACAGCGAGTCTGGGTGGGATTAAGCATACAATCACTGGATGGCAAGATGGATACCCTGACATGCAAAGTAGACCATATGCAGGTGCACTTAAACAAACACAGAGATTATCAAGACGAGGTGGAAGGGGAGATTTAATTGAGATCAAAAAGGTGATGAAAGAACTAACAGACAAGCAGGATGCCATTGAGTCTCGTTCCGGCGCAATGACCTGTGAATTGTGAGGGTGCCCAATTAGGCGGACCAACGTAATATGGAGGTTATGGTGGAAGGCCTGTTGAAGGAAGTCCTGGGCAATGAGGAAGGCCCCCTGACATACCATGGAGCACAGATCCAGCTTTTTCTCAACTTCTCGGACAAAGCACAGACCTCCAGGAAAACTTGCATCGACGTCAAAAGGAGACTCAGAGAGAGGGACATGAAATACGCTATGCTTATCCCAGCTAAACTCAGGATGGAACATGATGGAAGGGCATTATTTTTCTACACTAAGGAGGAGGCGAATGCATTTCTTGAAACCCAGCCTAGGGCACTGTGCCGCAGAGGAAACAATGACTAAAGGGGACAACCCCTGTAATATACACAAATGTTGCACTGAAGGTGGTAAATGCTTGGTATATCCCGGCAGACGGGGCGCAATCTAGTCCTGAAGATTGCCCGAATGACTGGTCCTGGCAAACCCCCAAGAATGAGCTTATGTTTTGTGTTGGTGAGCTGGCGCAGACTTAGTCAAACATACCCCCAGTGTGGTCTCTCTGCTCCTGATTTTGAATTATACTATCTTGCGGCACACACTACAGGCCCATTACAGCTTTTACACACATGATAACACGATTAATCCAGCATTGGTGACATGCTCAGCCTGGACCAGATTGACCGGTCACTCCGCACATGAGGTTTTATATCACCCAAACATGCCCCTATGGGAAGCCCACTACCTCCCCCCACGCAGGACAAGATCCTGGCCACACATTGGAGAGACAAGAAAATACTCAGCTTTGGAGATCTATTTGTCAATAAACTCTTCATCAGCTGGGAGGAGATCACCAAGATAATAGGGGCAACCCACTACAAATGTTACAGTACTTGAGGCTGCGCTCAGCAATAGCAGAAGTATGGGCTACATTTCCTGCTAAACCACAAGCGCATCTGGGTTTGGGATACATGTTTACTGCCAACGTAACTAAAACCTCTATCTCCACACTATACAAAATTGCGCAATCTATTAGAGAGGCTCTACCCCTAGAAGTAGGGAAGTGGGAAACCGACCTGGGCCACAATATTACTGACCAGCAATGAGCTAGATTGCGTGCACTGATAAGAAATGTCTCATAATTCCCGCTATCGCATCATACATTATAAAGTCTTACACAGAGCTTACTACACCCCGGCCAGGATCAAAATCATATATCCCGCAGAAGATGGTAAATGTCCCAGATGCGGGAGTGAAGAGGCCAGCTTGTTTCACATGTTGTGGTCTTGCACGCGGCTGTCTAAATACTTGGCAGACCTATGCAAAGCACTTGATGCAATGGCAGATCATCCGATGGTATGGGATCCGGGTACATGCATGCTGTGCATGCATATTGAGTAAAATGAATCCTACTTGGCGTAAATTGCTCAATCTCAGTTTAATACTAGCCAAAAGGGCAATCTTGATGCAATGGAAAAGTGTGGAACCACCCACGGAAGCCGATTGGGAAAAGGACATGACGTAGGCCAGTGACTGCAAAGGGGTGTACGCCGTCTTACTATCCAGCTATAGCAGTCCAAGAGACATATGGGTCAGATATAGACAATACTTGGCTGATAAATGTGCAGGAGATGTGGATTCAGAAATACTGTAATGTTGTGTCTAAGTGTACCCGACCGCTGTACACTCATTAGATGATAACATGGCTAATACATTGTCAAGTTATGTGGTAATGTCTGTGTAAGTTAAATAAAGGTTTTAAAAAAATATGGTCCTCATTACAAGTTTAGGGGGTTCCGGTAAAAAGTGGCAGTAATTCTGTCACTGCTACTTTTCACACACCACCAAATTAAAAGTTTGGCAGCATTACCACTGGTGGAATTACTGAGTAGTAATTCTGCTTTTTAAAGGAAAAGTGGATCATTTAACTGAGTAAATCCTCTGCTTTTCCTTCAATAATCGAAATTACCACTTTGTAATCCCCTAATGATAATGCAGCCAAAAATCCCCAATGGAGTTCTATGGCTTACCTTCTTTTGTAATCTCGTAGTTAACCCACAAAACCAAGTGGCGGTAACAGTGTTTAAGTTGCAGGGGTATTCCAGCAGATTTACCGCCGTAATACTGCTTAACACGTAATGAAGCCCTATTTCCTTACACAGCAAACACTCCCCCAGAAGGGACTACTGGATGCAAACTAGAGTTCAACATTAGTAGCACTAATGGTACTCAGAGCTCTAGGAAATCAGCACTGGCTCTAAAGTATGTTTTTTTAGGAATCCAAGTGGCTTCTTCAATCAGCACTGCAAGTGCTATGAGAATGAGGGATGCGGGCCTTAAAGAGTCTGAATCGGTCTATTTTGCAACGCATTACTATTTAGCAAATTTTATTGTTGAACTTGTTTAATATGTTTTTTAAAACTATTTGAAAAATAACCAAGAAGGAATAAGTTACGTACCTATGACTTCTATTCTCCAGCATTGGTATCTTTCATGGATTCACATGCTGTTTGAATATTCTGCATCTTAAGGCTGGGAATCCTCGGTAACATTAAATCAGTTTGCATTTAAATGTTAAAACTAGTGTCACTTTAGTGCTCTTTTAGAGTCAGTTTGGGTAATATTGTCCCACAGCCTATTGAAAGGTCTACTTTAGCTCCACCCTCCATCTTCAGATTTTGGCAAACGCACGTACATTTCTTGGCAAGCAGGGTAGGCAGTAGGGTTGCATGTGAATCTATATACATTACCAATACTGGAGAACAGGAGTTGCAGGTATGTAACTTACTCCTCCTTCAGCATTGAATCTTTCATAGATTCACATGCTGTTTGAATAGATTACAAACCAGTACAAACAAAACCAAAAGGGGGGAGGTAAAGCTCACCTGAGGAATTGCTCACCTCAGAAACACTCACCTCACCCAAACAGGTTGCAAAGCACTACCTGGACAACTCTGGACTCCTCCATAGAGGTATGCACCGATTTCCAAGTGGCAGCCTTGCAAATATCCATCTGGGGAACAGCATAAAGCCATCGCAGCATCAACAGCCCTCATAGAGTGAGCTCTAGGACTACCAGGAAAAGGCCTGTTAACTGGCCTGTTAACTAGATGATGACAGTAAGATATGTCCCAATACAGCTACCGTGCAATAGATGACTTTGCCAGAAAGACCAAAAGTCACAAACAGCTGAGAAGACTTGCAGAAAGTCTTAGTGCGAGAGATGTGGAATTTCAGGGCTCGACCCACCTACAAGGAATGCAATGAGCTTTTCTGCAGGAGAGACAGGGACACCAAAGAAGACAGGAAACACCACAAGTTCATTAAGGTGGAAAGTAGACACAACCTTGGACATGAAAGACAAGTTTGTGCAAAGAACCACTTTGGATTAATGAAAAATCAAATAGGCAGAGTTGCACGAGAGAGCCTAGATTTCTGTCACAAAATTCTTGCAGAGGTGATTGCAACCAACAGGACGGTCTTGCAGAACAAAAGCTTCAGAGAGGACTTGTGCATAGGCTAGAAAAGGGACCCACTAGGTTTGGAGAGGAACACATTCAACTTCCAAGTCGGAGCAGGTGCTCAAACAGGAGAGAAAGAGCGGAACAGTCCCTTGAGGAATTCCTTAATGATCCTGTGCAAACACAGATTATGTCTCCCTGGAAAATGAGAAAATCTGGAAATGGCAGCATGCTGTGCCCTCATGGATGAATGAGCCAGACCGGCTCTCAGCAAAGAAAAGCGTTAAGGCAAAAAGTCTAGAGCATGCCCGTAAAAATGGTGGACCAACTGGGCAGCACACCAAAAGGAGTAACTATTAGACTTGCTCTTGAAGCAGAAACCATGCAGTGTGCCTGGGCCCTAGCCAGAACATCTTGCAGCCTGGAGGCAAAGGTATACTTCCAAATTATAGGGAAGCAGGAGCCAGGCTGGCAGATTGAGGGTCATGGTGTAGCACTGCTTCGTTGTCCCTGGACAGAAGGTTGATAAGTGAAAGCAACCTGATGGGTGGCGCTGATGAGAGCTGGGGAGATACGAAACAAGAATTGCCTCGGTCAAGCTGTGCCCACCTAGACCACTCTACACCGAAATTGTCTAAAAACCTTGATCCCGCGAGGGATGAGAGGGATCGGTATAATCGCATACAGAAACATCCCCTCCCAGGGGGACATCAAGGTGTCCTCCAAGCTCCCTGCATAATGGAACCTGCTGGCAAAAGCCATGCAATTCTTGTTCACTTTGGTAGCAAAGAGGTGGACATTCGGGTTTCCCCACCTGAGGAAGATGCAGTGAATTTAGCTTCGAAGAAGTTCCCACTCGTGGCAGTATCGCACCTCCCTGCTGAGGGAATCAACCACTGCGTTGTGTATCGCTTTCAGGTGGAAAGGATATAGGAACATATCGTGGCCCACAGGACCTGGGCTTCCATCAACAAAATGGAGGACCAGGTGCCGCCTTGTTTGCGTACATAAAACCTTGTGGCCATGTTGTCACTGGCCCTGAAGCTGCAGTAAAAAGGACTTGAGGACCCAGAACACAACACACAGTTTCAGGACGTTGATGTGAAACTCATCTTCCTGGACCAGAGAACTCTGGCATGAAGAGGACCTGTGTGCGCTCCCAAACCCTCCAGAGACGCCGTCATTTGTGATTGACCTGCTAGTCTGGCATTCAAAAGGGCACACCGTGGGTGAGATGGGATGGAGCATCCACCAGCTTAGGGCGTTGCAGAGGGATGTGTCAGAAGAATATTGTCTTCACAAGAGCCAGAGATTTGCTTCCAACATGCATCGAGAAACTCTTGGAGAGACCTCATCCTCAGCCTGCAGTGCTGTATCAGGGTAATACAGGATGATATCCCCAGAAGGGATTTCAGGTTGCGGTCTGACGCTGCTGTCATTTGTGAAAGCAGGAGGGTTTTTACAAGGATGGACTTTAGCCTGTCTTGCGATGGGGTAGAAATGCAAGACAGCATGCCTAGTCGAACTCCCAATAACAGAGTGCATTGAGAAGGGGTCAAGAGGAATTTGGCATAGTTGACAGAGAACCCTAGCGATGAGAGGTAAAGAATTGTGGTCTCTGAATGCTGAATATCCGGAGAAAGAGAATCTACTCAAACCAGCCAGTCATCGAGGTATGGGTAAACATAGATCCCTGAATGGCAGAGGCATTTGGTAAACACTCTTGGAGTTTAGTGGAGGCTGAAGGGTAAGGCCTTGAACTAGAAGTGTTCTCCCGCGACGGTGAAACTTAGGAATCTTTGTGGCATAGATGAATTGGGATGTGAAAACACACATCTACCAGGTCACAAGATGATGGAAAATCTCTTTCCTGGAGTTTGGTTAGGATGTGTTGGAGGCTAACCATCCAGAAGGTTTGAGCCTGCAGGAATCTGTTGAGGAGACGCAGATTGAGAATGGTTCTCCAGCTGCCTGATGTTTTCTTATCGAGAAAGTAGGAACAATTTACTTACCTGTAACTCTTGTTCTCCAGCGTGGGTCTTACATGGATTCATATGCTATAAATATTCCCCATCGTTAGGCTGGGAATCCTCAGAAAAATAAAGCAGTTTAGCTTCAAGCTATGAAGTGCATTGTCACTTGTCTAGCCTATTATCTTAATCATCTTCAAAGCCCTGGCCCTGACTCACAAATGTCTCCATGACCTTGCTCCTCCCTACCTAACTCGTAGGATTAACAAACCATCCACTCACAAACCATCCAGATCCCAGTACTCAAACCTCCTGTCTATCCCCAGGACTCACAAAGTTCGTGCGGGCGGCTCAGTGGCCTCACCCTCTGGAATGCGCTCCCTCCCCACCTCAGAGCTATTGACTCCCACACTGTCTTCCGTAAAGCCATCAAGACCACACTTTTTGTTTGATGTGGTAGAACCTGCAATATACTGTAACATGTAACTACCTAAATGTAAATAAGTTCTTTCTGGGGCGGCTTCCTTGTAACCTTTAAGTAAGCCTCCTTAAGCTCTGATTTAGCACCTCGATGCCTGCGGGCTGCTTGCGTGCTCTACAAATACAAATAAATAAATAAAATATTACTGTCACTCTTGGCCATATTGCCCCTACTAATGACACTCATCCTCCTTAGCTCCAACCCTCTTTATATTTGGTCAAACACATAAAGTGGCAGTAGGACCCAAGAAGATCCATAGAGGGGAAGTAGGGAGGGTTTGCATGTGAATCCGTGTAAGACCCATTCTGGAGAGCAAGAGTTACAGGTAAGTAACTTGTTCCTTCTAAAGCAGGGGGTCTTACATGGATTGAAATGCTATCAATATGATTGCACAGCAGTACGTAAACATAACCATGGGAGGTGACAAGGCTCAACCGAAGCAATAAGACTTACCCCTCGAACACACTCACCTCAAGAAAACAGGTTGCAAAGTACTGCTGGTCCGACATAAAACTCCTCCCTGGAATCAATGTCGACACAGTAGAATCACCTGAAGGCGTGAGTAGACATCTACATAGCAGCCATGCAGATATCCAGCAGGGGAACACCAGAGAGGAACGCTGCTGTATATGCGATTGCTCTGGTGGAATGGGCCCTCGGTCTCGTGGCAATACATGATGCAGCCGGAGAGCCATCTGCAGATGGATGCTTTAGATAGGGCCTTCCCATGGCCCGTAGGACCAAAGTTCACAAACAGTTGAGAAGTCTTTCGAAAGTCCATCGTATGTGCAACATAGAATTTCAAGGCACGCTCCGAGTCCAGCGAATGCAAAGACCTTTGAGCAGGTAAAGAAGTGGTTACAAAGAAAACTGGCAGCACCAAAGGATTGTTTTAATGAAAGTTTGATAGGACCTAGGGCATAAAGGAAGGATGAGTCCTTAGATCGACTTTCGCTCGGTGGAATGACAAATATGGAGTCTTATAAGAGAGAGCCTGTATCTCACCAACCCTCCTGGCCGAGGTGATAGCCGCAAGGAACGCGACTTTCCAAGATAATGCACAGGTGCAATTGGAGGCCTCATGAGCTTGGAGAGTATGACATTAAGCTCCCACGCAGGAGCCTTCACTGGTCCTGAAGAGGCACTTGTGCGACCACAGGGAGAGCTTGCCCTGCTTCCAGGTGTACCTGGAGATGGTGGACAGGAGTACCTTGATCGATGTATGTGCAAGGCCAGCTTTGGCAAGCGTGAGCAAGTAAGGAATAAGCTTTGGTGCCGTAACGCACCATGGAGAGATCTTCTTTGACCGGCACCACACTGTAAAACGCGTACCTGTGCCTGTTAGATAGGTAAGTGGAGATGGAGCCCTGGCCTTAGCCAGAATGTTCTTGCTTTCGAAGGGCAGCGAGTAGTGTCACAACTCTAGGACTGCAGGAGCCAGGCCGCCAGGATCAGAGAGGCCAGATCCTGGTGGAGAATGGACCCTCATTCTCTGAAAAGCAGGTCCAGGAGAGGAGGCAGTGTGAATGCTGGGGCCACCGAAAGGTGAAAGAGATCTGTGTACCATATCTGCTTGGGCCATGCTGGTGCAATGAGGATCACCTTGCAGTGGGACAGTTTGAGTGTGCTGATCACACGTAGCAACAACGGTATTGACAGGAATGCATACAGGAACCGGCCCTCCCAAGGGATCGAGGAGGTGTCCCCCAGACTCCTTGCCTGAGGGAACCTGCTGGCAAAAAGCTGGCACTTGGTGTTGGTCGCTGTAGTAAACAGGTCAATCTGAGGCTTGCACCATTTGCAGAAGGTCCGAGAGCTTGAGCTTTCTGGAGCTGTGACTCATGGCAGGAATGCAGATCCCTGCTTAGAGAGTCTGTTACGATTATCTGTTAATATTAAATTTAGTCAGCAGAAATGCCAGTATTTCTGGTATTGGCAACTTGGATTCAGGTCCAAACCGTAAACAATTGTACTTAGCACTAACCTGGGCAGTCAGCAGGGACCTGAGGAGACAACACCGCAGAAAAGAAAGGTCTCCCGGAAAATCCTGCCCCCTCCTCACCAACGAGTAAATACTCAGTGAAAGAAGGGGCCCGACTCCCAGGGAAAACCCTCTGGGGAAGAAAAACCCTGAGTAGAAGCGGGTGAATGAAGTGGTCTGTTGGTCGCTCCCTTGGTTATGTCTCGCCAGAGTCAGGATAGCTTGAAGACGGTGAGTGCTGTCCAAAAGTAAGAGACAGGAGAGATAAGTACCCAGTGGAGGGAGGAAGGGAAGTAATGTCAGTTAGAAGGGAAGGAAGAAAAAACGTACTCCCAGGACAGCAGCGGATGGACTATTCAATTTGAGTGGCGCTTAATTCCAGAGCAAAGCGTTCTCTACACCTAACAATATGGGAAAGAACACGGATAGAATGCCAAAAGACAGAGGTTAGGATTGTACTGGAAAAAGAACAGAAGTAGAATGGAAACAGATGGGCAAGGAACCCGGGCGATTCACTTCCCAGCAGTAGCAGGGGAAACAGCAGTACGGAGCGATGAAGAAGCAGGATGGTCTGGTTGAAAGCTAGCGAGTAGGAAAGGTCTGCAGAAGAAATGGTAGACGAATGAACAGTAATAGTGAAAGTCAGACAAGAGGAAAATCACAACTTGACACAGAAAGCAACAGTTCCTAGGAACGAATTTACGAAGCGTCGTGTAGGAGAGTAGCGACGCATTTGCTTGACTTCCCGGTTTCCAGATATGGAGTCACGTGACAAAGTCTGTACGTATCCAGTAGGCGTACATTGGCAGCACCGTTGCTCGTAGCACAGCCAACAGTACCGTCGGTGAGTATCGTAGAGTTCTATTGCACAACCGCCGGCGCTGCCACAATGACCAGCAGCGGAAAGGTGTAACAGAGTCTGCAATGGTGTTCTGAACACCTGGCAGGTGGACCGGGGCTAGGAACAAGGAGAGCATGGCCGTCCTCGTCCCGTCCTGCTTCTTGATGCAAGACACGTTGATTGTATTGTCTGTGCAGACCCTGACCACCTTTCCTAAGAGCTGAGGCTTGAAATACTTGAGAGTTCAGAAAACTGCCGTAGTTCCAGCAAGTTGATATGCAACGCCTTCTGCTCCGGGTGCCACAGGCCTCTGCATATAGTTCACCTGTGTGGGCGCGCCAACCTTCCAATGAGTTGTTGATCGTGGCTGTCTCCTGATACGCAGGCTCTTGAAGGGAGCTTGCTGCGAGATGCGAGGGACCACCAGTGCAGAGCTTGGCGGAAAGCTTGGTTGAGGGCTATCCTGTCATTCCATGAGGTGGTGATCTGCTTCCACCTGGCATCCAGGAACTCCCGAAGCGGTCTCATTTGCAGTATGCAATGAGGGACCAGTTGGATGCACGAGATGTCATGATGCCTGCCCCCGGAAGACCAGACCAGGCCCAGCAGCCCGGGAAGCAGGCATCATGCCACTTGGAGCATGCCCAAAAGCCCCAGTTAGGGGCTGTTTGTGTACAGTCCTGGCGCCTATGGTGCCAGGCTCATAAAGATAAAGTCAGTCCTGGCGCCATGGGCGCCAGGCTCATTATTGATAACTTACCTGCAGCAGACCATGCTGCATACTCACCTGAGGAAGACCATGCTGCATGAAGACTCAAGCCAAATGAGGCTTAGGAGGGACTATTTTACTGAAGGGACTATTTTGTTACTTGGGTGGGGCTGTGGAAGAATACTTACCTGGATCTTCTTCCAAGGCTATTTAAACCACGCCCGGACAGCCACACGTGCTTCGCGTTATTCTGCTTGCTGCAGCGTAACGCTCACCGTGTTTTCAGCAGCTCCAGTCTTCAGCCACGCCCACTTCAGTCCTGGGACTCCTGAAACAAGAAGACAAAAAGGATAAAGGTTAGAGCAGGAGTTTTAACTTTAATCCTTACCTGAATCCTGATCCGTTTCGCCACGGAACCGAAAGACAGAAGTCTTTGAAGCATCGCTTTGCATTCCTACGGCGCCGCGCTGAACTCACCTGCTTGGCGGTACTTCAGCATTCCATCACACTCTCTCCATCTCGCGGCCGCCCTCCGACACCTAAGGAGACAAAGACAGCAAGGTGAGCAAGGGGTCTCTCTAAGGCCATACAAGCTACCCCCAAGGAGTTACCTGATTTACCACGGGAGGTACTCACCTCATTTCGGGTCGGCGCTGTCAACTCTGCTTCATCGCCGTACCCCGGCCCCTAAGGGGAGAAAGCAAGGACAATACAAGCTACCCCCACAAAACTTACCTGATTTACCACGGGGGTCTCACCTTATCTCGGGTTGGCACAGTCAACTCTGCTTCATCGCCGTACCCCGACCCCTAAGGGGAAAAACACAATAGACATACCTGAATCTTACCGAGTGCCATTTGGAAATCTTCGAGTGGATTAATCGGCAACTTGCAAGGAATCGGACAGAGTGAAGAGCAGACATTTGAACTCTTATGAACAATTGGACTTTAGAGTCAATACTGGAACTCACCAATTCCTCTACGCCAGTGAAGTAACTGGTCATCAACGCGCCCCTGCGGTCGACGCAGGATGGAGAGCTCATCCTTCCAAACCATCAGGTGAGACTAAGGAGGGGACATCAAGAGTGATCAGTGGGAAGACAACGGGAGTGGGGAAGGTGGGTTGACACTCAATTCCACGGGTGGTTAATTCCTCTTCTCCTTTGCAGAAGAATATTCTTGCGAGCCAGACAAACTAGGCTGAGCGGGCCAGTCCAGTCAGTCATCTCGGCGCTACACGTCACGCTGGTGGAAATAACAGCGGCCCAGTTCCGGTCGACGCCCCCGTGGGAACCAGGTGAGCGTAACAGAACGCGAAGCCTACCCACAAATACCCACCTGGGCGTCATGGAGACCTCGGAAACTGATCAGTTGGCCCAATTATTAGGGGAATTAAGGGCCAAAGTGCATTCCGCTCGCCAAGAAACCAATGCCCTCAGGAGGGAACTGATAGTGTCAAAAGAACGAACTGATGAGTTGGCCAGACAACTATTACAGAGCCAGGCTGGATAAACACCTCTACCAGGACTTGGGGCAAGTCCAGCTCCTGTACCATCGAGTAACCCGGTGCAGATTAATTTACCTGGAGCCGTTCCTTTGGCTCCGCCTGAACGCTTTGCCGGAGACCCAAAAGGGTTTGCAACATTCATGAATCAATGCCGCTTGCACTTTTTATGTAGACCTGGAGCTTTCCCAAACGATCAGGAACAAGGTAGCCTTTGTACTGTCATATCTCAGCGGCAGTGCGGCGGATTGGTCCATTCCACTAGTTAACCAGGATGACCCGATTCTTCGAGATTTCCAGGGTTTTCGAACAAGCATGGAAAGACTATTCGCCCGACACTCCCGAGGACAGGCTTTGGACAACAAACTTTTATCCCTACGTCAAGGTAACCAGGATCTTTTATCTTACATTGCAACTTTCAATAGATTAGTAGTGGAAACCGAATGGCCTGAAGCCAAGCGAATCACATTATTCCATCAAGGACTTCGAGGAGAACTCAAAGATGTTTTGGCCCAAATCGTGAACCCGCCTCAAGACTGTGCTGAATATATAGATCTAGTGGTCCAGCTCAATCACAGACTTCAAACCAGGAAGGCTGACCGAACCAAGTTTGAGAACAGGGTGTTGGTTAAAACCCACGTAAGCTCCAAGGGAGTAGATGTCTCAGAACCAATGCAAATCGGGGGGGTTAAAGGACCCCTAACCCAAAAGGAGAGAGATAGAAGACGGCAACTGCAATTATGTTTATATTGCGTAACTGCTGGTCATTTTCTTCGGAACTGCCCTGTAAAACCACCCAAGAAAGTTATAGGAGCAGCAGACGAAAACCATGTGAAATCTGACTTGGGAAACGACCACGCCTGGCAAGCGTAGAGGTCCGCTTGCCGAGCTTAAAGAAGGACGCTCTGACCTCGCATTTCACCATACCCATGGTCCTTGTAGATCCAGAGCAGCCATCACGCATGCACACGGTAAAGGCGTACGTAGACAGTGGAGCCATAGGAAATTACTTGGACTGGGAATTGGCTACCAGGATGAATCTATCTCTCACCCGCAAGACCATGGCCGATGTTGTCACCACTGTAGATGGAACAGAAATCGCCTCTGGACCCGTAACTCATTCCACTGCAGAGATGACATTGCTGAGTCAAGATGGGCATCGAGAGGCTTTGATGATTGACTTAATCAATGCCCCACAGTTTCAGCTGATACTGGGGATACCTTGGTTGGTAAAACATAATCCCTGTATTGATTGGCAAGAGAAGAGACTAACCTTCCCAGAATGTGCTCACACCTGCTACCCAAGGAAAACTCAAAACTAAGTCCTGGCCCCAGTAATTCCAGTAGCCATGCAATTACCTGTTGAATACCAAGACTTTCAGGATGTCTTCCAAAAGGAACAGGCAAACACCTTACCACCTCACAGATCGTATGATTGTCAAATAGATCTTGTACCTGGAGCACAACCACCTTGCAGCAGAATCTATGCCCTTACGGAACCCGAAAATCTTCATTTGCGCCAGTACCTAGACCAGTACCTTGCTAATGGCTTCATTCGCCCGTCCAAATCCCCTGCATCTTCAGCTTTGTTCTTCGTACCGAAAAAGGAAGACGACCTTAGAACATGTATAGACTACCGCGCACTGAATCAGATAACCATCAAGAATCGATACCCACTGCCTTTGATCCCAGAACTACTAGACCAGGTGAAGGACGCTTGTATATACACGAAACTAGACCTTCGGGGGGCATATCATCTGGTACGTGTCAAAGAGGGCGACGAATGGAAGACTGCTTTTCGCACCAAGTACGGACTATTTGAGTACCAGGTGATGCCCTTCGGACTATGCAATGCACCAGCAGCCTTCCAGTTCTTCATGAACGATGTCCTCCGAGAGCTTATCGACGTTTGTGTGGTCGTTTACATCGACGACATCTTAGTATACTCTTTATCAGAATCTGAGCATGTAAAACACGTCCGAGCAGTCCTAGAGAAGTTACGCCAGCATAAATTATATGCTAAACTGGAAAAATGCATCTTCCACAATACGGAAGTGGAATTCCTTGGATTTATTCTGACCCCGAGAGGAATCCGGATGGATACACGAAAAGTGGATGCCATTCTTAATTGGCCTTCGCCAAGTTCAATCAAAGGAGTTCAAAGCATGCTTGGCTTTGCCAATTTCTACCGCAGGTTTATCCCGGACTTCTCGCACATTGTACATCCCATCACAACACTATTGCGAAAAAACAAACGCTTTGTGTGGACAGAGGAAGCCGAGAACGCCTTCCAAGAGTTAAAAGCTAAATTCACATCTGCTCCCATATTAATACACCCACGCCCCGAGCTTCCCTACATAGTGGAAACAGATGCATCCAGTTCAGCCATGGGAGCAGTCCTTTCCCAAAAGGATCCCGAAACTAACCAGCTTCACCCAGTGGCGTTTTGGTCAAGAAAATGTTCAGCCCCCGAATTAAACTATGCCATAACCGACAAGGAGCTGCTGGCCATCAAGTCCGCCTTCAAGGCTTGGCGGCACTATCTACTGGATGACAGACATACCATCACGGTCATCACCGATCACCGCAACTTACAATACCTAAAGACAGCCAAAGCCCAATCTTCGCGCCAACTCCGTTGGGCATTGTTCTTCGCCGAGTTTGATTTTGTAATAACCTATCGACCAGGTTGTAAGAATGGTAAAGCAGACGCCTTGTCCTGGATTGGAATGGGAGAAGCAGAAATAACTTTAGAACCCGTACCCATAATTCCGGAACAGAGAATCCTTGGCCTGACCTCCATAAAGACACTGGAGAACATTCAAAACAAGATCCACCAACTCTTTGATTCCGTTGCCCTACAGGACTGGGCAAAGAAAGGTCCAGAGTACTCTGTCATCGATGATTTACCTTATTACCAAGGCCGGCTATTTTTACCGCAAAAGGAACTACAGGAACTTGTCATTTCCCATTACCATGACACCTTAATAAAAGGGCATCAGGGTATTGCAAAAACCGAAGCTAAAATTAGGAAGCAATTTTGGTGGCCTACCTGGCGAAAGGATGTCAAGTCATTTGTCATGTCTTGTGGCATTTGCGCACAAAATAAAGGGCAAAAGAAAAAACCTGCTGGATTATTGCAACCATTAGACATACCACCTACCCCTTGGCATACCTTGTCATTAGACTTCATCACGGATTTACCCCGTACCAAGGTTACAATACCATTCTAGTTATTGTAGATCTTTTTTCTAAAATGGCCCACTTCATTCCTTTAAAAGGGATACCTTCAGCTTCAATCCTGGCCAAGGAATTCCTTGAAAATGTTGTCCGCCTGCATGGCTTTCCTTCAGTGTTAATTTCAGATCGGGGCAGTCAATTCATTTCACATTTTTGGAGGAAATGCTGCCAACTGGCACAAATTGATGTTAGGCTTTCGACCAGTCACCACCCTCAGACCGACGGTCAAACAGAGAGGACCAACCAGACTCTTGAACAGTACCTCCGTTGTATGCTACATCAGTCTGAGGGGAATCGGAAAGACATTCCGTGGATCGCAGAGTATGCGTACAATAATTCCGTACACTCAGGAACTGGACAAAGTCCTTTTTTTACCAATTATGGGCACCATCCTCGAACCTCGGATTTGGACTCACCCCAGCATTTAGAGATGCCCGCAGTGGACCATCTCCATGCTGTTATTACACAAGCCTTTAAAGAAGCAACCATCCATTTGCAAAAGGCTAAGGAAAAATACAAAAAGGATGCGGATCAGCACAGAAGTGAAGCTCCTCAATACCAAATAGGGGACCAAGTATGGTTAGCCACTAAGCACTTACCACTCAAGGGGACTCGGACCTTTAACCCCAGGTATTTGGGACCTTTTTCTGTCAAGGCAATTATTAACCCAGTGGCCGTCAAGTTAGACCTACCTGCTCATATGCGAATCCATCCCGTTTTCCACGTGTCTCTTTTGAAGCCAGTGCAACCAGGAACAAGGCTAACCACTCCACCTGAACCTATCCTCATAGATGGGGAGCCCGAGTTCGAAGTCAAGAATATTTTGGACTCAAAAAGAGTGAGATCAAAACTCTTTTACCTAATTGACTGGAAAGGTTATGGTCCACAGGAAAGGTCTTGGGAACCTAGTGACCACGTGCATGCACCTCGTTTAGTGAAGAGGTTCCATCGGGAATTTCCAGACAAACCACGGCCAAGGGGGAGAACGACTTAAGAGGGGCCTTGAGGGGGAGTGCTGTCATGATGCCTGCCCCCGGAATACCAGACCAGGCCCAGCAGCCCCGGAAGCAGGCATCATGCCACTTGGAGCATGCCCATAAGCCCCAGTTAGGGGCTGTTTGTGTACAGTCCTGGCGCCTATGGTGCCAGGCTCATAAAGATAAAGTCAGTCCTGGCGCCATGGGCGCCAGGCTCATTATTGATAACTTACCTGAAGCAGACCATGCTGCATACTCACCTGAGGCAGACCATGCTGCATGAAGACTCAAGCCAAATGAGGTTTAGGAGGGACTATTTTACTGAAGGGACTATTTTGTTACTTGGGTGGGGCTGTGGAAGAATACTTACCTGGATCTTCTTCCAAGGCTATTTAAACCACGCCCGGACAGCCACACGTGCTTCGCGTTATTCTGCTTGCTGCAGCGTAACGCTCACCGTGTTTTCAGCAGCTCCAGTCTTCAGCCACGCCCGCTTCAGTCCTGGGACTCCTGAAACAAGAAGACAAAAAGGATAAAGGTTAGAACAGGAGTTTTAACTTTAATCCTTACCTGAATCCTGATCTGTTTCGCCACGGAACCGAAAGACAGAAGTCTTTGAAGCATCGCTTTGCATTCCTACGGCGCCGCGCTGAACTCACCTGCTTGGCGGTACTTCAGCATTCCATCACGCTCTCTCCATCTCGCGGCCGCCCTCCGACACCTAAGGAGACAAAGACAGCAAGGTGAGCAAGGGGTCTCTCTAAGGCCATACAAGCTACCCCCAAGGACTTACCTGATTTACCACGGGAGGTACTCACCTCATTTCGGGTCGGCGCTGTCAACTCTGCTTCATCGCCGTACCCCGGCCCCTAAGGGGAGAAAGCAAGGACAATACCAGTTACCCCCCAAAAAACTTACCTGATTTACCACGGGGGTCTCACCTCATCTCGGGTCGGCAGAGTCAACTCTGCTTCATCGCCGTACCCGGCCCCTAAGGGGAAAAACACAATAGACTTACCTGAATCTTACCGAGTGCCATTTGGAAATCTTCGAGTGGATTAATCGGCAACTTGCAAGGAATCGGACAGAGTGAAGAGCAGACATTTGAACTCTTATGAACAATTGGACTTTAGAGTCAATACTGGAACTCACCAATTCCTCTACGCCATTGAAGTAACTGGTCATCAACGCGCCCCTGCGGTCGACGCAGGATGGAGAGCTCATCCTTCCAAACCATCAGGTGAGACTATGGAGGGGACATCAAGAGTGATCAGTGGGAAGACAACGGGAGTGGGGAAGGTGGGTTGACACTCAATTCCACGGGTGGTTAATTCCTCTTCTCCTTTGCAGAAGAATATTCTTGCGAGCCAGACAAACTAGGCTGAGCGGGCCAGTCCAGTCAGTCTTCTCGGCGCTACACGTCACGCTGGTGGAAATAACAGCGGCCCAGTTCCGGTCGACGCCCCCGTGGGAACCAGGTGAGCGTAACACGAGGACATCATCCTCAACAGGGATTTGATGGAACGGACTGTAGAAATTCTCTTCGACAACAGCCGTTGAACTTTCCTTAGGATGGTCCTTATCCTTTCTTCTGATGGGTTTGCCAGACACATACTGTGTGGTGTCAGGCACCCAGGAACAGAACGTTTTGGAACAGCACATTCAGGATTTGGGATAGTTTATGGAGAATCCCAGAGAGGTTAGATTCTGCACCATCTCTGCTGCATGCTGTGCCACAAGGGAATGAGAACGTGATCGGACCAGAAAATCTTCTAGGTAGGGGTAGACATACACTCCCTTCCGACGAAGGAACACTGGCATTGGGGCTAGGCATTTGGTGAATACCCTTATGACTGATTTGAGGCTGAAGGGTAACACCTTGAATTGGTAATCTCTTCCTTGGACGACTAACCTTAGGAACTTCCATTGTCTTGAGCGAATGGGGATGTGGAAATATGCATCCTCCAGGTCCAGCGAAGTCAGGCAATAATCTCCCTCTATAATCTCCCTCTTCCAGTTCACTGAGCACATGCTGCAGCATGACCATCCTGAATTTCTGGGACTTCAAGAATTTGATGACATAACGCAGGTCCAGGATGACTTCTTGCAAACCAAAAAGCATCTGTAGTATACACCAGATCCCTGGAGGCGCAGATGGACAGGCTCTATTGCCCCTTTCAATAGTATGGCCTGAACTTCCTTGACAAGCTTTTCTTGACTTATCACAGGAGAAATGCAGGAGCACTTGTCTTGAAACTCTAGAGAGTGTCCCTGCTCGATGACGTCGCGCACCCATTTGTACATGGAGATGTTTCGTCACATGTCGACAAACTGTGACAGCCGGTCTCCCACTGGGGTGCTGAAGTGGGGGCTCTGGGGCTGGGCCTGGTCAGGCTTCCTTCTGCATCTGCGTCCTGGTGGTTTGCAGACAATGCAGGGTACCTCTCCTATAGGCCTGGAGCAACCTTGATACACCATCTGAGCAGTGGAGTGGGAGGGCTGATATTAGGAAGGTCTTCTTATCCTCTGGCAGGAAATCCAGGATAGGCCCCAACTTGTACCATAGCTCTCTGTCGTAGAGTACAAGAATGGCTAGGGCGTTGGTGGCCTTAACTGTAGATGCTTCAGTGGTGGTTATGCGCTTGCCAGCTGCATCCAGCTTTCTTCCCTCCAAGTCATGGGGGACTGAGAAAGAGGATGAAGGATTAGACAACCTCTTCCTTGCAGCAGCCTAGACTACTGAATGCTGTGTTGGGTGGCCTCTGAGGCATTTAGGTGCCGTGTCCGGCACCCTATATTTCTTCTCCAGCCTCTCCTTTGTCATGGGCGAGGAGCACAGTTTTTCTGGAGGATTCATGGTGCTGGAAAAGGAATCCATCCTTCTTCTTTTCCTCAGGGACCAGGTTGAAAAGCTTGGCCACACAGGAGAACATTGCCTGGAAAGATTCTTCTTCATCTGGGGCAGAGTCCCTCGATGGCAGGTCTACGTCTGGCAGCTCACTGTCTGCAAGGACGTAGTCATCAAATCCATCCATAAACTGGGTACCATCTATATCTGGGTTGGTGTCCGTATTAGTGTCCGTTCCTGTCAACACCAAATCCTCTACAATAGAGGGCCATTGAACAGGAGGTGGCTGCGGGGTCGCAGGCACTGTAGGAGGTGGTGCCAGGTGGGTCAGAGACGGTTTTGGGAGACTGACCAGAGGGGCTGGGCCCAGAACTACAGGAGGACCAGGAGCCACTGGTGGTAATTGCTGCTGAATCTCTGAGACCAGAGTATGGAGAGTTGACAAAATGTCCAAAGGAACATCTCTTGGCAATGGATCTCTCAGAGCTGAAGCGTCAATATTGGTATATGATGCGAGGGGCTCGTAGGACGAGCAGGATGAAGTAGTTGGGCAGATTACAGGGCCGGCTGTGGAAGCAGGCCAACACCACCCTCCATAGGGTATGAGCTGACATCTCCAAAGACCTCTCCCTCCTCTCCCTCCTCCAACAGAATGGCAGGAGTGGAGTCAAGGGCTGGAGGCACAACCCTGGGTGACTCCACAGGGGTGGCAGGCAGTTTTTGTCATGTTGAGCCTGTCAACATGACAAAAACCGGTACTGCCGACCTAGCGGACAGTGTCGTCTATAGAGTCTTCGTCGATGATGATGACGATTTCGACAACGGTCTTGGTGTCGTTGACGAGGAAGTCTTTGGGGTCATCGTGGTCACCTGTGAATACTATTCAGGAGCCTGTGCCAACCAAGGTGGGAGGGGTCAACTGCATTTGGCTTCTGTGGTTAGGAAGGAGTTGCAAGATACTCCAGGGGTGTGACAGCTGTCAACGACGATGAACGATGCATCATCAACGAGTTTGACGGTGACAGAGTGGATGATCTCTGGCCCTCCGAAGGCAGGGTTTCCTTCGTTCCCATCGCCGATCCAGAGGACTGAGATACAGTGGCAACAGTGTTTGTCAGCGAGGCAGTCAGAGCGAGCAACAGTTTTGCCTTTTAGGTACCTTCCCCTTGGAAGCGTCCTCAAATGATTTCGACCTCTTGCCAGAGGGAGTACGATCTTTGGGCCTGCTTGCCCTGGAGGAGGCATGACTGCACACAGATGCTGAGTCAGAGGCCTTACCTTCCTCCAACCATGAGGCCAGTCTCCGATGGCGATTCTTTCTCGTTTTAGTGGAGAAAGACTGCCAGATGGGGTATCCCTCCCCATTAGGGTCTCGATAAAGACATTCTTCTGACTGCATCTGGAACATGCCTTGAAGAGGATCTTCTTCTCGGACTCCGACATGGCGTGTGTATTAGGCCCAAAACTCATTCTACGGTCTCACACAATGTAACAATCCGACGGATGGTTGAATCAAGACAGGCAACCGATCCCGCTGCCGACAAGTCACAACAGTGAGGGATAGAAGACATTTGGAAAGGAAAAACTATCAAAAATAGGCAAAAATACTATAGAAAGCCAAGTAGCAAATCTCGAGGGCTCCCAATACGAAAACGTGTGTTCAAAATCTGAAGATGGCCACCATGGGTAGCGCTAAGGAGGACGAGTGTCATTGGTTGGGGCAGTATGACCCAAAGTGACAGCAATAGTCTAGACAGGTGACAATGCAGTTTTTAGTTTGAAGCTCAACAGCTTTATTTTACTGAGGATTCCCAGCCTGACGACGGGGAATATTCATTGCATGTTAATCAATGTAAGACCCCATGCTGCATCTTTTGGACTTACTATTGAAATGGGACTCGTTCGACCGCTCCTTTGGAAAAGAGGAACTGGACTTTGCGCAGATGTAACGGAAAGTGTTTATCGACCTTTGACAAGGGATGAACGGTGGGAGGGTGCCCAATGAATTCCAGTGTGTGTGTTGTGATGGAACGCCACTGTTTGACAAACTTGAGAGCCACTCTTCCATTGGGGTTGTGAAAGTGGAGGGGTGGTATCGAAGCCAGGCCTGCTTGGATGATTGGCCCTTCGTGTGCGAGGACCCGTGTCGTTGCTGATTACCTCTGTAAGTTTGGGATTTCCCCTTGTAGCTGTCTGAGGCAACTTAGATATTGGGCCGGTAATACTGTGACCTATAGGAGGGTCTGTAGTAGTGGAACATCGTGGAGAACCGCGCCTTGCCGGAACAAAAGGACAGCCGCCATAGCTGAAGCATGCACAGGGAATGGGATATATCAGCATCCACTTTGATGGCTTGGAGCGGGTCAGCGACCTTTGTACTGAAAAGGTCCTCTCCATCGAAAGACGTATTCACCACTTCAGACTGGACTGCTGGATGGAAACGAGTGGCCTTGAGCCATCCTTGTTGGCGCAGGACTGCCCCATTGCCCATCTGCCAGAAGCCACTGTCTGCAATATTGGCAGCCACAGATATAGCGTGGTCTGACGCAGCCTTATCTTCATGAAGAAGGGCGAGAAATGTGCCCTTTTTGTCGTCTGGAAGAAAATCCAATATAGGCCCCATTTTATACCACAATTCCCTGTCATAGCCGAGCAGGATAGCCATGGCATTGCCTGCCTTAATGGTGGTTGCAGCAGTTTAAATGGTATGTTTGCCAAAGGTATCAAGCTGCTTTCCCTCCTTGTCAGGGGGGACTGTGCATGGAGAGGATGGGGTAGCTGAACGCTTCCAGGTCACAGCCAACACCACTGAATCCACATCTAAGAGCGGAATCAGGAGTCTTATGCTTCTTCTCAAAGCTGTCGTTCTTGGGAGGGTGTGAGGGCATCTTGGAGGAAGCCACAGACAACAGATTCAAAGTTCAAAACAAAACACTTTTATCTACTTAAATGTCAGGATGGAAAAAAGCCCCTCTAGCCCTATACTAGGGTGGGATTTCCCTACCAAACCAAAACTAAGGGAAGTCAAAGTCAATACGTTCAATTTAGGAATCTGTCTTTGTGCAAAAAATTACTTGCCCTCACAACTAATCTTATACAACGTGTAGGGATATCAATAACCAACAAAAGTGTTCAGTATAAAGCTTCGAGCTTCTTTCAGTTTTCAGCTTTCTTTCAGCTCCCTTCCTCAAGTTTAAAGTAGCTCTTATAAAGAGTCTTAAGATTGCCTTGAGTTCCAAAGTAATATAAGTTTGGGCAATACTCAGGGTTCCCTTCCCCAAGTTCCAAAACGCAGTTAAAAAGACAAAATATCCAGAGGCTCCATCCTCAAGACAAATAAACAATCTCAATCTCAGGGGTCCCTACCCCAAGATACAATTTCAGTAATGTATTCATATGAGAGTGTTTCCCAATTTCTTTAATGTTCTGTGCCACACTGGTGCCCTCTGCATAATGCTGGTCTTTGTATCACAAAAGGTTTTGGTTGAAATTGGTAGATTATTTAAGTTCACCTTGTTAAACTTCACTTCCCAAAGTTACCTTCACTTTGAGAAATAATACACATTGGGTTCGCTGCCTTTGCACTCACTTTATAGTTTATTATTCGTTAGCCTCTTTTTAGTGCAATGTAAAGTTTTGTTCACTTTAGAAATTATCATCCGATGTATATAATTATGTTGAGAAAGCTTCCCTTCTCTTGGTTTCTACATAAGTAAATGTTTTCCTTCAAAGCGGTTTTCAAAATGGTGTAGATTGTATGCTTTGAATATTCTTTGCCGTTCGGCACCTCCATCATATGTAAAGGTTTTAAGATAAATAACTGTTATTCTCAGTCAATTTGTTAAGTATTGTAATTTTGATTTGCCTTTAAATGTTCTCAGCGTTCAGAGACTTTCGACAACATGCTTTCCTTTGCATGCGACCACTCAAGAACAAAGTATTCATACTGCTTTCATGAGTTAACAAGCCTTTAAAATTCGATGGTTCATAAGGATTCTAATCGGAGACCTTCGACAATGTGTCTTTCAATCCACACAACCATTCCATAACAAAGTATCCTTAAGCGCAGCATCAAACACTCGAATACCGGGTTTCTTTTTGTCTAGAAACTCACTGGTTGCTTTGATGCGAGTTCTGGCAGCGCAGATCTTCTGGCCTTCTCGCCTTTGCTTCAGGGCTCTACCTCCTGCCCCTCCGGAACTCCTCGGTCGGCTTCTGGAATACTTGCCAACCCTACAGATTTAGGCAGTAGGCTACTGCTTTTGAAGGAGCCCTACCGCCTACAAATTTCAGTGACACATCCTACTGTTTTTTACAGTGGCAAGTAATTTATGTGATTCTAAGGCAGACTGCTTGAGACCAGCCCAGGACAAAGCATGCAACGCATTAATTAGTCTGTCTATACAGTGGGCTAGTAAGTGATTACTTTGATTGGGCTCAGACCAATCCACTGACCTGTCAGCTACGTGACTCTCTCCTGCACTCTTGCCAGTACAACCCTTTGGTGAACCAGCAGTGAAAGCAAGTGGCAGAGTGTAACACCATCATACAGCATCTGCCGACAATTTGGTGTTAGTATTCAGAATTATACATTTTTAACATTTCAACATCTTTCCATGTTGTGCTGTTTGTATGTTTTGTATTTTCCTGTGATGTCATTGTAATGGGAATTATTATTTTTTCCAACTTGAAAAAGTCTATGGGCCTCATTACACGGAAGGCGGTAATGGTTAACGGCCACCGTTAATGGTAACGGTGACCGTTAGCCATTACCGCCTTACTACGAGGTCCCTTAGCGGGTTGGTGCTTTAACACCTGCTTTTTGCAGGCGTTAAAAACCAACCCGCTAAGGGATCTCGGAGCTAATTACGGCACCGCAAAATTGCGGTGCCGTAATTAGCGCCTTCCCCATTCCCATAGAGCCCTATGGGGCAGAAATGGGAATGGGGAAGGGCAATGGCGGAAGGGGGATTTACCGCCCCACCAACCTTGTAATGGGGCGGTAAATCCCCTTTCCGCCAAGGCGGTGCCGGTAATTTACCGGCATGGTCCAGGGTGCTAATAGCACCCTGGATCACCGCCTTCCGTGTAATGAGGCCCTTTGGGCCTCATTACGACTCAGGCGGTAAGGGGTTTACGGCGGCGTAAACAGCGCCGACCCTTACCGCCTGATTCCGAGGTCCCTTAGCGCCATGGAGGTTTTAACACCTGCTTTTAGCAGGTGTTAAAATCCATGGCGCTAAGGGACCTTGATGTTAATTACGCCACCGTAATTTACGGTGGCGTAATTAACGCCTTCCCCACTCCCATTATGCCCTATGGGGCAAAAATGGGAATGGGGAAGGGTAAATGGGGATTGGGGACTTACCGCCCCGCCAATCTCGGAATGGGGCGGTAAGTCCGCCAACCACCATGGCGTAAACGTAGTTTACGCCATGGTGGTAAAGGTACGACCCAGGCGGTAACTTACCGCCTGGGTCGTAATGAGGCCCTATATCTTTTTGGTCACAGAATGTTGGCAAGTATGTTCTGGCCCCAGGAGAACGAGCCACTTGAGCAATAGACAAAGGGGCAGCCTTCCAGCATGGCTCCCCTTTCACCCTTCCTTTGGTTTCACAGAGACCCTGCTCCTGGGCCGCTCTTCCTTGAACCATAACCGTGTTGCACATGGAAAGCGCCTTGCTGTTCTTCTTGGCCTCTCTACTGCAGCAAATTCTCTGTCACTGCTCCTGTCACCATTCCCTCCCTTACACTTATTTGGTGGGGCTTTTTATACACCTGAAGCCCTGTAACAGGCTGCTTGTGGGAGTTCACAATTAGCCCTGCCTGACCATCATTAAAGGGACATGCCTGACCTCTACTGCTCTCAGTGGGCCTCTTCTTAGTCCCAGTACCTAAGTGGTGAAACCACTAGTCTTCATTGTTCTCAGTTGTTTCTTCCTCATCTCAGTATTTTTTATAGTATTTTTGTAGACATGTGTGAATAATTCAAGGGAGTTGTTTTGTAATGCCCCAAAAGGATGGGAGATGGGTTGGCTTCGTCATTATTAGGGAAAAGGGGAGACCATGTCTCTCCAAAGGGCATCTCACTTCCAGTCCCCACAGACCCTCCACCCAGGTGATCCTCCTTCGCTTCTCCACCCTCCTGGTCGGGATCCAAGAGCAATGGCCTTTCCCTGGCCACCTGCACAGAGGATATATGGGGAATAGGAGTGAGAGCACCCTCAAGGTTCTCACAAGGGGCAGAGAAGGGATTTTTCATGTTCAAGAGGCAGTCTTCCCAAATGTCCTCAAGTATGGGTATGGAAACCACAGATGTACCCATGTGCTCTCTCCGCTGTTATAAGAAACCTTCCTTCTTCTGTTCCTCAGGTATAATACACAAACAATTTAGCAGACCTGCACATGAGAGTGTGGGAAGAACCTTTATCATCAGGAGGAGAATCTATGAGAGGAGGATCCTCAGATTCACCTCCCCAAATTAATCAGTGGTGTTAGTGTGAGCAGACACACCACCTTGAGAGACATCATCCTCAGATTCAGTACCCGTGAGATTGGTAGGAGGCGGATGAGCTGGTACAGAGACATGTGAGGGAGGAGCAGGTAATGGACCAGCAGGAAGATCCTGATGAGGAGGAAGAGATGGGAGGAGGCAGCCGAAGCTGCAATTCAGAGACCAGAGTTTGCAATGTAGACAACATGTCCATATACAGGTGACAGGGCAACAGGTGAGTGGGAACCTACTTTGGAGGTGGCCCAGAGGGAGCAGGACCTGCACTTGAGGCGGCATGACTGTCGGAGCAATAACTGGACTAGGTGGTGGAACTTCCACATTCTTCATTGAAGAATCCTCCTTTAGGACTCTCCAAGTCTGTATCAATGACTTGTTGTAATATGTCCTATGGGGGGGGGATAGAAGGACCCAGAACAGCAGGACGTACATATGGATACAGAGGTGAGTTATTGAAAGTGAAAGTGCAGATGCTGAATCTTTTGACTGAGAAACCCCTGTCTGAGTTGCAGGCGAGGAGGCATGCAGCTTGATCGTGGACGAGGTGGTCGTAGAGATAGCAGCTGTTGATTTAGGCTGTTGCACTGTTGAAGTCTTTGATAAGGTCATTGTCATCGGAACGGGTGTCGACGGGACCGTGGACGGTGTCGTTGATGGAACAGAAGACTTTACCTGCTTATGGGCAGTCAACAGGGCCGTCAACAAATTCTTTGTCGACAGGGCAGCAGGTGGTGCTGACGAATGCTTCTTTGCAGAAGACTGCAGACCAACAGAAGACTTAGATGATCGCTTCGTGGATGAAGAAACAGACTTGATCGTTGAGGTTGTCACCGATGGGGCATCTAGACAATGTCGTTAATGCTGTCGATGTGGCAGCCCAAGCGTCGCCTGTATGCCCACGGGAAGAATCATCATGAGACTTCGGCCTCTTGAAAAAGGGTGCACGCTCCATCAGCCTGCTCTGCCTCATGGAAGCGGGAGTATGAACAGAGGCTGAGTCAGAGGCTCCAACACCATCATCTAACCAAGTCACCAATCTTCTGTGACAGTCGTGGAATGTCTTGTTGGAGAATGACTGGCAAATGGAGCAGTCGTTGTTCTCATGGTCAGAGTAGAGACAATAAAGACAGTTGTTGTGAAGATCGTCAATATATACATTCTTAAGATGACAGGTAGGACATGCCTTTAAAAGGCTCTTCTTTCTGGTGTCAGCCAGCACCATTGTGTATTCACAGGCATTTCATGCTGTGAAAATAGTATCTGAGAGCTGGTAGTGTTCTGCTGCATCAAATAATAGATATTGCCTCTTTAATTTACTTTTAACCTTTTCAACGAAATGTTTACTTGTTTCAAAATGTATTGCGTATTAATTATGTTGAAGTTTGCTCTTCTGTAGCCAGAGTAGTTTTGAAGCCTGCCTGACTTCATATCCCGATTTGCAAACCCAGTAGCCCACGACCGCATCACACGTCCGCGCCGCAGGCTCAAAAGACTTGCATCAGTGCAAAGCGCTGATGCAAAGCCTTTTTGGGCCTGTTTGGGAAAGTTTGCTGGTCGGCGTGGGGCTTTGGCCTGATATTGTTCCCAATGTTGGTATACTTTGTTTACCCCCAGGTGGTGCACACAAGTAGGAACTGATGTTTCTTATAACTTACCGTATCGGAGCGGCAGAGACACCCTGCAGCTACTGTTGGACCTATTTAGGGGTGCTGCAAAGGAAGAACAATGCAGCAGTATTCTGCCAAGGACCTGCAGGATTTACAGTAAACGAATAGGGTGGCACCATTACCCTGAAGGCTCTGAATAAATTCAGTCACCTCTGTATTCTAAATAGTGATTATGCACTGAGTGTGCCTCCTACTGATTTACTACAGGTTTCCATGATCAATGCCAGATCAGCAATAAAGAATGCCATTGCACTGAATGATCTTATTGTGTCATTGGGGCTCATTACAATATAGGCGTTATTTATTTTCCGGCACCCGCGAATGGGCAATTACCGGGTCATTACGGCCCCGCCGGACCCGGTAATTGCCCATTCGCGGGCGCTGGGAAAAATGCTCCCCATTCCCATTGAGCCATAGGTCTCAATGGGAATGGGGAGCACCGGCACTATTCAGAATGGTGCCGGTGCATCCGACATGCTCTGCTCACGGGTGCCAGTACTGGCAAGCTTACAGGTACCGTTGTTACCGGACTGGCAAACTTATAATGAGGCCCATTGAATCAGGATATTCTTTTTATAACAGAAACCTAGTTCAAAGACTCATCTGCTGCACATTTTCACCTACTGGTGCCGGAGAACCTTCAAATGAAATGGGCAAATATAGAGCTCCTGAAGCGGGGAGGAGTCGCTATTATAGCTAGATCATCTTTGGAATGTCTCAATTTTCAAATACCAACCTGGGATATACACTCTCAACTTCTTACCTGAACATTACTTGAATCCCACAACTGTTCCTACCATGTTGTTTTGTGCTATAGACCCTCAGGTCAAGTTGGCCCCTTTCTTCAAGGGCTTGACAGTTACCTTGGAGCAGCAGCTCTATATTATTCAAATCTAATTATCTTGGTTGATTTTAACATTTGGTGTAGTACACCAGAAAATTTGGAATATGCACAGCTTAAAGATATCATGTATTCTCACAATCTCTGCCTACTAACTAAAATGGCATCCCATGTAGGTGGCGACTGCCTAAACATAATGATGTTTAGAGGGGAGAAAGTGGATCACCACGAGAACATCCCGGTTACATGGTCTGACCATTTTGTGGTAAAGTTTGCTATCCCGATGGAACAGAAGCAATAAATAAAAAATTAAAGATTGTAGCATTCAGCTTAAATGTAGTAAGAAGAAAATGGACGCCATCACTAGTATGCATCTAATCAAAGGTACAGCTGAGTCAAACTGTTCTGAATTATATGTGAATCTTATGTCCTGTCTTCAAAACAACTGTGATAAATTTGCTCCCATAATCAATACTAACAAACCTAGAGGCAGGAACAATCAGTGGTATAATGAATCACTGAGGATGCAGAAAAAGGAGTATCGGCGAAAGGAGAAACTGTGGCTAAAGACTAGATCCCATCTAGACCTTTTAGAGGCAAAGACATCACTAAAACATACAAGGAAGGTGTTGCCGTAGCCAAAGCTATTTTTGCAGCTGTAAAAAAAATGTCACCTGCCCACCATGCACAATTCTGCCCCTTACTCCCTCTCCCTGTATTTGGCTTGGCTAATCCGTTTAATTTGTTTTCTTGATAATTGTTAATACTGCCTGTGATCAGATTAGAAAAAATATCGATCTGGAATCCTCACCGGCACATAGTACCAAACTCAACAGGAAGACGGAGGATAAGAAAAGTCAGATTTCTCCTAGGTTCAGACTTCCTGGAAGATCAGGGAATATTGGATTTGTACCAATCCGGATTTAGGCCCGGACACAGGACCGAGATGGCTCTCCAATCAGTCTGGACATCTTAAAGGCTGCCGATGAGGGTGAAATCAGCATGCTGGTAATGCTGGACCTCTCAGCAGCCTTTGATACAGTTGATTTTGAGATCCTTATTTCAAGACTCTCTACACTGGCCGAGGTATTTAAAGAGTCACTGCAATGGTTTACC
This sequence comes from Ambystoma mexicanum, assembly GCF_040938575.1. Classification (NCBI taxonomy): domain Eukaryota; kingdom Metazoa; phylum Chordata; class Amphibia; order Caudata; family Ambystomatidae; genus Ambystoma; species Ambystoma mexicanum. The sequence goes on from NC_090937.1 coordinate 187,908,476, forward strand.
TCTTTTCTGAATAACTGAACCCAGCAAGTTAAAATGGGCACCTTTATTTCAGACTCTTTACCAGTTGAATGCAGAGTGCCCCAGGGCTCACCTCTGTAGCCATTGCTATTCAACATTTATATTTGCCCCTTGATGGATATCTTCTCAGAATTCGGCCTACAATATAATTCTTGTGCCGATGAAACACAGATTTATGTTCAGTTAAAAGAACGTAGGGAAGCAACTAAAAGAGTGTGGGCATGTGCCAGTAAAATAAAGAGCTGGATGATGGCCAACAAGCTCCAGTTAAATGCAAGTAAAACAGATTATTCTGTTTGGATCGAAGACACAATTGGCTAAAACCCTTCAACATATGCCTTGTCCAGAATTCTTTGATGTGCGCATATCATTTGCTACAAAGGATAAGAAACCTGGATGCATAAAGGCTGCAACATGCAGGTAAACAATACGGTAAAATCTATTTACTATCACCTTAAACTGTTAAAACCTCTGCTACCCCTGATTTCACACAAATATCACCCCGTGGTTGTTGGTGCACTGGTTAACTCCAGGTTAGAATATTGCAATGCCCTCTTAAAGGGAATCCCAGAAACGCAAATTCAACGCTTGCAGGTTGCACAAAATTCAGCTGTTGGGCTGGTTTTCTCACTGTCACGACGTGCTCAAATCTTTCAATACCGAAGGAACCTTCATTGACTACAAGTACAACAGAGGGCATTGTTTAAGACCCTCTGTTTGAATTTCAAATTCATCCATATGATTGCTCCGAGATATCTTGTGTCAAAAATGTCTGCCTCTCATCCGGACCATTCTCTTCGATCTTCTGGACAGCATCTACTGGTGGTTCCTCCATCAAGATCTGTGACCTGGTGTGATAGATGTTTAGCATGCCCTACCTTATGACCTTCGGAAAATCGAGTCTCTCTTTGATTCAGGAAACTGTTGAAAACCTATCTCTTTGAATATTTTTGCAGACAACATTAGCTCTTTGGTTCTCATCCCTTACTCCACCAGCGTCCAGATGCAATTTCTTTGCTTGTTTCCAATTGGATACGTGAGTTACAAATACAAAATACATACATACATACATACATACAGCCATGGTGTCTGATGTTATCCAAGGGCTTCAATAAAAGGTAACTTGCAGAGGCGTTGAGAAGCTGGAACTGAACCACTGATGGATGGAAAAAGCTCCTGTCTTCTTAGAACTAGTAGAACAAAGAAATAACAATCTAATCAACAAAGAATTAATGGATTTTTTGAGGACTCCCAACACTAAATGTGCAGTAAATAAATTCGAAGATGGCCTCTGGGACAGGAGCAAAGGGAGATCTGTCAATTGGTTCTGGGGCAATTTGACCCAAAACGCTTGTAATAGAGAGAGCACTAAAGTGACAGCAGTTTTAAAATGTCAATGTAAACCATGTCACTGAGGAGTCCAAGCATGACGGCGTGGAATATTCAAACAGCATGTGAATCTGTGAAGGATTCAGTGCTGGAGAATAAAGAAAAAAAATCTGTTCCAGTCTGCCCACTTGAGTCCATGTTTTTACTTTGTAAATATGTTGAACTATTTAAGAAGTTCCAGGTTTCAAAAGTTTAATTTTATCGTAAGTCAAACTTGCAGTACAATGATTGGTACAATCGTACAAACTCACATTTAAGCATTACAGAAATACTGATATAAGAAGGTTTTAATCACATAATTTAATAATTTGACATTTGACAAATGAAACAAAAAAAAAACAAAAGCAAGAGTACATTGACACTGGACAAATTAAATAGGTGATTTAGATTCAAAAGTGTAAGTTTCCAACTAGATTGTTCCATGTAAAAGATGTGTAATTTATTTTTTTTAATTTTTTTTATTTGAATTGTAACAATTAGTTTACAAATAAACTTCAGTTACAATAGAATCCAACTTTCACATAGTCTACATAAATTTACAAGACAATCACCACATATAATCCATGTAGATACCATACACAGCTATCCAAGTTTCTGATTAAATAAGACTGATCTTCGCTTAGAACACTTTCCACAAACTCACAAACCGCACATGTGAGCGACACGTTTGTTCCCGAAAGTATCCAATACCACCATTTGTCCATGTCCTCATCAACTGGAGCAAAGGAACCCAGATAACACGTTCGTTGTTGCGTAATTTCAGAACACTCAGAGATCAAATGTTTAATTGATTCTACTGAACTTTCACAGAACCTACAAAGATTGTTCTCAATGTTAAACACTCTTTGTCTCCATTGAATCTCCTTTGTTTTATATACGTTCAAACGCAGTCTCATGAATTGATTTCGATGTTTTCTCGATGGAAATTTTTGGAGATATCTGGGTAGACAGTCCAAAGAGTTTGTTAAAGGGCCGAAATTGATTGCCGAAGATAGGCGGTTTCTTTGTTTTAAGTTCTGGATCCAATTCCACATCCTTAATTTCTTTTTTGTAATTTGGGGCGTTGCTATAAGTGTTTCCCACTTTATGTTTGCCGAATCAAGAATCTTTTTTAGACCGCTGGACCAATTTAGCATAATGCTGCAATGTTGTTGTTGAACCATGTGTGCGAAAATTTGGTACGCTGGCGCTTGATCCTTCAATGACATCTTCCGCAACATGGCTAGAGATTTCCAGACAACTATGTTGTGCATAGATTCGATTCCAAGTTCGTATCTTATGGCGATCATTGAAACGCCATTTGGTAGCTTAAGAATACGTCTCCAGAAAATACCTTCGAGGGTGGGCCAAATATGGTAGTCCAGATTCCAACCAGACTCTGCTCCAAATGTAACTGAGGGGATCACCTTTTGTATGTAAAAGGTTACTACTAGTTTTAGTGAAAATGTACCATATTCAGCGTGCAGTTTTGCTCCTTGCAGCGCGAAGGTCAACATGCACTGTTTGAGGTCGCAGATCCAATCATGTTCTCTGACTGAAGTGTTATACATAATACCTAAATATCGAATGGTTGGTGTTTGTTGGATCTGTACAGCTTCAAGATTCCATTTAAAGTTCTTCATTAGTCTTTTGGAGGTGTTCCCAATCGTCACGATCTTTGTTTTTTCTACATTTATTTGCAGCAAATTGTCACTCAAGTACCTTTCCAATGCAGATAATAGTCTCTGCAGCCCAACTGGTGTTTCATCTATTAGGACAATATCATCTGCATATATTGTCCAACTAATATTATTACTATCAATCTTTGGGGGAAAGCATTGAATCTGAGAAAAAGCTTCAGCTATGTCAGATATGAATAGTTTAAATAACAGGGCAGCGAAGGGGCAGCCCTGCTTGACTCCTTTGTTTGTATATATTTTCTCAGTAAGCTCACCCGCTTGATTAATTTGCACCCTGATTGAAGTCTCTTCATATAGAGCCATTATGGGCTGCAGTAATTCAGGCGGACATGACCAAGTTGACAATTCTTTCCACAATTTTGCTCTGTTTAGGGAATCAAATGCTTGTTTCATGTCGATGAAAGCAATGAAAACATTTCTTCCTTGCTGTAAGGCTTTTAATTTCAGCAGGTTTAATATCGTCAGGTTCACTTCTGTTCCCACTCCTTTGGTGAAGCCTGTTTGGCGTTTATAGAAGTGACCTGAGATAGTCGCCCACTTGGACAGCTTCTGCTGTAAAAAGGACGCAAAGATCTTACCCAAGATGTCTAGAAGGGCAATTGGTCGGTAATTGGCCGGATCATCACGACTTCCCTTTTTAAAGATAGGGACTATAATGGCCGAGTTCCAGGATTTAGGGACCCTCTTTATGGTAGCTATCACTTGAAATAGATGGTATATAAAGGTTATCCAATGCTCGTTATTTGCTTTTAATGTCACATTGGAAAGGCCATCAGGTCCGGCCGCTCGAGAGTTTTTTAGTCGTCTGATTGCTGTTGAAATGTCTTCTCTTGATTCGACAACGTTCCAAAACTGGCTGGTTTCCGGCGTATCCTCTTTCATCAGGTTTGCAGTGCTTCCAAAAACTTTGGCAAAATGTTGTTCCAAACTGGACTTGGATACGCCATGATGCATCTTTGCCTGTTGGAATATTGTTTTATTATTTATAATATTCCAAATGTCCTTTGTCCGATGACAGATCATCAGCTTCAGGATTCGTTCTCCTCGTTCTTGGTCTCTCATTGTTTTAAAGCATTTCAGCCAGTTTCGATATTTCGCCTTGAGCTGTTTCATTTGCGTCCATTTATTTGGATCCGTCTCTTTTTTTAGTATTCGTAGATCTCGTTGCAGTTGTTTTTTTTTAAGAGACACTGATGGACTAAACTCATATTTTTTTTATGTAAGAACAGCTGTTTGGGTGCTTGTATTTCATTTGATATTCTGCCAACAGAGCAGTGTAGTTTATTTTGACACCTGCTGCTATCTCTTCTGAGACTATCATTTCATTTGAAGTCCTCAGTTGTTTGGTATTTATTTTTAGTCTATTTCCTCTTTGATTCACCTCCAATGTTTGGTCAAAGAGCTCAACATTTCTTGGTGGATGTGTCTTTAGAGTCAATTCCAATGGAATGTGGTCGGTACTTGATGATTTCAGAACTTTCAACTGTATGATCTCATTTAGCAAGGTGTTTGATGCCCAGAAATAATCAATGATTCTTTCCAAACCGTCCCGCTTCCATGTAAATTTCGGCGGACAGTCTCCTTTTGTTTGCCCATTGAGCATGTAACAGTTCCTTGCAGTCATGGCTGACTGAAATTGATATCCTCTACTGGTTGAATAGGCAAGGTTTGTGTATTTTTTTATTTTCAAATTATCATCGAACCACGAAAAATTCAAATCCCCGCAAACAATCACCTGTAGATCAGCCAACAATTCCATATTAACATCAATCAATTCTGTTATAGATTGAATAAACTTGGGTGAAGAAATCATGGCTGTATTCCAACAGATGTTGAAAAGTAGTAGGTGTTTGAATGTCGAGCTAGAGTTTTTGCTGTTTAAAAGAAGTATTCCTTGGACGAACAAATTGGGAGAAAACGATTTAATAATCTCCCATCCCGAGGAATTGTTTATCATCATCAGGAGACCAGAGAATGGTCGGCCGAACTGGTTTTTCCCGGCCGGATTTAACGTGGTGGTATATCCATCTCTTGGTGGGATCTCCCGAAGCCACGTTTCCTGAAGACACACTGCAAAGTTATTTTCTAGAGAGATGTCGAACTTCTGGAACAAATGCTGGAAGCCTCTGGTATCAAGCCATTTTCATCCTCCTTTTTGATTAGCAATGACTAAGTTCTGTTTGAGTAATTCTTTATGTTAGATTTTGAGGAGATATTTCGGTTTTCTACTGATCTTTCTTTGATGTTGAAATGTTTCCTTAGGGCTTCACAACGTTGTTCATGAGTTTGCTCTTGGTCAACCAACACATCATTTCCATTTCCTTCTCTCTGATGTTTTGCATCAATTGTCAAATCAAATCCATATGACATCAACTCCTCTTTTGCTGCTAACAGGGTATTTTCCACTGCTTGAGAGGTGATATGCAGATAAACCATGTCAAGGGAGTCCTCATTGATATATTCGACAATGGCTATGTCATTGGAGGTTATCGTTCTTAAGGAGGGAAATGTGTGTAATAAACGCATCACGTTTCAACGGTTTAAATTTACTTCATTTTCGTCCGAGAAAATATTCTCGAGTCTTATTTTCCAGAGTTTCTGTTTTCATACTGGTTTTGCAGACACAGGTTCTTTTAAGTTCTTTTGTTTTTGCCATTGCGCGGCCGTCATCCTAGGATTCAATTTTATGGTGGACAATTTTTTTTGTTGCTGTGCAGCAACGTTATTGTCCTGTTGATATGCCCTCAGGCTGGGCTTACATGTTTCACCAACCTTCTCTCTTTGGTCGTGAAGTGGCTTTCTCTGCTCATGAGTGATTATTTTAGCAGGACAAGAACCTTCCTCAATTTGTAGAGACTGCTGCCAATCATCTGCGTCAACTGAATAAGTTGACAGTTCACATAAGTCAGTGACACTTAGATAGGATGTCTTCGAACCAGTATCGGATTCGAGTCCTATTACGACCCTGGCGGAAAGCGACTGACCGGAGCGCCACAGCGTAAATAGCGTTTCCGCCATTGCACGAAGGAGCAAAGTGCGGCCCATTCCGACCCATCGGGCACGAGCACCACGCCACGGCGGAAGTGCAAAGTCCGCGATGGCGGAAATGACCCCAAAACGGCCCACACCGCCGCCGTACGGCGCCCTAGGTGCAATACCGCCACCCCTCTTAGCGGTCACCGCAGTGTGCGCCTACCGGAAAGTACGGTGACCGGAAATATACGGAAACGGAAGTTAAAACATGGGCCCGGAACGGGAAACATCCCGGCGTACACCTATAAAAACACTAAAACCACACAACCACTAAAATCACTACCCTGAAACACACCCCAACCCGTCAACCACCCTAGCGAAACCAAGAAAAATGGGAAAAGTAGCGAAGAAAGCGTGCGACCGCAAGCGGCAGGTCCACTTCTCCCGTGAGGAACTCACCGTGCTAACAGAGACCCTCCAGGAGAATGCTGCCGTCGTCTTCTGCACGCAAATGACCAGGACGGCACTTGCAAACAAGAAGGCCATATGGGCTCTGGTGGCACAGCGGGTAAGTGCGGTGGGGACCGCACCCCGCACCCCACAGCAATGCCGCAAGCGATGGGACGACCTGCGGATACGCGTCCGCAGCATACTCTCTGCCAACCGCAACATTGCCACAGCCACCGGGGGAGGTCCTGAATCACCCATCAAGTTGACCCCCTGGGAAGAAATCTGTGCCTCCACCATCGGAATGGAGAGCATAGAGGGAGTCGGAGGGATGGAGAAAGGAGTGCAGACATCCGAAGATTCAGGTAGGTGGGCCAGATAAAACAATGCCAAATCCACACAGTCCATCCATGTGAAGTACCATGCGTCCACATAGTGCAACAGAAACACATGTCCAGGAGAACGTCCACACACATCGGCCTGATAGCGCACGTTAAAACCCACAATAAATACATAAATAATTAAAAACCCCTAATACACGCACTACACGTGCAGCAGGCACACCCTAACTGCAGGCTGCCAAACAACTGCACCCTCACTCCACACACAAATCAAAGCACCTCCAAGGCCCCGACCCAAATCACCCTCAGGTACCACCCCAAAGCATGTGATACAATGCCATTCCAATTCCCACAGACCCATCAATAACCCTCGCCCTCCTTTACTCCACCACAGGGTCCGATCCAAACGACGAGCTACAGGACACCCCTACCAGCACACCTGCAAAGAGGGCCAAGACCAACGGCCAGAGACCCTCCACCTCAGCTGCACGCATCAAGACACGGCAGCAGCACAAATCAGGTGACAGCACAGAGGAGGGAACATCAACAGGCACCCCAGCAGCCAGCATGCCCACAACACCACCACCACAGGTCCCCCCAATGGATGCCACAGAAGGCACTGCCTCTGGTGGCAGCAGCACCATAGGTGACACCCCATTGATGGCAGCATGCTCGGACACAGAAAACGGGGATGCCGAAGTCAGATCCATCCATGACCTGTCCCAATCCCCCTGTCTGTCCCATCCCGTACAACATGAGGATACCACGCAGGGGCACCCACAAGACGACGACTGGCCATCCCCCACAAGCCCTGTGGCAAGGCAACATGAGGACAACAGCCCCTCTGTGACACCCCCGCAAATGGCCATGGCCCAGCAGAGGCAACAGTCCCTCGACCAGTTGATCGAACAACAGCAGCAACTGGCCACACTCCTCAAGGACCATGCCGATGAATGTGGGGGCACTAAGGCAGACATAGAAACATCAACTGAGACACTTAGGGCAGAAATGGAGAGAGGTACAGAGACGCTAAGGGCACAAATTGAGAGAAGCACCGAGAGCCTGAGGGGGGAACTGCATGCGACGTCCAAAGACGTATGTGACGAACTTGCCGCAGTGCGCCGTGTGCTCACTGAGCTCTCGCAAACCCTTAGGGACATGCATGGACGTGAGCAGGCAGACACATCATCCGTTGCAAGTTCCGTCCAGGGCAGCCCCCAACGTAGATCTGGAAGGAACCTGCGCTCCACAGACAGGGGTGCCCCTGATACCCGCAGAGGGGGCATGCAATAGCGACAGCCCACTGACAATGAGCATCTTTGGACACTGGTGTTCGGGGGGGAGGTAGGAGGGTGGAGGGGGTGTGTTGGGCTCACTTGGGTGGCGGGTCGATAGGGTGTTCAACATGATATCACATATGCCATAAAAAGTGCACGATCAACCAATGAGAAGTGTGGACATTGATCTTTGTGTACTAGGCCATCATAGGCGTACAGTCCATATTGTGCATGTCCCAGACACACGCAGTGCCACGAGTCCCGTGTCCATGTATCAGCCACCAGGCGTGAGTGCTAGAAGCATACATCAATGAGATGCTGACGAATGTCACGGGCCTCCGGTGCCTCGCAGACTCCATGAGGTGCTGCCACATCCCCACCCTCATCATGACCATCATCAGGTGCTTGCAGTTCTGCGTCAGGGGGCATGGGCACATTTCTACGTACGCACATGTTGTGGAGCATGACACATGCCATCACCATCTTTGCAACCTTCTCATGGCGGTACAGGAGTGCCCCGCCAGACCTGCTGAGGCAGCGGAAACGGCCCTTCAGTAGGCCGAATGCCTGTTCTATGACTACACGGGTACGTGAGTGGGCATGGTTGTAGTCCTCCTCATGCTGGTCCCGTGGGTTCCGGACTGGTGTGAGGAGCCATCTCTTCAGTGGATATCCAGCATCACCTGTATGTGGACGAGAAACGTATGATGTGGAATGCCATTGATACGTACGCACACCCCCCCCCCCCTTCCTGGCAGGTCATTGCCAATTCACATACCCCACATCATCATGCATGTAATGAGACTCACCGAGTAGCCAGGAACTGTTCCCTGCGTGTCGCTCCATGTAGCGTGGTATTGTAGAGTTCCTCAAGACCATAGAATCATGGGTTGATCCAGGGAATCGGGCACAACAATGTGTAATGATCCTGTTGGAGTCACACACCATCTGTACATTCAGGGAATGAAATTGTTTTCGGTTGCGGTACTGGGCCTCCATGGCATGTGGGACGACCAATTCAACATGGGTGCAGTCGATGGCACCAATGCAACCCGGTATGCCGGCAAGTGCATGGAATCCCACTTTTGTGTTGGTTATTTCCTGCTCCGAGCGTGGTAGAGAGATGTAGTCGTCTGCGTGCTGCAGGAGGGCATCGAGCACTTGCAATAGTGTCCGTGAGAACAGTGGCTGAGAAATGCCATGCAACTGTCCGACTGTGTGCTGGTAGGTGCCTGTGGCCAGGAAGTGTAGTACAGACACCACCTTCAGTAGGGGTGGGATGGCGGTTGGGCTATCTATCATGCTGACAAGGTCAGCCTGTGTCATGTCCACAATGGCGGCTATGGTGTCCCGGTCCAGACGGTAGAGGGTGTGGATCTGCTCATCAGTGAGGTTGAACGGATGTGCTCGGAGGCGTGGTATTGCGGGCTGCCTGCGTGGTGGTAGTGGCTGTGCTGGTGGGCCTTGCTGGCCCTGCCTTGGCCTCCTCCTCCTCCTGCGTCTCCTCCGTGCGGCTGGTTGTAGTTGGTGTTCGTCTTCTTCTTGGAGTCGGAGCACTTGCAGTGCTATCAGGTCCCCCAGGGCCAACATCGCGAGTCCTGCCGGTAGCATTTCGGTGTGGTTGTGGGAGGAGACTGGCTGTGCAATTTATGTGTTTTCAGGCTGTATGGCCTCCACCTGTGGTGATTGATTCCACCTGTGCAAACTGCTCTCCCCTTTGGCCGAGCACGTCCCGCGCACAACGCTGCAATTCGGGGAATTGTATCTTGCTATTGCAATCATGTATTTGTACCCGATGGCCGTGTAAGATTGGTTGATATGTTCATTCTGCTGTGGTCCCATTGTTTCACATACTATCTGTGCAGTCGCGAACAGACTTGTGAGGGGTCAGTGGAACGTAGTACTCGAGTAACGGTGGGCCCTCATGCATCACTGTACCGAGTTGCAACGACGGGCGGGGCGTCCCATTCGTGGGTGAAGGCAGTTGCCATTTTCACACACAGCCGCACTCGATGGAATAATTAGTGATTTCAAACGGCCACAGATGCCTTTTCGACGTGATGTTGCAAATGAGGAATTCGAAGGGCGGCGCTTTCGGTTTCCAGCTAGCGGCGAGGAGATGCCCACAGGTCTGACTGCAAATATAACGTTCTATTGTTCTATGTCCTTGAGACAGGGCCCATGGCGAGGGAGCAATGATTGATATGAATAGTTTGGGATGCGCAATAGCTACGTGGGCGATGAGGCTGTCCGTTCCCAAATACATGTTACTTCACAACACTGGAATTACGGGCTGGGGCACTGTGGATTTAGCAGGCTGCATAACGCACAGACTCAATGGATGTTTCTAATGTTATGTGAGTAATTATTCAGGCGTTTTGATCCCGGGATGAGGGAATGATGGATGGATGCATGGGCAGGTGATTTGATACAGAGTTTGCCATGTACAGGGCTTCTTGGGATCTATCCGCCTCCCCTACGCTATGTGATGCAGGGCTGCCATAGTGGGACCATCGTCCATCTGGCCTTGTTGAGCCCTCCCTGTCTCGAGGCGCCCTCAGACACTTGTGTCCATGCACGTTAACATTCCCATCTGATGGAATCTGTTTTGACAGACGCATGCACAGGTACACTCGTTTGTGATGGTGTTTGCACCTCGATATAGATGGTTATGAGTCGCAAGTGGTTTTGGGGTGGTGATGATCCTTTTGAGTGGGCTAGCATGCATATGGCTGTGGATTTCGTGTGATCATTGAAGTGAGTTGTTGGAATGTAGTTCTGATGGCCATTCTGTTATTTTTCTTTTCTTTTGGTTGACAGGTATCTCCTCCCCTTTTGCCACTGCCATCTGTATGCCACTCCTGCAGATGGATTTTACTCCCGACACCTGCTGCTTCGTGTTAATCAGTGGAGCAGCATTACGATCTTATGGGACGATCGCCAATGGCCCACATGCCCTTACGCAGTACTGGTGGCTCGGAGCAACATTTCGGCCTTTCAGCTGGACTAGTGCCTCCCCATTGGGACGGCCCTGCGGTTCTGTGCGCTTCCATGTTGCCTTTTCGTACGTGAATGTGGCTCTGTGTACCATGGGGGAACAGGGCGACACACAGGTAGTGGCTGGTCATTTCTTGCGGAAGCAGCCCACAATGGTGATTAGTGTTTTGGAGTTCATGGCCTGATGGCTGTATGGGCTTGGTGATTTTGATGTGCATAAAATTTCTATTCTGATTTGGCCCGTGTAGCGTTTTTCTTTGCAAGTGATGTGGCATATGCCTATTTGGGGGGCGATGTATTGTGAGGAGATCTGCATTGGGTTCCAGCTTCGGGGTTTAGTTGCGTGGTACTGTGCTGGGCGCGTTTGCCTACGAAGCCCAGTGAGGTCAGGGATGGGGGCTGCCAATATGACTGTTTGAATGTTGTCATGCTCAGGGGCGGGGGATTGGGTTTTGTGTAACAGATGCCGGTCAGCCAGGTGGACTGGTGGAATGATGTGATTTTCGGAATGTTGCTGGTCACAGGTGCCTGTGTTTGCGTGCGTTTCTTGGTGGGGGACTGTGGTCATGTCCATTGGGATGGCTTCTGTATTCGTGCCATCTGTGCCCTGCAGCTCCCATTGGCCCCTCTTGTGTTTCTTTTGTTCGTTGCCATGCATGGGTGACTTGTACATTTCAATGGTTGCATTGTGGCTTCATTGCACCTACGGGGAGTTGTACTTTGTGGGCAGGGAGCGGTGTACAGGCACTCAGTGGGGCCGTTTACGGTTGATTCGCGATGCCGTACTTCTCGCCATGGCGGAATGGTACATTACGCCATGCCTGATGGCGTTAGGTACATGTCCGCTAGGGTCGGAATTGGCGTACCGTTGCGCCATGGTGGTGTTTGCGGTTTGGCATGGCGCGCGCGCGCGTGCTTGGTGCAGTTAGCGTTGGCGTTCACTACGGTGTCGCTAATGGCTTCGTACTTTGCGGTGACGGGTCATAGTCGCACCGAGCGCTATTCGATGGCGGTATTGCATTTCCGCCATTGTTTTTCGATTTCCGCCAGGGTCGTAATGAGGGCCCTTGTCTTTTATTTGGATTAGGCAGGACCACCACATTAGTTTTTGAAATTTCTTTCGATGCCAATTTTCTTGGGGGTACACCTTCACGCTCCTCGGATTGCACTTTTGATTGATTGCGTGAAAAGAGTCCTAGCTTTTGAGGAGTAGAAAGATTCCTCACAAACTGTTTTGTTTTATTTCTAGCAATACTCGTTTTCGTTTGCCGTTTATTTACTGTTTGATTTGTTGCTTAAACTTTTGTAGATTTTTCATTTGTTTTAGAATTGGACGAGGAGACAAACATTTTAGCTGCACCAGTGAAGATGTCAAAAGAGGATACCGTTCCTTTTACAGGCGGTGCAAGCACCTGATTTGTTTTGTTAGCTTGCACCACAACAGCCTCAGTTAAGTTGGTATTTTTTTGAGCGACACTCGTGCTTTCAAGTGGTTCGATTGAAAGAGAGCCACCAGACTGATGTTCTAAGATGGGTCTCTGGTGAGAGTCCGCAGGCCTGGAAGATTCAGTATTCGCTTACCCAAGGTGTAAGGTATCAGAGCCCTTTATGATATCAGTACTAGGCGTAGTGGTGGTAGTTGCCTCACATTGATTTACGCACTGCTTAGCATCTGGGGTGATTTTCCCTGGGCGATGCGGGACTCTCTCTTCATACGGACACTCTAGGTCACCCTTACTCCGGGAAAACGAGTGGCGACACCACTTCATTAATTCTAGAACAGCGTCCATTTGGTCGTTTTTGTCTTTGTGGTCTTTCGAAGCCAGGTTACCTAGTCGATTTTGCCATTGGAATGAGATCTCCGCTTCACGTTCAACTCTAGATAGCAACAGAGTATTATTTTCTTCCAGTGACGTGACTTTGTTTGTTAGGTTATGCAGCAGGGCATTTTGATCTTTAACAGACTCATTTAAAGATTCAAAGAGTTTGATAAACGGAATCAGGGCTAATGATGTTGCAGCCAAAACATTATTATGGATCTGGATTCCAGCTGCCACTGAAAGAATGTCTTTACTATGGGTAGTTGACTCAGACTGCGGAATCGGTGGATCATCAAGTTTACCAAGACAGCCATCATTTCTTGGTGCTTGATATGGTGCTTTTTTTGTGATTGAAGGCAGGTGGCACAGGCAAGGGCGGCAAGAGTACGGCAAGAGTACGGCAGTTTCCGTCGAACATGACGTGGCTCTTTGTTGTAAGTATGTTTCCCTTTCGGGAGCTGGAATCCCATCTTCGAATCTGCTTCCTGATAGATTACATAATGTTTCACCATTTAGAGGCGGAACAAAGGAGAAATTAGTTTGGTTACCTGACCCATTTGGTAATTTTAGGGCCATGAGTTCCGTATCCGTTACATCAAACGGAGAAAAAAAGGAAGCAGTGTCAATTTCAACCATCACGGTTGAGTCGAGTGGATAGAGACTAATTGCCATAGGTGCTACCAACCTTGGAACAACTGCCGAAGGAACTATATGTAGATTTTCTACTTCCACAGCTTGATTGCTTTTTTCACTATCTCTTCCACAAGCCTGAAGTGGCCGCTGATTTTGATCGACCATTTCGGCTGTCACAGTATCTATCATGTCCTGTTCTATCGGCAACATCGTCATGTGTCCTGCAGCGCTGGCTGCTTTTTTAATCTCGCTATTTGACAGATTAAGACCTTGTAGGATCTCATTTTTTTCCTGTGTTGCTTCGGACTCAGCCAGCTCCTCGGCCAAGCACATACCCATTGGGACCACAGCTACCAGTTCTGCCTGGCTCTCGCCCACCACAGAGGACTGCGACGGGCTATGAGGCGGTCCCTCTGTAGCTAGCCGAGCTGGGAGGGCGACGGGAGAAGGAGAAGAAGGAATGCACGGGTTAGAGGCGGTAGGGAGCGCGTCGTACGGAGACGGGCATGTAGGCAGGGAACCCAGGGTGGGAATGGGCAGGGAACCCAGGGTGGGAATGGGCAGGGAAGGGGAGGGAAGGGAAATCATTTCCGTCACGCTCTGCACAGGTAATGCGACTTCAACCAACATGGAGGGCTCGCCACGATTTCGGCATTTAAAGTTGTTTGCCACGTCTGCGGCCGAATGTCAGTGACCATGATTAGTTCTTACCAGTACCAGCAGACCACTGATGCCGGCTTCTGATCTTCACTTTGTTTTCTTGTTGTCAATAACTTCCTCAGCGTTCAAGACGTTGAAGGCGGACTGGAGGCAGACTGGACTCAGCTCCGGACTCCGCGCCACGCTCTGCGCTCTGGGAGCGTTTATAAGCAGAAAAGTACTGCAAGTAGAAAGAGGACTGAATCACGTTGTGCAGCTCTTCGCAATGGAATCACCCAGCAGAAAAACCACAAAGGGACTGGAGGCAGACTGGACTCAGCTCCGGACTCCGCGCTGCGCTCCACGCTCTGGGAGCGTTTATAAGCAGAAAAGTACTGCAAGTAGAGAGAGGACTGAATCACGTCGTGCAGCTCCTCGCAATGGAATCACCCAGCAGAAAAACCACAAAGGGACTGGAGGCAGACTGGACTCAGCTCCGGACTCTGCACCGCGCTCCGCGCTCTGGGAGCGTTTATAAGCAGAAAAGTACTGCAAGTAGAGAGAGGACTGAATCACGTTGTGCAGCTCCTCGCAATGGAATCCCCCAGCAGAAAAACCACAAAGGGACTGGAGGCAGACTGGACTCAGCTCCGGACTCCGTGCCGCGCTCCGCACTCTGGGAGCGTTTATAAGCAGAAAAGTACTGCAAGTAGAGAGAGGACTGAATCACGTCGTGCAGCTCCTCGCAATGGAATCACCGAGCAGAAAAACCACAAAGGGACTGGAGGCAGACTGGACTCAGCTCCGGACTCTGCGCCGCGCTCCGCGCTCTGGCAGCGTTTATAAGCAGAAAAGTACTGCAAGTAGAGAGAGGACTGAATCACGTCGTGCAGCTCCTCGCAATGGAATCACCCAGCAGAAAAACCACAAAGGGACTGGAGGCAGACTGGACTCAGCTCCGGACTCCGCGCCGCGCTCCGCGCTCTGGGAGCGTTTATAAGCAGAAAAGTACTGCAAGTAGAGAGAGGACTGAATCACGTTGTGCAGCTCCTCGCAATGGAATCACCCAGCAGAAAAACCACAAAGGGACTGGAGGCAGACTGGACTCTGGACTCCGCGCCGCGCTCCGCGCTCTGGGAGCGTTTATAAGCAGAAAAGTACTGCAAGTAGAGAGAGGACTGAATCACGTTGTGCAGCTCCTCGCAATGGAATCACCCAGTAGAAAAACCACGAAGGGACTGGAGGCAGACTGGACTCAGCTCCGGACTCCGCGATGTGTAATAGTATTACAGCAGTTCGCTGCTGGGGCATCATCATCCCAGAAAAAAAAGCCTGTACAAAACAGCGTGAATGAGATGGACTTGTAGTCTGCCACCTTGTGTTCAGGACCTTTACTGCAGCTGATAAACAGAATTATATTGCTGATAGCATTTTTACCAGCGAGTAGTTAGTGCATGGCTGCAATGGCAAAATAGGAATGGTGCCAAATATGCATAATAAGCAGCACTTGTTTGGGGGACAGGCTCTGCACAAAACAAGAGTCATTTTAACACAATAACATCAGCCAGTCCAAATATCTCTGAACTCAAGGACCTATTCCTGATGATGTCTCCCTGGTCATGATTCTAACTCTTAAAAGTCCTGAAACTTAATGAGCTCCTTTTCATTGAGCTGTAACGTTAAAATAAATTATTTCTGTTTCGGTTTTCCGTAAAAGTCAGTCAGAGTGAATTCAAAAATAAATTATTTCATTTTGAAATGCCCCACCAGGACATGGATGGTCTGGCTTCTGTGCCCTACTGTCGGTCAAGTGGCACAGCGAGTAGAGCGCTTGCTTTTACTTCTGTGCAGAGCTTGCTAACGCAGGTTCGAATCCCGGCAAGGGATTACTGTGCATGACAGGAACCAGAGCTGTCACTTGCGTGCATACTCGAAGCATGTAAGCCAGAATCATGCCTGCAGAGAAGGAGCAACCGATTCTGGAAGGTGAGGACATTCATGTGTGTGTGAGTGAATGGTGAATGAGTGCAGGTGTAAATGAGCAAGTGGTGTGTGAATGTGTGTGCTTGTGTTAAATACCTAGATTACTTATGGTAATCTTTATTACTCATAGTCCCACTCTTCGTCATGTCAGTACTTGCCTATGAAGTACCTTGCCTCATACATACTTACTGGGATGAGGAAGACGGATGTTGAGGTAATACAGGGATGAGGGGCTGATTTGGGGGGGTTGGAAGAGGAGAGTGGGAGGAAGAGGGGACGTGTGGGAAGGGTGGGGCAGGAGAGGTGTGTGCTAATACATAAAGGTCATCAATGATAAAGCAGGCATGATATGTAGTAGTGGCTAGACTGGCATTTTGGTTCAACCAGTCTAGTCATTTTTGTTTGTGGCATGCCATTTTTACTGGGCATCTATAATAAAGTCAGCATGATAAGTGGTGTGACCTGTCTAGTTTGGAATTTGTGTGCAGCCAGCATAGCCTTTTCTTACTTGTCATGGCATATTTTCTGGACATATATAATGAAGTAAGCATCATAAGTGTTATTACGTGGCTACAGTAGAATTTTGGTGCAGCTAGTCTAGCTATTTCTTACTGCGCTGGAAATGTTGTACTGGGCATCTCTGATAAAGCAATCATAAGTGTAGTTACCTGACTAGACTGGCATTTGGATGCAGTGAGCCTAGCCTTTCCTTACTGTGGCATGGTATATTTATCTGGGCATCTATGATAAAGCTAACATGATAAGTGTTATTACGTGGTTAGTTGGCATTTTGGTACCACCCATCTAGGTATGTCTTACTGTGGCAGGGCATTTTTTATTGAGCATCATCAAGGCTACAGCAAACATGATAAATGTTATTACATGTCCAGCCTACATTGTGCAGCCAGTTTTGACATGTTTTCTTATTGTGGCATTGCATTTTAATTAGCAAAGCGGTAAGATAGCTCAGCAGGTTCAGCGCTCACTGCTGTGATCTGTTCGTGATCTGCAGGTTGCAGGTTCAAATCCTTGCAAGGCAAACTCATCCTTTCATTCTTGTGAGGTTGACAAATGAGTACCAACTTCGGTTGGAATGATAATTGTATTTAAATATGTGCTATGTCTAGTGCTTTGGCGAAAGCGCTATATAAATAAAAAATCATTATCATGAATCAGAGCATTAATGCTCCTACGCATTGTTGGTGACTTGCATCTGTTGGATTTTTGAATACTGTAATATCGCAGCAACTGACAATGTTGGGGCTCTAATTATCATATAATGACAATACCTGACATGCAGCTGTAACTGGCATATGTGGAAGTAACTGGCCATACAATGCTGAAGTGACATATCTATGGCAGAGCCTCTGCCTATGTTGATTGTATTGTGTCTAACCCTATCATATCATGACCCCATCCATGGCATACGAAGGCAGCACCCTTGTTAAAATGTGGTTGGTATATAAAATATTCTTGTCTGCTTTAGTACCAATATGGTATTAAAATAATTCTACATTTATGCACATTGTTTTACGCATGCAAGACACTTCCGGTAATGTCACCAGGGTTAAAGATGCCATCCAGGTCAAAGCTCATGTTACATCACTTCCTGTGATGTCATCAAGTGTGTGATGTGACTTCTGCTACCCCTGGTATTTTGGTAAATCGACGTCCCTGGCATACACGCATGCAAATGACCCATATTTGGCGGCAGGGAACTGCCTACGTGTATGTCTAACTGTAATGGCTACCGCTGCCATCAAAAACCATAAAGTTACAGCAAGTATCCCTACTGATAAATGCAGTTAGCCCAAATCTCCCTTTAATTAGGTTAAGCGAAAGTAAATTCAGCTATAAAAATACATACTTTATTGACAGCTGGTAATGCAGCTCCTATAAAAAGGGGCAAGGAGCCTGTTGGTTTACCAGAGAAATGATGCTCATCTCTAAACCTGATGTACACGAGTCTAACAAGTCATTGGGCCTCATTACGAGTTTGGCGGTAACCCACCGGTACCGCCTAACTTGTAACACTGTTCCGCCACCTAATATCCATTGCAAGTCCCGGCGGCCCAGGTATCAGGCGGCGGGAAGTGTAAGTTCCCATTCCCATGGAGTCCCAGCGGAATGGGGGCACAGAGGCACCGGCACTGTTGCTAACGGTGCCGGTGCTTCCATGAACACCATGCCTGCAGGGGCCGGTGTCCCTTGCAGGTAAAACCTGCCGGGAGCAACGGCCCCTGCAAGCATAGTTGTAGTCTGGCGGTCTGGAAAGGGTGCCAGTACGTTGCTACCGGCACACTTATTGCCGGGCCGCCCGATTTAGAATGCGGCCCATTATCTCACTACCTCTTATATTTTCTCTGGCAAACATACGAACTCCACGAAAATGCTGCCCCACAGCCTAGAGTTTCATTGCCTTCTTCAATTTGTTAACAAGTTGATCAAATAAACAAACAAAACGTGGATGGTAGTAGGGGTTTTACAGGGCACTTACAAATCACTCCTGAAAATAATTCCTTTTGTTTCGATCGCCCCGGTTCTTAAAATGGGAGCACTTTCTTCGAGCCCTGGAAGGCCCACGGAATTGTCCCTTTCACTTCTGCCACAAAGTGTTTTGTGAATCAGGCCCTACGTGCTCCTCCACACCCACAAACTCCAGATTACCAAGCCCCAAGCTGTTTCAATTAAAATATCAGTCTGGCAGAAAGAATATTTCACAGCCCTATTGTCAAAATATTGATGGAAAAAAGCAAACCATTGAAGGAAAATGGCATAAATCAGCAACGCCTTACATGTATTGCCAAGTAAGAGAATACATCTTGTAGTCATTTTGAGTTTAAGGGAAATGGGTCATATTTCTGACTTCTTTCACTTTCAAAACCAAACAGCCTAGCAGACAGTTTCGAAAAACATGCAATTATGTTATCAAGGGGCGACCATACCTTCACTTCAAGTTCTTCTGATTTAAGAGAACTTGGGATCAAGGCAGCATAAATTAAGGCCAGATTATGGAGGGTAGCTGCTTTAAGACTGTACCTAAAATATAGAAGAGTTTTAATTAAATACACAACACTACCAGCACAAACACAAAACCACAATTCAGTTGAGTAATATGTGACCGCCCTGACACATGTGCATTGCCTTAGTTTGACAATGTCATTCAAAGACAAGAATAAATCACTTACCGAGGCAGTCCTTCCTCACACAGATTCCTCATCTTTGAAATATTCTCCAGGAGCAAGTCTGGCATTGGAAAAAATGTCAACTACCAGGGGGTGCACTGCATCTCTGCATCTATTCTGCTCAACGTTAATGTTACCAATGACTCAGAATAGGAATGGGATATATGAGTCGGCTGTACCCTCTGACCGCAGTTCAGCCCAGTCTTCCCATATTCAGAGTCCGAGGTTCTGCAGAACTGCAATATGTTAAATATTCGGTCTAAGGGTGGGTGGGGGCGAGAATCTAGGAATGGCAGTTGGGAACCTGAGTGAGGAGTGACTAATCCACATGAAAGAACTTTACCAAAGCTTAAGTAATTTGGTCTTCTAATGGAATCCCAGAGGCCTCTTTGAAAATAAAAACAAAGCAGTACAGAATTTGGAGAAGGGAGGGCATTGAGGAACCATTGCGTAAACCGGGACACGATGGAGCAACCAAGCAGGTCTCCTGTCTTGCTAAGTAATTTGTGTAGTATTGCTTGGTGAATGTGTGCAGTTAATTCAGTAAAAAACAACAAACTGCTAATACATGTCTTTAATCAATCAATCAATCTATCAGAGATGTCCTCGTAGCCACCTGACAGATGTCCACAAGTAGAGGATCCACCAGTTTTTGGAATAATGAACCCCAAGACCCACATCATAGCATTCAGAAATGTAGTGGGCAATTCATCTGCACAGGGTCTGTTTGTTAACAACCCCATCCGTCTGAGCAATGGCAAAGAAACATGGTAACAGAGCCCTCCTGGAGCCCATACAATGAAGCCTCTCCTACATCTTAGATGGATGAGGGGGAGGGACGAAGACCATAAGATGGATCTTCTGAGACAGGTGAAACCCCGACCCATCCTGGTTAAGAAAGGACGGTCTCACCTTCAAAGTCACCTTCTACTTAGATAAAACTAGGCAAGGAGGTTTGAGGGAAAGAGCCTAGAGCTCACCCTATCCGCCACACGTTAGTGATGGCAACCAAGAAAATAATCTTAAGGGTGGGCAACTTCAAAGGGTGTGAATGTAATGGCTCAAATGAACAGCCATCCAAAATGTTAGACCAAGATTACGAAAAAAATAAACTGGCATGGTGAGAACTGTTACAACTGTCAGAAAGTGAAATATAGTTATAACAGTAAAGAAGGAGCCCTGTTAGGGAGTCCTTCTTAAAAACCAAAATAGCAGCTAAGTAATCCTTAACAATCTGAAAAACCTCTTGCGCCAAAGAAAATAAAAACGCAAGAATTTAAGAGGTTGATAAGTCCAACACTACCTCTGTGAGGGTGTAATGACACCACCTACCAGGGTACGGTGACATGGTAGCCACTGACCTGGCAGAATGGAACACGACCAGGACCTTAGCAGCCACACCACATCTGCCCAGTTTGAGGTTATGCATAGCCACAGAATTTTCCATCAGAATCTTAGCACACTTGCCCTCCACGGATGGATGACAAGCAACCAGGACAAGCTGATGGCCCACAACCCCAGGAGGTTGATATGGTCATTCCCCTCCACATGGAACAACAGGCCACCTACCATCAGATTACCCAGGTGATCACCCCAGCCCTTACAATAAGCATAAGCAACTTGTTCTAACTTTGTCCAAGATTGTCAAAATGACCCCTCTCAGCAAGTTGTCTGAGGGCCCAGCACATGAAATCTTGTGACATAATGCTCAAGAGCATTATGTTGCCCTGAAACTGAAACTATTGACAATGTAGCAGCCACTGGAGTGACCTAATGAGCAACTGGGCCTCTGGCACCAGGGAGCTGCAGGGGGCTCTGTGAGACAAAGGCACAGAAAGGCAGCGGTCAGGAGCGGGTTCTGGGATTGGAAAACCTGTACCGTGTTAATGATGCTGAGAACCAAGTCCTCGTCATAAAACCCTGCCAAGTGCATGCCCCTAACTGTAGAGAGTCTGTGAACTGGGACCTTTTGAAGTTTAGGTAAACCAAGTGTGGTACAGGTGGGCCGACACTCGTCTGGAGATCATGCCTGAATGTGTCAGTCATTCAGTTAGAGAAATATGTCTATTGGTTCTCTCCTGCAATGTGTGGCCACCAACAGCAGACTGCTTGGGGAAAACTCTTGGAGTTGAAAACAGGCCGAAGGGGAGGACCAAAAACTTGTTCTGTGCAATGCCTACCACGTACTTATGATAACTTCAACTCTGTGCTTGGGGTGCGTCATCACATGATCATAGGAGTCTGAAGGTGGAGGAACACCAGCCAGTCTTAAAGTTCCAGCGACTGTGTAATATGAGCAAAAGTGACCACCTTGCAATTGTCAATGTGCAGAAAAATGTTCAGAAGCGTCAGGTGAAGGATAGGTTTCAGACCCAAAAAGGCATCAAAAAGACATGGGTTACCATCTGTGGGGTACCACCAGTTGTGAACATTCTTTTTTATTCAGATTAACCCTCTGGTGACTTAGTGTCTAACTGCCTTGTATCATAATTCCACTCAGAAAAACATTGTGTGCCACAGCCAGTAACCCCTTAGCTACCTGCTCTCGATCCACTATGAGGTGCACTGACTGCCATAAATCACACTTCTCATTGTTGTGGTCTTTTGCAAGGATCCAATGTTGTGGGTTGGATACTGATATTTTCCTGCCACACGCCTTGTGGAGTTCTAAACACACACACACACGCACACACGTGTGCACACAAATAACGTCACTTCTGGCGTGATGCCATTTGGTGCTTGTTAAGAAGATTTTCAGACCAGAATACCTGGAGCAGGTTTTCAAAGATGAGAAATCTGTGGGAGGCATGTAGCCATTGGAAAAACAGATTTTACAAACCTACTTATAGTTTTGAAGTGCCATGGGGTGCAGCTACACAAACCAGAGCACGTGAAGGGGAAGGAAAATGATGGGCGCCGTTTGGGCGGGGTGGGGAGTTGGGAAGTTAGTTGTTCTTCGATGTTAAATAAAGAAGGTTGAAACTGCTACCGTCTCTGTGTCTCATTTATCCGGGACCCGCCACAAAACAAGGCGGCCACTACATATCAACTGGTGACAAGCGGGTGAACCCAGCTGAGTGCAGAAGTACATGCAGGCGCACACAGACCCGCTGTGAGCAAAGGGGACACCTGGTGCAGGTCCCTAGCGGCGGCGGGCGTGCGCTTACCCAGAGAGGATGGGGGTCATTCTAATTGGGCGGTAAGGGATACCGGGCACCGTTAAGGAGACCGGTGCCAGTAATCCCTTACCGCCCAATTCCGAGGTCCCTTAGCAGGAACCGTAAAGGGCATGTGGTCTGACCACATGTCCTTTACGGGTCCCGCTAAGGGACCAGGGCGCTAATAACGGGCCTGCTATTCACGGGCCCGTTATTAGCACCTTCCCCATTCCCATTGAGCCCTATGGGGACTCAAATGGGAATGGGGAATGGTTGGTTCAATGGGGACATAATGGGTCCTCCAGGGTCGGAATGACCCGGTAAGTCCCCATTGAACCAGACCGGACCCGGACCTGGTTTTGGAGGCAGCCATGGCGCAATACGATGACTGCCACTTTCAGAGACTCAAACTGCCGCAGCCACTACAGCTTTCCACAGTCTGCATATTCCAATGGGGGGCAGCAAACCCACTGCCTTGCATCGGGCGGTTTTCACATTGTCTACGACACCAGCAGCGTGCAGTTATGGCTACCTTTTACATTCTAAGAACACCGAAAGTGTGTCGCTGTTTGCTAATTTCCCCCCCGGCAACGTAATGGGTCTCATACACGTCACATACCACATGACCATAGGAGCAATCGGCGGTCAGAGAGAGCACAGACAAAAAAGGCATTCAACGAGCATTCCCATACCTTGTCACTGACTTAGTGTATTTGAAGGGACCCCCAGTCAAATTGCACATAAACTAATCGGTGCCTCCGATCCCGCAACATCCTAGGAGGGTTGGTTTCCACCTTCAGCACAAGGTCTTGGAAGAACTACACCATCTACTCCTTCACATTGTCTACGACACCAGCAGCATGCAGTTATGGCTACCTTTTACATTCTAAGAACACCGAAAGTGTGTCGCTGTTTGCTAATTTCCCCCCTGGCAACGCAATGGGTCTCGTACACGTCACATACCACATGACCATAGGAGCAATCGGCGGTCAGAGAGAGCACAGACGACAAAAAAGGCATTCGACGAGCATTCCCATACCTTGTCACTGACTTAGTGTATTTGAAGGGACCCCCAGTCAAATTGCACATAAACTAATCGGTGCCTCCGATCCCGCAACATCCTAGGAGGGTTGGTTTCCACCTTCAGCACAAGGTCTTGGAAGAACTACACCATCTACTCCAAGCTGACATAATTGAGCCCGCCATGGGGCCCACTCCATGGGTCCACTGTAGTAGTAGTGCCTAAGGATGGATGTCGAATTCGTCTTTGAGTGGACATGAGGCTCTCCATTACTGCCATCGAAATGGAGCGTCACCCAGCACAGGACACAGAGGATATGATTGTTAGATTGAACAAGCAGTCAAGTTTACCAAGTTTGACCTTAGCAACGGGTATCATCAGCTTCCAGTCAATATAAAAGACAACACTTTGGAATTTCCTCGGTGGCAGACATCTTTCAGCAAACAAAAAGACGGATTCTGGTCCCCATACTGCAGGCTTTCAATTACAGCAACAATATTCTCATTTTTGGCTGTAGCCAAGAGGAACATGACCAAGCAGTAATGCTGGTCTATCAAGCTTTGCAGGATGCAGGCCTCACCCTAAATCTAGACAAATGCTCTATCTATCAGGAGCAGCTAAAATTCTTTGGCCATATTTTCTCCAACAGGGGGTTCATTCCTAACCCTGAGAAGGTAGTCACTATACACCAGCTATCTGCACCCTCTCAGGTATCAGAACTGGATCTTTCCTAGGGATGGCACAGTACTCCTCAAGGTACATTGCTCATTATGCAAAAGTCTTGGCACCCCTCATTCAACTTCTTAGACAAGACATGTCCATTAAATGGTCCCAGGAGTGTCATAAGGCATTCACTAAAATAAAAAGAGAAATAGCAATGGCACATCACCTGGCCTAGTTTGACCCCTTGAAGGAGAATGAGGTGATTGTGGATGCCAGCACTGTGGGGGTGGGGGCCAACTGGGCGCAGTGTGTTCCCTGCAAACCTAGATCCATGATTGTGCTGCAATACGCTAGCAGGGCCACCGAGAAGGCCTACTCCCAGGCAGAAAAGGAGAGCTTGGCGGTGGTGTGGGCCTGTGAACATTTTCACCATTTCACCTTTGGAAAACAATTCACTGATAATCAGCCGCTTCTCTCACTATTTGGTAATCCACAGGCTTGCATGCCCCAAGCATAGGAAGGCGTGGGATGCGACTGCAAGAGTACAACTACAAGATTGTCCACGGACCTGGGAAACATCAGAATCCGTGTAGATTACACCTCAAGAAACCCTACAGCTGTGCTTGTAGGCGCCAGAGCAAGTGAGGGTGAAAAATACATCAATTACATGGCAGCATAATCACTACCACTGACCGTTACACAATAGCAGATTGTGGCGGAGGCGTCAGTGGACCCCACTCTTGGAGTTGCCACAGGGATAACCTGCAGGGGCAACAGAAAGATTACAAACGACACGTGACATCAGGTACATCTGTTTGGCCAGCGTGTATATGGAACTGTCAGTGGCTGCCAACCGCCCACTCATGCGTGGCCTACCACATAGTGATACTGCAGAAGTTACGCCAGAGGATTATTGATGTTGCACATGAGGGTCACAGGGTCAATACTAAACGGCTGCTTCGTCATCATGCGTGGTTTCCCCACATAGACGACGTAGTGCAAGCATGCAAAGGACAGTGTGAAGCGTGTCAACTCACAGCGAAAGCAGACACCCCAGTACCACTGACTGTTACTGAATTACCCAAAGCGATATGGCACACAGTTGCAGTTGACTATTTCTGGCCATTTCAGAGTGGGAGGTACATCCCAGTAGTGATAGACGAGTACTCCAGGTTCCTGCTCACTCGGACAGTCCAGTCTACCAACTTCTCATGCTTATCCCTGCTCTGGACGAGATGTTCAGTGACTGGGGAATCCCTAGGGTTGTAAAGTCTGGCAATGGACTGCCATTCAATGGACAAGACTTCTGTCGGTTTGCCGACCACCTAGGGTCAAGATTAGTCTGTTATGGCTGCAAGCCAATGGCATGGTGGAAGGGTTCATGGCGACAGTCAAGCACATGGTCGAGAAGACTAAAGTGGATCAAATACCTGTGGCGCAACCCATGTGCCACCCGAAGGGGAGGATGTCCCATTTGAAGAAGATGAACATGTGAGAGAGAGAACTGATGAAGAAGTTAGCAGTAAAAAACTATACAGACGAACAGCGAGGCTTCACTGCAAAAGACTTTGAAGTAGGTGATGAACTAATTTTCCAACAACGGCAAAACATGAAGGTTGACACCCAGTTTTCAAAGGTACCAGTTCAGGTTGTCGCTGTGAAGGGCTCCATGGTGACCGCCTCAGATGGAACTCGTGAGGTAACAAGGAATGGATCTCAGTTTTGACATTGCTGCTTGCTCGAAGAGGAGGTCTCGAGCAGCTATGGCAGTGAGGATAGTGGAGAAGAAGAGGGACTGTCAGATGGGGTTACTGCTCTGAAAGAAGGGGAGCCTGTCAGCGGAGAGTCAAGTGGGCATGAAAGATTTGGTCTAACAGTCCGAAGACCACTTAATTGAAGAGGTGTGAACATTAATATTTGAAAAAGGGGAAGGTGTTGTGTCAACACAGTAGTGCTGTAGGCAGAGGGGTACGGCCACACAAACCACAGCACGTGAGGGGGAAGGACTATGAGGGCGGGGCATGGAGTTGGGAAGTTAGTTGTTGTTCAACGTTAAATAAAGAAGGTTGAACTGCTGCCATCTCTGTGTCTCATCAAACCGGGGCCTGTCACATAACAAAGCGGCCATGGTTCTATGTGAATTTAATGAACCAAAAAATAAAGAACGAAATTTTAACAAACCCAAATTAACGAAAAAAAGAGTTTCTTTTGGGGGGGAGGGGTGGAGGTCCCCCAAATCCTCTGTCTCCCCATGTTTAAAGCCCCATTACAAACCCCATCCCGCAAGATTTAGCACCTTACCACACCCCCACACACATATATATATATTTTTGTAATTCTGTATTTTTTTTTATAATTAATTCGTTATTTTTTATTAGGTATAATCACTGGATGCCGGTGGCCACGGCATAACACAAAGGATGAAAAAACGAACCAGCAAAGTTTAAATATAAACACATGCATGTTGACTTTTCCACTAAGTAAATAAAGAGAGTCACGTTGGCTTACTTGGAATTAAGTTGCTCCTTCGAATATAGAATGATCCAGCAGCAGCTGTACTGCAGTGATAGTGCCATCAGTCGCAGGGTGATGTGATCTGCTGACTTGTCAGTATCGAGTTCTTCCAAGTTCTAGTGAGATATTAACATATCGATCACTTGATTTCAAAAATGCAACACTGGATTAGTTTCCAGCATAGGTCTCCCTGTGACTAAAATTACTGAGAGCATTTTTCAAGGCACAAAATTACTCTTGCAAAATACAGAGTCTACTGTCAAGGTTTCTTAGGCGAGCATGACAATTACATGTATATATGCATGTATGTATGCGATTTCTATAGCATGAACCTAGCGGGCTAGCAATGGAGCGCTATTCAAAAACATGAGGCACAACAGATTAAAAGTAGATTAATGAAAATGACCGTCATTAAGAGTTTGCTGGTATCTGCCCTTACCTTCCTGGCTGCCCAATATCCCGGGATATTACGAGTGACAGAGAGCTGATAAATTCCCATTCCCATGGAGAAGATCTGAGGCCCCCACCGGCAAACTTGCAGTGTGCCAGTCCGGAAAAAAAGCCAGAGCCGTAATTACCAGCATTTTTTCCAGACTGGAACACTTGTAATGAGGACTAAAGACCATAAAAAAGAGACACATCTGAAACCTGCAATACCGCCAGAGAGATCCACAGCGCTCAGCAATGTCAGGCCACTGATGGTAGGATAGTTAACAGATGATAAGGTTAGCAGATAGAGCTCTGAGGGCAAAAGAGAGACTTTCATGTAGGAAGTTAAACAGGTCTTGATATAATTAGGTCTCAGTCTCTGAAATGATGGATAGGCGGTAGTTGCCAAGTTTAATCGATTGCAAAACATGAATTGTAGCCAGTTCAAATCCTAGAGGATTGGGAGTCATGAGCTCAAAGCGAGAGAAATGTTTCAGCATCTGAGAAACGGTGTTCTTCCAATGCCGGGGCTCATTGTGTAGTGAAAGTGCATAGTTCTGAAATGAGTGAAAGGTGTGGACCAGAGGTCCGAGAACATGGACTGAAGAGTGCGAAGTCGAAATATCCATGACGCAGAAAGAGAGGATAGAAATTCATCTTGGGCACTGTTGCAACTGGTGAGTGCACATCTGTAGTGGAAAACATCATTTTATGTTGGATGCCTCATAACAGAGAGTTTGTGAATCCCATTAACTAATCACCATTTGATTTTCCCTTGCACATCCAGAGACCCCCTTAGAAGCTCTACAGAATGCAGTACCAACATAATTTAGGACTGAGTTTCAGTCCATTATGATTTCTACTGAATTTTACCTCCAACAGATAGGTGAGCAGTGATGGGAATCATGTGCCCACTATTGCTGAAAAAAGACCCATATCTATGTGCCATTATAACATCTAATCATGTATAGAAACTGTTACTCGTACTGACTACTGTACCCCTAGTCCATAATTCCCTTTCCTTTTTACTGGTGGGTAGTCTGTCCTACAGGGATTGGACTGGAACCTCTTTTGCACAGCAAAATAACCTTCCCTTTACATTTAAATGAAGCAAGGTTGTGATGGCTGTGTCTCCACCCACCAGCCTTGTCCACCAGTCCTTTCCCTACTAATCTGCTGCTAAATCGATAAACTAACCAATCTGCAGGAGACCTGTGAGAGGGATGTATGGAGGAAAGGAAACTATGGACTAGGAGTATAGTAGTCACTACAGTGAGTAACTGTTTCATACTTCTACGTCCCGTCCCCTTTCCTCCATACTGATGGGATATTTCATAGCATGAGAAACTCAAGGGAGGAGACTGTCTAATCCCCAGCAAATATGTTTCACAGAATTGTAGGCCAAATCTGGCATCAGCGCTGGAACTCGCATCAAGACAATAATGCTTTCAGAAACCTGATGATGTGGCCAAGTTGCAGCCTTGCTGATGATATCCTATGGCTGCTTGATACTGACAACTCATGGGGAAACAGCTGCAATACCGAACATGACTGTCATACATGGATCAGAAAACCCATTGCTCCACACTCCCTCCTGCATAGCTCTGAAATAGCCTTTTGCATAGCATGTAATATAGTCAGGGTCATGGACTATTGGAGCCTGGTAAAGGAAATGTTTTATATTGAACTCAGGTGGATGGAATCTTCGCCTAGTCCAGATCCTGGGCACTCTCCATCAATTACATTTAAACACATTGGATTCTTTTCCAATTTTATCTGGAATTTCCACCTTGTCATTACCGTAGAGGACCCTAAGAGCCTGTATAATCCTGAAACGAGAGCCCCTATACAAGAAAAAGCTTTTAGTGACTGTTTAAATTGTGTGAACGATCTTGTGCCTCTACATATCTTCCTCTGCATTACACAATGCCGGAGTTGTAAATAGTCCAACTTGTCTGTTTCAAGAAAAACAAATACCGCTTTGCACTCTGTGAATGCTCTGACCACCATGTCCCCAAAAAAATTATCCAATAAACAAAGACGATCCCCCTTTTCATTATTCAAAAAGCACCTCCCTTCAAGTCCTGGAGAGAAAGGAGGGTTCCTGTTTGTAGGGCTGTTAGGGGAAAGTAAAGTTGTGAGATTCCCCCGGTAGGTTGTTTGATCCCATATCTAAAACACCAAATTTGTTACAGGGCTTCTATAAACTGAATCTCTGCCATTCAAGTACTAAAGAAAAAACAGGGTTCACCATTGTGACTGGGTTAATATAGTTTGCCAGAACTGTGCAAATAAACCTAGCACCAAATCCACCCAACACAGTCCATGCCAGCCTATCATACGTTTTTTCAGTATCCAACATAAGGCATGTGTTTGGATTTATAGAAACCTTGTTAATCTATCGATGAGTTGAGCAACTTTTCTCAAGTCTGAGGTCTCATCATAAACTCTGATTGAAATATGTTCCATCTGGGTGTCGAGAATCTTAGTTTATAACTGAATGTCTAAGTTCATAATCAATGTCTACCTCTACAAACTCCCTGTCAACCTCTACAAACTACAAAGTTCATGATTAAACTAAAAGTTGCCCCCATCATCAAGTTTGTGATAGCCGCTGATCTATGAAAATAATTCAAAAGTCCTGTGAGAGGGGCCACCAGTCCTTGGAATTGCATAAAAAAGGCCTGGGAAACTATTTTGCACTGGAGCATCCTTTAAATTCAGAGATGGACTAGCTATTCTTTTGTAATAGGAGAATCCAGACCATCTCTTTGGTCAAGGGTGATTTTGGGGAGATCATCTCCCTCCAAATATTATCTCTGGGGGGACCCATCACAATGTTCTGCTGCATTGAGACTCGCAATCCTACAAATTGCTCTCCTTTCTGGGATTCCTCAAGTAACCCCCATCAATTATCCATAATAGCTGGAATAAACAAGGAACAAGTTACTTACCTGTAACTGTTGTTCTCCAGCATGGGTCTGGCATGGATTCACATGCTCATGAATATTCCCCGTCGTCAGGCTGGGAATCCTCGGTAAAGAAAAAATCAGTATCATTTTGGTTTCTGATCTGTCTTTCTTAGTAGTAACCAATCACTGATCTCTGGGTCATACTGCACCCAGCCAATGACTGCCCTCTCCCCAAGCCCCACCTCTGGCAGCCATCCTCAGATTTGGTAGCACGCAAAGTGGCAGTATGACCAAGTGAAGAGCCGCAGAGGGGTAGGTGGGAGGGTTCGGATGTGAATCCATGCCAGACCCATGCTGGAGAACAACAGTTACAGGTAAGTAACTTGTTCCTTCTCCAGCATGGGGTCTGGCATGGATTCACATGCTCATGAATAAAAGAATACATAGCAGTATACACATGCACAACCACGGGAGGTGGAAACAGGTTCAACATTAAGCAATACAACAACTCAACATTAAGCATCTCTTACCTCCTCACCAGGCTCACCTTAAGCGA
Source organism: Ambystoma mexicanum (assembly GCF_040938575.1). NCBI lineage: Eukaryota > Metazoa > Chordata > Amphibia > Caudata > Ambystomatidae > Ambystoma > Ambystoma mexicanum. Next base: position 187,939,110 of record NC_090937.1, read on the forward strand.
ACAGGTTGCGCAGCAATGCTTGGCCAACCCTTGACTCCTCCCTGGAGTCCCGATCGACGCAGTAGAATCTTGTGAAGGTGTGCGTCGACCTCCACGTAGCAGCCCTGCAGATGTCCAGAAGGGGCACACCAGACTGGAACGCCGTGGTAGCAGCGATTGCTCTGGTCGAATGGGCTCTCGGACGGCCAGGCAGCGGTCCGTTTGCCAACCGGTGACACTGCATGATGCAGCCGGAGAGCCATCTGGAAATGGAAGTCTTCGAGAGATCCTTCCCTTGATTCACAGACCCAAAGTTCACAAACAGTTGTGACGTCTTCCGAAAACTCTTTGTGCGGTCCACCTGGAACTTCAGCGCTCTAGCTACATCCAACGAGTGCAAAGTCCTCTCGGCCGGCGTCGAAGGCGACGGGAAGAAAACTGGTAACACCAAGGGCTCGTTGAGGTGGAAGTCCGACGGCACCTTGGGCATGAAGGAGGGGTGCGTCCTCAGCACTACCCTCGTGTCATGAAAAGTCAAGTATGGAGGCTTGCAAGATAGGGCCTGAATCTCTCCCACTCGCCGTGCAGAGGTGATGGCCACGAGGAACGCTGTCTTCCATGACAGGAACTTCAAAGGCGCTGAATGCATAGGCTCGAATGGGGCTCCCATGAGCATGGTCAGCACCACATTAAGCTCCCACGCAGGGGCAGGAGCCTTCACTAGCGGGAATGATCGGTATAGTCCCTTCATAAATTCCTTCACCAGGCGATGAGACCACAGGACGTCCGTCCCGTTGTCCTGGTATATCGGGAGATGGCAGCCCGATGTATTTTTATGGAGGCGTGAGCCAGTCCAGCCATGGCCAGTGACAGCAGGTACGGAAGCACTAGAGGGGCCGTAATTCACAGAGGGTTAATCTTCTGTGCACGGCACCAGACAGAGAACCTCTTCCATTTATGACTGTAACACTTGAGAGTTGAGGACGCCCGGCCTTTGCAAGAACCTCTCTGCAATCAGCCGGGATATCGTACCCTCCAAACTCTAGTGCTGCAGGAGCCAGGCCTGCAAGTTCAGCGACTGTGGGTCGTGGTGGAGAATGGCGCCTCCTTCTCTGGAGAGAAGATCTGCGTCCGCCGGCAGCCTAACTGGCGGAGACGTTGACAAGTCCAGAAGGTCCGGGAACCAGATCTGCCTCGGCCACGCCGGTGCGACGAGGATCATCCTGCACCTGGACTTCTTGAGCTGGTTGATGAGGCGGAGCAGCAACGGCAATGGAGGGAATGCGTATAGAAACAGGCCGTCCCAAGGGAACGAGAAAGCATCGCCCATGCTCCTTGGCTGTGTGAACCTGCTGGCGAAACTCTGGCACTTGGAGTTCATCGCCGTCGCGAACAGGTCGATCTGGGTATTTGCCTCATCGTTGGAAGAGTCGATCCACTTGATCCTGGCGCAGTTCCCACTCGTGGCACGAGCGCAGCTCCCTGCTGAGTGAGTCGGCAATGGTGTTTTTTATTCCTGCCAGGTGGAAGGGAACCAGAAACATCCCCTGGGTGACGGCCCAGTGCCACAGATCCTAGGCCTCCTTGGATAGGGCTGGTGATCTGGTGCCCCCCTGCTTCCGTATGTAGAACATCGTGGTGGTGTTGTCGGTGAAGATCCTCACCACTTTGTCCTTGAGGGACGGGAGGAACGACTTGAGCGCCCAGAACACTGCTCGGAGCTCCAAGATGTTGATGTGAAGAGACGTCTCCTCCAGGAGCCAAACGCCTCTTGCGTGGAGATCTCCGGTGTGGGCCCCCCAACGCTCCAGAGAGGCATCCGCAGTCATCGTCTCCTGAAACGCCGCGGTTTGAAAGTCTGTGCCTGTAGTGAGGTAAGCCCGGGTGCCCCACCATAGGATCGCCCGACGGAACTCCTCGTCGGGAGGGATCCTGTCGTTGAAGCAGCCCCTCGCATGAAACCAGAGGGCACTCCTGTAGCGGACGCATCCGAAGTCTGCAAAGGGGCACAAGGTAGATGCATGAGGACATCATCCCGAGAAGGGAGTTGATGGACCTCACCCGGGCCACGTCCGTGGCTAACAGGCGCCGCACCTTGCCCAGGATGGTCTTGGTCCTCTCCTCCAAAGGGGAGGCCAATTGCTCCACTGTATCGAGCTTCGCTCCCAAAAACAGTGCTACTTGCAATGGATCTAGGTGGGATTTGGGGTAGTTCGGTCTTGATGGCCCGTAGAGATTCATCCACCGCCTTACCAAAAAGGTTGTTGCCGTCGAACGGCATGTCCAACACTCTGGTCTGGACGTCCTGGCGAAAGCCTGTCGCCTTGAGCCATCCTCGTCGTCGGAGGCAAACTCTGTTGCCCAGTTGGCAAAATCCGGTATCGGCAATGTCCGTTGCCACCGTTATGGCGTGATCCGACAACACCTCGCCTTCCTGCAGAATTTCTAGGGCCTCTGCCCTTTTGTCATCAGGCAGGAAATCTAGCAGGGGAGCTATCTTGAACCAGAGCTCCCTGTCGTAGCGGGCCACGATCGCTAAGGCATTGGCCGCCTTAATTGTCGTCGCCGCCGACGAGATGACTCGTCGTCCCATAGAGTCCAACTTCTTGCCCTCGCTGTCTGGCGGGGAGTGGAAGTTGAAGCCGCCGCGCCTGCTGCCTTCTTCTTAGCCGCTGCCGAGACGACCGAGTCCGGCGTGGGCTGGGCCCTGAGGCACAAGGGGGTGGCATCGGGGACTCGGTACTTCTTCTCGTACCTGTCCCTCTTGGCGGGTATCGTGGCAAGGTTCTTGAGGACAGCAAGCCCCTCGTCCCAGATGTCGTCGACTAAAGGCACCGCGAGGACCGTCTTCCTCTTAGCCTCTCGTCGTTGGTACAAAAACCCCTCCTTTTTCTGTTCTTCAGGGCAGAGCTGGAAGAGCTCGGATGCCCTGGTTATCATGGCGTGGAAAGAGCCAACCTCGTCGGCTGGGGACGCCCGCGGGGGGGTGACGACGGGATGTCCACTGTGTCATCGCCGCCGTCATCGTCCGTCCCCGTCGCCTTATCCGTCGCCATATCCTCTCTAGGGTCCGGCAAGGGGGACGAGGGGTCCACCGGTCTCGCAGGCACGAATGGCAGAGCGGGGTGGACTCTCCTCCGCTTGTTCGGAGGGCTTCCCGACGGGCCTGGTTCTGGCACCTCCGTCGGGGTGCGTGGTAATCTCGTCCTTATCTTGGTACATAAGGATTGGATTGCCAACACAAAATGGGCGCCGAGCTATCCTGGGGCTCGGGCAATGGCTGCGAAGGACGGGATGGCCGCTCCACTGGGCCCTGTTCATCGTCGCTATCTTCGATCACATCAGCAGGGACCGTCCCCTGGGATCGAACCTTCTCGAACCTCTCGTTGAGGTTTATGAACCTCTCGTTGAGGCCTATGGACCTTTCGTTGAGGCCCTTCTCGGTCTCCACCAGTTCCTCCTCAGAGGCTGATTCCGAGTCTGTAATGGCCACAGCCCCCCCTCTTTTTCAGCTGGGGGCTTCACGGGTCTTAGCGATGGGCTGGAAAGAGGATTCCCTCCGCGGTGGCAGGGATACTCTGGGCCCAGAGGCTGTTTCCATTGCCGTAGTCTCAGCCAGCTCCGCCAGGGTCGCAGCGACCACTTCGGTAGAGGCCTTAGCCGGGTGGATCAAAGCCCTCACCACCTTAGGTGCGTCCTGGGCCTTCGCCTTGGGGGGAGGGTCAGTGCCTCGCTCTCCCTTAGAGATCGACCGGGCCCGGTCCAGCGGCCTACCCGGGTTCTCGCACTTCCTCTTCCCAGAACGAGAGCGCTGGCTCATGGTCGAACGTGCCTGGGAAGTAGCGCCCTGCTTGGCAACCGAAGAGCCCGACCTTTCGGCGCTCCCGGAGCCCGCGGACTCGCGGTGCTTGGACTTCTGTTGGGCCCCTGTCACCGGGGCGCCCTCAAAGGACTTAGAAGCCCGCTCAGACTTCTTCTTCGCCTTCTCACCTGCTGTGCCCTTCTCCAGCCAAACGGCGAGGCGGGAACGACGATCTTGTTTGGTCCGTTCCGAAAGGTTCTTGCAGAACGCACAGTCCTTCTCCACGTGCGTCTTGTCCCCATGGAGGCAGTAGAGACATCGCAAATGCTCGTCCTCCTTGAAAACGTTATATAATCCGCATCCAGGGCAGTTCCTGAACAGCTTGGATCCGGGCTTCGAGCTCCCCTTGTCCTGGGCCATGTCCGTTGAGGTAGGCCGCAGATCTTCCGGAATCCTCCAAGAAGTGTAAACTCGATGAAAACTTCACCCTTGAGGGGTGTAGAAGAATTCCGAAACAGGTCCCCGTTATCGGAAGTAGAAACGGTGGAGCTTGAGGCTCGATTAAACCGAAAAAATTTGAAATTCTCCTGAAAAAGCGTGAAAACGCAGTAAAAAACTCAAGAGCTAAACACGAGGACTCACAACAATTGAGCATGCGGTAAAAGAGGCGGGGCTTAGGGAGAGGGCAGTCATTGGCTGGGGGCAGTATGACCCAGAGATCAGTGATTGGTTACTACTAAGAAAGACAGATCAGAAACGAAACTGATACTGAATTTTTCTTTACCGAGGATTCCCAGCCTGACGACGGGGAATATTCATGAGCATGTGAATCCATGCCAGACCCCATGCTGGAGAAATACTGTTCATTGGCCTTCAATATATTGGGCAAAAGCGTATCTAGTTTGGTGACTTTATCCCCTAATGTGTTCTGGAAGTTCAGAATGCTCTGCTTTATGAATTTGAAGTGTGGAAATCTGCCTTCTAACATCCTGCATTCTCTTGAAGGCCTGACTTGATTCTGCCTCCCTATAGCTGAGCTCTAGAGATTTGAACTTGGTCTGTAATTGATCCATGGTGTATCTCTGGGTTTATAGTCATAATGTCGAAACCAATAATGTCGAAAGTTATTTTTTGGAGATGAAAAATGTTGGGAAAAAAAAATGTTGAATTTTTTTTTTAATGCATTTTCTTTTCGAAATGGGGGGGGTTCCCCACCCAACCCCCCTTTTTTTACTTTTTTTTTGTTTTACCCATTTTTTTTTTATCCCGAACCCCAAAATAAATATATAATTAAAAAAACGGAATTCGACATTTTTTTTTCGAAAAAATTGTCATTCGACATTATTTTTTCGAAAAAATGACCGACCACCATATCTCTGCACCTTCATAAAATGGCGGTCTTGTACAGAGGATTTAAAGGCATTCCATGTAAGAGTGTGTGGAGTGGTGCATGTTTATGTATTATACCACAAAAAAGCAGAAAAAAACTGCATATGGGCCCAGGTGTTAACATGTTAAAGAGGTAGTTAGAAAGGGACCATGAAGAAGAGGAAATTTGGTTAATCAATAAAATATGTGTCTTGAGAGCCTAGCAAAAAAGATCAAGCGAGTCTGCCTTTGGAGGGTGATCAACAGCGAGTTCCATAAAAATGGTCCAAGTAATGGAAAAATACACCTTCCTCTGGTCCTGCATCTAGACTTGGAAATCACAAGCAGTGGGTCATTCTGCTACGGAAGGGTTCTTGTACGCCTTTTAAGAGAACTTTCCCTAGTTAAGAACTAAGGGTTGATATCAGGGATACATTTAAAGGCTAAACATAGTAACTTGAACTGAATTCTCTGATGCATTGGGAGTCAGTGAAGAGACTGTCCAAGAGGTGAAACTGAAGGAACTTGGAAAGTCTAAAAACCAAGCAGAGTGCAGCATTCTGAACAGACTGCAGACTATTGAGTTGGTACCCTGGGAGGTTAGCACAGAGAGCATTAGCACAGTCCAACTGCGATTTCACCAAGGTGTAGACCGTGCATCTATGTTTGGTGTTTGAGATAAAAATAAGGATGTGGCAAAGTTGCAGCAGAGCAGTCTACAAAAAGTGCATTTTACAACTCTGTAGATCCGGGACACAAAACCCAGAGCTGACTGCCAAATAACTCTGGATACTTTATAGGTAACCCAAAGAGAAGGGTGTGGGTTGAGGCAGACGAGCTGGGTCCTTAACCAAATGCCCAGACCCCAATGGGATAATTACTGTCTTACTAGGTTCAGTTGTAGAAAGATTAAAAAAAAACAACCAGTTATTAATCATGTCTAGACAGTTCGATAGGCTGGAAAAATTGTCATTAGGACCCCAAATTTTGAGGTACATCTGGGTTTCATCTGCATAGGAATAATAATCGAGCCCGGGAATGTCAAAGAAAGCCATCAATGGTTGCATATGAATGTTGAACAAGAGTGGTGACATGGGTGACCTCTGAGGTTCCCGACAAACAGCACTAATAGACTTGTCAGGAAAGGACATAGTGTAATGGCCTGAGATCTCTTGGATAGAAATGTGCGGAACGAGGCAAGGCATCCAGTCAACCTTGAAGTATCTCATGATCAATGGTATCCAATGCAGCAGAGTGGTCAAGCAGAACAAGCAAAAGAGATGAGACCTTGGGCCTCATTAGAAGTCTGCCGGTCCGGAAATAAGGGTGCCGGTAGCAACACATCATTTCCGGACCGGCAGACTACAACTGTGCCTACCGGAGCTGTTGCGCATGACAGGTCTCACCTGCTGGGCGCATCAGCCCCGGTAGGCACAGTTGTCACGGAAGCACCAGCACTGTTAATAATGGTGCCGGTGCTTCCGAGTCCCCATTCCCGTGGAGTCCTATGGTTCGGCGCCTAACATCCTGGCCCACCGGGACTTGTTATGTTGCGGTGGCACTGACGTATCACGCGCGCCAGAAATGGTGTCACAGTCCCGCGGCAACCCGCCAGTTGCACTGGCAGGTTACCGGCGGACTTTTAATAAGGCTCCTTGTCTGCATTTGCAAGAATATTATATGATAAAGCCATTGAGGCAGGGTTGAAAGCTGGTCTGAAAGCTGCCAAACAGGTTTGATTTTCCAACATGGTTGAGTTGTGACAATTGTTTCCGGAATTATAGCAGCCAGTTGGGCGTGCTATGGTGTGATAATTTTACAAGGCAGACGGATACAGGGGAGTTTTTTTTTAGCAGAGGCGCAATGAGGGATTCTTTTAAAGATAAGGGAACAATTCTCTCATGCAGCGAGAGATTGATAATGGATCATTCAAGGAGCAAGACCCTAACGTATGTGGTGCAGCTACCACCTTGTACTTGAGTGCAATGCTTGCTCGGCTTTACATATTTTATCAATGTGCAGGACACAATAATATGGCAGTGATCTGAAAGAGGGTTTGATTACAGTGTAATGTATAAGGGGCAGAGCGGGATAGCTCATCAAGACATAACACATCCTAGTATATATCCTACGTGAATCAGAGCAGAACATGTAATCTCTAACCTCTGGGTTGTGCAACCTCCAAGCATTCTTGAACACCAATAACACCAGCTTTCTATTACCTCTTTGGACGACACACTACTCTCTTCATATACGTCGCCAGAATAATCTTATAATCTTGACAACAAAGCATTTGCATTGTCCTCCAGTCTCGGAAGGAAGTCAAGGATGAAGTTGTATTGACCTACATTAGATGCATATTTTGTTCCTAAGATTTTAGGCCTAATGGGGCAAGACCCCATGAAAATAATAAACCTTCCGTCTTTATCACAGAAATACTTAACGTAATGGCTGTGCTACCACTAAATGGTTACTCCCACCTGCTTAAATGAGTAAGATGTCTAGAAAACTCCTATGACAAAGTCTTGATTGATCCTTCTGGAACCAATTGGTCTCTTGGATAAAGGTAATCCCTGTATCCTGTTCCTTCAATAAGTTAACAAGTCTTGCCCTCTTATTAGGGATACGTACACCCTGTACATTAAGAGTTAAAACTCCAACTATCTTGCAATATATAAAACAATCCACATTTACCTACAATTTGGGATATATGCTTCTCATGGAAAAAACGTAGACCTCTTCCTCCTTCTCCCAACCCTACCCCCACCTTACTCCCTCCCTAAAAAGCATGCAATTATCAATAATTATGACGCATTAGCATAATATCTTACAGCATTCCTCCTCTAACTCCAGCCTGGTTAAGCAGCAGTAAAAGCTGTTCCACTCTCTCAAGTGAACCAAACATCAGAAAATGATAACCCTGCTGAATTAGATATAAACCCACTTTACACTCTCATAATAACAAGAAGACATACATGACAGAAAAGTCCTATTCTATCACTGTTCAAAAGGTATCCTAACCCCAAATCCATTGCTGATAATGGAAGAGACGAACCAAAGACTGGTTGAGCGTACCTGCCTCTTGGGCAAGAAAAGCCTCTCCTCTGTGGGAACAGAGAGTAAACTTAGTGGCTTCCTACCGTAACCTCTTTCTTTCTTATTATTCAAAGGTACCCAGGCTCTTTTCTGAGATTCCTGTTGATATTGCTGTTCTGAATTGCTGTGGAAATTATCAATACCTAACATTCCACAGCCTTCTTGAACTGAATAAATATATGTTTGATGGCTAAATTGCACAGAAATGTCCATCGATGTGTGATGTTATGTTTTGGTAAATTATCATTGGTAGGCTTGAACTCTTTACATTTCATCAAAGTGAATGCTGAAAAATTTGAATTTTGAAATTTGAACTCATTTCACAGACCCCGGTGGGGCATCAAAAATTGTTGAACAAACTTGACCGCTATGTAATTGCAAACAACTTAGTGATCAATACAGAAAAAACGCAAATAATGGTGTGTGAAGCGAAAGCTAGAACAAAAGTAAGATCATTTGATTGGAAGCTGCAAAAAGATCTTTAAAAAGTTCAACAACACAAGTACCTAGGAATCACGATAATAGCACCCATGTCCAATGAAGTTTATGAACTTGAGATGCTTCGTAAATTACAAACGCTTATTTCCCAAGCGAAAGTACTCAGAGGTAAATATGGTAAATTCCCATTACAGTATATTATGCAATTCTATCAACAAAAAGGGATTCCTATTTTGACTTATGGCGTTGAGGCCTCCAGACCACAAGAGCGTAAGTGGGGGGACAAACTTGAAGCACGATTTTGGAGGCAAATGCTCCACCTACCAAAATTCACGCCTCTACCAATTATTAGATTTGAACTACGGTTATTATCCTTACATTCACAAACTGTGTGGAAAATGTGTGCACTACTAAGAAAGTCTGTCATGGGGTTGTATACATGCAATACTTTGGGTATTATGGCACAACATTTACTTGCACATGAACATGAGTTTACAAAATTATGGTGTACATGTACTTTTGATGCTCTGGCCGATGTTTTGGTCCCTTTAGAACTGTTGTTACAAAATCCAGCACAATCTAAAGTTAAAATATATCAACTTGACTGGATTGAAAATCGAAACAGTTGTTTGCGATATAGAGATTTTGATGTGCAATTGTTAGGACATAAGAAATATCATGAAATGGGCGACTACCTGAGCAAATGTCCCTCGCCATATATACGTGAGCAGTACTTACGTTTTAGATTACATTTATGACCAACAAGAGAGGTGATGGCCAGAAGAAGGATCATTCCAAAAGAAATGAATTATTGTCGCTTTTGTTTGGATAGATCGCAAAGTGAGACATTAGAACATTGCATAATAGCATGCCCGATGTTAAATAGCAAACGGAAAATCTTTTTTAAGAATTTGATTGCCAAATATTGTAGAATAGAAGTAAAAGAAATATGGCAATGTATTTTTTGCAGCACTAAACTGGTGGTAAGAGTGGCGATAGTCCATTTTTTGAATGCAATATATCCCAAAAATGTAAAAGATGGTCCATGAGATTGGATGCTTGAAGCATATGGTAAATTGTTGTATTGTAAGTTTCTGGTTGTTTATGTCCCAGCGCCCTTCAGCCTTCGGGTACCTGGCAGCGCAAACTCAAAATAAAAAAAAGCTGCTCGCTTTGTATTTTATTAATTGCCTTCTCTTTGTTTTTGTTTTTTATGAGATGTAAATAACTTCAAATGAAAACTATGATGTATGAAATTCTGTTATATATTTGAAAGGTCAATTTTATCAACCAACCAAATAAAAATAAAAATAAAAAAGAAATTTGAATTTTACTGCCCCTGTATTCTATGTGCTATTTGCTGCACCCTGCACCCAAAACATTCTCTTTATTTGTACGAGAGGAGAGTTATACCAGTATGTCCCTGGGCTTCTCATTGGTCATGGCGGATTTAGAACCGACATATTGTTCTAAGTCAATCTCAAAATTGAGGCTTCTTCTAATAATAAGAAGTGATGTGAACTGTTCTTTGACCACTGCATGAAATCCAATCCGTCTGGTCCTTCTTGTAACAAGTTTAATGCAAAATTAACTTTAAAAAACCTTATTTTCTAGGTCGTCACTATGATTTATCAACTGAGAGGTTAAGGACTTGAGTGCTGCAATTAAAACCTGTAATTTAGGTAGTTTATTTAACAGTTCTGTGATTGGGTCTTCATTGATATCCAGTGATTTAGGCACTTACTGTACTCCCCGAAGCCTCCTCTTCAGGGTTGCAGCATCTTTCCCTTTAACTACATGCAACTCTCCCAGAACGGCAACTAAACATTCTTTAATAAAAGCTACCAGGGTTCTCTTGGTCAATTCGGCGAGTGCAAACCTCTGTCTTGGAGTGTCCGTCATTATTGTAGTCCCCATATTCCATGGGCATCACTTCATGGATGGAACAACATAGTCTTTCGGGGGTCAAGAAGCTGTCCAATTATCCTTTTGGGAACTTCTGCACGATCTGTTACCTAGGTGGTTGGAGGTGAATGAGAAAATCTGTGCTATGCAGAAGAGCGCCTTGTTGCGGTATGATTCTGGACCTTGCTCTACATAAAAATGTGAAGTGTAATGCCTCTTCTATCATAGAGTTACTTAGGATAGTCTTCAGCTTTAGTTTAAATCACCTCTATCTCCTTACTCGCACAGTCCAGAGAGTGTAAAACTGTGGATATTGTAATAATTTCTAGGGGCACGGAATAAACCTGCTATCAATCAAATAATCTATTTGCCCCGTGACTGTGAGATACAAGCACCCAAATTCTGTTGTTCTCTGGTAACTGTGTGCATTCAAAATGTATTCTATGGTATGATCAGGAGTCCACCATCATTTATAGGGGTCACCACTCACCAATATTTGCTACCTCTCTGGAATCTCAATGCAGCCCACATCAGTTCATGGCTATAACAGACTCTATGGCTTCAAATCTAGTTCCCAGATTCACAGAGCAGCATCTCCATTCTCTGTACCACTACGCGCTAGGATCACTCTCTCTTGATCCCCTCCCTGAATGTTTTCATGTCTATAAATTCTGCAAATCCTCCGGAGATTGAGACTCATGGTTTGCTTGTGTTCCACCAGTTGGCCACAACGTCCCTTCTGTCCATCCTGATCAGCTGGAGACCACTTCACCCTGGGCACATGCCCCTTGAACTTCCACCACAGAAAACTGTTGGTCGCTTGTTCAGTCTCTCTAGTGTCAGTAAACCACCTCTGCAGCACTTGCCAATTATGTGAATACCACCCAATCGGCAGGAGAAGCTTGCAACACTCCAGGCTGCTGCACCACTCCGATTGCTGCTGTATTCATCAAGGCACCATCTTAATTCGGTGCACAACTGCGGCAGGTCTGTTCCACTTTCTTGCTCCTGCTTTGTGTTATTGACCCATGGCAGTCTAGTGAGTCATGCTTCTCCAAGAGGCATAATTTGCTTGGCTGTCCACGAGCGACTGAGAAGCAAAACAGGTAGGCCTCCATCTTGGCCACCGCCATCCAAAACTAGATTTTCATTTAGTTTCTGAATGAAAATTTACAGCAATCTAAACAAGACTCAGAATGGCCTTTACAGCAATGGGGCAACATTGCCCAAAGAGCCGGCCCAACTGACCAGTCTGGCCCAGTTTTCTAGGCCAATGTAGGCCATGTGAATCACTTGGGGAACTGTCCTGAGGTTGCTTTTATCAATGTTGTTGACCTAATATGCTATAAAAGGAACCATTTGCCATATATGTTCCCTAAAATGTGCATACGAAAGGTCAAGAAACGTCATTAGTACATTTTGGCCACTTTATATTTGGTGGCCAGGCCTATTTACTGAACAAGTAAGACCCAGACTAGCGTTGAGTATCTTACTATTCTACATTTCTACATACTCTCAGTGAAAACGAAACAACCCAAGGGTAGGTTGGCATCAGTCGTGAGATGGGAGCAAGCCACAAGCATAGCCATGTTAGGTGTGGCTATGGAGAAATTGTCAGCTTTAAATGCGTTTACGGTGTGTATCAGTGAACTAATTCTTAAGAATCGCATAGAAAATAGAACACATGATTCATGCGCTTTCATTTCTTTTTCATACGAATGCTTATGCATGTAACCGCATGACAGAGGTGTTCAGAAAATGATTTCCCGGACACTGGGTCCTTTATACTATTTGTACTTCACAACACATTTCCAATGTTTTCAATATCATAGACATGGACAAAATATACTCCACCTTCATTGTTGAGTGCTTACCCCAAATCACAGAACAAACAAGCATCCAACATAATTTGTAAAATATGTGGTGGCATGAATTATGCAAGGATATATATAAATTACTTCGCAGTGCGACGTTCGCACAGTTAGAACAAAGAAAAAAACAAAATGCGTTCAAGGCTTCCGAATTGTATAAAGTGTACAACAGCACAAAATGCACTGCACGTTTTTTTATGCGATTCCTAACAAGTATTTTGCTAATAAAAACGCTGGGAAGTGGTGGTTTTGTCACAAGTGTACTGGAGGGTGTTGTGTGTGTACAAATTCAACCTCAGGGTGCCACTCAAGCACATTGGCGAACCTTTATCATCAGGCCCTGACATCATCTCATCACAGCCTGTGCAGTTTATGTGCACACAGGTGTGTGAAGAGGTAGCCTAACAGGATCTGCCAAGGGATAAAAGTGTGCAAATTCGACACAACAATTCCTGAAACGCTAACATACAAATGTGGGCTCAAACCTCTTAGCTCTGGTATCTGGGTATCCGCAGGATTTCGGATCACAGTCGTTAAGTTTCTGAGTAATGGCAAGGTGGTTTCGGAGGTCGTACCTCAGCCCTTGGCACGCCTCCCCAGCGAGGGTAAGTGTTACCGATGTCAGACTCACGTGGGTCTCTTCAATTGTACTGTTGAGTCCATGGCAATTTTTCGTCCAATCACCTTTCCAAGTATCATTGCATTTCTCGCTCTGTATGGCCTCAGGGGGTGGAGCTTCAATCCAGGGATGTTCACACAGTCTTTTCAAATGTGCCAAATTATGGATCACAAGTACTTGCCCAAAGCACCAAAATCAGGTCGGCTTCCTTAAAGGTCAGAATGGTTATCAGAACGTGTGGTAATTTCTTAATATGATACACCTATATAGATCTATGAATGCCCCGAGTGCAGGGATTAGGAATGATGCTGAACAGGCATAAACCAAGTTATTTGGTCATACTTGTTTTATACCCCGAGAGGTTTTGGCTTTGGACTGCAATTCCTCATGCTCTTTGAAGCAGTACACTCTCATCCCAAAGCTAAAATCCTAGCTAATGGTGTGGTGATAGATTGTCCATACTGAGGTACTAGAAAGGGGGCCCTCTCTCCCCTTTTTCTTGGGTCTCACAATATGAAGAACCACAAGCCCTGTCTATCCGAAAGCACCAGGGGATCATTGGTCTTTCATACCATGGTAGCCTGAATATGGTGTTACTTTATGCTGATGACCTGTCAGTCGTTATACCTAACACAGAAATCTGAGCGCATGCCATGTTCTTGCTTCCTGGATAGGTTGAGCATAGTCTCAGATTTCAAAGTGAATAGGCTGGACATCGAAATGATCTCTATGAACGCAACCAGTAATGTGCAAGGTGTTAAGGATTTCAATCAGACGATACACCCTGGTCTCAGCCTAGTATGCAGCGCCCAACTGAAATGCCCATTTTGTTTTATATAGGTTCAATATTTGAGAGATGCACCACTCATATCACACCCCCTTTTCAAATACCCAGGGTCACAATGAACCGGGAACCAGGCTGGTTGGTAAAGGTAATATTTATTTATTTAGAAATTCAAGAAATCACACACTTTTAATATATGGAGCAGCAATCACCAATGTGGTGACAACAACAAATAGGAAGGTAGGCAATGCGCTTAATTCAACCCTTTAGCCACACAGATAGAAAACACGAGGGAATAGAAACACTTTCGATTTCCGGAAAGATAGCACTCAAGTTAGGATTTCCCCCTGCAAAATTCCCTCAATCCACAAATAATCTAATCTGAATGGATATCTAGAAGAAGCAGGTAATCAAGAATAAGGAATAAGAAACAAAATTCGAATCCAACCTTCCCTCCTGAAATGAGAATGAAAAACGGATTTGGAACCCTTGCAATGTTAAAATGACACTCGGAAATGGCTGAACAAAACAATGAATGTGTGCAAAAATCCTTAAATCACTACAAATCTTTATGGGAGCAACACTGGAAAGCTACAAGCAGTCATAAGCAATAGATTGAGCAAAAGCATACAATTCAAAAATGAATGGCAGATTTCAAACAGTTTGCACTCAAAAAGACATGTTGGAAATTTAGCAAACTTTGCAATTCCCACCTGAAATTAACCAAACGATTTTTAATAAAAAAGGGTGAAATCTTGTCAATTGGGTTGGGGTAGCTATGGATCCTAGCTACAAAATGAAAGTGGAATGAGCTCTGTAGCTGTTAAATTGAGTGAGTTATGCAAGGTCTAGCAAGGTGCGTTTTTGAGTAAATGAAGGTGCGAAAAAGGAACAGAAATCAATTTTGACAAGGACAGTTTTACTCTACACTAGGGCATTCAGGCTAGGCTACCAGATTGAAACACAGTAAGCCCTGGGGTCGATCCGCGGAATCAACCCTAGCACCTCCGCGCCTGCCATGGCGGTCGCAGTCTGATCAACCGAGGGAGGACTAACACCATCCTAGGCAAAAGACAATCAGGCTTCCGCAAAGGCCATGGGACTGAAACTGCCCTTCTAGATTTAAAAAATCAAATTACCAAAATAATGGACACAGGCAAACCTGCTCTCCTCCTTCTGCTTGACCTCTCTGCAGCATTTGACCTGGTCGACCACAGCATTCTCACATCTCACCTCTTCAATGCTGCACACTTCTCTCACAAGGCTACCACTTGGATCACATCCTTCCTTGAAGGTAGGGCCATGAAAGTATACTCTGACCAGGACAGCGCCCCCCCACCACTATAAATTGTGGAGTCCCACAAGGGTCCTGCACTGCACCAACCCTTTACAACCTATTCACCAAACCCCTCTTTGACTTACTGGACTCCCTCAACATAGCGTACACAAACTACGCAGATGACACGCAAGTTCTCCTCCCCCTCTCCGGAGACTACGACCTAGAATCAGAAGCCCTCCTCAAAATCTACTCGACTATCCAAACCTGGATGGCTATCAATGGTCTCTGCCTAAACGGAGACAAAACCAAAATCATCATCCTAGCCCCCAACGAAACACTAACCAAACTCAGCCCCAACTACTCTCACATGATCATCGACAGTATTAGCATACCTGTCTCCTCTGCCGTCAAGACCTTAGGAGTTTACATTGACACCACACTCTCAATGACTAGACAAACCAGCGCCATCGCCTCAGCTTCTGCTCTGACCACCAAACTCATTTACGCCATAAAACCCTACCTCACCACGCCTAACTGCCTCTCCATAGCCAGAGCTACTATAGGAGCCAGATTGGACTACTGCAACGCCCTCCTGGCAGGCACATCGTCAAAAAACCTAAGCAGGCTCCAAATAGTGCAAAACAATGCCCTCTGCGCTGCACTACACATCCCCAAAACTGACCATATTTCACAAGCCAGAAGACTTGTCCACTGGCTCCCAGTCAAGGAAAGAATCAACTTTAAAATCCTCACTCTCACACACAAGTGCATCAATCACACAGCACCCCCCTACCTATCTGAAACTATAACTAAAAACTCTTCCATCCGTCCCAGAAGAAGCCATCACACCAACCAACTCCGAGTACCCACTGTAAAAAGAGCCAAAGCCGGCGGCATTGGCTTCCCACACATAGCTCCTAAGCTCTGGAACGCCCTCCCTAACTCACTCAGAGCAGAACCTTCTCTGTATTCCTTTCGCAAATCTCTCAAAACCACTCTATTCAACTAACTCCATCCTCCTTCACCCACACCAGCTCGCCGACATCTGTTACGAAATGTGTCTGACACGAAATGTGCCATGTAATGAAAATTGCTTTGTAACCATCTTCCTTCCGCGGTAACCAGATTATGTATGTCCTCATGTAACAGCGCCACGATGCCCCCGGGCTGACGTGCGCTTTAAATAAATCAGAATAAATAAATAAATAAATAAGTAAATAAATAAATAAATAAGGGCTTGGGATTTCACAAGACAAAATTATTACAGATGTTAGCGCTAGCACAAGAAATCAAAGGCAGGGTAACAAGAATGATTGTGACAATATTATAAGTTATTGGGGTCAGAATGGGATAGCATAAAGATTGGAACTAAGGACAAGGTACAACAAGGTATACTATGTTTCTATGGTTCCTATTGATACTCACAGTCCACTTTTAGTTTGGTTTCTGGACAGTCAGCGCTCTGGATCACCACACAGATCTGGTCTAACACAGGACAGCCGGATAAAATCAGCGGGCATGGAATGGATACCGGGTAGCACTTTTGGTTACTGGATAAGATAGGTCATCAGGGTAGCAGGATGGCAGCAGCATGCAGTGAGTGGTGGCAAGCCAAGCTGGATTTGGATGCCAAAAATACCACAGTTTCCCTTGGTTATGGGGATTATTTTAGAATTGAGGCCTATCTGAAGCAAGATTAGCAAGGTTTGGCCTTGTGGTTGGGATCTGGAGTCTAGATGAATAAATGTTAGATGAAGACAGGAACAGGACATGACGCCGGGCAGGAAATCAGGACTCAGTCAGGAATCAGTGTCCTGAGTTTGTTGTCAGGGACCCATTATATAGAGCATAGTGACTTAATTGACTATATTGCTGGGCTGGTTTCGCTAAGCACACCTTTAAACAACTGGATTGGGCAATCAATGTTAGCGGCCTCCTCTGGGCGGAACCCAGTTTAAGAGGTTGTATTTTTATGAGGTAGAAAAACTTCCGACAGACCTTTTTGACAAAAATCTGTCATATCAGTATTTAAGCATTTGTACAATGGTAGCACCTTAATAAATTGCATAATCAGGTCACATATTGTATGTAAAGTACAGCCATCCAATCCTGCAATCTGTGAGACCTTATTTTGGGCATTTACTACTTTTTCATCATTTTAGGCATAAAAAGTTCGGCCTAAAATTCCATAATTTTATACATATGTGGGTACTGTCATGAGGGATGTATGTACAAAAATGTATGTTTGCAACATTTATACTTTTCTTTAAATCTTCAATATTTCACCATTTCTGTCCAGAGTGTGTCAAAACATTCTACCAAGTTTCACAATAAAGCACACACACGATCAATTTTAAACTGGGAAGTTTTCACAATTCTTCAAAGACTTGCTGCAGAGATAGAAGTCTTTAAAGTGTCTTCATGAAATAATCTTTAAAAGCCAATGGCAGGGGCTGGACCATCTTTTTTCTTGTCAGCTGACACCAACTGGCATTTCCTTGCCCTGGGAGCTTCATTGTCCGTGGGCTCAATAGAGACGAAAGTCTGTCCAACCCTGTAATTATCAGGGAGTTGCCAGGAGCTGCTGAGAGAGAGAGAGCCCTACTCCAAGCAGAACATCTGTTTTTGAACTTGCAACTCCAGCACCCTGGTTTTAAAAATCCTTCATTTATGCTCTTAAATCCAGAATTAAAACAAGCCTATTGCATTAAATAATCAATTTGATATAGTCTCAAAAGCACCAAACCTTTCCCATTGCTAGGTAATGCAAGCTTTCATTCAGTAATTTACTTTTTAAACAGACCATTTTAATTTCTGTAGTTTTGCAAAGGCCCATTTTTTTTTACACGTGGTGGAGCTAAGATTTCTTTCTTTAATTTAACTTTTCATCTCCAACAGATTCACACACTGCCATGCAGCTATAGTTATCCTCTTGAATGCCAGAGCTGTTCTGCAGCATGGATACATTGAAACAGGCATTGCTCAGCTATTTAGAGTCTTTCTCTAAACAGCTGAGTTTTAGATACTTTTGCAAAAGAAATGATCGCGTGTTGCCGTGTTAGTGAAAATAAAGATCCTTGTTGATTTCTTTCCAAGCTACTTTGACTGGGCCTTTCATTCAGGAATTAGGATTAGTTTTGCTAATGCACAATTTCTTCTCCTGGGCATGGCAGGACCTTTTCAATGACAGCAGTTTCATAGTAAATGGATGGATTTAGCCTTAAAATAACATTTCTAAAGGGTGAGAAACAGGTTTCATTCTGAAAGGAATTCTGGGGTTTTCACAGGCAATGCTGCCTATTTACTTAATTCCATGTTAAATGTTGCAGAGCACACTGGCACATTCCTGCAGTGTGTACTCTGTCCCATCCCGCCTGAAATATGTGTGGCAGAGTGTTGCAGCCATTTTCTTTTTATGGTTGTTGTAAAAACGTAATTCTGAGATCCTGGTGCGCACAGGAGCCAGCGCAGCCATTTCGCTGTTTCTTGCACCAATGCAGCAAAGTGCTGGGGTAAAGCCCATCTGAGTGGGTTAATATATCCCACAAAGGGTTTTCTGGCCAAGACATTAAGGCCCTGATTCATGGAATAAAATAGCGCTAAAAAACGGGCGCTTGCGTGCAAAACACGTGCAAGTGCCCGTTTATTGATTCATGGAACACACTGCGCGTAGCTTACTCGAGACTTGCGCTGAATCCGCTCATCTCCAACACGTCACTGCAAAACTTCGAACGCCTTGCACGAGACGCCCAGCGAAGGTGCGTACAGTCTAGCACAGTCACCTAAAAAGGGGTCAGAACACGTGGAATGGGGAACAACAAGCGTAAATGTGGGCGTTATGTGGGAAGTACCACAGTAAAATACTTGCAACACCCACATGCACGCTAACAACACGTATTCATGGAATTGAACAGGGCTCTCCTTTGCTCTGAAAAAGACGCGTTAATCCGGAAACACGTCCGCCATGCGAAAGCTGGCGTAGGCATCACAGCGCACTAAACACTATGCATAAAAAGTGTGAGCAAAAGCCATGGTGCGTATACAGCTACGATGAATGTACACGTATACAGCTACAAAGAATGTCCTACGTGAAGTGTGTGGGAAGTGCCCTGGTCGTTTGGCTGGAGCTGATGCTGGAGATGCTGCCTGCGTTCATGTCTTTCTATGCCATGTCGGTGCTGTATGCACAAGGAGAAGCTTGACTCTTTTCTGCGTGGCGAAACGCTATTGCTGCAAGACACCGTTGGTTGCCGCCCCCGATCCAGCCCACCTGCCCCCAGCAGCCTCTATTTTAGCCAGGTGCCTGCGCACCTGTGCGCGCGCATGTGAAGTGCCCTGGCTGTTTGTATGGAGTTGCTGCTGGAGATGCTGCCTGCGTTCCTGTCTTTCTATGCCACGTCGGTGCTATATGCACTAGGGGAAACTTGACTCTTTTCTGCACGGTGAAACGCTATTGCTGCAAGTAAATATCATTTAGGATGCCATGAACATTGGACTCATTGGACCGTTCACTGTCCAATCACTAACCAGGTCCTTTCTTCTCTTACCTTGGACACCGTTGGTTGCCACCCCCTGATGCCGCCCACCTGCCCCCAGCAGCCTCTACTTTAGCCAGGTGCCTGTGCATCTGTGCACGCACGTGAAGTGTGTAGGAAGTGCCCTGGCTGTTTGGCTGGAGCTGCTGACTGCGTTCCTGTCTTTCTATGCCACGTCGGTGCTATATGCACAAAGAGAAGCTTGACTCTTTTCTGCGCAGTGAAACGCTATTGCTGCTAAGTAAATATCATTACGGACGCCTTGAACATTGGACGCATTGAACCGTTCACTGTCCGATCACTAACCAGGTCCTTTCTTCTCTTACCTAGGACACCGTTGGTTGCCACCCCCTGATGCCGCCCACCTGCCCCCAGCAGCCTCTACTTTAGGCAAGTGCCTGCGCACCTGTGCGCGTGCACCTGAAGTGCGTAGGAAGTGCCCTGGATGTTTGACTGAAGCTGCTGCTGGAGACGTTCCTGTCTTTCTTTGCCACATCGGTGCTGTATGCACAAGGAGAAGCTTGACTCTTTTCTGCGCTGCGAAACGCTATTGCTGCAAGTAAATAGCATTAAGGACGCCTTGAACATTGGACTCATTGGACCGTTCACTGTCTGATCACTAACCAGGTCCTTTCTTCTGTTACCTAGGACAGTGTTGGTTGCCGCCCCTGATCCCGCCCACCTGCCCTGAGCAGCCTCTACTTTAGCCAGGTGCCTGCACACCTGTGCGCGAGCACGTGAAGTGCATAGGAAATGTGTAGGAAGTGCCCTGGCTGTTTGGCTGTTCGGGTGTGAGGGGACTAGGGGCGAGCAGCTTTGTGAACAAACGTATGTGTCTTATCATATTTTTTCTTCACGTGGTAGTATAAATGCACTCCTTTGATGCTTCTGAATAGAAGGTGGAATTGTTGATTTTCACAAACGCTGTTTATTACAGGTGGGATGGCTTGAATTTGTTCCTGCGCTCATTGATGAGGTCAGTTAAGTGTTGCGCACTTACGATTGGTTGAAAAATCTCAGGTGCAAGCACTAACTCTTAAATGAGAATTGTGCATAATAAATGAGTTGGTTGTAATTTGTGACTGTGCACATTCTGAAATTGTGATTACCTAATGATGGCTTCCAAATTGAGAAGCGGTCGCATTGTCAAAACCACAGTGCAAAAACACACTGTCCCTCCTAGGTTTAGTGAGATAAACACGGTGGACCACAGTGAAGTGGAAAATATAATAATTAAAGTAGCTGACGCATTAGGCGTCAGT
Organism: Ambystoma mexicanum; assembly: GCF_040938575.1. Taxonomy (NCBI): domain Eukaryota; kingdom Metazoa; phylum Chordata; class Amphibia; order Caudata; family Ambystomatidae; genus Ambystoma; species Ambystoma mexicanum. The sequence goes on from NC_090937.1 coordinate 187,960,048, forward strand.
GGATCGCAAAACAAACTTACTACACCTAACTTGCCCACGCCTCATAGTGAAAATACCATATGTCACGAGGTAGCCTTCGCTCATATGCGAGCGCAAAGGGAACGGCCAGTCGCACTCACTCTTGCACCTCAAAAATCTTGTGAATCTAATACTATGTCTATAAAAAGTTTCTTGAGTGTGTGTGACCATCTGGCGAGTGAATTTATGGTTGAAATCTCAGAGGGTGTTAAAGGACCACCCTCTGACATTTCAATCCTTGCCCCTGCCGTGATGGCAGAACTGGAGAAACGTGTGAGACTCTCTACGGGTCCATCCATGCCCGTCACGGCAACAGCATGTAAGGTCGAAAAAGTTCATCTTCACTATAGAGATGTGGATAGTATACTTGGTACGAACCACCCACAGGACAAAGTAGCCCAGGGTGACCCATTAATAACAGTTCCCACATCGAGTTTGCCTAAAGATATTGCTTCATGTGATGAACTGAGTAACTCTAAAAATGCAGAGGTACTCATACAACTTTTCTCAAATATGAATGGTACTTCCTTTTCAGTGACTGGACAGATGAACCCAACAGAGGATTTGTTGAATTTAGAGGCCTCTTATCCAGTGATATCAAGAATATTGAATCTACTGTATGAGGGGATTGACTATACGCACTATGAATTATGTGACATAAAAGTAACAATGGGCCTCATTACGAGTCCCCCGGTATGGAAATAACGGTGGCGGTAAACCCGCCGCCACCATTGTTTCCATACCTGGTGATCTCGAGTCCTGCAGGCAGAGGTGTCATTCCCGCCAGGTCTGACCTGGCGGGTTTAACACCACCCGCCTGCAGGCAGACGTGGAAACACCGGCACCATCACGAGATGGTGCCGGTGTTTCCACTTACCCTATGGGACTCAATGGGAATGGGGATTTACCAAATTCCGCCTCCGGAATACCCGGGTCACTGGGGTCATAATGCCCCGGTAATTCCGGGAATCACGGAGGCGGAATGGTAATACGAGTCCGGCGGCAACCTGCCGGAATTTCAGGCACGGTTACCGCCGGACTTGTAATGATGCCCAATGTGTTGCAGGTTCCATCACTCGCCGGAATCAAGTCACTTGCACTACAAAGTCAATAGCAATACAAACAGGCAGTATTGCGAATGTTGATCAAACAACTCAAGTGCAAGAACTACTATTACCTCTGATTACAGCTTCTCGAACCTATGCAAATGCTCTGGGGGGAACGGATGGTACATCGTCCACACAGGCATTGGAATATGCACAATTATGTCAAAAAGTTGTTGATAATAGTGACCAGATACACTTCTTTCTCCAGATTGAAGACTCTGCCCAAACTGTTGCTCAGACTGCTGAGTCCTCAAATTCCATGCCCATAGAAGCTGAGCAACTAGACAGTCCTTCGGCTCTCACTAATTTGCTAGAAGCAGAGGAGCGAAGCAATTTAGAGTGCCAAGAGGCCAACGAGAGATTGGAAGAGGCCCAGAATTCTGGGTCAGCTATACAGTTTTCATCTAGGAAAGAGAAACGCTTGTATCTACAAGCATTAAAACGTAAAGCTAACCGCCAAGTTATTCAGCAAGCTATGGGCAAAAAATTTTAAAAAATACCACTCACAAAATGAAAAGGGTCGGAGGTCACCACAAAGGAGACAGGCTCACTTAATAACATAGAAGCAGTCATTGACCTATCAGAATTTACTGAAGAAAGTAAGGCAGCATTACAACTAAATAGCAAGCGCCCCATTGATTCTGCCAACAAAGGTACTTTGGTTAAGGAGGTCACCCCTATTATCAAAACATGGGTGAATACAATTTCTAATAAAACCTTGACCACTCGAAACGAAAAATCATCTTTTGCTAATTCATCTGATTTTACTAATAGTTTGACAATTCCACAACAAACACAATTGTCAATGTTCTACAAGCAGATTTCAAACAAACAAACAAACAAATGTTTGACAATTAGCAAGGATTGGTCATGGCTACCATCTCTTGCTATTAGTCTGAATACAACTCAGAAACCATCTCCTACATAGTAGCAAACCGTTCATAAACATTTTTATTTTGCCAAGAAACCATGAGCATTTACAAGTTTCAAATTCAAGGTTTCGCAGCATATCATGCTGAGGCATTAAGGGGCAATGCTGGTAGACCATATGGTGGCCAGGCAATTTTTGTCAACAATAATGTTGAGGTAAAAACGTACATTGTACATAATTCTGCTATACTTTAAGCTATCATGGCATCTTTTGGTCCTGAGCCCCAAATAGCTTATCTCATGATCTCAATGCATTGGAATCCGAACACAATGTTCAATCTACTTGCAACGATTTTTGAAGAGGCTTTGAGTCTGAACCCCAATTGTAGAATAATTATAAGGGGCGACTTTAATGCCTAGTGCTTACATGCTTTTGTCACACCTACTTCCATCCAAGCACTCGCTGACTCCTCTCCAGCTAAAGTGCGAGGGCTGCGATGGGTTGAGTACTTCCTGCAATGGGACTTTTCCTTTTTGGGCTTTGACCGGCTGATTCCACAGATCACTTGGAGGAGCGGCTTAAAAAGCTCCTGCATAGATTTCTTTGCAGTCTCATCAAATCTATTGGGACTTTCCAGGCAGATAACAACAACAGAACCTGGAGTAGGTGATCATTTAATCATATGGCTGACCATTCAACAAAGGGTGGCGGCATTGGTGAATGATTGCAACCAAGTTTTTTTGGAATGTGATCGGCCAGGCTACTCCCTGCGTTAGAGCAACTATCTATGCGACAAACTAACTAGTAAGATTGAGAAACAACTGATTGCTGATGCAAAAACTGATCTCCAATTTGGCTCATTACAACAAATAATAGACAGGCATACATTTATAATTCGAGCAGAACTTGGCAAATTAGCGAAGATCCAAGATATGCCAAAAGTAAACCATGCCCATCCATGCCGAAGCTTATAGATCTCTTTGTTAAAATGTTCGAAAAACCGTGGGTCTGTGCGAGGAAAAAAAAGCCTTTGTAATGTCTATCGCAACAATTGTACCAAAATTAAGCGTCACATTCACAACTTGAACAATCAAAAGATGATTGTAAAAGTCGAGAGTCGAAGTTGGATCAGCCGAGGTGGTCACCACGCAGATCCAGCCAGCGACAGGAGCTTTGGCAATGGAGGAAGAGCAGGCACCTAGGAGCAGGGCACATGCATGATGGCCCTGGGGGTTATCATCATCCCGGAGGCTATCGTTGAGGCGCAGGCACCGGGCTGTTTGGCAGCAGCAGGCTAGGAGTAGGAGGTTACAGGACTCTGGACTTTCAATGGCAGAGAGGCAGGTATCGGCCATCAGGCAGGAGGCAACCGTGGACCTTACAACAAGGATGTCTTCCATGTTGGAGGTCCTCGAGGAGACTTGCATGGAGTTTGAGAGGAACATGTTGGAGTCCCTGCAATCCCTCGAAGGGGAAGCGGAGGACCGCCTATTAGAAGTGGACGCAGTGTTCGATGATGCCCTGGCGGAGACTATGGGGGAGCATGGTGAGGAGAAGGACTAGCTACACTGCCATTGTATATAGTTATTTAGGTGTAAGTTTCATTTGTTTTTCCCTTTTTTTGGGAGTTTTTGGACTGTTCTCCACTTTTTGTATATAGTTGTTTTATTCAATTTTTTAGGGATGTTTTATCGTGTTTTCATCATACGTTTGGGACAATGGACCTCTCATATTTGTGAATAGTTTACATATTTTTGAATCCTTTTGTTTTCAACATGAAGGAATGGCTTTCTTTTAATTTTTGTTTTCATTTGGATATTCATTTAGGGACATGGACCTCATATATCACTTTGTTTTTTTAAATTCCCGTACAATGTTTTTTCATTTTGCAAATCTTTCATTTATTTATTTATTTATTTGTGTCATGCACTTTTTGGTAATTTTTATTTGAATAAGTATGACGTCAATACTGGTTTTTAATATATTTTTTAAATTGTTACTCATAATGTTGTTTGGTCTCAAAATGTTGTTTGACTCTTCCTTACTCAATTCTGTGTCCCTGATGATGAACAATGTTGTTCATGTGTATGTCATGTTTGACATACATTTTCATGGGGCATGTTCTGGTGTGCATGACCAATGGATGGGTGGTAAGGTGCACTTGGAGTGTGCAGCGTGTGGTTGCATTTCATTTCACATGTGCAGCATAATTGTGTATTGGTCCTCAGTGTGTTGAGGTGGGAGGGGGGTTCGGTGAGTGATGGGAGTGTGAAATGTTTTCAATTTTGTCACAGGATTACCGTGATGCAGTGTAAGGACCTTTGCAGCCATGTTTTTGTGATAATGTATTTGTCTCTCATGTTCTTTGACATCCTGCTTTGCAATTCATATATTTCACTGGTATGGTTTTAAACATGGACAGTCCAATGCTGCACTACTTGTTGTTTGGGAACGGTATGATTACCATGTACACAATCATGACTTTAGTCATTCCTCTGTGCTTGTGCTTCTGGTACTCCTCTGCCCTGATGACGTCCTGTGCAATTCTGCTATGGTCAGCTGTGTACCATCTGAACTTGTCATGAGGTCCCCTCACACGCCACTTGCACTGGCTCTTTGACATGCACCATCTGAAGACTGTGTTTCTGTATGCCAACAGACACCTACCGACAGTTTGCAACTCCTGTCTGCATTTAGGCTTGGAATTGACACCGGATGGGCAGATTATCTTTGTAGTTATTTTGTGTTTTTTTCTTCAGATGCCCTTCACATGTGCAGGACTGCCACCTCTGCAACCACATTTCATCTATCACCACTTGCCTGGCACATACACTGTCTCAATGTCAGCTGCCCTGACAAGTTTCTTGTTTCTGTCTTCACTCGGGTGCCGCTCTCTGGAGTATTTGGACCTTTGCACACTTGTGTACATGTGCATTCTGAATATCATGGGATTTGATTACATGTCATGTCCTTCACTCATGGGAGGGTCACTCATGTGTTTATGGGGTGATATGTTCAGGTGTTGTGTGCTCATTGAGGCTCATGGCGTGATATGCCAGGCCAATGTCTCTTTTTGTGACACAAATCGAGGGTGCTTTTCATATTCTCACGGTGTGAGTATTTGTACATGTGGTATTTTGACATTACTTGGTCACATGCCATGCAGGGCCTCTCTTTGCCATACACATTTGGGATGTGTATGTTGGGATGTGGTTGCAGTCAGAAATTGCGTGTCATCAGCTGTGATGCTGTAGCTTGTGGGCCAGGTGTATAGTCTTTTAGTTGTTTGCTGAGTGTTTTGTGTGCAGGGGGTTAAGGGTGGTGTCACTACACTGCATGCAAGGTCCTGAGCACGCCATCGATAGAGTGAAAGTGTGTCACTATGTCATCATCCGGCATGCAGGTGGTGTCCAGTATGGGTGGCCTGCCTGCAGGTTGGCGTCATGGGTGTTGGGGGTGGGGGGACCTGAGGCGGGGCCTGCCTGCTGCAGGTTGACATCACAGGTGTTGGGGGGTGGAACATGAGGTGGGCCTCCCTGCAGGTTGCCGTCATGGGTGATGGGGGGATCCCATGTGGTGTGGGCTGCCTGTGGGGTGTGGTCATGGGGGGTGGAGGGGTCCCATGTGGTGTGGGCTTCCAGCGGGGTGTGGTCATGGGTAATGGGGGGGTCCCATGTAGTGTGGGCTGCCTGAGGGTTGTGGTCACAGGTGATGGGGGTCCATGTGGTGTGGGCTGCCTGTGGGGTGGGGTCACGGGTGATGGGGGTCCCACGTGGTGTGGGCTGCCTGCGGGGTGTGGTCACGGTCGATGGGGGGTCCCATGTGGTGTGGGCTGCCTGAGGGTGTGGTCACGGGTGATGGCGGTGTCCCATGTGGTGTGGGCTGCCCGAGGGGTGTGGTCACGGGTCATAGGGGGTCCCATGTGGTGTGGGCTGCCTGCGGGGTGTGGTCAGGGGTAATGGGGGTCCCATGTTGTGTGGGCTACCTGTGGGGTGTGGTCACAGGCGATGGGGAGGTCCTGTTAGGGAGAATTCTCATCTATGGCTGATTTCCCTCACCTAGTGAGTCCCCCAGCAGCTTTGCTGGACTTCTGGAGTTTATTTTTTTCCACTGGGTAAGAGTGAGAGCTTTTCCCCCACTCTTACCTGTGCTTTGCTATGTGTTTCCACCTGTTTTTGTGATTGTAGGCTCTGAAGGACACCACTTCAGTAGCCCCCTTCTTTGTGTGTGTCACACAGCACCTTTTGTGCAGTGGCACTGGGTTGTCGTTCAGACTCCCACCGTTTCCATTTCTGAGGCGACTACTGTCCCCCAGAAAAGGGTAAAGTTACCATTAACTTTACTTAGTCAATCTACCACAGATCCCGTACACCCCATCTTCCATGGAGTACTCAAAAGGGTTAATTCGTATCCCTTTTTGATCTGTACCTCCTAGAGCATTGTTTCACTGTTTTGACATTTAGAGATGGCTGGTGTCAGTGGTATCTACCCTAACTTTCTACCGCGGTTATCTTATATAACCGTGGTAATATTGTAGGCTATTGTGTTAGCCTAGAACTTAAACCCGCTTGACCAAATCCTTTATCTTTTGGCTCCGGTGCAGTTTATTCACCATTTCTTTTTGTTAAACTCCTTCTTGTGTTTTACTTTGCGTGGCAAACCAGGTTTGCCTTCTTTGTTCGCTGTCTTTTGGCGGGCTTCTACCTAGAAGCCCTCCTCAATGCGCCTGGGTGTCTAGGTGGGCTGGATGTGAGGGAGGGTGTAGTCACCCCCTGCACAGGGTATCCTAGGAAACCCAAGTCGCATTTTGTTACTATTGGTCAAGGTGGTTGTCCGGGCTGGACAACCCCCCTGCTGCGTGATTAACAGCCCGGCTGTGTGAATGGGGGTTTTGCGCATAAAAGGCAGGTCTCTTGGGCTAGAAGTCAGAGAGAGTCGCCACTGGAACTGCAAGGAACCGACGAGAAGTGGAGAGAATGACGGCTGCTGCAACTACCTTCCCGGTGAAGCCCTGCTGCAGTCCTGAGCTATCTATCTTCAACCGACTCAGAGAAGATCCAGTCCGGAGTAGAACTTGGTGGGAACAACCAGCTCATCTTCCACAGCTAGAGGATCCTCTTCCTTGGTCGAAATCGCTGCACACAGCTGTAGTGGTCCGGATAGCCATCTGAAGAGCCTCTCCTGTTTTTAAGGAGCGCACCTTTTATTCTGTGTCGCTGCTGCCGGCCTCATCCCTGTGTGGTGCAGACCCCCTTCAGACGTCCTCCTTCACAATGAAGCCCCAGGAATCGTGGGTCTGCGGGAAACCACTAGGAAAAACTGCTAGGGCATCAGCTGCACCGTTGGAACAAGGTACTGTGTTCTGCTTGAGGAAACTGGGTGAATCCCTTTTCTTCATTTCCAAGGCTTGCCCTTGTCTTCCCTCCTTCTTATAACTTTTGCTTCCGAACATTGACAATATCGAAGTACTTTTGGCTACATTGAATCTCGAACTATCTGACTGTGTGATCCTCGGCAACAGGCCCCGGTGTCTCTCAATCCTGGCTCCGGCCCTTTGACTTTCGAACTCCTGTCTTTGAGTGTTTCTTGATTCTGCCTGCCTAACCAAAATATTGCCTGTGATTTTTGCCTCCAACTCCCTCTGGGTATCTCAATTGCTAAGTGTGTTTTTAACCCAGTAGCATTTCATGTCACGGATACGCGTTTAGTTAGTAGACCGACCTGTCAAAAAGTGATCGCAATTGTATTCGCGTTAATGTGTTTTGTTCGTAACACCGGTGCATTCAACACAGGGTACTTACCTTGAGACTTACTGTACATAGTGAATTGGTTAGTTGTAGTATATTTAACGTGTGGTTTTTATTGAAGTTTAATAGAAGTGTTGTGTTTATAACGAATGGTTTAAAAATAAATGTACTTATATTTTTCTACCTGAAACCTTGAGTCAGTGTTTGCTTGAGTCACAGTAATTGTGGTCCCTTTGTGTAATCTCTGCTACTGCTCATATAATCTTGAGATAAGCCTGGCTGCTCTGCTACTGCTACCACTATAACTTAGTAGTACAGGCTTGTACCAAAGGTAAAACTTGTATTGCCACCTGTAGTCGTAATCATGTGTAGTGGTCCCTAAGGGCACCGCAAGGGATTCTGCCTTACAGGTCCCATATTCTGTGGGCTTCCTGTGGGGTGTGGTCACAGGTAATGTGGGCTGGTGTGTGGCTGTCCCGTCAGGAGGGATCAGCTTCACGTGGATTTGTGCGTGTCTCACTGGGTATGCGCTGAGTTTCCATGCGATTCGGCTGTGGTGCATCTGGGGTACTCAGCGCGTACCCTGGACTCACCCGAGCCAAATCGCGTCAAAAAACAAAGTGGGTACCCCGGACACACCCCAGCCAAATCTCGTGGACTCTCAGCGCGTACCCCTGGACGCTCCTCAGCTGAATCGCATGGAAACTCAGAGAGCACCCCTGACGCACCCCAGCCAAATCGCGTGGAAACTCAATGTGTACCCCAGACGCACCCAAGCCAAATCACGTGGATATTCAGCGCGTACCCCGGACGCTCCCCACCCGAATCACGTGGAAACTCAGCACGTACCCTGGACACAGCCCAGCCGAATTGCGTGGAAACCCTGCGCGTGCCCAGGATGCACCCCAGCCAAATTGCATGGAAACTCAGAGCGTACCCCGGACGCACCCCAGACGAATCGCGTGGAAGCTCAGCGCACACCACGGATGCTCCACAGCCAAATCATGTGGAAACTTAGCGTATACCCCGGACACACTCCAGCCAAATCGCGTGGAAACTCAGCGCGTACCCCGGATGCACCCCAGCCGAATCGCGTGGGAACTCAGTGCATACCCTGGACGCTCACCAGCCGAATTTTGTGGAAACTCAGTGCATACCCCAGACACACCCCAGCCGAATTGCGTGGAAACTCAGCGCATACCCCCGACGCACCCCAGCCAAATCGCATTTAAATTCAGCATGTACACCGGATGCACCACAACCAAATTGCATGGAAACTCAATGTGTACCCCGGACGCACCCAAGCCAAATCACTTGGATATTCAGCGCGTACCCCGGACGCTCCCCACCCAAATCACGTGGAAACTCAGCACGTACCCTGGACGCAGCCCAGCCGAATTGCGTGGAAACCCTGCGCGTGCCCAGGACGCACCCCAGCCAAATTGCTTGGAAACTCAGAGCGTACCCCGGATGCACCCCAGCCGAATCGCGTGGGAACTCAGCACATACCCTGGACGCTCACCAGCCGAATCTTGTGGAAACTCAGCACATACCCCGGACACACCCCATCCGAATTGCATGGAAACTCAGCGCATACCCCAGACGCACCCCAGCCAAATCGCATTTAAATTCAGCACGTACACCGGATGCACCACAACCAAATTGCATGGAAACTCAGCGCGTACCCACCGAGTTTTCTTGCGATTTGGCTTAGGTGCTGTATGCTGGACCAGGGATTGCGTGGGGGCTTGCGCCGTGTCAGGCATTTGGCTGGCTTTTTACTGCGCATGGGGGCGTGTTGCGGGCGTTACTGGCGCTGCTTGATGTTCCTTGCACCACAAAAAATCCATGAATACGCGTGCCGCGCAATTATTTCTTTGCGCCATAGTTGGCACACGTGTGGCGCACGCTCCTTCTCGGCGCACAGCGCTTGTGCCTTTCCTGCACTGGATTCTATGAATCGGGCCATCTATGAGTAAGAAATGTAACAACCTGGGTACCTGTTTTGCTTTTCAGACACATGTAATGACCTCAGAATTACTCACCCTATTACACGGACTAAAAGTTATTGTACTCAGCAGCGAACTATTTTTCCAATCTCAAGACTTTTGCCTACAATTCTACATTCTGCTGATGAATATTTCTGAACGCATGCAACAAAATCCAACCTCTTCTGCCCAACGCTGAGCACTCCTTTCCCTTCTCTATGATTACCTGTTGCAAACAGGCCCCACCTCGGCCGGACTCGCCTCCCCTATGATCGTATCCCAGGTCTCACTCAAACATGCGCCACAGGCCTAAGTCTGGGCCAGTTTGTCATATGGACTCTTTGTCCATCCTGGGATCATCACTTCGGGACAATCTCCACCTGTCGAACTTCCCTTTTTCCTAAACAAGGAACTCATTTCTTTTAATGGATGTTTCACGTCCTTATCAAGATACTTAAAAAAAATTGCGCAATTCAGAAACACACAAAATACATAGGATAATTGCCTTTCTGTGTCCAAGCTTCAGATTAGTTTAGTTTAGTTTATTATTTATAAAGCGCACCTAACCCTGAGGTAACTGGGCGCTGTGGCTTGTGACCGAGTTAGAAAGGCATGCATATAAAATACACAGGCAAACAAAACTAGTCGGTGACAGGTTACAGGGGGTCGACTAGCTACGATGCTAAAAATACAAGTGAATAGAGGTCGACGAGGGTTACAGATTGGTCGATGGTACAGGAAATACAATAAAGCAAAAATACAATGTGGTCAGAGTCAGTGTTAAAGTACATAAGATACAGAGAGGCATGTTAGTGAGTTCCTTAAGCCTATTAGTTTTTCAGGTCGAGGAGCTAATTTTTCACTTTAGCTCTGAAGGCCCAGAAGGAAGGTTCAGTTCTGATAGTGTGGGGAAGAGAGTTCCAGCTTTTGGCTGCCAGAATAGGGAAGCTAGCTCCTCCCCCAGTTTTTAATTTATTTGAATTTTGGGATGTCTATGCAATGCAAGTAGAATGATATATGGTGGGACCGGGGTATGTTTAATGCTGATCTTAATGCATTATTCTGTAGTACCTGTAGTTTGTTGAGGTTACGTTCAGAAGACGCTAGGAATAGCGTATTACAATAGTCCAACTTTGATAAGACTAATGCCCTAGCTAGCGTGATACAGTTGTTAGTGGACAGGTATGATTTACAGGTGTTAATCAGCTTACTTGTGTATGCTGTAGTTGAAGCAGTGGTGTTCACTTGTTTCTTAAGTGAAAGCGTAGAGTCCAGATAAACGCCCAAGGTTTTGACCTCCTTGGCAACTTTGATGGTGTTCCCGTCAATGTTGAAGGAGGTGTACCTGATGTCAAGTTTATTAAGACGTACTTGAGAACCAATGATCAAGAGCCCCGTCTTGTCATCACTGAGACATAGGCTGAGATCAGCCATCCACGGCTGGATTTCCAAGTAGATGTCATTTATCAGTTTGGAATCATTTTCATAGCAACCAGTCAACGTAATGAGAATCTAAGTGGCATCTGCTTAATTTGTGTAGGTGACACCCATATTATCAAGACGATCAAAAAAGAGCTTTGTGAAAATATTATAAAGCGTTGGAGATACGCACAAGCCCTCTAGTACTCTGCAATGGATGGGGCTGGGTCCGCTGAGGCTGAAGGTACAATGACCCTGGTTGTACGGTTGGAGAGAAATGACTGAATCCAATTGGAGGTGTTTGAGGAAAAGGCTGTGGCTGTGGTCAGGTGTTCAGTAAGGACCTTGTGATCGACCAAGTCAAACGCCGCAGAGAGGTCCAGTAGTAATAAGATGGCCAGATTCCCGTTATCCTTGGCTTCATCCATTTGAAATTTTAAGTTCAGGAGCACCGTTTCTGTACCATGTCTCGGTCCGAAACCAGATTAACTGAGACCTATTAGCTTATTATCTTCTAGATGTTTTTGAATTTGGAGATAGGTCAATCTATAGAAATTTTAAGAGGAAGGGGACAGTTGTGATGGGCCTGTAATTGGTCGGTATGTTAGGGTCTAGATTCGTTTTTTTAAAGAGCGGCATGACTCAAGCCTCCTTGAGGTTATTAGGGACTGAGCTGCTTTTAAAAGAGGAGTTGATCACAGCGGCAAAGAATGGGGCCAAGTCTTTGGTGCCTTCCTTAATGACTGTGGCAGGACAGGTGTCTCCCTGGCATCTTGATGGTTTTAGGCCTAAAATTATATTTTCCACTTCAATCGGTGTGACAGGGCGGAAAAAGAACGGCGGGCAGGACAAAAAGGGATGGACCCCCAGAGTATTGAGGTAGGAACTATTAGCCAGCCTTTTATTTTTTGTCTCTATTTTAGTTTGTAAGATTTCTATTTTGTCAGAAAGCGCCTTGTGAATTTTAGTGCACCAATCCTCATCCTTGACACAAGCTTCTGTAGGTGGGGCTGGGGCCTCCAGTTTTCTCAAAATGCTGAAGAGCTCTTTAATGCCCGATTTAGCGTTTAGTATTCTGTTGTTGAAAGTCTCTTTTTGATATTGAGGATGGCTGATTTGTAAGTGTCCTCCGCATAGACGAAAGCTGCATTGTTAGTGGTGGTCGGTGATTTTCTCCATGTGGCTTCTAAAGCTCTCTTGATATTATGGAGAGTTTTTAGATCCGCAGTGAACCATTTATTGAGGTGGGCGGTAGGCTTTGCTTTTTTTTGTTTGAGAGGGGCGATGTTATTTAAGACTAGTTCTAAGGTGCCATTGTAAAGGTCTACCAGTTTGCAGAGTCTAGGTTGTCATAGTTAATGGGGTCTAGTAAATCGTGGAGCAAAGGTCGTCAGTTCTGAATCGTTATGTTTCGGTTGTTTCTGGAGAGCGTCTGAGGGGCGATGGTGGAGCTATAAGGGAGTATATTCTCTTAAATAGTGAAGGAGATGCAGAGATGGTCTGACCATGCAATAGGCTTGTACTGGAGGATTGTGGTTGTGCAGTTCAAATCAACCAGCCAATCTAATGTTCTGCCCTTGTTGTCCGTTGACCCGAAGATACAGTGTTTGAAGCCCAACTGTGTTAAGGAATTTTCCACAGAGGTCGCAATGGCATCTTTAGGGTCTTGGAGGCCTAAGTTCAAGTCACCCATCGGGATAATTTGAGATCCTGGTGTGGTGTTTAAGGCTTCCCCCACCACCGTCAGGCGGAAGCCGGCCTTGCGGAAGAAGGCCTGAGGATAAAAGGCTTCTGTTTGCCGCTGTTCGCCGCGAGAAGCCAGGACGAGCCATTATGCCCGGGTAAGCGCCTCCAAACCATAAGATATGCTACCTTGACAAGCAATGCGCCCCGTTAGCCTGTGACCACAACGCCATCCACGGCCCATTGTGTGGATAGCACTACCTAGTTGTAAACAGCCTACTGATTGCACCTCTGACTACCATACAGATGACCTACGCAGAGAATCATTACAACTTTGAGGCTTCTACCGTTCAGCAATAAGTATACCAATCCGTCCGACCTTGATAGACCTTTTGGCAATCCGTTCCCCCTTAATATTGCAAGCGTAGTAAACTATCATAACTGTTGTCATGCATTCTGTTTACCATTTGCCGTACTAGCTAACGCCGCCACCTCACTTGCGAATACCTACGAACGATTGGTTATCATCTAGATCTGATCGTAATCACTGATATGTACGGAATCCGTACACGGCACCCCTTCCAATCTAGTCCATTACACTACTGGCCGTAGGACCAACACCTAGTTCTATTGTTGCTTCTACCCATAGCCTCCTAGAGGAACAAGCCTAATGTACTATGTTGCCCAGTGTATTCAATTTGAACTAGCCTACGTCCTCATTGTTTGCAATAGCCGAAAGCATCATTGTTGATTTACCTATTGCCTCCTAGCTGAATTAGATCAATGCATTATGTTGCTTAGTGTATTCAATTCAATCTAGCTTACTTCCTCATTGTTTGCAATAGCCTAAGGCATCATTGTTGAATTAGCTATTGCCTGCTAGCTGAATTAGATCAATGTATTATTTTGCCCAGTGTATTCAATTCAATCTAGCATACTACATCACTGTTTGCAATAGCCTATGGCATTTTTGTTGAGCTTTCTAATGCCTCCCGGTTGATCTACCCTATTGTACTGTGCTGCCCTCTGCATTTAATTCAAACCAGCCTACAGTACTGCTGCACGGTTAGCAGCTCCAACCTCTCTACTTAACCTACCCTCAAACCGCTAGTAGAACTAGCCCACCAGAGTACTGCCCATTACATTCAATTTGTATTCACATTTTATAATATTACAACACCAACCCATGGCATCATTGTCATACCTACCCCTGGCCTTTTAGTCCAACCAGTTCACCCCACGACTATTACCCACTATTGCCAGTCGATTGCACCCAACCAAGCATCTAATTAACTGCCACTCATACGGATCACGGAGTACTCTTGCACAGACCCAGGCAGCTATTACCAAAGCTTAGATTAAAGTACTGTACCCTTGCCCCATCGGAGAGCATCCAGACATGCTTGGACTATTATTTACTATCATGTTCCCATTATGTAGCATGCCAAACTGCGTACCATGCTTAGGCAGCTTTTACACAATGCATGGAACATGGCCTCTCAAGAGCATTGTGCCCCCGGCACCATCCTATCCCCTGCCCCACGTTTCCTACCCACCATACCCTCCTTCTGGCCCATTCACAATAATACCAACACCCCCAGCACCACTGAAAGATCAAAGATATTACTACCCTCTAAAGTCACACCCTTGACAGACCAAAACCTCTCCTCTAATAACTTGTCAGAAGCAACTACCTATCCGATTCAGGGTACTACCAGACTACATAGACTAAGAGCACGAACCAATGTTACCCCTACCAACTACAACTCAGTTTGCGTCCTGCACAAAAAATCCAAAACCATCAATAAGAAACACAAAAAACCCTCTGTAGTCACTGCTAAACACCCCTTGTTTGCCTTAGACGTACACACCTGTATCATCACTCGAGAGCCACCCACCGACCTTCTGTGTAACATTAAAGGTGCCCTTATCAATGCTTGTTCACTAGGAGCCCATGCGATCGAAATCCATGACCTCATCATTGAACAAAAGCTGGATTTACTAGTAGTCAGAGAGACGTGGCTACACCAAGCATCCGGACCATTACTAGCATTAGCCATCCCTCCAGATAATAATATCATCAGGACTGATAGAACCACTGCACTAGGAGGCGGTGTAGCCATAATTGCCAAATCTGAGCTGCAAATCAGATCCTGCCCCATCAAAGAAATTGTAGGTTATGAACTACTACTAGCCAAATGTGCTGCTGACCAGAAAACTACTTTCAACTTTGTGGTCATTTATAGATCACCCAACAGTAACACCCATCCAGACTTAGACATACCCTTACTGCTAGCTCCTTTCATTAAACCCAACACTAAATGTATTATCCTCGGTGATATGAATTTAGGTTTCAACGATAAGAACGACACTAAAGCAATAGCCCTACATACAGCACTTAATGACATGAATTTCACCCAGTTGGTGAATGCACCTACGCATATTAAAGGTTGAACACTGGATTGGATATTAACGCTCCATTCCATCATATCAGTATTAATTTCTCCCTCACCAGAAAGGATACACGCCCCCCTAAAACCAGAGCTACTGACACTTATATAACAAGAAATATTCGGACACCTACAGCCGAGAATCTAGATCCCATTATAACAAAGGCGCTTCTCTCGAATTTGGTCTCCAGCAACAACCCCACCTACCTAGCTGAGGCCTACCACAAGAGCCTTACCACCACACAGTAGCTCCGCTAACAACAAGAACTCGACGCATGAACAAACGTACACATTTGTGGTTTAATGAAGAACTAGTTATGCTAAGTCGAACTAAAAGAGCACTGGAACACATTAATAAAAAATCACCCACTCTAGAATCTGCTAATGCGTTTAGTATTGCCAACAAAAACTACAAAACCGCCATTATTACCCAAGACTTAGTGGCCAACACCATCGCCAAACTAAAAGCCTCAAATTGTAAAGGAGACAACTTCCAAACTTTGCGCACCCCTACTATTACCAACTTTGTGAATGCCTCATTCAATTCAACATCAACATAGTCCCGGCAAGAATAAAAGAAGCATAGGTGACAACCCTGTTAATAAAAACATACCTGGATGCAACGGTACCCAACAACTACCGACGATAACTACGGTACCGTTTCTGCTAAAAATCATCGATAAAATAGCCTATAATCAAATCCAAGTCTACATTGAACAACATCAGCTTCTTGGAGATAGACAATCCAAGTTCAGACCCAATCATAGTACGGAAACAGCCCTTTTAGATCTGAAAATTCAGATAGACACCATCAGAGATTCAGGCAAACTATTTATACTACTGCTGTTAGATCTATCCGCAGCATTCAATTTAGTGGACCATGACAAACTATGTGCCACTCTAGCAAACAACTTCCTCTTTTCTAAAGATGCCACCCACTGGATGAAATCTTTTCTAGTTGAGTAAGCATTGGTAAAGAAGCCGCTGATCCTATACCAGTCCCCATTGGGGTACCCCAAGGGAGCTGTCTCTCGTCCACTTTTTATAACGCTTAGACCAAGCTCCTCTTCTCGAACCTAGACGATTTGGTGTCATCTACACTAACTTTGCAGATGACACCCATATCCTCATACCGATCTCAGGGGACTATGAACTGGACACCATAACCATTAACATAATGTATGCTATAATCCAAAACTGGATGGCTTTCAATAGTCTTTGCCTCAACAATGAGAAAACAGAAATTGTCATTGTGGGCTCCAAAAGTAAAAATCAATGCTCTTCACCCAAACGTCTCTACCATCAACATAGATGGTGCATCGATCCCAGTATCAAAACAGGTCAAAAAGGTCAAAACCCTAGGAGTTTATCTAGAATCTAATCTAACCATGACCAGACATGTAAATGCCTTGGCATCATCTACAGCCTATACTTACAAACTGATCGCCATTAGTCGACAGTACCTCACGCTAACCAACTGTGTCACCTTAGCCAGAGATTTAATACTATCCAAGTTGGATTACTGTAATGTACTCCTACTAGGGACTACTAACGCCAACCTAGGGAAACTACAACTAATGTAAAACAAAGCGTTACAAGCAGCATTAGGAATCAAAAAGTCTGACCATATATCTATCATCCTGTGGGAGACCCACTGGCTACCTATTAAGACGAGTATCATATTCAAGTCATTGTACATAACCTACAAATGTCTTACCAACAATGCGCCCATATACTTAAATAAATCAATAAGCAGAAAAGTGTCAAAGAGGACACTTAGATCCAACCACAAGTCTGTCTTGGATGTCCCTCGTTTCAAAAGCTCTAGAGCAGGAGGTAGTAGCTTCCTAGTTATGGCCCCTAAACATTGGAACAAGCTCCCACTTAAAATCAAAAACGAAGTCTCCTTCTGCTTCAAACAATTGTTAAAAACTTGGCTCTTTAACCAATACTAGACAACCACACGCAAAAGAAAACTGACACATCTACCCATCGTAGGCTTTTTCGCTGGACTCTTTAGGGTTGACCTACACCAACTATTGTAAATAATGTAAATGTATTAATCTTTGCAATTGCATAATTTTCTGTATCTGAAACTGTATAAACTGTATTATAAGTTGTCTGCAACAACGCTGTGAAACCTGAGGGTCTGGGCGTTTAACAAATGTAATAAATAAATAAAATAAGGTTAGAAGGTCTGTAATGTCTTCCTCGAAGGAGGTGATAAGGCCTGGAGGTTGGTAAATTAGGTTTGGAAGAATCGTACGGGAGGATGAGTGAGGAAGTTTAACTGATAAGAGTTCCGCTGAAGGGAGGCATGCAGAGAAGACGGCTCTAAGACCAAGGTGGGTTTTGGCTATAAACGCTACTACTTCTCTTTTGCCTGAGACTCTATAGGAACTGATGATGGTGTAGCCCTCAAGGAGAGCTAGTGAGAGGGCTTGCCCTGCTGCCTGATTCAACCAGGTTTCGGTAATGGTCAGGAAGTCTAGGTGATAGATTGAAATAAAATGAGCAATATCAAGTGCACGCGCAGCCAATGACCGTGCACTGATGAGGGGGGCTTTGATGGTAGGGGTGGCTATGTGTGATACTTCATGGGACTGGGGTGCAGGTGTCAGAAGGCTAAAGTTATCAAAGGGTTTTAAGGTCTCTGCCAGTAAAGGAGCAGGCCGTGTGGTGGTAGTTTTGGTTAAGTGAGAAACCGGCCTGGCGGCCTACGGTGAGTATTATTATTTGTGAAACACAATCTCAGCCTCTCAGTTCAAATGCTCACAGGGCAAGGTATCACTGGAGAGGGGAGTAGGGTGAAATGTTGGATCCATCCCTCAGGGCTCAGTGTGGCAATATTGTTATTACATTGAGTGCTAGCGCAAGCTTTGCGCAGACTGGTTAAGTCAAGTGGGGGTAAGAAGTCTGTTGGAGCAATGGACTGGAACAGCGGCAGGATGGTAGCCATGGTGAGTGTGACTCTGAGTAAGGTGGCCATGGGACAGAGATGGGCTGACCTTGTTTAGGTGCCGGTACTTAGGCAGAATAGGGGGCAGCTTACACGGTAGGCGTTAGAGCAGGGTTCACGGCTGAGAGTGCAAGAATAGGCAGTGGATGTCAGGCTACGTATCGCAATAGGGAGTTACAGTAGACTCCTAGTCACTTTAAACTGCGCAGATGACTCTCTGGCACAGCAAGGTCAAGGCCGCTAAATGGCACGTGATGCTGGGTAGGTGCATTGTTAATGATACGCTAAATAATGTAATAAGGGATTACAATAAGCTCAGGCTCACCAATTGACACGACAAGTTAAAAGGTGCAACAAAATCAGCAATCATGAAATGGTATGTCATGGTAAAAAACACAGAGGGCTTCAAAGGTCACTCTGGCATATACAGGTTAGGTAATACAGCAGGCTACAGATCACTACTAGCAAGTAAAGCTCAATAATACAACAGGCTTCAAAGTCATAAATTGCATGTTGTGCTCACAGTCAAGGTGGGCTCAATAAATAACTCAAAAATACAGTAAATTAAGAGTTACTGACGCTAGGGGGAATAGTACACAAATAAACTGAGACAAACGTAGTCTCAAATGAGGGTGCTGTGAGGTACAGGAGCCGAGGGAGGCTGTGATGGAGGTCGCTGTGAAGATATTACAATACAGTGATGACTACAGGGAGAAGAAAGCAACAATTGTGTGTACGCCCACAGGAAATGCACCCAGTGCCTGATAGACTGGCATAAATAGTAAGCAATAGATCGGTCAGTTAACACAATGGGTCTCATTATAAGTTTGCCGGTTCGGTAACAACAGTACCGGTAAGCTTGCCGGTACCCTTGTTACCGGACCAGCAAACTACGAGTTCTGTTCATGGGTGCCTTCCCGCCAGCCAGAACTGGCCTGGCGGGTGTACCGGCATCCGCGAGCAGAGCATGTTGGATGCACCGGCACCATTTTGAATGGTGCCGGTGCATCCGACCTCCCCATTCCTATTGAGACCTATAGGGCTCAAATGGGAATGGGGAGCATTTGTTTCCGGCACCCGCGAATGGGCAATTACTAGGTCTGGTGGGCTGTAATGACCTGGTAATTGCCCATTCGCGGGTTCTGGAAAAAAATCGTAAGTTTGGCGGCAGCCTGCCGGTTTTACTGGAAGGATTACAGCCAAACTTGTAATGAGGCCTAATGATAGGGTGCAGAGTACTCGCAGTCCTGCTTTCAGGGCTGAGCAGAGTTTGCCTATGGCGCTAGCATGCGAGAGCGAAGAGCAGTAAGTATTCAGCAAGTGTAGCAAATAGTCAGAGAGAAGCAGACCTTGATCAAGCAATGGTAGAAATAGGTCACAATGCCGCATTAGGGCTGGCAGTACAGGTGGCCACTGGCAGTGTGCAATAGGAAAGCACAAGTGGGCACCATATAAGTTGGGAGTAGCAAGTTGCAATGCTCACAGGAGTTTAGAATTTGAAACTAATCTCATCACAAATACCCTGCTCACAGCACCACTATGTTTTGCTTTTCCGACACGAGTAATGACCTCAGAATTACTCACCCAATTACACGGACTAAAAGATCTCAGAAAGGCAATAATATACACTTAGACCATTAGTTAAGAAATAATTGGCTATTTACAGGCCCTTTATTCACACTTCATAAACATACATATAACTGTGAAATAAATGCAGAGGATTACATATGAATACATAAAACAGGAGGAACATGACAAGTATACATCACTGTTAGGGCAGTTGTAGGACAAAGCTTCATCTCAGCCTCGACAACACTACCCAGTCCCAAAGCAGGTAGGCAGAGAGAACACACATCAACTAACGGGGTCTGGAGTGGAGAGTCCTCCCTCTCAATGAGACTTCAACACCCGGGGTTCCAATTCTCTGTCCCCTCATTGGGACCTTCTCCTCTTAAGGGGGAAGAATCCCCGCCCCTCGTAGGTTGCAGACTGCCCCCGGCCGAAGGACAGACAGCAAGCATGGGAGGCAAGAGTGGAAAAATCCAGACAGTGGAAAAACCCTGCTTGTGTCCTGCGCTCTCGTTCCCAGTACCCCTTATCAATGCACCTGCACATCTCTGACTCCCTTCTCGGGTCGTCCTTGAGTGAACAATGCGAAAACTATCCTCCACTGTGAGCTCATCTGCTTCATACTAAAATATTGCAACTGTTGCAGAAATCATGTCTGCCTTCTAACTGAGCTCGCAGAAACGTGGACCTTCATTGCGGTTTGGAAATGAATGTCCAAAATGGCTGCGCACCAGTGCCATGTTATTTAGCTCATTTTCGCACACGCACTACAGTACCAAGGTGTTACACAATACTAAAGGTGTGCAGGGACTTAATGTCAAAAGTGTGTCCGAATAGTGCTCTGCTGATTGCAAGAGACCGGAGAACCTCAGGTTGACCAATAGGTGAGATACATATGGGCCTCATTACAGTTTTGCCAGTCCGTTAAAATTTCTGGTATAATTGCCGGTAATTCCGGCACCAGCCATTTTACCGGACCAGCAAAACACACGTTTGCCAGTGGGGGCACTGATTTACCTCCAGCCCTTAGCTGCCGGTAAAACAGGCCCCTACCAACAAATAAATGCTGCAATTATTGGCACCGGGTTTACTGGTGCCGGTAATTGCAACAATCTTCATGGAATGGGGATTTACCAGCGTTTCTGCTACCTGGAATATCCCGGTATTACTAGGATATCAGGGGATGGAAACAGTAGGGTCAGTTTGCCGGTATTCCACCAGAATTACCAACAGGATATCCGCAAACTCAGAATGACACCCATAGTGTAAACATGACATTACGACTCAACATTCTGTATATTTTCAGTACGATTGTCAGAAACCGTGGGTGGAAATTGTGGAACTACTGGCGGCACTAACATTCATTGTGTCTTTCCACTCTTGTCCTCACCCAACATGGCGGATTCTCCTATAAGATCCGACTCCGCCCCCTTGCCGGTGCGTTGTATCTGTGTTTCTTTCTACGGCACTCCGTGTACCTTTGTGCTATTCGCTTCCCGCTTGTTCCTCCTGGTCTACTTCGTGCTTATTCATACTTTTGTTGGGTTTGATCCCTCCGATCATTCCGCCCTCTGTTACGCTCTTTAGCCTTTCGTTCGTTTACTTTTTACCCTTTCCACATTCCGGTGCTCCTTTGTTTACTTTCCTTTCAACAGCGTTCTTCTGCCATTCTAGACTCCATCGAACCGCTCTCAGGATCGTTTAGCTTCGCGAATCTACGTGACTCCTCCTACTTGTTCCTTCTTTCTAATGCTGTGGCGCCTTGCCGTTCTTTCTAGCTATCAGACATTCGGGTTTTGCCTTTCGCGTTCCTACGCGTATTCTTCTTTCTATTCTTTGTCCTTACCTTTCTTCAGTCTGACCTGTACTCGCTATATTCTGGCTTGACTCGAGAGCGTTCTTCCCAGTGGATACCTTTCGTACTGCCTTTTCCTATCGATTTAAAGTAGCCCTTTTTGCTCTAATAACTGTCTGAATCTGTCTTCCTACTTTTTCACTTTCTATCCCTTTCTTGGCACTTCTCCTGTAGCGTTCTTCCTTCAGTTCTCTCTATTTTCTACCTATCTATCTTACCTCAAAGAAGTATCAGCTATCCACTCTCAGAGTACTTACCTCGGCAATACTTCCTCCATCTGCTTTAGGAGTTTTGGCAACCCTGCCTTGGCAGGGAATGGATCCTTCAGCACATTAGTCTCTGGACTTTCTGCACAACCCCTTCCTGCATACAAAGATCTTCAGGGTTTTTTCTGGCTTTTTCCTTGAGCTGGGGCTGGCCCCCCGGGGTTCCCCGAGGACAGATTCCCATCTCTGTCAAGGTGGCCTCCAGGGGGGCCATCCCTTATTTACTCGAGCGGAAGGTCAAGAGACCTAAGGACAAGGCATCAACCAAGAAGAAGAGCCGCCTGAAAGTGAAGACAGCTTCCAAGGACCTACCTTCTGAGGATTCAGGTGAGGAGAAGGGGGAGGTAGAGCTGGAGTCTGACAACGATCCCACTGACGCTGATTGTGAAGTTCCACAGGTTTATAGAAAAGCTATTCAGGGGATTCTGGTGGGATGGGTACAAAGGGGCAAAGATTCCACTTGTAGTGTTTTATGTTCCTGTGGAAAGGGCTGGATTTGGATTACCAGATGTCTGAACTATCACTAGGCCTTCAGACTATGCTCTCTCCACCAAGAGAACTCTACCCTGTGATACCTGGAACTGGGTTGGGTGACTATAGAGGTAGTGGCTGTGACCCCACCTGTCTGAATCCATACCACAGCGAAATAATTCTAAGCAGGCTTCCTAGAAGTGGGAGAATGTTTCTTGCTACACCCGGAGGCATTCTCTCTGGGGCAATTTGGCAATTAAATTTGATAACAAACCACTGCATTGATAGATCTAGATATGGGCAGGTAGCCTGTAGATCAAGGTGTGTGGTCTGCTGGTGGTTAACTAGCCTTTTTTTATGTCAGCTTAAACATGTATGGGAAGTTTAAAACACTGTGGGCCTCATTCTGGGTTTGCCGGCATCCTGGCGTTCGAGCTGGCAGGATACCGGCAAATGTAGATACTGTGTCCGGCACTCAATCCGGCAGCATTGCTGACGGATTACGAGTGCCGGAGTGATGGTGTAAATCCACATTCATGGAGTCCCTTAGGACTCCATCAGCGTTTTGCTGGTGCCGGTAATTAGGGCTTTTTTTTGCCGGTACGGCAAACCCATAGTCGGCCGGTCCGGTAAAGTGCTGGTATCCACAAATACAGGCACTCTTTTACAAGACCGGCCGACTTACAATGAGGCCATGTAGACGGAACTGAGGCGCCACAGGTTATGTCTCATGAGGTACCTTTACTTCGGAGCCAGTCCCGACTACATGCACTGTCAAATACTATACAGTTTGCTAAACACCTGCTCTGGCATTGCTCATGGCCTTTGCATCTGCAGAGAATGTGATATAGTTGTTGGTTTTTGGGTAGACACGTGGAATTGATTGTTGGCTATAATCTCCCAAAGCCTCCATATATGATCCTTCTCACACAACTTGTCTCTCCCCATACCGGTTAGACAGTGGTTATTCAGGGTACTGATTGATGCCAAGAGGGAGGTACTGAAGGTGTGGAGGTGGATAGGAAGCAATCACGTGAGGACTGGATGAGAATCATATCTTGGTCTCATCCAGAGAGAAAATAGCCTACCAAAGGAGGGGCTGTAAGGACAAATACAAGTCTGGGTAGAATGATTTCAATGAGCTATACACTGGATACTCCAGTGACCTAGTCAAAACCCCTTCTTCTCCCCACCCTCCCCCACAGTTATCCTCCTGGATTTACCCTCATTTATGGTGTTGTCTAACATGTGCTCCCTGTGGTGCCCTCCTCCTCTTTACCCACCCTAAGTTGTGGATAAAATGTTAATGGCTATACAGCTATGAAGTTGACAATTTTTTTTTTTTTACTGTTTTTCTTTAGGAGTTATCCTAAGAAAAATTATCAAAATGGTCGATTTCCGTAGTTTCAAACTTCTTCTTACTATTGTGCAATTTCAGAAGTTTCCTGAGTAAAGAGTCGCCTCTAAAGACCACAGTCATTTGTTTATTTCCAGATGTCATTTAGGTAGACGGATGTTCCTCTTTGATTTGTCGAAATATTGCGTCAATTTGGTTTACCAACGCTATCATCCATCTTGTGGTTTCACCGGATATCAAGCGATTCCATAGGTTGTTTTCACATATCATCCAGGGGTTTTCGATCAAGGATAGTAGGTGAACTAGTCTGTGTTTCCTGGTTTTTGGGCAGTTTATTGACAGGTGTTTCAGAGTTTCTGTCACCTCCGTCGATTTGCACAAACGGCATTCTTTTTTTTCGGACGCACCTCTGATGCACAAAATTTCTTGAGTAAGGAGCAGGTTTAATCTAGCTTTCATAAACAAGGTTATTTTTCTTTTTTCAGGAAATTTGACACAATATTTCAGCGTAGATTTCACTTTGTTGAAAGTAGATGGGAGATGTGATAGAAGTTTATTCTCTGCTGCTGCCTCTAGTGTGTTGATCCAGTCCATGGTTATCATTTTTTGTTTTATTCGTTCTGGGTTATCGATCAGTTCTTTTTCTGTGCAAGTTATTTCCTCCAGTTTCTCTTTTCTCTTTTCCACCCATCTGTTCAGTGCTGCGCATTTGACACTTTCTATTTCCTCCTTTATGATTTTGAGGGCTGGTAGCGAGTCGGGCAGAATTACTTTCCGGAAAAAAGCTCATAGCGCTTTGCTCTACCATGGATGCCAGGATACAAGACCCAGCTCTCTTCGGATTGCCGCCATAGCAGTGGATTTGGGGAGTCCCAGCACTGCCTTCCATATCAGTCCTTCTAGTTTTGTCCAAATTGATGAAGGAATGCATAGTGAGACTTCTGTTCCATATGCTAGAACTGGGACTGCTTTTCCTTTGTAGAAGTTTATTGCGGGCATTAGGGAGAACTTGCCATACTTTCTATCGATCACTTTTATTTGTGATGTCAGCCTTTTAGCCTTTTCCCACAGCGTCTTTTGCATGGCTATGTCTGTTCCTGAGCTGTCAATTTCAACCCCTAGGTATTTGATGTTTTCAACCGTTTCAATTTTGTCGTTTTCAAGGTACCAAATCATTTTTTTAGTTTTTTTATTCGTTGCTTTCTCGATTGACAAAACATTTGATTTGTTTTTGTTGTTTTCTATGCGGTTGGCATGGATGTATTTAGCTAGGTTTGATAATTTGCACTGTAGTCCGACTTTAGTTTGATCGATAAGGATCACGTCGTCTGCGTATAATAGTCTGGGATGAAAGTTTTGCCCAGTTTTGGCGGGAAGCTCCTTATTTCGGCTTCTGAGGCTTGCATGTCGCTCAAGAAGGCAATAAACAAAGCTGGGGCTAGGGGGCATCCCTGTTTGACCCCTCTACAAATCTTGATCTCTTCGGAGAGTGTACCGTGTTGACTTAATTTCACTCTTATGGTGTTGTTCGAGTGTAATGCTTTGATAGGCTCGAGTATCGATTGTGGGCAGTTCCAGAGTAGTAGTTTCTCCCAGAGCATGTTTCTGTCGATTTTGTCAAAGGCTTTAGATACATCTACAAAGGCTAGATGTATCTTTGGGGCCCCTTCCTTCACCTTGGCTTTTAAGATGTTAAGTATCATGATGTTTATTGTAGTGCTTCCATTTTTCTGGAAACCTGTTTGCAGGTTATCTTTTGAGGGTCCGTTTTTCTCCCATTTTCTGAGATGGTCCAACAGTAGAGATGCGTATAATTTGCCTATGATATCTAGCAAGGCGATAGGTCTGTAATTTTCTGGATGTTCACGCCCTCCTTTTTCATAGATTGGTATGATCACTGCTTTCAGCCATGACTATTGTTAATTTGAAATGTTAAAGTTATCTGCTAACCTAAGTGGTTATTATAACGCTTTTGAAATCTATGTCAAGACCGCAGGCTACCTATTATGTATTAATCTTCTTTATTTACTCGTCCAGCAGCAAGGAAGTAATTACACTTTAAACATTTTTTTGAAATACACTGAAAACATCTTTGAGAAATACAAATACATAAAATGTCGCTCCTTAATGAGCAGGGTCCAAGACATCTGAAGCAGCCAATCACAGCAGCCAAACTACAGAAAAGGCTATGTAATTAAGTACCCACTGTCTGTTGTCACATGGGTGGCAACCCCCTGAAGGATGGCTAGCAGACCTCACCACAAACACCATGCTCTGTAACTGTATTGTATTCATCGAAGACCCCAACGCCAGAAGAGGACAAAATATGTGCTTTAATTGCCAACGCCTTGGACACTCCTCAGCCTTCTTCTACCAGAAGTGACGCTGTGTGTGCTGTGGTGAGAGCCACACCTCAAAGGACTAGCCTCACGACAAAAGGAAAAGACCCAGCAACCTGTGCGAACTGCAATGCCCTGCACCAACCAAGTTACTGTGGATGTCGGTAACTTGATAAGGCGGAGAAGGAGTAGCAGCAAAAAACTGATATCTCAGCCTCCACAAGACACAGAAGAGGCCACCAGTTTGTCAGGTCCAGGATTCCACCCAGGCGACCAGAGAACAACTGCAATACATTTGATTATGGATCAAGATGCAGCAAGGATCACAAAGACACGAATCACAGGTGGGCAAACTTACACAGATGTCCTGAGGTTACCAATCATGGACACCCTTCTGACAACCAACATGGTGTCCCTAGGTGGAAATCAACTGATTCACATCAACTGATAGAAGATCATCATGAAGATTACAAATGCTATTACAGAGATGGATATTAATCCTGTAGTAACAGTGATGACAAGGCTCATCTCAAGCCTACTCCAGAGAGCGGAAACCAACCGACATGGCAGCATCTAAACAAAGTTGCTCAATCGTGACGTGGAATGCAAATGGTATTCAAAGGAAAACGGATTCACTTTTTCACCTCATGAAATCGAAAACATGTGCATGTCTCTACTTTCTGAGACCCATCTGCAAGGACGCGACAAGCTGAAGCTAGAGAACCACATGGTGTACTTGACCGACTGATCAACAGAAACCAGAGGAGGAGGGACTGCTTAATAGTAAGTACAAGGATCAATCATCACAAGCTAGCGCTGTGACAATCAGGACAATCAAAGCCACTGGAGAGCAGGTCAAGAATGCAGCAGGATCACTTCGACTGATTGCAACAAACTGCCCTCCTAAAGCAAAGCTGGATTTGGGAGACATGGATGCTTTGCTTGACTCAACTGTACCAACAATCATTGGAGGGGACCTGAATGCCAGGCATTGGTGCTGGAACTCAAGGAAAGCAAACTCCAGGGAATAAAAGCTTCACGCATACCCCAGTGATAACGATTTTGTGGTGGCAGGTCCTACATACTCCACACACTACCCAGTCACTGCCAGTCCCAAGAATGTGCTTTTGAATAACCTTCAACAATCGGTAGGACTAGAAAGACTTGGCAAGCTCGCTTGGCAAGGTGACCTGTGATCAGAACCCGGTAATGATCACTGTGAGACCGACGAGATGGAAATTTACCAGCTGACTGTGAAGTATAACTTTCATAAGGCAGACTGAAGTCTCTACAAGGAAGAGCTGGGCGGCATCACAATCCCAGAACCCTTGAGCACCAAGGGAAACATTGACAAAGCTGTGTACAATTTTACGGCTGTGGTCCATGAGGTAATTGAACATATTGTCCTAAAGCAAAAGCAGAAACGTTGCACGATCTACGACTTTCCGAGAAGCATCAAGCAGTCAATTGCTGAGAAGGCTCAATGCCAGTGACGCAAGCACTGAAGCACTGAACACCTGATCTCCTACAGAAATACAACCGGCTCAAAAGGCTTCTACGAGAACAAAAAAGGCAGCACCGGGGAGAAACATGGGAGGCCACAACAGCCAACCTAACAGAATCTAATAACCCTGTGTGGAGAATGACTCGCTGCTTGACAGAGAAGAAGGAATCAAGCCTGCCTGTTCAGGGCCTGACCAACCTTGCATGAGGCAACAAAGACAAGGCAGATGTGCTAGCAGATATACTCGTGGCTTTGTCTATTCCAAAGAAAGCCAGCAGGATAACAGACCAAGTGGAACAAGAAGTTGGCAAATATTTCTTGGAACGCCCAGCCGAGATGGGAGTGGAGGGCACCGAGGAATGAACATGCTCTGATATAAGAGGACTTGCAAAGGAGCTGGCTAATGGCAAAGCACTGGGGAGTGACTGAATAACCAATCTAGCCATCAAGATTCTCCCACCTGCAGCAATGGAATGCCTTGCAGTGATCTTCAATACATGCATGTAACTTTAAATCCTGGAAAGAAACCAGAGTAATTGAGTTTCCAAAGCCTGGGATACCACTGAGAGACCCTGCAAAATACAGCTCCATCAGCCTGCTCCCCTGACTTTCTAAGCTCTTGGAAAGGGCAATTTTTGCCCACCTCAGCAACTTTGCCTCTGAATGAAATCTTCTAAACAAACACTTTGGATTTCATAAAGAGCATGCAACACACCCTCAGCTACTAAGTGTGGTAGTATAAATCACAGATTCACCATCCACAAATGTACGGGAATTGTTATTCTTGGATGTGGCCAAAGCCTTTGATCGAGTATGCCATAAATGACTGCTGCTAGATCCTAGTGATCAAACTAAGATTTCCAAGCTATTTCTTGAACTTGATCGCAATGTACTTGGACGACCACTCCTGCCACATGGCCATGGGGGCAGAGCTCTCAACAACACACCCTTTCTGAGCAGGCGTGCCACAGGGACCAATCCTGGGAAGGTTCTTGTTCAGCATCTTCACCAACACCATTCCCACGTGTCTCCACAAAACAGACACAGTACTGTTCAACAAAAAGAACATCAAGGAGCACCTGCACATCAGCCTCAAATGAAAGACCATCAAGTGGGAGAGCAGCAGCCACTACCTAGGAGTGACCCTAGACAGCAAGCTCATCTGGAGGAGCCACATTGAAAATACTCAACATAAAGCATCTTGCAAGCTGGCAGCACTGAACCCACTCTTGATGACATTCGGCTAAACTAAATATCTACAAGGCGATTAACAGACCCACCCTAACATATGTCTCATGGGCATGGAGCACCTGCACGGAAAAGCACCTGACAACTCTTCAAAGGGTCCAAAACAAAGCCGTAGAGATACACTTTGATACACTTTTTAAAAAAAATATATATTTTTATTGGTTTTATACATACACAGTATCACGTGGCAAATACTTGAAGAAAGCTGCAAGCAGCGGGATTGTGCTTTAGAAGTGCATGTGGTAAACAAAAACAAAAACAAAAAACATAAACATCACTTTGATACACTTTTTACAATTACAGCAGACCTGCACAGGGAGCTCAGCATCGAGATGTTGGAATAAAATCTAGCAAAGATAATCAGGAATTCTTGCCAAGGACTGGATCAGAACGCCAAACCACAGATCAAGAAACATGCTACAATTACTGCAAATCCTTTTGACAGCTACCTGTGGCCCATTGTAGTGCTGGTCCTAGGATACCAACTCTACAGTGTCAAAATAATACAGATACAGAAGGAACCCAAACCGTGACTACACTTTCAACCAGAGCAATTGAAGTAATGATGCTCAGCTTCGGTATCCAAAATCACTGCTGACAGAGCAAATCTGTCAGCAAGATAAAGAGTGAGGCTTTTTTCCTTCTTCTTTGCTGCTTGTCACAGCAGATAAGTACTACGCATTCCTTTTTCATGAGAACTGATAATTACATTTCTTAAATGTTTGTATACGGCTGATGAAACTGTTTGACTGTTACCCTTTTTTTTATATGGAGTTTCAGGCTTTGTTCGCAATAGGGTTTTTTTGTTTTTTTTTGTTTTTGTAAACTTTATTTATTGAATTTTGCAACAAGTAAAACAGAAGAACAAAAACCGTTCCCCCCAGCCTTCCATTCCCTCTCCCCTCCCTCCCCTAGCTCTGACCTCTCCCCCCCCCCCCCAACAACGAGCAACCGATTCCCAAATCACCATTCCGCTGGGTAGGCATGTCACAATCATTGCAGGTCCAACAGTCTCAGGCGCTGCGGGCACCATATCACCCTAAAGTAATCTTTAAGAAACTCCAACATTTCGCCCCAATCCGCCGCAAAGCTTTGAAGTTTGTTAAGCATGGAGTAAGTTGCCCATTCCAGAGCCACTATTTCCCACATCTTACGGAGCCATTCCTGACACACAGGGACCTCAGCACTTTTCCACCTCTGCGCTATTAACATCATAGCTGCCAGCGTCATTATCACCTTTGCTTTCTCCCTCCCTCTAGGTTCACCCGCCACCTCTTTTGTACGGATGCCTAAGAGAATGTACACTGGTGTTCTATCATCCCCCCGGGCCAAAGATCAGATCTTGTGCTCTCCGTATCTCCTCCCAAAATGGTGCAATCTTTGGGCATGAACACCAGATATGCTCCGCTGAGCCTACGAGGCCACATCCCCTCCAACATTTCTCAGATGCCGCGGGGTACATCCTATGGAGCCAAGCGGGGGTATAATGCCCCCCGTACAATATCTTGTACCAATATTCTTGTAATTGAGATGACTTGGCCAATTTAGGGACCTTTCTCCATAGACTCTCCCAATCTGATCTATCAATCTCTCTCCCCACTACCCGTTCCCATTCCCGCATGAAGGGCCACTGGGTGCCTGTAGTCGCACTACTCAGAATTTTGTAAATGTTAGAGATTAGGCCTTTCGACCCATCATTAGTGAGGAGAAACCGCTCGAATAGCGTTGGGTCACGAGTGGCCGCTTTTTTAACCCCTGGATGCAAAACCCAATGCTGAATTTGCACGTACCGCAACCTCTCAGTTTCAGGGATGGCGAATTCCCTCTTACAATCTAGAAACAACAACAATTCCCCCCCTGAACATATCCGCCAGTTTCCTGCATTCGCCTTCCAGCCACTGAATAAATGCCCCTTTTTCCATTCCCGGGGTGAAATCCCCATTACCAAAAATAGGAGTGAAGGGAGAGGGAATGTAGTTATGCCCCCCGAGCCCGTCAGTCTGTCCCAGGTATCCGCCATAAGCTTAGTGATAGCACTCTCATAGAGATGCCGAGGTCTGAGTGATTTGGGAAGCCATAGAATTTCGGCTAGGCTGCGATGCGCTCCCGCCCTGTCCATCTTTACCCACAATTTATCCGTCGACCCCTCGTCGCCCAACAGCCATTCCCTAATGACACGTAGCTGAGCAGCTTCATAATATCGCCGAAAATTGGGCAGCGCCAGCCCCCCCTCACTCTTGGTCCCCGTCAGGAGCCTATGGGCCACTCTAGCCCTTTCCCTTCCCAGATGAACCCAGTAGTGAGTGAGTCTAACTCTTTGAAGAAGGTTGCCGGGATAGGCAGTGGGACCGCCTGAAACAGATGGAGAAGCCTTGGCCACGTGACCATCTTCACCACAGCAATCCGCCCCACCCAAGATACACGTAAGTCTCTCCATTTTTTATAGTCGTTTTTTACCGCTTTGAGCAGCGGGGGGGAGTTAGCTGCATACCATCCTGTTAAAGCTTCCGTGATTTTCACCCCCAAGTATCTAATCCCTCCCTGACTCCACATAAATTGCAAACCCTGCTTTAACCTGTCCCGTTCCTCAGCCATTAAAGTCTGATTCAGCACTTCTGACCTGTTGGTGTTAATCTTCAAGCCCGAAGCCTCCCCAAAAGCTTCCAGCAAGGTTAGACTCGCTTGGAGCGATTCTCTTGGTGCAGTCAACATTAACAACATATCGTCCGCGAAAGCCGTGACTTTCTGCTGTTCTCCCCCGAACGGGATACCCTGAACCTCCCTGGTCTCCCTGATCGCTTGGAGGAGAGGTTCCTGCAATAGGGTTTTAAGGTAGCTGTTTATACAATGCTGCTTGCAGACGACACTCCAGAGCAGCTGTGCAGGTTCACCCCTATCACCTGTAGGCTGTAGCTAGGGTTCCTCTAAAAAGCCCTTCCTTTGGACAAAAGACTGCTACGGCTAGTATTTCTTGATTTATGGGGTGTTGTGTTCTCGTTCACTCTTTACCTGCACTATGTCAAACATCTATGGGGAGTCTGATCCATGGCCCTAGTATCGCTCTCTGTCGGAGACTTGGGCCTTAGTACTGTTGTGGCACACTTTGTTTTTAGAGTGCCCATTCTCATTTACAAACTGCATTGCCATGTGGTATTGTGGATAAGCGTTTCACCTGGTACCCTCACTCCCTCTGTTTGATTACTGTCTTCGGTACATTTTGGTCGACAGTTAACACATTTGAAGTCAGCAAACTACTCTGTGCATATCTGCTCATTCTGCACCCTACGTGTGCTAGGCAGTTTATGGTTGTGCAGTCTTAAAGTGGCAATACACATTTATTTCTGAACAATTGCTGTGCAGCCCACCGACTCGGTATTTGATGGTTGTACAATCGTAAAAGGGTAATACACATTTATTTCTGCCCAATTGTCGTGGAGCCCACGTACTGGATAGTTGATGGGTGTACAATCTTAGTAGGGCGATACACATTTATTGCTGAACAATGGTGGTGAACCACA
Organism: Ambystoma mexicanum; assembly: GCF_040938575.1. Lineage (NCBI taxonomy): Eukaryota > Metazoa > Chordata > Amphibia > Caudata > Ambystomatidae > Ambystoma > Ambystoma mexicanum. The sequence continues at coordinate 187,992,416 of NC_090937.1, forward strand.
GCTGCCTGCTCGGCAGTTGATGGTTGTATCGTCTGAAAGGGGGCAATACGCATTTATTTCTGAACAACTGCAGTGTTGCATAGCCCGCCTAGTTTGCTGCTGATGGTTGTATCACCTTAATGGGACAATACACATGTATATTTTTGAACAATTGTGGTGCAGGCAGCACGCCTGCTCTGCAGTTGATGTTCGCAACATCTTAAAAGGGCAGTTGTGGTGTGCCACAGACTGCCTGCTCTGTGGTTGTTAAACTGTCCATCTGAAAGGCCAATACACATGTATGTATTAACCACTTTTGTCGCTCGCCGTTAGCAAGAGGAGAACTAGGTACTTGCAGCCTCTATTACGTGTAGAAGCATTTTGGCAATAAAGCACAGCTTAAGATCGACATTGTGCTTTGGTGAGACCTGCACTTTGCTCGAGTATTTTGGGCTACAAATATAACCGTGTGCATCTGTTTATTGACATAGTTTTGAACTTTTATTGCATATTTTCCCCAATTATTTTGATTTTGATGCAGGCATTTAAGGAAACAGGGAACCGGTAATCTTGCCCCTCTTGGATACGTCGCCATTGAGTTTTGTCTTGCAATTTACCACTGTGGTGAATCAGAAGGAGGACACAGACACTCTGAGGACATGTTTCACATGGTTTTATTAAAGGAAAATTATAAGGCCTAACTTTCCCTATCACTATGGGTGGTCCCTACCTATGTTACTAACTAAGGTGCTTGTTAGTCGTTTGTAAATGTTCAAAGGAATGAGTCCGCCATCCAAACTAACTTAACTAACCCTGCCTCTATGATAAGTAACTTAGGTGTGGAGAATGGCTCCCTTGTCCTGAGGGTACTTCTGGTACCAGTCTTGGGATTCCTTATTAATATATAATCTTCAAATAGTCTCTTGTTATTTCTTGTATCAGTCTCTGTAACTATTGGCTTTTCTCTCCTTCCTATATATAGCCTTAGTGGATCTTTTATAAGATCTGTATTCCTGGTTAGTAGATTCAAAGTACTCTTGAAAAATATTATTTCTCTGCTAGGTCTTCTCTCCCGGACAATTATGGTTCACCTTGTTCTGTTCTACTACCATCTATTCTCCGCTTGGTTTTTTGGCCCTCCTTCTCCTCCCTTGATTTCACCCGAACAACCACACTGCCTTGACTTTCATTTCCCTTTTTAGGCTCCCATTCCCCCTTCTCCTTCCATTAGTTCTCTTCCTCAGCTAGTTCCCCTGGCCAACTGCTGGCTTCCTTCTCCACAGGAGCTGGGTTACAAGTATGCACAAACATATAACAGTTTTTAGGCCTCCCCCTTTTGTACATGGGTCCACCAGTGTTTGGTAATGACGGCTGTGAGGAGCCGGGAATGAAACTCGAACAAAAGTTAGCCATGATTTTGGTTAAAGAAAATAAAAAGGGTTGGGAAAATGCCTCTCTGACCCTGCTCTAAGAGGAATTTCCCTACATAAACCAAAACTAAGGATCTGTCTGTGTCAGAATGTCCAAAACAAAAATGTCCTGTGTCCGAAGTTCTATTCTGACCCTCACACTAAAACCAAACTCTAACGTCAAATGGGAAATTGTTCACAAAAGAGTAATAAATGGCTCCAACACAAAGGTTCTTCAAGGATAAAGGTCCTTGCTCCAGAGGCTGGTTCCCTTCCCCTGGATTCCTCTTTACTCTGACGTACAAACGTGTCTGACTTGGCAATTTTGTCTCTTTCAGAACACCTGGTATGCTATTCTGCCCGGGTTTTGCTTCTTCTTTCCCTGTGCACACAATCCCTTTTCTAGTCCTGATGTTTCCTCTCCAAGCCTCTTTATTTCACACAGTTGCCTAGTATATTCTCCTGCCAGGGCATCTTGTTTTTCCACACTTGTGATTGCCTGGTATACTCTCCTGCCAGTGCTTCTTGTATTCACACACTTGTGACGCCTGGTATACTCTCCTGCCAGGACTTCTTGCATCCACACAGGGTCTCTGCCCTTCCCCAAAGTTGCACATATACTTTGTTTATCAATATGTCCTCCGGATATATTATCCAGTCCGGGTTTCCCCTATACTTGCACAATATATATTCATCTCCTTCTAAGGGTTTTGTTTGTAGCTTGATTCCCCTTTCAACATTAAGTTAATGTTTTACTTTCTCCCTCGGTTGCTTGTGGTTTAATTACTTGCATTCAGTTCCCGAAACTCCACGGGGATCCCGCTGCCTCTGGGTGGACTCACCGTTGTTGTTGGCGTTCCTGGATTCTCCCACGGTCAACTGGAGAAGCGTTTCCATCTACTTCCTTCTCACGACTGCTTCCTCTTGTTTTTGTGATCTCTCACGGCTTCCACTTGATACGTCTGCTCATTCTCGGCTCTGGTAAGTAAAGTGCTGCTCTCTGTTACCTGCAAAAGCTCCGGCAGTCTGTCATCGGCGCCTGGCGTTCCCGCTGCGGGCTCTTCTCATGCAGCAGCCTCTTCCTTCTTTGCTCATGAACCGCCTGACTCCACCATGCCAGTAATTGCCTTTTGGTTTCTTCAACCTCATGGAGAGACGCAGCACTCTCCTGCCAGTAGCAGACATCGGTTCCCTGCTTCACTTGCTGGTTAAACTTCCCAGGCACAGGTGTATGCAAGCAACCACTAGAGCGCTCGCTGGGCTTGTGGCCTCCTTCCCTATGCATTGCTCGATTCCTCTTTCTCTGGCCAGTATTTTGGTAATTCTGGGAAAGGAAGTCCAGTTTTGAGAATTGATTCAGAAAACTTGAATAAACATTTCCAGTAGTCTTAAATGGTGATTGAGTCCTGGATGATTAAAAGGTGGAGCTGGAGAGGGTGATTTCCCTATTGTTCATGGGAGAAGGAGTGGATGTTTAACAATAGGCCATGAGGGCATTAGATATGGGAGGGTTATTTTCCAGAGAAAATGTGGGATACCATGTCTCACCCGATGAAGGCATGCCATTTCCCCAGAGGTTGTCTCCCGCCATGTGATCCTCCCTCATATAGTCGCCCCCAGGGTCAGGATCAGGTAGCTACTGTCGTCCCCTGGCAACATGGGAGGAGGTCATTTCTGGGAAATCAGTGATGGCACCATCAGATTCATCACATGGCCCACTCAAAGAAGAGTCAATTTCACTGTTCGTAGGCCCACCAGTTTTTGATATTGACAGTTCGTTAAAGGTTTAGTCACTTTCAAAGTTCATGTCAGAACCAAAGCGAGTGTTTGGATTTCCGGTTTGACATGCAGATCGCTCTGCAGTCCTCCTGAAGGTACAGTCAACTTCATAGATCTTGTCTGCATCCCGCAGTGTCATGCCTTCTGTGGCAAGAGGCTGGGGCATCTTGGTGCCACCTCTCCATCTACTTATCTAGGCTATCTCCCACACAGATTGGTTCCCACACCAAGATGGCTGTGATTCCATCCCAAATCAGACCTTCACAAGATCACGGCCATGTGCACCGCTGTGTGTGACGACGTCATCCAAGATGGGGATTGTCACCGAGCCGGCAACAGGTTGCCCGCAGAAATTGGACGACGTGTGGCAGCGCTTACAGTTATTTTACCTGAGCTCTGATGTTGCCTGATCTTCCCTTGTTTTTCCTCCTGGTTCCTTCATGTTCCTTATCCTGCTTCTGCCTTCCTAAGTGTGAGCCTTCTTGTCTCCTCCTCTTCTGGAGAGGTTCAGTCCTATCTTCATTGGATTATGTATTATTTCATCTCTACCGCCATTTGGGATATCAGCAGGGTTTGTTCTCAGTCTGGGTTTTTCCCCCTATAGGCAACCTCTTCTGGGACCCACAAACCTTCCTTGTTTACCTAGTGTTTAATGTGGGTCCGGGGAGACTGGCCTTATTCCACGTTCCATCCTGAGCCTCATCCCAGGTATGTGAGCAGTCGTGATAGTTTGAGAGGCCTAAATAAAAATGGAACAGATGCAGCATTTAGTGGCTGACGTTCAGTTCTTAACTGCTGCGGTGCAGGCGCTGAAGGTGGAAAATGCCACCCTTAAGCAGATGGTCACTGGCAGGAACATGCAATCGCCAGGGCATCCCATTGCTGTCTTGTCTTGTGGGAAATGCAAGGGCGACCAGAAAAGACTCTAAGAGTTCCTGATGCCTGTACAGTTCAATTTGCCTTTTGGACTTTGTATTTTACTACCAATCGATCCAACGTCGGATACATGATTTCAAATATGGCAAGAAACACCACGGCTTGAGCTACACCATTGGTTACTACCACCCACCCTATACTAGACAATCACCAGGGATTTCTCACTAGCCTGAAAGCAATGTTTAGTCACCCAGACTTAACTTACACAGCACAAGAGACATTATTCGACCTACGTCAAGCCCACTTAGAATTGATGGCTTAGGTTAACCGATTCAAACACCTTGCCTTGAGGAGGCTTGTCCCGAAGAAGCCTTGATTAAAATACTCTGGAAAGCTTTGAACAAAGCACTTAAAGATGGGTTATCCTGTGTTGTGCATCCACATAAATTTGGTGATATAGTGACGCTGACATTACAACTTGATTTCTGCCTTCATGAACGTTCATTGGAAAGAAAGCGGAATCGTGAGCCCACAGCAAGACCAATGTCGCTTCCATCTGCGCATAAGGGTTGCCAGATCCAGAACCTATACAAAATGGAGCCAGAAGAGATCCTCTTTCAGAGGAACAACAAAGACGACACAGAAACCACAGTCTACGCATGTACTGTGCCTCCCATGATCGCGTATTCCATGACTGTCCTTTTGGACCCCAAAGGCATTCAAGAAACGCTGAATTCCGGTCATAGAAGCAATGTCCGACCGGGAATTGGAAAAGATTAATGGTCCCTTTCCTTCTCTTTTATCCACCGCCACACAACAGAATGACAACATGGTTGTGCTCAAGGTTTTGCTTATTACCAATGATATCTTTATATCTGAGATACCAGAACTTGTGGATTGTGGTGCCTCACGTAAACGTATGGATAACAAATAGGCTCTTGCTAGAAAAATATCCCATGTTGGCAAGACCATTAGTCAACCAGTAGAAGGAGTTAACGGACACCCTATTGTTTCTGGTCCTATTACAAAGAAACCTCAGCCATGACTCTATCCATCAGAAAAAACAGCGAGGAACTTACTTTTGATTTGATTGGAGCTGCCCATTTCCCTCTGCTACTCTTTCTCCCGGGGTTACAAAAGCACAAACCCTACATATATAAGACCTTTGGTACCCTATTTCCTGTGTATGAGTATTGTGTTACCAACTGTCTTCAGCTTCAACCACTGCAAAAACTGGGAACTGCCCAGACATTACCTGTGAAGCCCTTGACCACCATCCTCGGGCTGCTGCACATGGTACCGGTATAAGATTTATGGTTCTAAGATGTTTTCTCAGACAACCAGGAGCATACACTACCACCTCATCAAGCAGAAGACTGTGGCATTGATCTTATTCCTCAATCTCAGGTTCCCTTTGGTACAATGCATGCTCTCTCCAAAATCGAAAAAAGGGCTCTACAAGACTAACTCCAAACTGATCTCCAGAATGGCCTTATGACTACCTCTAGATCATCGTCCGAAGCTTCCCTATCCTTTGTACCTAAGAAAGATGTCATGAACTGAGGCCTTGTCTAAACTATAAAAGATAAAATAAAGTAATGATAAAGGACAAGTATCCATTGCCATTCATAGCAGACATCATAGTGGCGGTTCAAGGTGCAGTCCTTTTTGACTAAACTAGACCTTAGAGGGGCCTTCCATCTGGTTCTCATAAGAGCTGGCGGTGAGTGGAAACCCACCTTTAGAACCCAATTCGGCCATTATGAAAACAAGGTTCTGCCTTTTGGATTGTCCAATCCACCCTCTATTTTCAAACGATTCACGACCGCATTTTTTCATATCTCATCCTTCACTAGGTAATAATGTACTTGGATGACATCCGCATATTTTCCAGGTACATTCAGGAGCATGAAGAACATGTTAAACCAGTATTACTTTGGCTACTTTGCCATCATTTTCATGCCAAATCCAAAAAATGCTTGTTCCATAAAGGCACAGTTCCATAACTCGGATATATCTTGTCTGCTGATTGTAAAGCTATGGATCAACCCAAAGTAAAAGCCGTCCTCGAATGGCCACCACCTCGCATTGTGAAAGAAATCCAGTGATTACTTGGATTCACGAACTTCTATTGGATACTCCAAAATGATATTACCCATCACCAGGTTCCTTAAGAAACGAATCAATTTCAAATTGGATGATAAGCTGAAAGGGCCTTCTCGTCTTTGAAAAGGGCCTTTACTATTATTGCTCCCCTATTATGTCAACCCGATAAGGACAAACCTTTCATTGTTGAATCTGATGCATCAAATGAAGCCATCAGTGCAGTATTATAGTTCACTTCATGATACAAGTGCTCTCGGCAACTTACGAGCCCTAAGTACTTGTGAACTACAGTTCCCAGTTAAATTGTAGTTCTCTGGACTATTTAGAATCACGTCAGGTGCATAAGTGCCGGTGCGTAGCGGCCTGTTTGATCCGATTCGGTCTGTGAGGTAGGAGGTAGGCCGGATCCCGTATTCATCAGTCCCTAGTAAATTCTGTAGTATGGGGATAATAGAAGTCTTAAGCGCTATAAGGATGGCAAGGGAGAAGTTAGATGCAAGATGTATGTCGCAGCTGCCCCCACGTTACACGTTTAGGGACATGAGGGAAACAGAGACCCCTCCAAAAAACTTACATTTAGAACCTACCCCCATTTCTAAAGCCCAGGCAGAGGAGGAGCCGGAGAAAGAGGTTTATTCTGACCAATATGGGCCGGGAAACAATGCTCAAATTCCTTCAGATACCTTCATCCAGTACCCTCTCGTCGCTGCTCCCCCATGTGAGGTTGCTTTTAAGGACCACATGGAGGAGAAAGCGCTCGAGGAAGCACAGCAGGGACCCACTATACAGTGCTATACCTCGGGATTCATTCCCCCCTCGCTATAACATTGCGCACATTTAAAAAACATATCAGATCGAATAAACCTAAGCAGCGCATTCTCAAGCAAAACTTAGGATCACAGGAGGATTTTAAGAGTATAACCTCGTCTCATTGTATCCTGAAATGCATGCTGCTTAACACCAGATCACTTCTTAAACTTGCCACAGAAGTGGCTACTCTTACTGAAGAATGCAATTTAGATATCTGTGCTCTCACAGAGACCTGGAGCCATGAAGCGGCTGATCCAGCGCTGGCACTGGCTCTACCGGAGGGATATCGCATGATAAGGCAGGACAGAGTTGACAGCAGAGGGGGATGTGTAGCCCTCATTATTGGATCTGAGCTTAAAACCTGGGCAAGCAAGATTGACGCCATATAAGGAGCAGAACTCCTATTGGTGAAAGTGGCCATTAGTACTGAAACCACACTCAATAGTGTATTACTCTACAGGGCTCCGTCAACAGACCCCACCTTCATTAAGCTATTGAGCACGCTTTTGCTGTCTTTATTGAAACCTAACACCAAATTACTTCTTTTAGGTGATTTTAACCTTTGGTTGGGCAGCAATATGGACATTACAGCAGGGGTCATGGAAAATACTCTTAATTCCCTGGGCTTCGCCCACTTCATCAGAGAACCTACCCATTTCAAGGGACAAGCCATGGATTGGGTCTCTAATCTCAACCTTAATCTTACAGACATAGAGGTGAACCATTTCTGTATATATTTTCAAACCCAGATTAACTACTTTACCAAAAGAGTAATTGAGCCTAAGGTGTCACTTGCTGTCAGAAGTCGTAAGAATCTGAATAAAGAGAACCTTAGCTCATGGGCAATAACACTGAATGCAGAAGTTAGTAACATTGGAAATCTAGAAGACATCACCAATAATCTTGTGAATTATCTGAGCACAGCCACCAAGAGGTTTGCACCGGTCAAGCTAAAACACCAAATCAAATACAGGAGAAACGCTTGGTTCAATAATGATCTCACAGAACTCAAAACCAAAAAAATCAAGCTGTTTTACGCCTGGCGCCAGCTGAGAGGTCCATCTAGTCTAGCCGCTAATGAAACCGCCTCTGTTAATTAAAACACGCTGTGATATTAGCCAAGAAGGAGTCACTAAATGCATGAATAGAGAATGCCAAATCAGACAACAAGCAACTCTTTAAAATATTAAAAGAGCAAGAACACATTCAGGGCCAGACTCAAGACACCATTCTTAAAAATGATACCTGTTGTACAGAAATACAGGAAGCTATGTTTAGTAAACTAGAAAAGATCAGAGACGCAACTGAGGAGAAAAAAATATCCATGAGCTAACAAGATTTTGAAGCCAATGTATACACTCCTAATAAGGTTAATGAGCTTCAAACATTTCCTTTCTCTCTGATATCTGAAGATGAACTTGTCAAAACCATAGGTCAACTAAAAAGCACGTGCTGCAAGGCTGATCCATGTTCTGCCGTCATGATAAAGGAGTGCTCCCGTATATTGATCCCGGCACTTGCAAAATTTGGTAATGCCTCTTTTGAGCAAAATCAGGTTCCAGATGACATAAAAAATGCCTGGATTACTCCACTATTGAAAAAAATCGAATCTCTGCCCCCTTACACCTTCCAATTACAAACCTATTACGAACACTGCTTTTCTGTTAAAGATCTTGGATAGAGTAGTTTACAATCCATTTTTTTTTCTTCGAGATAATAACCAGACCCTCCACATATACCAGTCCGGATTTCGACAAAACCACAGAATAGAGAACGCTCTTTTGGCTCTGAATTCTCATCTCCATCAAGGCATGCACAAAGGTCAAATCTCCCTACTCATGATTTTAGATCTCTTGGCAGCCTTTGACCTCGTGGGCCACACCATTTTGTCCACCAGGCTAAGGGATACTGCCACTTTTTCCACCAAGGCGATTCAATGGATTGCCTCATTTTTGTGTGGCAGACAGGTGAGAGTCGGACGTGACCTGCAGCAGACAAACAAACTACTCTGTTATGTGGTGTTCCACACAGAGCATGTGTTTCTCCATGTTTTTATAATATTTTTATGATCCCATTCTTTCACATGCTGGAAGGTGAAGGGATTGTTTTTGCGAATTATGCAGATGACACGCAATGTGTTATTCCCATCTCTTGTTTGCATTGTGATGATGAAATCTATATTAACAAGGTATACCAAAATATCCAAAACTGGATGGTGGCCAATGGTCTGGCCCTTAATAGTTCAAAAACAGAACTCATGCCTGTTGGCTCAGACTCAAAACTTGAGAAATTGGGTATGATATACAAGAGTTTCAACATAGATAGTTGCAGTATCGAGGTGAAGAGTAAGGTCAAGGCTTTAGGTATTCTTCTTGATAAGAACTTAAATATGAAGGCCCAGGTGAATAGTTTGATTTCATCATCCTCTTATTTCATTAAATTGTTACACCATCTCCAACCTCTAATTTCTGGAAAAAATTCGGAGACACTAGCCAGTGCCATCCAGGGCTCCAAAGTGGATTATTGCTGTAGCCTGCTAGTGGGCATCTCTCAAACAGAACTTCAACGTCTACAGGTTATCCAGAACTGGGCGGTGAGGGTCGTTAAGGGCCTTCACAGGAGGGACGATGTGCTGGAAGCAAGGAGGAGTCTTCACTGGCTCCCTAAACAGGCCAGGGTGCAGTTTAGGCTATTACTTATACCCCACAAATGACATCCTATTTAATTGAAGCCATTGTAAAAAGAAACTAGCACACAGTCTTTAAGATCATTTAACACTAACCTCCTTAACACCACGCGCTGCAACACCAATAAAGCATGCAACGAAGCATTTAATATAGTGGCCCGTTAGCCTGGAATGCCCTAATGCCAGCATTGAGAACCATAGCCCCAACTGAGGTTTTTAAGAAGAAAATGAAGAACCCTCTTTTCTTCTAGCCCCAAGAAATATAAGCCCTTCTACTGATCCAACATGATAATATAACCCCTTAGGCTTGCTCCATGTTGTGCTGTTCTTTGTAAGTTAGTCAGCGCCCGTAAGCCCCCGCGTACAAGGAGCGCTTTATAAATGTATAAAAATAAACAAACATAAAACAGCTTCAGGATCTCAATATCGAACATCCCATCGCCTATCTCTCGAGGATACTTACCAATTCAGAGAAAAATTATACCATGCCTGAAAAGGAATTGCTTGCGATGAAACAGGCCCCGATTGAATGGAGGCATCTATTGCTGGGAACCAAACATCCTGTAGAGATACGGACTGATCATCAAAGCTTACAAGTAGTTCAGCAATTCGAGTGCCATAATAGTCAGGAGGCACGGTGGGCCTATTTATTTGCACAATATGACATCACCTTTAACTCTCTCCCTAGAACGGTTTACATCATTGTTGACATCCTTTCCCAGAAAGATCATATAGAGAAGATAGACTCACCTCCCGTGAACATGTTTCTGAGTTCAGTGTTTCTGTTTGCAGTTACAGATTTCCTACAAAGGATCAGACTAGCCATCCACATCAAGAAACTGTTACACGCAGAACATCTGATCAGACAACATAACTTGTTGATTACTCTTTTATGACCATGCAATGTTCGTTCCAACCCATGAACTCCAACTAGTTGTTCTTCTGATGTACCATGATAGCTCTTCGGTGGGACACAAAGGGGTAAAGGCCACATGGTAAAATATTGCTTGTCATTTTGGTGACATTCAGTGCAAATGGACGTCAGTGACTAAATTACAGCTTGTACCGTCTGTCTTCAATCTAAGACGCCTGGTACCAAACCTTTTGAAAAACTAAGACAGAACCCCGTACCACATCGCCCTTGGCAAATAATATCCACTGATTTTATCGTGGACTTACATCCATCGTGAGGTCACACAGCCATCACGGTCACTGTGCACACCTTGATGAAATGGGACACATCCGTCCCCTGCTTCAAGTTCCGTAGGCTGTAGGGATGATAACGTGTTTTATACAACATATTTTCCATGTAGGAATTCTGAATACCATCATCTTGGATAGGGGATCTCTATGTGTTTCACACTTCTGGTCTCAGTTGTATCAATGTGGGATTCAAAGGGCATTGTCACCAGGCTTTCACCCACAGAAAAGCAGACAGACCAAGCGGTTGAATCAACTGTGTTGTTTTATCTCTGCATCACAAGATGATAGGTACAATCTCATCTCAGTAGCAGAGTTTGCCTACAACAAAACTCAGCCTATTGCCATAAGGACTAGTCCTTTTCACTGTTCCTATGGTTTTCATCCCCAGGTATTACCGAGAGCCTGTCCCGATGAGACCTTTGTTCCCTCAGTACAGCATCTCATCTCGGAAATCCAAGACATAACAGGATAAATCTTGTCTCGTTAGGTGGGATCTTTACCTGAGAGAATGACTCCCATCCCCAGGTCTCAATCCATTTCCAAGGCACAAGGCCAATGTCCCATATTGTAGAGCAATAATGTTCTCAGTACAAACTCAAAAGGTAAAGTTCCAATTCTTAGGTGGGATTTGGACCTGAGGGAATGGTTCCCTTCCTCAGGTCTCAATCCCTCCCTTCCCAGGGCACAAGACAATGTTCCAGATTAAAGTTCCAACTCAAACATCAACATTCACATAGTTGTTTCTTCACGATTGGGTCCCTGTAGAGTGTCTTCCCTTTTCCAGGTACGTTCACAATGCCAGTGGAATGAACCCCTCCCCCATGCGATCCCTCAGGTTTATTTTGCAGTTCACAAAGCCAAAAGAGAATGACTCCCTTCCCCTGACCTTTTCTCCAGCTTGGTTTGCAATTCACAAGGACAGGGGGAATGACTCCCTTCCCCTGGCCTTATCGCAGGCTTGGTCTGCAGTTAACAATACCAGGGGGAATGACTCTCTTCCCCTGGCCTTTTCGCAGGCTTGGTTTGCAGTTCACAATACCAGGGGGAATGACTCCCTTCTCCTGGCCTTTTCTCGGGCCTGGTCTGCAGTTCACAAAACCAGGGGGAATGACTCCCTTACCCAGGCATTTTCCCGGGCTTGGTTTGCAGTTCACATTCACATTGGCAGGGTGGAATCATTCCCTTCTCCTGGGCTTTTCCCACGCTTGGTTTGCAGTTCACAATGCCAGGGGGAATGACTCCCTTTCCCTGGCTTTCTCGCAGGTTTATTTTGCGGTTCACAAAGCCAAAGGGGAATGACTCCCTTCCCCATGCCTATTTTCAAGCTTGGTTTGCAATTCACAATGTCAGGGGGAATTACTCCGTTCCCCTGGCCTTTTCTCAGGCATAGTTTGCAGTTCACGGTGCAAGGGGGAATGACTCCCTTCCCCAGGATTTTTCTCAGGTTTGGTTTGCAGTTTGCAAATGCTAGAGGGATCTCAGACCCTCTTCTCCCTCTCTTTGGTTCGGCCCACTTTGTTCACTCTCCTGCTAGGCGTTGCAGTGAGGAAGGCATCTCATTTCTGTATGGTCCCGTCCCCTTGTTTCTCTTGCTGCTTGGTTTGACCTTGCTCGCTCTCTCGCCAAGTACTGTCACAAGGAAGACATCTAATTTTTGTGTGTGGATCCCAGACCTTGCTTTCTCCTCCGTTCCGTTCTGACCAACTTGGCTCCCTCTCTCGCCAAGTACTGCCACGAGGAAGATACCTCATGTTTGTATGTGGGTCCCAGATCCTGCTGTTGCTTCCATTTTGTTCTGACCATCTTGGCTCCCTCTCTCACCAAGTACTGTCACGTGGAAGATACCTCATTTTTGTATCTGGGTCCCAGACCCTGCTTTCCCTTCCATTTTGTTCTGACCGGCTTGGCTCCTTCTCTCCCCAAGTACTGTCATGAGGAACATACAAATGTTTGAATGTGGGTCCCATTTGTTATCATCGAGGATGCCTTCAATAACTAAGTTTATTGGAAAGGGTATGGTGTTATGCAAAGTTTGTATGCAGTACCCTCTGGGACCATTACACACAACTAGGACTACAGGTGTAAGCAAAACCAACCTTTGGTATAAGTCTGTACCACACAGTTTTTGGTAGCGAGCTGAGCAACCAGGCCTATCTCAAGAGGGAATGTGAGCTTGTAAGGGTGTTGCACAAAGGTCTATAATTACAAGTATTCAGACACTTACACTCACGTTTTCTTGGTAAAACACTTATTGATTTATTACAAAATCATTTATAAAGCATTCACTAGATGAGGCAACCAATATCTCACAAAAGGTATACTACAGTACTGATTACTACGCAGTTGAGCTCCCTTGAAGTAGGAGCCAAATAGCATGGAAGTAGGAGCAAAAATGCATAATTTATTAAAACGAATATTACAGTTACTCTAAAAAAGTGCAAATAGTTTGAATTCACCAGAGGGGTTGATTCAATGCAATAGGTAGGCAAAAGTCAATGGGCTAGTGTCTTGTATAAGTAAAAACGGTTCTGGTAAAGTCTTTGCCACGGTTCTTAGAAAGGTTCGTATGTCGGGTCACAAGCTGACTAGGCCTGCAAGTTGCCAAAGTTGTACGCACTTTCACAGTGAGAGGTAAGTTCTCTCAGTCAGGTTTCCACAGTACCTTATATTGAAGAAAAAGATGCAGCAGAAGGCTGTTCTGTTCCTGGCAGTTCCTGCAGATCTCGCTGTTCCTGAGCCTCAGTCGTGGGGACAAGAGGGAGGACGTCGGGGGACTCCTGCACTGCACGGCGACTGGTCGCAAAGCTGGCAAATTGGCAAATCTTTGATTCCGGTTGCTGTTTCTTCAAGCACACAAGCTGGTGTCCTTCCCCCTGGTTAATCCTAACCAGCTCAGAGAATGATATCCAGGTGGCTTACGAGTTGATTGGTCCCACCAACTCTGGTCCCACCAACTCAAAGGAAGAAGTCGTCCTTGAAGGGCTTCTCTTTCGAGGTGAACTTGGCGATTCAGACCTGCAGCGGTCCAGTAGTTGCAGCAGCCATCCTCTTCCAGCTCGTCTTCGGTTCTTTCGTTCCAGTGGTCGACCCTGCTTTCCAGTCCAAGCGACTCGCCTTTTGAACAGTTTTCTCCCATTCATTCCAGCCTAGCTGTCACTCACCCAGCAAGGTGGCTGTCCTTGCCGGACAATCAGCCAGCCAATCACGCTAGAGTGCATTTGGGTCTCCTAGGAGACTAAGCACAGGGAGTTTCGGGCACCTCCCTCACTTCCTGCCCACCACAGACACTTGGGAGCCGGAGGCGATCTTCAGTCCTGAAGCCCGCCAAAGGCATAGAAATAAAGGGACCAAACCTAGTTTGGCGCGTAGAGACAAACACTAGAAGGACCTTTCCAAAAAGAAATGGCGAAAAAAGAAGACTAGGACCTGTTTAAACAAAGGGGGCTCAGACGCCATCTTGGAAAACATGGCTCCCGTGATTTTTAGCTACTATGTTCGCAGTCGGGAAAAATCATGGTAGTTCATTGTAAAACCACTGCCACCAGCTATTTCGATAGGAAAGGGTAGCATTTGACTGCTACATGAGTTTCTAGACATAAGGGAAACTAGGTAACCCCTCCAGCACTCTATTGGAAGATAGTGTGTGCTGGGTCTAGGAATTTAAAAAGACTAGTAAAGTCCATTTAACTTTACATTCTCTGGGAAACAGTAGTTTATCACAGAGAAGGTATTTAAACCTTGGGACAGCCTAAAAGACATCTCTGTGTCGCTGCACTGAGGGTGCTGTGTGACACACATGAAACGATGATGCCTATGGAGTTATCTAAAACCCCATAATCAAAGAACACAAGAGTAATACACACATCAAAATACATGAGAGAGTGGGGAAAAAAGGTTCACACTCTCTCCAGGTAAAAAAATCAAGTCCTCAAAATCCAGCAAAGTTGCTGGAGGTCTCTAAGGTGAAGGGAATTAGCACATTTATGAGAATTCTCCCTAACATATGGTCCTTGTGATCTTGCTTGAGAACATGCCTCCAAAAACAACATTCCTCTACTTCTTCATCACTTTGACTAATGTCATCCAAGATGGCGACCGCCGCCAAACAAGCAACAGGATAAAGGTTGCCAGTAGGGTTTGAACAATGCGGTGCAACACTTACAGTTAGTTTACCTGAGCTCTGACGTTCCCTGATCATCCTCTGTTTTTCCTCCTGGTTCCGTCCTGTTCCTGCTGTTCCCTTGTTCCTTGTCTTGCTTCTACCTTCCTTCATGTGAGCCCTTCTTGTCTCCTCATCTTCTGGCGAGGTTCAGTCCTACCTTCTTTGGATTCCAGATTATTTCTTCTCTGCTGTCATTTGGGACAGCAGCAGTTTTTTTCGCCATTCTGGGTTTTTATCTCTATTGGGATGCAAGGGAGACCGACCTTATTCCACGCATGTTCCAGAGCCTCATCCCAGGTATGTGAACAGTTGTGATACGTAGATCATCTGGAATGCCGGTTTGATTTGCAGATCACTCTGCTGTCTTGCATTTCCTCGCCGGCTCTCTTCTGGTTGGGTTGCTCAAAGGATTGGCACTAGTAAACACTGTGGTAGGTCTCGTGTACCAGCTCGAGATCCCCTGTTAACAGTATAAGATCTCTGACCTGGTCACATATACCAGGAAGGGACTTATCTCATGAAGCGAGGGTAAGGAATATTAATCATCCGCAAACCACCACACAGCTAGCTCAGAAAACCTTGGTGCCAATATGCTAATAAACACTTTAAATGTGGGTAAATTGGAAGAGTCAAAGCGTAATATAGAGCTGCTCTGCCGGCTTTGCATGTGGTCTTAAACAGAAATACTGTCCCTGTTTTAAAGAGTGACTTATAACACTTCCCGCTAGTCCATTCCGTCCGTCTATGATAGGCCAATTCCTGCTTGTCTGCACATGAACCAACACAGCAATTTCTCAGCTACCAGCATGGCACAAAGAGTCTGGGCAGAAATAGGTCCCCCCTAACCAAAATAAAGGGGGACTTCACATCACAGACATGGATTAATAGACAAGACCATTCTTAATAATCTTTGGAGAGAACAAACAAATATTTCTCTGCCTTCCACAAACATTGCTGAAATAGCTTTTTCAGAAATGTTTAACAGTTCCAATAAAATAGGTGGAACTCTTTGGAACAATCAGTGTGTTTTTTTGTATTTACATGTTTATTAACTTATTTACAAGAACACAATAACTATCATTGTGGGTTCCACTTCCCTTCTCCATTGGAACCTAACCAAACTGTGTGTTCTCTTTCCCCTCGAGCACACTATTGCAGTTCAAAAGTTCTAGTTCAAAAAGAAAAGGCCCACACTAACAAAGTTTATTCATAAAGTTCACAAGATTTTGGGGCACATCCCCATCAGTCACAGTCTCTAACATTGTCTCTATGCAACTCCTCTGGTTTGTCTCCTGATTATGATGGGATACAGCCACTTCCAATTTCCCTGCAGGCATTGCAAGTTGCAGATACAGGGGAGTTTCTCTTTCACTGTGAAAGATCCAGATGGCATAGCATGCGCCAGGTTCTGTGCTCATTACTCATCGCACTGTGCGTTTAACCCTTTCTGGTAAAACGGGTATGTCATCAATCTGGTTGAACCCGGATATCAAACTGAACAATAAGACCTTGTTCTGGCCAGAGTGGTTCGCAGCAGGGATTGTTAAAGTCGAAGATCTTTTCGATGGGACCGCTTAACATTTGGGATTTTGAAACTAGAGTTTGATTTACCTACAGGTACATGTGGCGAATACAGAAAGTTAAGGAGAGCAGTGAACATTCGATCTTTGGTTATCTCTGATTTGGCTCTAACTATTCAAAAGATTGGCAGAAGTGATCATTCATCATCTAAAATGTATAAAATGTTGAGTGGTTTCACTAATGCTAATGCGGAGCTCCAGGACAAATGGTCTTGCTATCTGAGAGAAGAGAGGACTGTAGAGAGGTGGAGTGAGTTATGAAGGAATATTAAAAGAATGTCCCTGAATGTTGGAGAGAGATCCAGACAAGTAATGCTCTTGAATAGAGTTTTCTGGACACCAGTAAGACTTAAGGAACGAAATTTAACAGAGTCAGACAGCTGTTGGGGATGTGGTCACTTTCGTGGCACTATGGAACATATGCTATGGGAGTGTCACAGGGTGAGGAATTTCTGGTCGGATGTGACAAGTATGATGAACAAGGGTGTCAATGCAGATTAGGAATTTGACTTTGAGACTCTAATACTGGGGGAATCCACCATGTTGGACAACTTAGGGAAACATCAGATTACATGGATTTTACGTGGGGCCATGATGGCGAAAAAACTGATCCTGAGAAATTGGAAATCAGATGTTCACACGACGTTGAACGTGTGGATGGAGGAGATGTATCGCACAAGCAATATTGAAAATGTGATATATTCTGTGAAAAGGGAAGGACGTATTTTTGATAAAATATGGAAGGCCTTTTTGGATAAGGGCTAGTCAGTCGTTGGAGCTTCCTTTGTCGAGTTAACCTGTATTCAGATAAGTAGACATGCATGTTTCAAATTACTCATTATATTGTTCATGTCTTTTGCTTCTTGGTTTGTTGCTATGACACAGTTTTCTAGAAGGTTATTTTCAGGTGAATGTTTTGAATTGCTATTGCTTTTTGACTTTTGCATCACACCATTTCTGCCCCCCTCCTTTTTTTTTCTCATGTATTTTTCATTATTATTGTATGGATAATTGTCTATTGTATCTCTTTGTTACACTGATTTCTTCTGTTAATATTTAATAAATTGGTTTATACTGAATACACTACAGTTAATTAGACTGTAGGCATGATTTAATAAAGATGTCCTTGACTCGTACTGAGACGGGGAAGAGGTGCGGAACGATGAATGGTCCTCGTAAGAACTTGAATGAGCATTCTGTCTGGAGGACGTTCAGCGTGGAAGAGAGAGGCTGCTGCTGATCAAGACGCATATGAAAGAGCCGAGGCGTCCCTATCCAGTCTGCTGGGCCTGGGCAGACCAAGGACCTGGAAGTGCAGAGGTCCGGGTGGAAGCAGTAACGGACTGCGCAGTTGTAGCAAGCCACGCAACCCACCCAGGGAGACACATTGCGGAGCCGCTGCACACGCTGCAGAAGCAGCAGAAGAATGCAAGAAGCCGATAAACACGTCAGAGGAGAATGCGACTGACAGAGAAAAACCGGCAGCGTCCCAGAAGTTACATGGGCTGTTTGGATCGAGAAATGGGGCAAGAGAAACCTCAAACCCAGGGTCTGGGACCCAGATATACCTAAGGAGAATATCATAAGCAATTGTCATATGATAGTACCTGACAGGGGAGTGAACCAGGTAAATCAGGAACAAAATACAGAGGAGAAAACAGAGTTCGGGACCTGCAGCTTGAGGAGGAGATTATCACTAGCCATCTGCAGTACCTGGCAGGTGAGTGAATCAGGTCTGCCCAGATGAAGCCTCAAAGAAACCTGAGTTTGGGACCCGCACCTACAGATTTATACATGAGTAGGGCCAGGGGAAGGAAAACATTGCCCCTGGCATTGGGAACTGTGATTAAAAAAAAGCCTGAGAAAGGCCGGGGGAAGGGAGTCATTCACCTTGGTGTGAACTGTGAAACTAAAGCCAGGAAAGGCCCCACAAAGGGAGTCATTCCCCCCTGGTGTTGTGCACTGTGAAAGTAAAAGGTAATAGAGTGTGAGAACAAAGCCAAGGAAGGCCAGGGAAAGGGAGTGTAATGCATCAGTAGTAAGACTTGGACACAGATGCACTGTGATGATTGCTATAGACTTTTATTAAAGTAAAAGTAGGGATGGAAATAGACCTATCTCGCCCTATCACTATGAGGGCTTTCCCTGCCTCAACAAAACTAAAGGATGTCAGTGTCAAAATATCCAAAAATAAAGAGTTCTCCGTCCTGTGCCCTAAATCCTATCCTGACCCTTACAAGCTAAACTAAAAGAGATGTGCAATTGGGCAAAGTCTTTCACTTGGAAATCTGTAGGCTTTTCAGTGTTCCAACACAAAGTTCAAAAGGTGTACAAATAAATAAATAATCAAAGTTCCACAAGGTTTCACAATCCTCAGGTCGAGGTGGGGGTCCCTTCCTCTGAATCTCTCAGCGTCCTCTCAGCTTTTAACCACAATTCTCTTTCCCAAAATGTGCAATTATCCAATCCAGGTGGTATGGCTCCCTTCCCCTAGACTTCACGCACTCAAGCTTTGTTTTCCTCCCCATGATTCGCTTGGCTCCTCTTAGGGAGAATTCTCTGTTTAGGCTGAATTTCCTAACCTAGTGAGTCCCCCAGCAGCTTTACTGGATTTCTGGAGTTTGTTTTTTTCTCCTGCCAAGAGTGAGTCTCTTTTCCTCACACTCTTGGACATGATTCGAGGGGTTCCTTTGACTGTGAATGGGTTTTATGGGCTATGGGGTTGTTTACTCCATAGGGTCTCATATGTTTTTACTATGTGTGTTACACAGCACCCTCAGTGCAGTGACACAGGGGTGTCATAGTGACACCCCACCATAGACTCCATACCCTGGGACTGACTACTGTCTCCCAAGGCATGTAATGTCACCATTGGCTTTACTAGTCCCAAATTATGAACAGAAACCAGTACAAACCATCATATTGTGGACGTACTGGTCGGGCAATTCGATTGCCCCAGGGTCTGTTATTCGAGGGGGCACGTCTCCGTCCCCCTGATCGAGTTTTGGCTGGTGGCAGTGGATACTACTTTTTATATTCGACCGCAAATATATCTCTATGCGATTTTCCCATTGTTCGAGGCTACCAACTTTAATTATTTAATTCCTATAGCCTCGAACATACCGCCGGGTTATTTATTTAATATTAATTCACCAGTTGGTATTTTTTGCCAGAACTCGATTCTAAAATGGCGTTTGTGTTCTCTTCTGTGACTCCAACGCAAGTCGAGCCCTTTGTTCCACTTTTTGGCGGGCTTCTCCACAGAAGCCTCCAAAAGTGGTGCCACTCTGTCTGGGTACCACAGGGGGTGTGGGAGGGGGTTTAGGCACCCTGGACCGAATTGCCTTGGCAACTCAAGTCGCACTCTTGTGTGATTGGCCCAAGTGGTGAGCCGGCCGGCTCACCACTTAGCATGTTTGATTGACAGCTAGGCTGAATGAATGGGGGTTTCTTGCATAAAAGCACGGCTTTTGGGACTGGAACTTCAGAAGTCGCCACAGGACCTGAAAGATCCGAAGAGGGAGAAGCTGAGCCGACCTGCAACGACAACACCACCGGCGGAGCCCTGCTGAAAATGTGTCCAAGGTCACACGGTTGAAAAGTGCACAAAAGTCTCGAAAAAGGTTCAGGAAGGAGTTGGATCAAAAGAAAGGGACCAGTTAGATGGTCAAGAGGTCAGCCCAGTAAGGATTTACTGTCACCTTGTAGCAATCTATAGAAAGGGAGGCCAGGCAGACACAGTACCTTGAAATGGTGAGAACGCTCCAGCGGGGGCAGTTGTTCCTGGCAGCGGTTGCGAGTTGGTGCTTCGTCCGGCAGAAGAGAAGATCTCGTCGGGGAGGAAACCAGGAGGTCGTTGTGCTGCCAGGGAAGAAACCAGCCGCGGAGTTTCTCGATTCAAAGGAGCGGTCCTTTCTTTCGCGGTTCAGTGGTAAGT
Source organism: Ambystoma mexicanum (assembly GCF_040938575.1). Classification (NCBI taxonomy): domain Eukaryota; kingdom Metazoa; phylum Chordata; class Amphibia; order Caudata; family Ambystomatidae; genus Ambystoma; species Ambystoma mexicanum. The sequence continues at coordinate 188,012,943 of NC_090937.1, forward strand.
GGCTAAACGGTTGCCGGAGTGCTTGGCACGGGCAATTCGACCTCTAGACGTCCTGGTAGGCGTAAAGGAAAGCGAACTGGTTGTCCCCACCAGCTCAAGGGGAAGAGACTCTCCGGCAAGAAGATCTCCTCTGTCGTCGGGAAGTGGTGAGACGGTTCAGCAGGGCTCCACCGGTGGTGTTGTCGTTGCAGGTCGGCTCAGCTTCTCCCTCTTCGGATCTTTCAGGTCCACCACTGCTGTTTTGGGAGTCCTCTTTGACCAAGTCCCGGACCTTATTCTGGAGACTTCTAGTGGGGTAACCAAGGTGGATGGGGACTTCCTTAAGCTAATGAATGATGGCCGATGCGGTATCGAGAGAATCCCATGCACATTAACAACTTTCACCCATCGCTGAACAGGAGAAAAGCTAATCTCAGACAAAAATGCTACTGGCCTTTTAAGGGACTGTACGGGTGCAGAAAGAGGAGACTGGCAGACAGGTGGCATAGTGATTGCTATAGACTTTTATTTAAGATCAAAATAAAGAGAAAACCTACCTTTTGTCTATATCTATGCAGGGTTTCCCTGCCTCAACTAAAAGTGCTAATGGATCTGTCAGGATGTCGTTGCAACTAAAAAGAGTCCACCGTCCTGTGTCAAATGTCCCTATCTCTGTCCCTTACACTTATAACTAAGCTGGATTGGACGGCACAATTCTGCTTGCAAGGCTCTCATCAGGAGGAATTACTCCCTGCCCCTGACTACAATACTTCAAAACAAAGGACTGCTGGCTTTGCATCAAAAATTCATTATTTCTTCCCTCTAGGGGAAATGACTCCCTTCCTTTGGATCACCAGTTTGATCCTTCCCTTCCCCATGACTCTGTTTTCACAATTTCACAATGCCAGATGAAGGACTCCTGTGATAAATCCAGTGATGTCAGCACTTGCTCTCTGGTGAAACTCTCTTCCCATGTGGCCAGGGAAGGGCAGCTACTGCCTGATCCTGACCCTGGTGGTGGCTGTCTGAGGGAAGACCTCATGGCGTGGACGGGACTCTTGTGGGAGGCAAGGAGACTCACTGGTAGAAACATGATATCCACCTTTCTACTCAGGGTATGACATCCCCCTAAATTCACAAACCTTTATGGCCTATTGTAGTACAAATGCAGTCCAACCCCCTCTATACTGAGAACAGGGCTTTTTATGACAACTTCTGCCAAAACACTTAGACGAGGAAGAGCCTGAGAGAAATCCAGAGTGCAAAATCCTTGGAACTCGAGACACGCTCTAGTGCTCGGAAGCATCTGATAGGTGCTGGGACATTTAAAATCCCGGCATCACAAGGAAAATGGAGATCCACCGTACCGACGCAGTCCGGGAAGCGAGGAGCAGCCCAGCTACAGCAGAGAGCAGACAGGCTCCTATTGGCACCGTCAGGAGAGGTCCAGAGGGAAACAGTTTGCTGCACGCTGACCTACAGCAAGTTAGGCTGATGAGAGGAGGTTCAGGCATGGCGAACACCGGAGGACAGGCGGACGTCAGCAGAAGGAAGCGGTGCCCCTCTGACTAGCTGAGAGCTGCAGATAATGCAGAAGCCGCCAGAGAATACCAGTGAGCCCAGAGAGGGGAAGTGGGACACCGGGGCACTTCAAGGTTAATACCGCATGCCAAGGGATGTCAGAGACACTCAAAGGATGAACCCGGGCGAGGGAGCTGGGACACCAAGTACATTTAGAAGGGAGACAAATGAAAGGGGGTCAAAAACCCAGTGCCTGTAACATTTCGAAGAAGTCCTGGCAGGAGAGTAAACCAGGCAATGTGACTGCGAGTCAGGAGACCTGAACCCAAAGAGAAAGAGAACATTAAGAAAGCCCTGGCAAGAGAGTGTACCAAGCAGTGTGACCGCGAGTGATGAGCCCTGCACCCAAAGGGAAAGAGAACATTGGGAAAGCCCTGGCAGGAGAGGATAACAGGCAATTTGTTTTCAAGTCTGTGACCCGCACACAATTACAAAAGGGAGGTGCCAGAGGAGGAAAGGCAGCCTCTTGAAAGTGTGTGAAACCCAGGGAAAGGAACCTGCACAGCAAGCTCACAATGCATGTCCAAATCTGCCAAGACTTAGGAGCATGGTCAACTGCTTCCCTCTATATAAGTTGTAGCCTCCAACCCATGCTCCAATCCAAAGATTCTTTAAGACCAGAGTGTGGGAGATGGGAAACAGAAAGCTGCAATTCTGCCACACAAAACACTGAAGGGTTTAATAAATGTAACCTGCAAACCTCGAAAAGAGGTTGTGAAGCAGCCCTCTGCCTAACCTTAAGGGTGGATGGTGGTGTTTCCAATGCGGCAAGGTCCAGAAAAAGCCACGTGATGCTGTGGTCAGGGGCAGTGTGGGGCGAATCACCAGGCTACTCCCACCACAGGACAAACAGGAGGCAGGGGATCATCACATGGAAGTGTCTCAGTCTGGATCCCAGATTATCTAATGTCCTTTACCACAATATAACGGCCAGAGAGGATAAAACAATACTCTACAGGCCGGATGATTGGGGAAAAAGAATCCCAGGAACCATAAGTGCCAACCGATACCTCTGATGTTGCAATGGAAAAGGACAGGGTTAGCAAAAGGATCTGATGGATCCACCTGCACCAGTTCCCCTGTTGTGACACATACCTGTAGGAATCATATAGATCTCTCGTGACTCCTGCTGGAGGTAGTGAGCTGGGCGGCAGGTCTTGTGATGATTGGGAAAATTCCTGGGAATGAGGCAAGTGAGGAGGGTGTGTTCAAAACGGGAGGTAACCAAGTTCAAAAGTTGCAAATCCCAAAGGGCAATTCCAAAGGCAGTCCGTAGAAGAAGAAGTCAAAGTTCAATCCAATGTTCAATAAATCTAAAAGGAAAATCCAAAAGCAGTCCGTAGAAGCAGAAGGCAAAAGTTTAATCCAATGTTCAATAAATCCAAAAGCAGTCTGTAGAAGCAGAAGGCAAAGTTCAGTAGCACAGAAACAGGTTACAAGGAAGGCCACAGAGCACACGGGCAAGCGGTTCAGCTGAGAAGCACTGAAGCGAAAGGAAGAGTTTGCTTTATGCTTCCGGCGTCTGTATTGCCGTCATGGAGACTGATGTAACCGAGTTACGTACAGGAGGGGAGGAACGAGCATGGAGTGCTGTGAACTGTAGTAGCTGCTTGCGCCGTCTGCTTCTAATCTTCCACAGCAGTTTCCATGCAAACCCTGCTGTTACAGGTTTGCTGCATTTCTGCAAAGCGAGAGTCAAGCGGTTAGGAGCAGGGATCGTAACAGGAAGTGACAAAGCCCACTGTTCCTTTAAGGGAACCACTTATGAGGAAATCCTACTTTAGTGTTGATACCCTCGGGGAACACCCAAAACCCCAGCAGAAAATGATCCACAAGGTGGCAGGTAGGTGTCCATGATGCAGAGCCTTTGGAAGTTCCTTCTGGACGTGTGCTGAACTATGTTCAAGAGCATCCTTGGGTAATGGCAAGAAAGCAGACAGGGGAAAGTGGCTTTCGTCACTCTGGTTCAGAAATCACGTCAGAAATGGTGGTTCAAACTTTTATCCACTAGCACCGTGGATCCACAGGAGGGAAAGGACAGGACCCGAAATGAGACACAAAGGTCGAGCAGTTGAACAATCGCCTCGCAACTCCTATGCTCACACACACACACACACACACACACATATCTAAGGGCTAATGGACTAAGGGAGTCCCAGTGGAAAGTGGTAAGTAGAGCGAGGAAAGCCCATGGAGAGGGATTAACATACCTTAAGTTCCACATTAAAACTCAACGCAATCCCCAGGGGAGGGGCCCAAGGAGCCCAAACAAAGAGGACTTGAACCCAACAAATCACTATACCAGTTGCATAGGGAAACACACCCGAGTCCTCTTATGCCAATGCAAGGCTGGAGGATGGAAAAAGGGTGCAAAAAAGGCAGAAGGCTGTGGGAGTTTAGAGAAGGAGATGATATTGAGATGGCTGGGGAGGAGAGCAAGAAAAGCTGTAAAAGGAAACAGGAGGCCAGGGGAGGGGACATTCAGCAGAAGAGGATGAATAGTGTATCGAAGGAGACACTTGATACAGATATGTTCAAGGAGGAGTTGGTGAAGTAGTGCCTGAGAAGGAGGTGATTTAGGATGAGGTAATAAACAATAAGGAGGGGACTGAAAATAGAAGAAAGGAGGAAAAGGGAGATACAAAAGGAAATGTCGGAGGAGAAATACTAGGAGGCAGAAAAAGAAGACGGCAGAGAACAGAAATAGCAGAAATTAGAAAGAGAAGTGTGATGTAAAAATAGAAGAGAAGAGGAAGACCAGGTGTGGAAATAATAAGAGGAAGAAGAGGAAGAGATTGAGAGAAGAGAATACGGGGCAGACAACAGAGGAGAGGGTAAGTGCTAATGTGCAGAGAGGCGGAGCCGGAAAGGGGAGCTGGGTGATAGGTGGAATATGGGCAATTGACAAAGCATTGAATAGGTTCAGGTGAAGCATGAGGACAGAGAGGAAGAGGGTGAGGAAATACAATAGGGTACCCCTATGTAGAAGATCATGGTAAAACACTGAGAAGGAGAAATGGTTTGGGTTGGTGGGTTTGAAACCAAGACCCTGAAAGACAGAGGTGCTAAGAGCCACACTTGCCTTTAAATTTAATTTAAAAAAATGTGCACCCTCCCCCATAATACGCTGGCAATAAGCTTCATGAACAACATATTTCTGGGAAACTTCCCAGATATGGCTCAGCTTCATAAATGGGCACTATAAAGAGGAAGGGGCAGAAAGTGATAAAAATAGGATTTCTATTCAGATACATAGGGTGAGATGATAACGCACCTGGTCTATGAAATGTAGGTGAGCACATATGCATCACCAGATTATTCACTGATTTGGCTCCACCCTAGCACCCTCAATGTTCTACATTACAGATACAAGCTCGACAATGTATTGCATACCTGCATAAATATGGCGGTGCATTCGTCCACAGTGATTACCACATATTGGTCCGTCCCTCCTAACCGCTGTAAAGATTCACTGCATCTTCTCTCTACAAAGGTGATGTTATATCTGAAGCAAAAGTAAAAGGGGCATTAGCCCATGCCACTGCAGTGATGCATAGCGTTCAGAATGTATAAGTGGCAACATGGACCAGTAGTGTAACATGTTAATACATCTGCATACCAGTATTTTGCATTATTATCCGTTTTTCTGCAAAAGTATTAATGTACCCGGATGAGATTGTAAGGCTTTCTAGTTTTGAATTGAATGTAATTCATTTTTTAGGCCAAAACAACAAAAGCCTGTTTACACCTAGAGAAATCCACCTGGGATACAGATCTTTAGTACAAATACTGTCAGCTCTTGTCCATAGAATAAGAAAAGAAAATGAAATACACTGGTTTTCCACCAGATCAATCCGTCCAGTTCTCTTAAGCTTGCTTCTCCTAAAAGGGAGTGAAAGTGTAGTAGATCACGCTTGTCAACACTGCTAACCTCATTATATGTCCACTTAACAAGAAACCTCTGCGCCCCCTTGATCCTCCCCCTTGTCTTCCTTCCTATTCCACTTTACACCTATTCCATATTTCTTGATGAATTATTAAGTGATTTATATTCTACATTTAAAATATTTCTCCAGCTCTCAACGCACATTTGCTTTGTATTTGGAATAGGGACTTTTCCCAAACTGACACCAAAATTGCTCTGGCCACCTAGGAAAAAGTTCTGAGTGATATTTGGAAGGGTCTTGGTCTTCTCCTTCCTCCGGAAGCCAGGAGAGCACCAAGAGTAGGTCAAGTCATCTCTGAACCCCCTCTAGGTCTTCAAACCAGGACAAAACAACTTTCCGGAACACTTGTGAAAGTGCAAAGCTCCACCATATGCTCCAATATGTGCTTTCCTCTCTACAGTTGCTTTAACAAAGAGGACTTGAACCCAAAAACATCCTTGTCACTTCAGACGGATACTGCCACCTGAGCAGTAACTTAAAACCATGCATTTTATGCTGTTAAGCAACAGAGGACTTTCATGCTCTCACACACATATCCCAGTGTTTACCTGAAATCCCTTTTCAGAGATCCCTCTCTCTATGGACCTAGGCTACCTGTCTATCCCAATTTACCCTTGCAATCATAACCTTGTAAGGTCGGAAAAAAACAACACCTTTAAACCTACTTGTGTGACTTAAACCTTTTCAAAAGGTGTCAACTCTCTACCATGTTCCTTACCCCACCTTGTGTCAGTGATAACTCTTTAAAATTGTACATACAAGAAGATCAACAGTGATCCTATTCCCAGTTATACTTCTAGCTGATGTTTGCTAATAAGGTTTCCAGCTTTTCATAGCTGTACAACCTGTTGAAACCCAGGCTTCAGTCAACTTTGAATTCTCAATGGCTCTTGGGTAAGATCCCTAATTGAGGGGGCAGTGAAACATCCCCAGATGTCGGCACATCTACCCTAGGGGGAGCCCCTTCCCATGATGCCAGGGAGGTGAGGCAGCTACCTGATAATCCCCCTGGGGTGGTACTCGGCGGGTGGATCACATGGGGAGAGAAAGCCCCCTATGGGAATAGTGGCAATCTGGGAGAATATGGTATCCCTATAACCCACCTTACCACGACACACCTTCCTACCCCATCACACCAACATTGTCCCAAATGTTCCTATATGTCTTTCTAGAGCTAGCAGTATAGGAAGTACTGTGACGAGGAAGAGTGTAGGCTCCACAAGGGAAGAGTATCCCATAAGTACTGAGACAAAGAAGAGGCGCAGGGCCGTGCAGATGGCCAAGCAGAACCAAATGAGATTTAATTTAATTTTTTAATTTAATGTTACATGGTTAAAATACAAAGTAAGATTTAACCTTTAACATTTTTAAACACAATAAAAACATAACATTAATGTGAAAAAAAAAAAATTGATCTTCCGATCAAAGCGTTAAGTTATGAATACATAAAAACATCTCTAAAATACAATTCATTCCTGATTCATCATGCTTCACATACAACACAATAAAATGATAAAATATCATCCAGTTTCCTCAAAGAGCAGAACGTGTCCTTGCCAAAGAATAGGCAATAAGAATATAGAAACAAGGTTAACAATTTATTAATGGGGAAGGGGAAATTGACAGGCTCTGAACATGTGTGATATCATTCAACGGTTCCAGCTGCAAAGATTTCACAAAGTCAGGCAGGGCAGCGAGACCAAACAATTTCTCCATCCCCCAAGATGAACAAGCCCTCACATGTTTTCAAAAGATTCCTCCTTTAACCCTCTACTGCCATGCAAGTAACCAACAAATGTTTCAGAGACTGGGTTTCACCTTTTTTATTGCAAAATCTACAGTTCGCCAATTCAGGTTTCAGCACCTCATATCTCACCAAAATGACCTTAGTTAAAACCATGTTCCATCTAAAGCCATGCCTGGTCTTCCTATCAGGATAAATTGCGAGGTATGGGGCTAATACACCTAACGTGTTATGTTATTTTATTAAGAATGTCACTACAGAACGCAGAGTACTCCAGAATCAACCCATTACCTCTCTCTTCCAAAATCACCTTCACGTTGGCAAAAAGGGATCCTTCCACTGGGCACAAACCTTCCTATAGAGAGACAGGAGTTTCCATAGTGCTCTTGACAGCATTGAGGTAATACCAGGCTCATACCTGATTGTGTATAATGGCGCCGAGCTGGTGATCCGAAGAGCTCTTCTCCAAATCAGCGCTTCCAGAGATGGCAAGTGCTCCAGGGTAGATAAAGCTTGTATTTCTACCCTGTATAAGATCTTTGGAACAATTTTCCCCTCATAGAACTTAATAATCAGGACCACTGAAAATGTGCCATATTTGGCGTCCAACCTACTCAGTTGATTTGATGGGGATATGGGACGATCTGTCAGCTACTCCCTTATTTGCAATTTCGGTGGTTTGGATGAGATTGGAAACCCCAGGTCAACAAGCCTCTCCCCTTCTCCAAAGGGTCCAACCCGACCCTCCAACAAAATTAAGTGCTTTTTTTCTTTGTGGTGCAATGCATTACTTTGTTTTTTACAGGGTTTATCTTGAGTGAGTGGGCATGAATGAAGTTGGTAAAGCCGTCAATCAAGAGTTGTAACCCTATTTGGGTTCAGTCATAGATTAAGAAATCGTCAGCATATGCCATCCAGACAGGCCTTAGGTTATGCAATTTTGGGGTTACAAAAGCTACTGACTCCAGGTAGTCGCCAATGTCTGCCATGTAAAGATGAAAAAGGCAAGGTGCTAGAACGCAATCCTGCCTAACCCCTCGATGTGCAGGGATTTAGCGATACAGTAACCCATTTTGGTTTATCCGGACCTGAATGTTACATTTTTCGTGGAGCCCAATTATCATCCACAACAATTCCTGCAGAATTCCCCACTTAGTTAATTTCAACCACAAAATGTGTCGTTCAACAGCATCAAATGTTGCCAGAAGATCTATTGATGCAAAATAAATGGAGCTGTGCTTCTCTACCTAGGCCAGGTTTTTAATGCATTTTAGGTTGAGGCTGTTTAAAGATGTTCCCATATACCTCTTAAAGCCAGTCTGCCATTTCTTTATTATGAATGACTCTTTTACTTATACCTCTAGGTGCTGCAGTAGGATTGACGCAAACATCTTGCTATCGGCGTCAAGTATGGAAATAGCCTGGTAGTTTGTCAGGTCAGATTTGGCTCCTTTTTTATATATGTGCACAATATATGAATTTGACCAAGACTGAGGGAAAGTAAAGGAGTCTGCCATGTGCTTAAACAAAAAGGTCAATGTTGTAGCCCATGCACCTTGAGCACCCTTAAATAGAAAGTCGGAAAGTTTATTCAGATCGGCAGTGGGAGAGGTACTGAGTTTTGTTGGAGCTTCCAGGACACTATCAATGTCAACAACCAATTCTCAACTGTTGGCCTCTGTGACCAATTCCCTGGTTGGACACACCACCTCTACTTCAGGTTGAGCATACAATGCCTTAAAGTGTGGCAAAAATCGTTCTCAGACACAGAATGTACCTGTTGGATGGTTTGTGCTGCATCATTGATCAGCCTGCAAAAAACCTGCAAGTTCTTTTTTCGCTGGGTCAACAGCATAGATTGCGCATCCGTTTGACTCCTTTTAGCCTGACTGCCCCAGAAGCCTTACCTTCTTAAGCAGCCCAAATTCTCAACCATAGCTAAATCCCCCCGGCACTTTAAAGACCTAATCATCGCTCTCATTTCTTTTTTCCTAGTGGCTAGCACAATGTTGAAGGCATCCGGGTGCTTTTTCAATCTTATTTTCCTACCAGGTTTAGCAGGGTCCAGAGTTGAGCCTTTCATATCATCCCCTTGACAAAATTCTCAAAGTTGTACACTGTAAAGGTCTTGTTCTTCCATTCATAGGCGGTTGATTTCAAACATTCAACTAAACACTTGTTTAACCCTGAGTACTGAGTCTATGTTCCAGGATAGCCTGTTACCTGCTGTGTTAGTGGTCTCTGGGGCCAAACGTTCCCACACCACTATTGATCACTTGCACCTCAATGACACCAATGACAAACGATGCTTGCTGCAGTGAGTTGGTAGAATTTTCAGTGAACTACACTTATCAAGAAGACATTTCCCTGTAAAGATATAATCAATTGTTGAGGGAAATTCCATTTGACGAGGTATAGTTGCTAGGTATATCATCGGGTGTGGTATCAATCAAAACGGAGAGACCCAGCCCACCAAGACACTTCATCAAGAGCCACCCACTGAGTTGCTTTACAGTCCGCCCCTCAAAAAACCTGCAGATCATCCCAAGTTAATGTACTCTGAGTTTAGGTCTCCCGATAGAATGTTTTGGTCCCCAAGAAACTTATTGTTCCAGTCATTAATACATAGCAGAATTTTATCTAAAAGGCACCCAAGTCCCTAATTCCTGAGTGCCAATACACATTTAGTATTAAAAGATTCATAGGATGCTTCGCAATCATTTTCACATGAGTAGCCACAACACCAAAGCATACGTCTATGCAACCAACAACTTCCACTTCCTCGCACAACCTTATCAGAGTCAACAGGCCACCTGACAGGTGCCTCTGAACACCTTGTCTAGCTGTCTGAAAACTCGACACAAAGCCATCCAAGGAGGGAACACTCATCAGCCAGGTTTCCTGGAGCTAAACTATAGTATAGTTCTTTAGCGTTTTGCCGACCTCATCATTACTAAATAAATGTACATGCCTCGTTTCTTCACTCTGTTGCATGCAATTTCTCCCAGTTTCCAAATGTTGTATTAGGTCAAAACCGAAAGGACCTATGGGATTCCTGCTCCTTTTTTTGATCACATCTCTTTATTAATTTTACCATAATAGACAAAACAAACATAGGTACATTTAGGTCTGATACAACAGTCTCCACAGGATGACCTAGAAGCGATAGCACAATAAACCGGAGGACGCCAGCAGATGATAGTATACCAACTTAGCAGTCAAGTGTTGAAACAATGCAGACAACCATACTCCTTCAGCTCTCCCCTAACCAATTGAGCCCATATCTTCAAAATAATTTGGGGGCAGCCCCTCATCCTGTACACCCTCCTCTCTAGGGACAAACATCGGTCCACTTCTGCAGTCCATTAGGTCAGTCTCGGACGCTCTGCAGAGCCCCAGCATGCTGCAATCAGTCTCTTGACAAGCCCTATCGTTACCACCAGAAAATCATTTTCATATTATGTGAACCTGGCGCCTTCCCAAATCCCCAGCAGAGCCAATTTTGTTGCTAAAGGCACCTGAGTACCCACTGTTGAAGACAATTTACACATACATTTCACCCAGAAGACTTGGACTTGTACACAGTCCCTTGATATGTGATAGAAGGTGCCGTCCTCCCTTCCACATCCGAGTCAAGCATCACTCCACACAACCCCCTACCTGGCCAATGCGGTATGGAGTAGTATACCCGGTGGAGTATTTTGAATTGTAAGAGCCGCAGTCTGGCCGCGATTCCCACCTCCCTTGGAAACATTAAGGCTTCTACCCACGCCTCTGGGTCCGATCGCCCCATATCCCGTTCCCACCTCTCCCTTAAGCAGGTCAGTTCCTACACTGTAATCATCTGATATAATATGAACGTTACCTTAGAGGGGATATCTGCAGAGAATAGGTTAGCCTCCAAAGGCAAACTCTTTTTCTGGATTTCTTCCAGAGAGGGAATCTGAGCATCCATGGCGTGAGCTATTTGCGAGTGTTGAAACCTTTCCCCCACTGGCAAGCCGTATTTCTCCTGCAGCGTCTCGAATGAGCAGAGTTGGCCCTCCTGCACCGCATCTGCCAAGGTGACGATTACTTTTGCCTCCGTGCTCCTAAAACGTCCCACTTTTAGTAATCAAGTCAGGTGTGCATTGTGCCAGATGGGCTGATCAAGGGTTGGTTTACCCCTCAGTCCAATGTCCTGATGTGCTTCAACCTATATCTGACAGGTGTGCAGCGGCCCTCTGCTCCTTGCCCTCCCATACAATACCTGGCTAGGTGTCCGTCCCTTCATCCTTCTACACTTGATCGCAATGTGAGGAAGTGCCAGGTCTCCATGCAACCAGTCATTTGCCACCCCCACCTGTGCAGCCTTATGGAGGTTGGGCAAACCGAAAACCCCCCTCCCATATCGACAGTTGAAGCATCCTCAATGCCACCCACGGCTGCTTCCCTCCCCAGAGTAGCCCACGCAGGGATCCTTCGATCTCTGCATAAAAAAGTCTGGGTATCGGAAGCGGGGCGTTCTGTAAGACATAGAGAAATTTGGGAAGCGTTAGAATTTTAAAAAAAGACGCTTTGCCCAATAGGGTCAGTGGGAGAGTTTACCAGTGTGTTGTGTCTAGCGCAAACCTGTTTAGCATGGGCGGAAGATTGAGCCAGGAGAAATCTGACAAGCGTGGGCTCAGGTGTATACCCAAGTATTTGAAACGCGAGGTCGTGATTGTGCACAGGCATTCCTGTGGAGTTGCTTCTCCACCCCTCATGCACCCGAAACAGGACCTACTTTTGCTAATTGATTTTAAGCCAGCTGAAGCCTTGGTATGCCGTCAATATACGGGTTATCACCGGGCACGAAACCCCTGGATTGCTCATGTAGATTAAGAGATCATCTGCATATAGTGAAACACTTCCCACCATGCCCCCCACCCAGGGCCATCTGAATCCCACCCATTCTGGGCTCTCCCTAAATTGTATCACAAGTGGCTCAACCGCCAGTGTAAACAATAGCAGGGGTAGGAGGCATCCCTGTCTCGTGCCCCACCCAAGGGAGAAGGTCTGAGAAGAGAGACTGTTCAATCTAATTGCCGCCACCGGAGAAGTGTAGAGCAGACAATCCCAGGACAAGAGGTTCCCCTGAAGCCCCATGAGACCCATGATCTGCCAGAGCAGGTCCCATCTCACGGAATCGAAAGCCTTTTCAAAGTCAATATCGAGGAGGGCCAGCGGGTCCAGCGACTCAGCAGCCATATCTATAGCGAATTTCACCCTGCGCGGGTTCATCCATGTGGATCTGGAGGGCATGAACCTGCAATGGTCCGGGTGAACTAGAGAGTCGATTACTCCAGTAAGCAATTTGCCAGAACCCGGGCGAGGATCTTGGCCTCCATTTATCAAAGAAATCAGCCTATAAGAGGCACACTCATATGATGATTTACAAAGTTTTGGGAGAACCACCATGCTAGCCATCTGAGATCTAAGGGGGTGGGGGCATTCATCCTGCCTACACTACATAAAAAGGCAATGTAGTAGTCCGACCACCCACTCCCCCAGTCGCTTCCATGCCTCCACCGGGAAACCGTGGGATCCCGGCGCCTTGCCCGACTGTAGTTGGCCTATTGCCATCGAGATCTCTTCTTCAGAAAAGTCGGCCTCCATACCCAAAGCCTGTTGAGCAGTGAGTTTCGGAAGAGGAACCCGCTCCAACTTGTCCGATCCCCCAGTCGTCAAGCTGCCCGTCAAGGGACTATAGAGTGGCTCATATAATTGGGTGAATGCTTCTGCGATTTTCATATCATCGGTCAGGTCCCTCTCTTGGGCATCCTGTATAGCCCGTATGTGCCCACTCACCCTTTCCCGTCTTTCCAGCCAGGCCTACATTTTACCCGTCTTGTCCCCTGCTTCATGTATCTGGCTTTGTCTAGCCCAGTGCACCTCCCTGGCATTATCCAGTGCGTTGGCACGCAGTGACTCATGCACCATAGCTAGGGTCAACCTGGCCTCTGGCAATTCTGGGGAGAGGAACTCCTCCTCTGCTCATCTTACCACCCTCTCCGCCTCCTCCACCACCTACCAGAGGACAGGAGGGCTGTCGTCAGTCCCTGTGTTTATCACAAAATATGCCCCAGTCTTGGATTCCTGCTCCTTAAGGATAGTTTGTAGGACAATTTTAGAGTTAACACAAATCACAGAGCGATCTGTCCTATATAGATCAATAAAATCCACACAGTCGATCTCGCGTGAGGATGGGTGTCAGGTTTGTATTTTGACCCAAAAGGCAAAGAATGTTCACGTGATTCAACACCAAATACCTATTGTCTTACAATACGCTTTCTATAAGAATTTTCAATGTCTGATCACCACGACTTTCTTTGTGTTCCAGCCGACTACCAGGATTGTTCAATTTCGAGATTACTTTGGGGCCAACTGGAAAACGCTGTAGATCAGCACCATTTTGATATACCGTCCCACCATAGCCTCTTGGTGCTTGAGGTATTTGGTTTGCAGATGCCTGTGTGGATACCTGTCCTTTATACGAGTTATTATAATTACGATTATTTCCAATAGGATTCCATGAGTCCCCGGCGGAGCAGATGGGCACTTGATGGGGGCCATGGTGTGATGAAAGGCTTTGAGTTCCAACAGACAATGCATTTCCCTGATTTGCAATGTCCGTGCCAACACTTGTGTCATTCACATGGGCCATCTAATTGGAAGTTTCCACAGCAATATTTTCTGCCATGGGTGCGCGCCTGTCTGGACACCATAGGACACGTAACAAATCTCCTCATCTTGGGGGAGCACTTCCGTGACCTCATCAAACACGTTCTCCCTCGAGGAAGACTCTTTGACCATCACTCCGCTGGATACACCCATTAGAGTTTTGGCTACTGTCTGTTCCAGCACCAGTTTAACGGTTGGCTGGGTTAACAGTGAATTAAAACATTTTCTGGGGGCTTGCTTGTTTAGATGTTAGAGAGGTTTGTTCTTGGATTTCTTTGGTTTCAGGTTTTTCCTTACAAATAGTGTTTCCGATTTACATTTTACTCCCTTATTCTTATTGGAATCAGTGTTGCACGCCTGGTTGGCAACACTAAGGTCGTCCAACCTCATCAACATTATTGAGGACAGCCGGACCGACACTTGGCGTCATATGCATCTCAGCATAAACAGCCTGAGTTAGTAACAGGCAAGAAGCTATTTTTACTGCAAATGTCCCACTATTCAGCCATTTATCCTCTCTCAGCTCAGCTGCTCTTGGCCACTGAATAAACAGAAACTCCCTCACGTTAGTGTGTATGTGCAGATTTTCAAATTTAAACAGCAAGGATTCCAGCATTGAAGAGTGAATCTTTGTCTCTGATTTAATCCATTCTTATAGGGAGACGAGCACACAACACTTGGCAGATTTCCGTCAAGAGTTCTTCCTGCGGTCTGCCCCCCTCTTTGATCAAGCCACTTCATCACCACAGATACCCCTTTGGGGTAGCAATGCCGGTGTAGATTCATATGATGAGATAGATGACTCGAGGTCTTGCAGTATCCTTGTTACCAACTCTGGGGGCGGGTGTCTAACAAGCTTGAATTGTTAAACTGCTCTCTAATCTGGGGAGAAGATACTTGTTCAGCACGATCAGCCAAGCCAACAGCTGTAGCACCTCTAACGACTGTTGTTAAAGTACAGGTGTTTCCTGCTGTTCCCCCAAGTTGTTTATTTGTTGGTTTAAAGTACCCGTTTCATTTATTGCAGACAGATGCATTGGTGAGAAAAAAGAGGTAATTTTTGTTGCATGCGATTGACTTCCCACCTTTGGAAGGGCAGAGCGGTTAGGTGAATGGATGATTGCAAGGACCCACTGCCGAGTGGTCGACTTGAAGGTCCTTCCCTGGTGATGGTGGCAGGGGGAGATTTGCTGCCGCTAGTTAGTCCTGATCAGAAAATGTATCGCAATTCGGCACGCCTAGCATTTTGTTTGCGCTCCTCATATTGTACATGTGCTGTGCGCACGCTAAAGGTGAAACTGGAAAGTCAGAAGCCCCAATGCCAAATGAAGAGTTTTCAAAACAGAAACAAGGATTGAAGGCTCTCTACACACTCATTGCTTCCGTGGGTGTGCCAGGTATCCAAAGATGCGGGGCTCGCTGTGGGGGTCGGGGAGGAGGACTTAACTCTGTGTGTGCTTACAACCTGACTCCCTCACTGCTGAACTGCAGAACTGCAGAACTGCACACTACTTGCACACCGCCCATGTACCAAAAGTTAGCATTATAGCTACATCAGGGGAGGTACGAAACAACCTGTCAATAAAAGCAAAGATGGGCAACCAATGTGGTCAATGCGGCCCTCGAGGAGCCATGGGCAGTGGAGCAGAGCAGCGAGAGGTGGAAATGCTGTAAACTGGGACGCACGAGACGTGGACACAGCGTCCTGCGCAGGTCTTAAGTGGGAAGACCTAGCTAAAGACCGCAGAACCACTAAGGCGTCCCAGAGAGCCACGGTAGCCCCGAGAAGCCTGCAGTGAAAAAGAGCTAGCCAGACCCAGCAGAACCTTCATGGACCAGAGAGATAGGTACGCGGATTACTGGGACGATGTTATGAACCCCAGAGGGTGTGGCCAGCACAAGTTTGTGATGGAGAGTCGAAACCTCCCAGCAGGGTCCGAAGAGAACCCATGGGACTGTGAGACCAGTGGGGTAACCCTAAAAAGACAATGCTTGAAAAGGGTTAGCAGGGGGACCCCAACCTCAAACCAGAGATTAAGGAGGGAGACAGAGGACTTCTTCCTCATCCCAGTTGACAATAGGACACCTGGGAGCAAGAAAGAAGGGGCAGAGACTCACACAAACAAGAATACATAAAATACCAGAGAACAGGACCATACTTGGCAGGTTAGTGTACCAAGTCAGCCCAAGCCAAGCCAAGGGAAGGGGGATATGCCCCCTGGAACTGTGAGCTGTGTGATCAAGACTAAGAAGGGCCTGGGGAAGGGAGTCATTCCCCCAACCTTTGTGAACTGTGATAAAGAGACTAAGACCCCCTAGTGTTGTGTATCATGAAGCCAAGAGAGATCGGGGGAAGAAAGCCATACCCCCTGCTGTTGTGTACCGTGAAGTCATTCCCCTGGCACGGAAAAGTATTGAGAACAAAATACCTGGAGAAGGGAGGCATTCTCCAGGAACCCAATTCTGAGGAAAATCATGGGCAATAAGGAATGATGTTTGAGTTGGAACTTTTGAGTTGCAACTGAGAACGGCACCTTAAGCTGGAACTTTGTGTTATATCCTGTAAAGGAACTGAGACCTGGAGAAGGGAGTCATTCTCTCAGGAACTTTTCCCACCTGTCAAATTGAACTACAGTCCAGTGTCCAGAAGAAGGGAGTAATTTTTCTGGACCAAGACGACCCAGTATCTCTATAGTTTAGTTGCTAGTGCAAAGGATGGAGGTTTTGATACAAGACTCTTTTTCAGTTACTTGGGCACTGTGATGCTGAAATGGTTTTGAAAGGACAGGGCCTCCTTGCCCTTCTCCTACCCCTTCTCTGTTGGCGATTTCTGTGTGTTTTTCTGCACAGGAGTCCAGTTTGCACCCCTGGCAGTGCCTGAACATCTTGAAGCCAAGAAGTTTATCTGTGTCACCCAGCGTCCGGAAAGAGTGTTCGTGACCGCTGGAAGCCAAGCTGCTATCGCCCCGATAGATGGGGTACCCTGGCATAGTGCTGCAAAAGTTCCAAATAACTGATCAATCCTTCAAGGGGCACCTCTGCCACGACATTTGTCCACTTTTCTACACCAGAGAAGGTCCAGGGTCGCTGTCTGCAGAAGAGAGTCTGCCGCTGGTTTTCCCGCCACCAAAAAAATGAAGAACATGTCTCGACGGTCCAGACTTGGTAAGGGTGCACAGTCCTGCCCAGTGGTCATGTCCAGGTCACCAGAAGCCATCCTGCCATCCGTGCTGCGGCCGCAGCTCCGAAGAACATAAAGGCGGTAAACCGCAAAATCCAGAAAACAGACACCTATTTCTGCCACTGCACCCGTCGCCACCGGAAGTCATCTGAGGGCATGAAGGTTCTTACCTTCTTCAGCCAGGCATTGTCAAGGTCCACAGCAAGTTTCACCTTCGTGGGACATCCCGAGCCGGCGTGGCAACCCGACATCGGAGACCACTGAACATCCGCAATACTGCCTTTACAGCACTGCTAGGTTCCCTTCTTCTCGACAGCCACATCCGAGCAACTCCTTCTTCCAACTGAGAGTCCATCCTCCAGGGGTCTCATCGAGTAAAGCCAAGAAACTCCACCAAATCGCCTGCAAAGGCACCAAAGGTACTGTGACAAGGAAGAGCATCTTCCATCCTCAGGATTCATTCAGGGGTCCCATATTCGTCTTGGATCCGGTTCTTGTGTGGCTTCCCAGGGACTTTGGGGGTATTGGGATCTGTAGACAGAGAAGTAGACTATTAATTAGCATATTTGGACTGGACTGTAATATACAACCTAAGATGCACCTTAACATTTCCTTACAGGTTGCCCAGGTGGGGGGATCCTCGCACAGTATTGCATTTCTATCCTAACAAAAGCATCCTGCCTATGTTCTAATTATTACCTGCCTTTCTACAGTAATGTTTTAGGAGTCAAGCCTTACCTAAGAATGTAAATGCTTTTTAATAACTGTCTGCAGATGGTGCATTACAACTGAATTTAAAGGGAACAGTGGGACCACATTAAACTGTACATAATTATAATAATGTGTTATTTATATAGCGCCTTTATCAAAAGCGCTTTACAGAGCACATATTTACATACAATATCACCCAACCAAAGTTGGTACTCATTTATCGACCTCGAAAGGATGAAAGGCTGAGTTGGCCTTGCAGGGATTTGAACCTGCGACCTGCAGATCACACTCAGATCGCAGCAGCGAGTGCTCATCCCGCTGACCTATCTTACCGGCTTAGCCTTTTAGTACAAAGTAAGTCTTATTTATTTGTGTATATCTACCTAACTGCTATCCTTTAATAAAAGGACTGTGTTATCACCTAACATAAGTGTGTGGACATTTCATTTTGGGGAGCTTGGGGATTCACTGTACCTAAGAACCAGTCTGCATCACCTCAGTTGAGCCTCAGCCTTGGTTGCTCATCAATAGCTACCATTAGAGAACCTTGTCTGGGGTGCTCTGTGCCTCTACCCGAACTATATAGCAGGCAGAAGTACAGATATCCCCCTACAGTCTTTACAGACATTCTGACAGATTCCTTAGTTCTTTAGTGGAGGCAAGGAAACCCCTCTTAGAGTTATGTTTCTTCTTTATTTTTGAACAAAATAAAAGTCTGTGCCAACAATCATGCCACCTTTGTGTCAGTGTCCTCCTTTTACACCCTTACATGGCCCATAAACAACTAAGGGGACAAGATAATGAGGAGAGCTTGCTAGTAAAACTTCTCTACCGCCACAATTCCAACAACACTACTTGAATTGGATGAAGTTATATCCTCCCTGGGAAAACCTGTGCGCAGACCCACTGTCACTCTCATACAGTAAGATAAGCAAGGATCCTTTTCTCTAGTGCAACGCGCTGCTTCTCACATTCCTGCATTAATGGTCCACTAACACTTTCAGCTGTGCTGCCCTAAAATACTCTTCCAAGTGCAGCAAACCAGCTCCCCCCTCCTCTTTAAGCAATATCAGGTTGTGAAACAAAATTCTTGGTTTTCTGTCATTGTAAAGAAAAGGAGCCAGAAATCAATTAACCTCAGTAAAAAAGTTACTAGGAAAGTGTACCAGAAGCATTAGAAACATTATGTTTGTTTGAATTGAAGAAAATCTTCCAACTTCTCCAGCATTGGATCTTCCAGAAAGATCCAATGCTGGAGAATTAGCTTCATACAGCTGATCAATCGATTTCATTAGTTGAATCCCTACACATTGTATGCTTTCCATAGTAACACGAAATGGGAAGCCCTCTGACTGAACACTAAACAGAGGGTATACATTCTTCAATGGCATCAGCACTGACTTCACAGGGTTCACTTTGAATCCTGAGAGAGATCCAGACCCCTCCAATTCAGAGATCAAGTGTGGAATAGATCTCACTGGATCCGACATGTGTACTAAGACATCGTCTGCTAATAAGGCCTGCTAAAATTTGCAATTACCTACTGTAAATCCCTGATCCTTTCATTATTTCATATACCCACAGTTTACTACAGGCTCCATGGACGGGGCAAATAATACGGATATGTATGTCTCGTCCCCCTGCCCAAGTTACATTTACCAAATATAATCCCAATTATCACTACCAGGGAAAACTGTACAACATGCTCCCCATCTGTTTAAAAAGTTCAAATTTAAACGCCCAGCTACCCATTTACACCATTTGCAGTTTTGAGAGATCAAAGGACTGTATCAGGTGTGATTTTCTTAGTGGTGACATCAGGTTCTACATCTTTCGTATATTTGCAGCTTCCTGGGTTTGCTGTATAAAGCCCACCTGGTTGTTATGAACTAGTTTGGGGGTGGGGGCTGAGTACATTCAGTCCCATAGCTACTACTTTCGAGAAAAATGGTAAACTTTGTAAAGAAATAGGCCTATAGGTATCACATTCACTACAGACTACCTTGTTTCAGGATTACAAAGATTAGGGCTCCGCAGAAAGATTGTGGGAGTCCCATCCCCCTTATTCTGCTAAACACTCTTGTGAGGATAGGGACCAAGACTATTGCAAAGCCCTTATAAAATGTGAATGTGAAGCTGTCCATCACTTGCGCTGCCTGCTTTTTCATTTTATGAATAGCTTCAGTAACCTTAAGAGAGGAAATTGCAATCTACAAACCAATGGCCCCTTCCTTTGTTAACTTTATGAGATGAAGTTCCTTTAAGAATTCCCTTGTGTATTCCTGTAAAGATGTTCTCTCTTCGGTATACAACGATCCATAAAACGGACTAAATTGCTGGGCAATATCTTGCAGGTGTTCTAAGACTCACCCTTCCTTATTTTTATCCTAGAAACTTCCCCATCCATGTGTCACTGCCCAAGGCTCCTTTCCCAGGGATCTCCTCACCTCTCACCTGGGTCTTTACTGTGGCTGAGTACCTTCTGCCTCCTTCTCCGATCCTTTGGAGGTTTCTCTTCTTCTTCTTTCTTCTTTAGAGATCCTTTACCCTTCTTACGTTCAAAGAGATAGGGACGGTCTCCTCCCGAGGCCACTTTGACCATTAATAGAACAAACCGTCAAGTGAACCCTGGGGAGCCCGCTCTTTCAAACAGGGAAAAAGCCTGATTGGCAGAAAAAACCCTGTGTAGCTGTCACAATCTATGTACCTTTTTATATCCAAAGGTTTGGTGTTCACAGTCCCTACTGCAGATATCAGATAAACAACAAGACAACACTAACCTGGTCCAGTAGCAATTCGTAGAGATGAATGGAAAGCTCACCTAACCTCTCCCCGCGCTGGAGAAACCCAGGTCGAGGAGGGGAAGTCAGGGAAACCCTCGTGGGGGAGAAAACCCTGTTGTACCAGGAACTGAAAAGAAGCGATGGGCGAGTCTTGATTCCCAGGAGAGACTTCGGGAGTTGGACTTGCGATCGCAAACTATCCTGAAGAGAGAAACCAGGTGGTGTTTAGAAAAGGGAGAGGTTGCTGCAGTAGGACTCTGGTGAGCGATATACCTTTAAATCTGAATGTCTGTTGAGGGGGTGTAAGACGGCTTGCACGAAGGTTGTATTCTGTTCAGCGCGTGGTAGAAAGTAACTCCCTGTCCTTGCTGAAGAGACTGAAGAATGGAGAAAGGTTAGTGATGGAATGAATGAAAGTATGTTGTATGCTGGGGGGGGTTACGGAACTATACGTACTGCAGAGTGTAGAACCAATGCCTTCGGTGTAAGTGTATGGAGAGCTGGTCGGGAAGAGGACCACAGGTAGAGGAGTCTGATACTGAGAAAAGGGAGAGACGGTTGAAAGATTACAGACAAGCGGAGTATTCGAAGGGTAAAGAGAGCTATCCTAGAATTACAAACTCACAGAGCGTGGCCTCTGAAAACAGTAGCAACGCGCTGGACCGAAGACGCCGCCGAAGGAAATCCATTCTGCGAGGTTGGGGGCGGAGTCATCCGACACTCTCGGATTCGGAAGGCTGGAGCGCTGCTTTTCCTTGCTACCGCCATGTTGGAGGAGGTAGAGGCGATGCATGAAATCCGTCTCCACCTGTGCCAGAAAGTCCACGTGAGCCGCCCCCTAGAGGGAGCGGACGTGACAGTATGCCCCCTCCGAAGGGCGACGAAACCCGGTTTACCAGGATGTAGCCGGTAAAACCTGCTAACCAAACGGGGAGCATGAACCGCTGAGGCGGGTTCCCAAGAACGTTCCGCCTGAGAATATCCCTTCCAGTCTATAAGAAACTGTAGCACCCCTCTTCTATAGCGTGAATCACAGATCGAGGAGACTTCATATTCTGGTCCTTCACTTGTCAGGACCGGAGGGGGAGTTCCCTTCTTGGACACATGGAATCGGGATTGTACGTCAGGCTTCAACTGAGAAACATGTAATGTAGGGTGTATGCGTTTCCAAGAAAAAGGGAGACGTAACTTGAAAGCAACCAGGCCTTTATTTTCAAGAACCAAAAAGGGTCCAAAGTATCTCGGCGATAATTTAGAAGGTTTCAAACTCTTGGGGAGATATTTACTCGACAACCAGACCTTGTCACCAACTTGAATGGAAGGTGTGGGACTCCGATGTTTGTCGGCTTGTATCTTATAGCGTTCATGAGCATCCTTTAGAGCTACCTGTGCATTTCGATGTCCTTGTTGAATGGAGGTTATTAACCCGTCTAAATCCGGATAGGAAGTATCCGTAGGAACAGTCGATGGGTACACCTCCGGATGAAATCCAAATGTACTAAAGAAAGGACTAACACGTATGGTGGAATGAACCGCATTATTATAAGCAAATTCTGCTATAGGCAGTAAAGCCTTCCAATTATCTTGTAAAGCTGATATATAACATCTTAGATATGCTTCCAGGGTTTGATTTAAACGTTCAGTCTGGCCGTTGGTCTGAGGGTGGAATCCTGAACTGAGCGCCCTTGAGATCCCTAGTAAACATCAAACATGTTTCCAGTACTGTGACGTGTATTGTGGTCCTCGATCCGAGATAATGACCTCCGGTAGTCCGTGGAGTGAAAAAATGCGTTCCACGAATACCCTGGCCATAACAGGTGCAGATGGAACAGATGGGAGAGGGACAAAATGCGCCAATTTGGTCAAAGAGTCTATCGTCGCCATGATGGTATTACAACCCTCTGACCTTGGTAAATCCACGATAAAGTCCGTTGATATTATTTGCCAAGGTTTCGTAGGAATTTGGGTCAGGATAAGTTTGCCAATAGGAGAAATCCTTGGGGTCTTGGTTTGTAGACACACCGGACAAGACGCGACATAGTCCATTACATCCTTGCGAAGTGTCGGCCACCAGAAGTGCCGTTGAATTTGTTCTGTAGTATTGAGAGTACCTCTATGCCCGGCTGCCTTGGAGTCATGACACATTTAAAGTACCTCTAATTGTAGTTCTTGATCGGGAAGGTACATCTTGTCTTCCCTGAAAAGAAGACCCCGATCAGCAGTAAGTCCTAGTTCTCGCAGGGTATCGTCCTGATCCAAGTCTAGATTTCTTGTCCTTAGTGCTACCTTTTGAAGAAAAGAATGGACAACAGGCACTGTGACCAGGTTGGGAAACATAGGTTCAGGCTGAAAGGGAGCTCCTTTTAGTGGATTACTGCGGGATAAAGCATCCGCTTTGAGATTAGTCTTGCCCGGTATGAAAGTGAATGTAACCCGAAAGGGTGAAAAAAAATGTGCCCATCTAGCTTGTCTACTATTGTTAGTTTGGGCATATTGCAGTGCTCGAAGGTTGTGATGGTCGGTTCTTATTTCAATAGGAAATAATGCTCCCAAAAGTAAATGACGCCATTCTTCAAAAGCCCTCTTGATCGCGAGCAACTCTTTCTCGAGAACCGTGTAATTTACTTCTGCCGAGGACAGAGTCTTCGATAGTTAAGCAATGGGTCTTTCGAACCCCCTGTCGTCCGGTTGTAACAGAACCGCTCCAATACACTGGTCTGAGGCATCTGATTCCACTATGAATCTGTGAAGCTGATCCGGCATTGCCAAGATAGGAGCTCTAGTAAATAGGGCTTTTAGCTCCTGAAAGGATTCCTGAGTTTCATTTGTCCACCGAAATACAACCCCTTTCTTTAGCAAATGAGTGATGGGATGGGTGAGGGTAGAAAAATGAGGAATGAAGCGCCTGTAGAAATTCGCGAAGCCAAGAAATCGCTGTATTTCTTTAACTGACTTGGGGGCTGGCCAATCAAGGATAGCTGACACCTTTGAGGGGTCCATGGAGACTCCTTGATCGGACAGGATATACCCTAGATATGCCACTTTGTCTTTATGGAATTCGCATTTCTCTAATTTACAAAAGAGGTGGTTCTTCTGTAGTCTGTGTAAGACTTCTTTAACATGAATGACATGGTCTGCAAGGGTTGATGAAAATACCAAAATGTCATCTAAATAGACAATGACAAAATGTAGGGCTATATCTGCAAAAATGTGGTCCATAAACCTTTGGAATATTGCCGGGGCATTGGCTAATCCAAATGGCATTACACTATATTGGAAATGACCAAATGGTGTCCGAAAGGCGGTCTTCCATTCGTCCCCTTTTCTTATGCGGATGAGGTGATAAGCACCGCGTAGATCCAGTTTAGTGTAGAGTCTAGCTCCTCTAAGCGCTTCCAAGATATCCGGGATAAGCGGCATGGGATACTTGTCTGGCACTGTGATCTTATTTAACCCTCTGAAGTCAATGCAGGGACGTAACTCGGTTGTGTTTTTCTTTGGAACAAAGAAGAGTGACGCCGGTGCAGGAGAGGTGGATTCCGTGATTAAGCCATTTTCTAGATTTGTCTTCAGATATTCTTTCAGTGCCTCTTTTTCCTTGGTGGACAATATGTACATGCGGCCAAAGGGGAGAGGACTATTCGGAATCAGATCTATACAACAGTCATCTCTGCGGTGAGGTGGTAATTCGGTGAATTCTGTTTTTGCAAAGACCTGGTGGAATTCCTGATATTCCTGAGGAAGAGTGTTTACTTCGTTAAGAATCTTATTTGTGACACAAAAAGACTCTAGAGAGTGCTTGTTCTTGGAGGTGGAGGCGACTAAGTTATGGCAGTTGTGAACACAATGTTCTGACCCCAAAAAAAGAGTACCAGCTCTCCAGTTAATAAAGGGGTTGTGAAATCTCAGCCATGGCAATCCTAAGATTACAGGATAATGTGCAGTCTTGATTAAATCTAATTTCAGGATCTCTTGATGTGCCGCTATAGTCATCGTGAGAGGAGAAGTGTGGTCTTTTATGGGACCGGAAGTAAGAGGGCTACCGTCCACACTCTCAACCGGGATCATTAATGCCTTGGGTACTTTTGGAATCCCTTGTTTAGTAGCAAATGTGTCATCTAAAAAATTTCCTGCGGCTCCGCTATCGATAAGTGCGGGCACGTTTTCCAATCTTGTGCTACCCCAGGCTAGCGTAACTTCAAGTACTATCATCTGATTTTCTGTGGATAAATCTTGTTGAACCCTGGGAATGCTTTGAAGGGAACTAGTAACTCTGGAACCCTGCACCGTCGTTCCCCTTTCGGTCGGGCGCTGGCGTTTCCCGCCTTCCTAGGGGGAGTATGGGGACATTCCTTAACCAAGTGAGAGCTCTCTCCACAATACATACAAAGACCCTGAGTACGCCTTCTGGTACGTTCACCCACAGATAAAGGACCTCTAGTATTCCCTATTTGCATCGGCTCCTCGGAAGGAACTGGTCTAATAGGAGACAGGGTACCTTCGGTGGTTTGTCTGCTCTTTCCTTTTCTTCTTTCCTTCTGTCTTTCTTGCAGTCTATAGTTTAACTGCATAACCAGTGAGATGTATTCCGCCATGTTATGTGGACGTGGGGCTCGGGACACCTCGTCCTTTAAATCCTCAGAAAGTCCTCTTCGGAATATGGTCATCAAAGCTTCATCGGCCCATGCCGTGTCAGAAGCTAGTTGCTTAAAGCGTGTGATATAGGAAAGGAGATCCTGACTACCCTGTTTACAATCCAATAACTTTTCCTGTGAGGCAATGGTTATCTCCTGTCTCCCAAACATACTCTTTATGCTGTTACAAAAAGCAGGGTAGGAATCAAGTATGGGATTGTTACTGGTAACCAAAGGAGTGGCCCAAGCTAACGCAGCCCCTGACATTTGGGCAATCATATGGCCCACCTTGTCTCTATCTGTCGGGAAAAAGGCTGCCTTAAAGGCGAACTGTACAGAACAGGACTCAAGAAATTCCTTGACTGCATGGGGATTACCATCAAAACGTCCTGTGGGTAATGGGCCAGGAGGTACTTCCGAGCTATGGGCTGCTCGACCCACCTGTTGCCTCAAGCTGGTATTCTCTAGCTTCAATAGCTGAACCTCGGATGACAGGGACTGAACTGCTGCCATTAATTGTTGTATTTGTTGTTCCATAATGGATCCTCTGATTCTGTCAATAAAGACTGTGAGGCCGGTATATAATTGAAAAATTTTTTGGGCGTTGCTAACTGTCACAATCTAGGTACCTTTTTATATCCAAAGGTTTGGTGTTCACAGTCCCTCTGCAGATATCAGATAAACAACAAGACAACACTAACCTGGTCCAGTAGCAATTCGTAGAGATGAATGGAAAGCTCACCTAACCTCCTCTCCCCGCGCCGGAGAAACCCAGGTCGAGGAGGGGAAGTCAGGGAAACCCTCGTGGGGGAGAAAACCCTGTTGTACCAGGAACTCAAAAGAAGCGATGGGCGAGTCTTGATTCCCAGGAGAGACTTCAGGAGTTGGACTTGCGATCGCGAACTATCCTGAAGAGAGAAACCAGGTGGTGTTTAGAAAAGGGAGAAGTTGCTGCAGTAGGACTCTGGTGAGCGATATACCTTTAAATCTGAATGTCTGTTGAGGGGGTGTAAAACGGCTTGCACAAAGGTTGTATTCTGCTCAGCGCGTGGTAGAAAGTAACTCCCTGTCCTTGCTGAAGAGACTGAAGAATGGAGAAAGGTTAGTGATGGAATGAATGAAAGTATGTTGTATGCTGGGGGGGGTTACGGAACTATACGTACTGCAGAGTGTAGAACCAATGCCTTCGATGTAAGTGTATGGAGAGCTGGTCGGGAAGAGGACCACGGGTAGAGGAGTCTGATACTGAGAAAAGGGAGAGACGGTTGAAAGATTACAGACAAGCGGAGTATTCGAAGGGTAAAGAGAGCTATCCTAGAATTACGAACTCACGGAGCGTGGCCTCTGAAAACAGTAGCAACGCGCTGGACCGAAGACGCCGCCGAAGGAAATCCATTCGGCGAGGTTGGGGGCGGAGTCATCCGACACTCACGGATTCGGAAGGCTGGAGCGCTGCTTTTCCTTGCTACCGCCATGTTGGAGGAGGTAGAGGCGATGCATGAAATCCGTCTCCACCTGTGCCAGAAAGTCCACGTGAGCCGCCCCCTAGAGGGAGCGGACGTGACAGTAGCTGCAGATGACGATGGCCGGTTGAAGGTCCAGAGACAGGTAAGGACTTTCTACTATGATCTTGGTTGTATCTCCAAAGGCTAGCGGAGCTTTCTGGAGGAAGGAGCCCAGGAAGGAGAGGTAAGGAAGAGTCGCTGTAGAGGACCTCCGCAATACTCACGGAAGCCGGCCAGGAAGAGTAAGTATGGGAAAAGTACTCCCGGAGAAACAGGTAAGATCAGAGAGAACGAGAAGTCAGAACGAGGGAGAGCACAAGAGAGAATGAGAGAGACACAGTGAGAGAGCGCGAGTGAGTCTGAGTGAGAGAGAGTGAGAGAGCGCGAGTGAGTCTGAGTGAGAGTGAGTGAGAGAGCGCGAGTGAGTCTGAATGAGAGAGAGGGCGAATAAGTTTGAGTGCGAGAGGGTGAGAGAGCGAGAGAACGGAAATGTAGTGAACGTTTCCCAGAGCGGGTGGGAGCCGACAAGTCGGAACCCCGCCGCCAGGGAAGGCAGGTCTGCGGCAGCTCGAAGCCGATAATAGAAGCAGCACTAGACAAAGCCGGAAATAACACGTAAACAAAGTGATATGTAAGGCAGGCAATGGAAGCGAACCGCAAACAGGCGAGAAGGAAAGGGCAGCAGCGTAAGTATATAGCAGCAAGAGGAAATGCTGAAAACGGGAGGAATCCAAGGAAGGCACTGGTACGGATCAAAACGAAAGTCAGCAAAGCGAGTTGCAACGCGACTCGCGGGGGGGGCGTGGCTTCCCTATATGCCCGTAGCAAAAAAAAGGCTAGACCGCTAACAGACAAGCGGTAGAGTCCTAATCGCGCCTCCATCTTGCCCATAGCTTCCATGGTCGCATCTTTGTGACACCATGCTCTGAGCCGTTGTCATAAAATCTGTTGTTTGAGACAATGTACATTCCAGAATACTTCACCCAACAGTAAGGTTCTCAAATATTGTCTTTTCACCTTGTACTTGAGAAAGCACACTTTCTCAACCCTCTGCCTCCACGAGTAGTCAATCTTCCGATTTGTGAATATATCTCTTCAACCTATTGTTTATCAACCTCATTTCCTCCTTCTTCCAGGATCCCACTGCGATTATCAAGCCTGTGAATGTAACTTTTGCTGCCGTCTAGACCACATTTATCAGTCCCTCCCAGTGTTGCAGCTATTGAAGAAAGCTTCTGTTTCAACCAGCAATATACCTCTAAAAAGTGCGTTCCTAAAGAGCATGCCATTGCAGATCCAGCTTTTTCCATGACTCAACAAATGACCCATACGTACATTTGACATCACGCTTTCATGATCTGACCACAATATGGTCTATATAGCGGAGCCATGAATTCTGTATTCTTGACCAAATTCCATAAGAAGGTAGTGAATATACATAAGGGTTTTGTGAGATTCTAAGTAGAATGTAAACACTCCAGCCTCTGGGTTCTTCTCCCTCCAATTTCCTCCAGAATTGTCTCCTCAGATGGACAATTAGTGTATCCTCCTCTCTGTGCACTATTCTAGTTTGCGCTGAAGAGATTGTCAATCACCCACTGCATTGGCCAACATTTTGAAGTCGCATTCACAAATCAGGATCCCCTCTTTCCACTTTAAAATCATCTCGAAGGCTAACGTTGGTTTGAACCATAAACCGCACCCAAGGTGAGTATTGTAGCCCCTCCTTTCTCTTTAAACAATAATTATAGCCAATGATTGAAACCCCAGGGGCTATGGGTCACAATACCAACTCTCCCTTTTTTACATCAGTTGAAGCCCAGAATGACTGCACTACTTGCCCACATCTTATCCAATGGTCATCTACATTCTGGTATCTATTCTCTTGAATAAACAAGATACAATATTATTCTTCACAAATTCTCTGGCCACTTAGGACCTTTTATTTGGGCAGTTGATGCCCTTTACATTCGCGGATGCTACTCTCATAACTGTATACAATTGGACTTCATCCATCCGAGATATTGAAATATATCTGTGCCCATGTCTGTCACACACAACTCTAGCTCTCCACTTTCCTGCGCTCGTTATTCAAGCGAGTATGAAGGGTATTGCCTTGCTCAACACAAAACATAAAAATGCAGACAATACTAATTAAACATAATTACTTCTGACCTTCCCCCTCCTCAACTCTTGGATGCCCTGTAAAACTAGGGTTAGCTAATGAATCCATTTTCCTACTCCCTTACCACGATTCTTGACCAAACATGATAAAGACCATAGATGAGCTAACATTTTGTATATGAACTCTCCCCTAATTACATGACTACCAGTAATATTTGGTACACAAATGCTCCTCGCTTTTAAAACTCCCTCTTCAAGATGAAACTTACAAAGAACCGCCTACATTACACCAAAACAATTATCACGTGTCAGGGCAGCTGCACAATCCCCTACTTGAATACTCAGAACATGACTGGAGATGGGTATTTAACTTTCTAAATTTACAAGAGCCAAACAGTTTGCGTTTTCAACTCCAGTCTTAAAAGGACATTTTGATAGTACAGGAGCTTCCTCCAGTTGCTGAGGAGGAACCGTTTGATTCCATGCCGTTTCATAATATGACCCAATACTGTCTATCCCTCCTCTGGGATAGTAACTCTGCATTATTCCATCTTTAAACTCGAACATCAGGGAGAAGGGATAGCACTATCACTATCTTATATTGTGTTCCCTAAGCCATCCTGTCAGAGGTTTACACTCCTTGCATTTTACTGAAGATAAAGACGACAAGTCCTGAAATATTTGTATTATGGCTCACTCATATTCACGCACTTCCATCTTTCTCATCTCTCGCCAGGATCTCTGCTTTTTCTTTAAAGTAAAGTAGCGACATTTTGCAACTATGGATCTGGGGCATTTGGCAGGGCCCCAGGTGCGACCCCATACCATTAATTCTGTGAAATGTAATCTCCTTCCCTCTTTCTTCTACGAGTAGCACAGTAATGACACCTTTGACTTTCTGCCCTTTATCTTGAGGGGTTTCACCCTGTCTTTTCGGTACACCTAGTATTCCGATGTTACCATATTTTTCATGCTTTTTGATGCTATCAGACGGGAGGACTATATCTGCTTCTCACGCCTCAAAGTCCTCAAGATGCGCTTCAAACGTCATCTTTTGGAGATCAACAGACAGTTGATTGCTTTCCAGTGCCTCAAACTTGTCTTCCTCTTCAGTTTCAAGAATGAGGTATGGATGTCTGCTCTTAGTGTTTTAATCTTTGACAAAATGTCTTTAAGATCATTTTTTGGGGCCACATCCTCAGGTTTTGCCCCCCCCGATTAGTAAGGGGGGCCCTTTTGTCCCATCGCCATGGCCCCCTCCGCTGATCTATAGAAATGCAGTTGGCAGATTAGGCTTTGTTCCATGGCCTTTCAAACCCCAATCCCATAGAAGACCAGGCTGATAATCGACAAAGCACCGCAATTCCCTTCCTTAAGACACTCTCAATAGGAGGAAACTACTTTTATTTTGGTTCCTTCGTCAATGTTCTGTTGGTCTGAGCAAGGACATTTGTGACAGAGTGACCATCTGGTGAGTGCAGGATATCCTGAGCTTTCTGGATTTTTATTAACATAAAATGATGCCGGTAATTCTGTTTCTGTTAATCATACCCCCTTTCATAAATTCCCCATGCCAAAATTATACTACACTTGCACCCTTGTTGTAACCAGTCTACTGACAGCTATTGCCCCAGCTCTGCAGAGGCGCAGAGCACATTCCAAGCTCACATGTGCATCCCTGGCTTATGCTGGGACACAAAGTCCATGCAGGCAGATGTGATTTTTTTTTAAAATTCTTTTTATTAAATTTTTCAACAGACATAACATTCCCCAAAACTCCCCCACCCCTCCCATGGTGCTGCCTTAGGTGTTCCGTTGCTTCCTATAGTTTCAGTGCGTCCCTTCAGGTTCACTGCAGATCTAGGAGTCTTAAATGCTGCGGGCGCCATCCAATCCTGAAGTCGTCTCTGAGGATAGTTAAGACTTCCCCCCACTCGCCTGCAAAGTTCTGCAATACATTGTTCATTGTGTAAGTGGCCAATTCCATTGCCACCAACTCCCAAACTTTGCGCAGCTAGTCTTGGAATGTCGGAATGTCCGGGCTTTTCCACCTCTGAGCTATAAGTGTCATTCCGGCTAAAGTAAGCATCACCCGCGCCCTTTCTCTGCCTTTCAGATCCCCTGTTATATCTTCTGGCCGAAGGCCCAGCCGGGTCCATTCCGGGGGCGTGTACCCCCCCCCCCGATCCAAACACTTGCTCTTGTGCTTGATCTACTTCCTTCCAAAATGGGATTATTCTGGGGCACCTCCACCAAATATGTTCCGCCGTACCCTCCTGCCCGCAGCCTCTCCAGCAGATTCCTGTTGTCTCAGGGTATATCCTGCGTAGGTGGGCTGGAGTGTAGTGCCACCCATAGAGTATTTTATACCAGGCTTCCTGGATTTGAGAAGCTCTCGCCAGTTTGGGGATTTTCCTCCAGAGTTTCTCCCATTCCCCCTTCTCTATATCCCTGCAAAGTATACACTACCATCTTCCCATGTATGCCCACTGCAGCCTTGGAATAGCATCATCTAGAATCTTGTAGAGCAGGGAGATCAGCCCTTTTGAACCATTATTAGTCATTAAGAATTTCTCAAAGGGGGTCGCAGATCTGGTGGCCGCATCCTTGTTAGTGGGGTGTAGAAGCCAGTGTCGCAGCTGGGAATATCTCAGTCTCTCACCCTCCCACAGTGCAAAGTCCCTTTCGCAATCGACAAAGGTGCTGATTTCCCCCCCTACAAACATGTCTCTCATTCTCCGGCAACCCCCTTTCTGCCAGCTCCTGAACGCCCCCCTCTCTAGCCCGGGAGTGAACTCTTTGTTATTGAATATAGGTGTGAAGGGGGACGGAAAAGTTGTGATTTCCTTGAATTTGACCAGCCTATCCCAGTTATCCGCCATCAGTTTGGTGATGGAGCTCTCGTACATGTGTTTAGGGCGGTGCTGCTTAGGCAGCCATAAGAACTCCCCCAAGTCATGCTTCGTAACAGCCCTGTCCATTTTAACCCAGTGTTTTTCTTCCCCCTCGCGGAGCCATTCCCTAATAACACTTAGCTGGGTTGCCTCGTAGTACTGGCGGAAATTAGGTAGGGCCAGTCCCCCTTCTTTCCTCTGGGCCATAAACTGCTGCCTACTTATCCTTGCTCTTTTCCCCTCCCAGATAAAGTTGTTCGTTACAGCTTGAAGCTCGATGAAGAAGCTTACTGAGACTGCTTGGGGGATGGCTTGAAATAGGTAGAGCATCCTCTGCAGTGTGGCCATTTTTATGGCCGCCAACCTCCCTAGCCAGGAGATCCAGAGATTCCGCCACTTGTAGAGGTCCTTTTTAATACTTCTCATTAGGGGGGGGGAATTTGCCGCGTACCATCCCGTAAGAGCCGGAGTGATCCTCACCCCCAAATAAGTGAACCCCCCCGGCCGCCAAGTGAATGGTGTTAGCCGTTTAAGTTCTTCCCTCTCCTCTTTCCCCAGTGATAGGTTCATAATTTCAGATTTATTCATGTGAACGCGTACTCCCGACGCTTCCCCAAATTTCTCGAGTATTAGTCTACACTGCCTACTTGATTCTATGGGGTTGGTCAGGGCGAGTAGCATGTCATCGGCAAAGGCGGCCACTTTATGCTGTCTGCCCCCGAATGGGATTCCCTGTATTCCCTGTGATTCCTGAATAGCTTGCAGGAGGGGTTCCAAGTAGAATGCGTAGAGCAAGGGCGATAGGGGGCACCCCTGCTTCGTGTCTCTGGAGTTGGAACGGTCGCGATGTTGATCCGTTCACCACCACTCTCGCTTGGGGCCCAACGTAGTTAGCCTTAACCATCTGCAAATAAGCGCCTCCCAGTCCCATTTTTTCCATGGCCTTAAAGAGGAATGACCACTCTACCCGGTCGAATGCTTTTTCAGCGTCGAGAGATAATAAGACTGCAGGTGTGTGTGTTTTCTCTGCCTTTTTAACTAGGTGTGCCACCCTCCGTATATTATCCGCTGTCTGCCTTCCCTTCATAAATCCTGCCTGGTCCTGGTGTATCAGGTCAGGGAGAAGCCCCTCTAGCCTATTGGCTAGGATTTTAGTATAAATCTTAGCGTCTACATTAATGAGCGCAATTGGCCTATAGGAAGATCTTTCCAGGGGGTCCTTACCCGGCTTCAGGATCAGGGAGATCTTTGCTTCTTTCATGGATGAGGATATTTGCCCTTTGTCTTTAAAGGAATTAAAGAGGCACGTCAATTGTGGCATCAGCGGACCGGCAAAGGACTTATAAAATGCTGCTGAGTACCCATCTGGGCCTGGGGCCTTGCCCGCGGGCAAGTTCCTAATTACCCCCCTTACTTCATCTTCCATGATCTCTCGGTTTAGAGCCATCTGAGCGTCTCCATCTATTTTGTGCAAGTCTATCTTCTCAGGAATTCATCCTGAGCGTGGGCATGGGGGTTTTGTGATGTGTATAATGTCTCATAGAATTTGGCCATAGTTTCTTGAATGTCTTCTATATGTGTGACCCTTTTGCCTGCTTCTGTCCTTAGAGCCATGATTGTGTTTCTTGACGATGCTCCCCGTAGGAGGCGCGCCAGAAGGGTGTCTGCCTTGTTCCCTTTAGCGTAAAATTTTTGTCTCACTTGAAGTAGGGTCCCTTATGCTTTTTTGGTTCGTAGAATCCCCAATTGCACCACCGCCCTCCTGTATTCCCTCTGGTTGCACCTGCTGGGGGTCTCAGCTGCTTTGATCCTTGCATCCTCAACCTCTGCCTCAAGCCGGGTCTCCAGGTCCTGCAGCTGTTTGCGTCTTAGTGCTTTGAGTGCTATGATTTCCCCCCTCAATGTGGCTTTGAATGCGTCCCACCTTATATCTTCTGCCGTGTCCCCCCTTTTATTATTGGCAAAAAACTCCCTCATCTTTCCCTCTATCTCCTCCCTTATTATGGAGTCCCTCATCACATATTCCGGGTATTTCCATCCCTAAACCCCCTCCTCCTTTTTCCCAGTTGCAGCTGCATTGATAATATTTTGTGATTCACTATACCCATGGGGCCCACCACTATATCCTTGACCCCTCTCACCAAGTCTGCTGAGACCCAGATATAGTCGATCCTAGACTGTGTCCCGTGGACCTCCGAGAGGAAAGTGTAACCCTCCGCGTTCCCCTTCAGTTCCCTCCAGACATCCCTCAGCCCCATGCTCGCCATTTTATCCCTCAGTCCTGGCGAGGCCACTGCCCCCCCCACCCGTGCTCCTGGCCCCCCCGATCTATCTTTGGCCTTTTCCCAGGCTATGTTTAAGTCCCCCATTATAATTATGTGGCCCCTTGCCCACTCTTCTAGTTTTTCTAGGATGCCCCGCAGGAAGGAATCCTGCCCTGAGTTGGGAGCGTATATGACCCCAACCGTACAAGTCACATCTGCAATATTGCCCCGCACTATTATGTATCTGCTCTCCTTATCCCTGAGAGTCGCTTCCTCCCTGAAGTTGACCGAATTCCTAATAGCCAACGCTACCCCACCCGTTTTTGTGGGCCCCCGAGGCCTGAGAAACTTGATCGAACCCCCTAAACTTCAGTCGGCCTTTATCTTTACAGAGCAAGTGTGTTTCTTGTAGCCCCAGGAAGTCGGGTTTCCCCCTTTTCGTGAATTGCACTAGCTTTTTCCTTTTCAGCGGGAGTTAAGGCTCCTGACGTTATGTGTTACCCAAGTGAATGGTATCTTGACTCCTCCACATGCTGAGTATGACCCCCCCCCCTTTCCCTCCATTCGGTCTCTTTGCACCGGGAACTCAGGTATTTTTTACAGTGACCACTTTGACCCCTGGACTGCACCTGGGAGATCCCCCTCCCCTGTTAACTCCCCTCCTCCCTCCTACCCCTGAAGACCTTACAACGAGGTCTTCCCGCCCCCCATCTCCTCACCCCGGGCTTGCTCGCCCTTACTGACTCCATGATGTTTGCTCGTCTCCCCTCCCCCCTCCTTGATAAAACCTTTCTGTCCACCACCCCTTATGATTGACCACACTTTAGATCAGCCCTCTTCCTCCCCCGCCTTCCCTTCCCCTGTTGGATCTGCTCCTCGGCCCCTCCCAGTGGGCCCCTTCTGCGCGCATCTTCTCCTTTTCCCCTCTCCCACAACCGACCACTCCCAAGGCCTGGGTCTCGTCCCAGCTCCTACTTCCGATGGTTTACCCGAACCATTCACCCCGCGTTCCTGATCCGCCACCTGATCCAAATCAATTTGCAGCCTGTCCGCCCCTTCTTGCAGCGTGGTTATCCGCTTTTGCGTGCCGGCCCACTCGAACAGGAGTCCGAATGGAAAAGTCCACTTGTACTTGATCCCTTGTTCTTTAAGTTTAGAGGTGATTGGGCTCCATTGCCTCCGCTTAAGGAGGGTGTTGCTAGCAAGATCTTGGTACAGTTTGATCCGTTGGCCATTATACGATATCGGCTCTTTCTGCCTAGCTGCCTTGAGAACTGCCTCTTTTTGAG
The DNA here is from genome assembly GCF_040938575.1 of Ambystoma mexicanum. NCBI lineage: Eukaryota > Metazoa > Chordata > Amphibia > Caudata > Ambystomatidae > Ambystoma > Ambystoma mexicanum. The sequence goes on from NC_090937.1 coordinate 188,048,281, forward strand.
CGTATCTTGTGAATGCGGCCAAAACGTCTTGCGGTCTGGCTTTCGGGCTCCTGTTAAGGTAGCCCACTCTATGCACCCTGTCCAGCTCTATTTTGTCGGCAGAGGATTCCCCCAGCAGCTCTGCATAAATCTCTTGCACCGTCTCCTCTGTCCTGTACCGTTTCCGGGAGAACTTTTAATCTGATGTTGATCCTGCGGGACCTGTTTTCCATGTCCTCCATTCTAATTTCTAGGTTTCGCGTTGCCACATCCAGTCTCTCGATAGCTTCACTATTATCTGTCGTTTCTCTGCCCAACTCCTGCAGACCTTTTTCAATGAGGTCTGTTCTCTCTCCCAGCTGGCCTAGTTCCTGCCTAATTTCCGCCATTGCCTGCTTTATGTCTGATCTCATTAGCTGGAATTGGTCCTGGAATGTTCTTCCCAGTGAGGTCTGGAGAGAGAGCATTTCCCCGCGCAGATCTTGGCGTGAGATTTGTGCTGTCGAGTCAGAGTGCTCAAGGTGCTCCCGGCCTGAGGTTCCCTCTTGCATACCCCTGTGTTCATCAATAGCGTCTTTATTCGCCCACATAGTTACAAGGGGGCCTGATGCGTCTGCCTGCGGCAAACCGCTCCTGTTTGTCTTGCTCTTGCTCTTGGAGGCCATGGTTATAAGGTACAGTGGTTCAGTCAAGTGCGAGTGACCAGGCGACTCTGCTTTAGCGGACGGGTCCTGGCCGGTGAGCCCCACTGAGGATATAGGCTCTTCCCCTTGCGCAGGCCCCTCGTATATCGCTCAAAGAGTGAGCCCTTGGTATCCCGCACCTTAGTGGCTAGTTAGGTTTTATGCTAGGAGTAGAGGTTTCCTTGCAGATCCGGGGAGGTCTAATGCCAATGCCAATGTAGAGAACATCCGCAGCTGCGTGCTGTGACCTGTTTGTGTCAGATGGAAGCAGATGACGGACCGCGATGTACTACCCTTTTCCCCCGCTCCAGATTTGATCTTAGTTGAGGCCTGGTGCTGCGGCCCTCGGAATGGACAAACCACAGTGGGGGGGGGGGAGAACCGGACAAGCGGGTGCCCAACTGCTTCTTTACCTCATGCTTTATTTATGGCAGATGGAAGCAGTGGAAGGGCCGGGGCGTGTAGCACAGTTCCCCCGCTCCAGGCGTGTACTTTATTGTGGATTGAAGTCTATGCCGCCGGGTCGAGCAGTGGGAGATGGGGCCACCGTCCATGCAGGGGGGGTCCACCCTGCCCCCCTCCGGCCCTCCGCCGATCAAGGGGCAGTCCCCCCGAAATGGTCCCTGGGGCGAAGCTATCAGGCCCGCCGCCGCTCCCCGGTCCTCCTCCCAGCGGCGGACCTCGCCCCCTTACCTGAGTTGTTTGCAGGCCGAGGACTTCTTCCTGGGACCAGCGGGATGCCCGCAATCCCAGTGGGGATCCTCCTCTCGCTGAGGGGCCACCGATCCTTGGCGCGGGCACAGGCACCCAGGCTCCTGCCCGCCGCGAGCGCAGTGGTGGCGGCTGCTGGCCCGCCCAGTTCCGGCCCAGATCCGATGTATGGAGAGGCTCCACCCTGAATATGCTCCGCGCCCCTGGGCCTCCCCTCCAGGCCCGACGGCTCCCAGTCCAGCATACGCACCCAACCCGCCTCTACTTCTCTCTGGGGGCTCAGGCTCACACGTCGGGCAGCAGGGACCGCTGAGCACCGGGTCGCGCTCCCGATTTTCCTCCCGCCTCCTCCTCTCACTGCCCATCATCTAAGAGGGTGAGCGCAGGGCCGAAGTCTCCCCTGCCTCCTCCTCAGGGGCCGATGGCAGGCAGCCGAGGTGTCCTCTGCCTTCCGTGGGCTTCTGGATTCCGCGTCCCGGTAGCGCGACCTTCCTGGGTATTATCACGGCCGCAGGTGCTCACAGATATGAGGGGCCTCCACTCCTTATAAACAGCCTCTTGAATGCCTGCTAGGGGTGGTGGGACCGCTAGTTTCGCCAGAGGGCTCTGGAGCGCCGTCGACACCCGTCTATCTGGGGTCTGCGGCCATCTTGGAATCCGCAGATGTGCTTTTTAATCTTTTGCACCTGTGCTCTAAATTATAATATTTGTATGCATTAGTCAGTCTGGTGGCTATATCTTTAAATATAAGTCATGCCTGGTTGTGGCATGGTGACTGCTGAGAGCACACAATTATACTGCCACCACAATTTGGTATCACACTAGTGCCATCTCTGTGAGCAGGGCTCAACTATCAGAGAACTGATTTATACTGTTGTCTGACCAGACTGTCGCGCCAGCTGTTATGTTAGACAATGGATAGGATGCAGCCTCTTTTGACCACAGTGCAAGGAAGAGACACCTTCCCTCAGGGCACATGCCACTTCTGCAGAAGCTTTTCTGGAAAAGGGCAGTACTAACATAACAAAGCCACTCTCCCACGAGGATTCTGACCACTGTAATCCTTTTGAAGTCAGCAGGCATGGGAAAGGGGTGCAGTTAGTCAACAAAGATAACGGGTGAATTATAAGTATGGTCCCACCATCTTGGTTTCTGTAAGGGATCTATTACTTTTCCTGTCCCCTCCTTTTCCTGCAGGCAAAGCAATCTAGGTGTGAACTCATAAGGCATAGTACACTTGTTACAACCACCTGGATTGGACCCCTCACAACAGGCTTGCTTTGGACCAATCCGCTGTGACATTTTGCCTTTAAAAGGAGAGGAACACCCACTTATGCTTATATTTATCTTTGGACCGTCAAGAGAAGGATCCACTTTTTGACCTCTGTGGAGTGCAGTTTGTTCCAAAGTCCTCTGCTAAAGAGGTGAAGACAGAAAGCATCCAAGGCATAGAAGGGCTATGTCTCCTAACCATACCAAGGGAACATTGGGGTAAACTGCTGCTAGACCAAGGCCTAACACTGACTGCACTGGAACCAGTCTCCTGCTCACTGAAGGATCCCCTGTAGATGCCATCCAAGCTTCCTGAAGTGGGAGTGTAAAACAGAAGGACTTAGTTTGTCCAGGAGTCACTGGATTGAGACTCTGAGGAACAAGGTATTGGCGCCTGGCTCTCGCTGTATCTCCAAGCCGCCTTGAGGGTGGTCGCGGCACCTCCAATGCCATCTAAGCAGTGCCAAAGGAATCAGTGGAATCATCCATTACCTCGACGCTTGACTGTCTCTGTATCTACAAATTTGCTCAGCACTGAAGCAGAAGCTCTGCCGTCTCTACATATGAGGCCCACAGAGTCCTCTGCGATACCGAACTTCACACTGCTGCCTGGTCACCAGCTTCTTCTAGCTTCTAGCACACTCTGCTGCAGCACCCCAATGCTGTGTTGAGCCATTGAGTCTGCTCACCGCTCAAGAACAGTATCTACTCCTTTTCACTAGGAGCCCCCAAGTCTTCTAGCAACGCCGGCCCTGGTGTCCATGCACCTGTGGAACCTCACTGGTAAGTCGTTGCAAGCATGGCCCTGATCACTTCTGCGTATGTGGGGGTTTCTCCAGCAGCACTACACCTTGCCAGAATGGCCACAACTCGCCAAAAGCTAGGCCCCACCTTTCCAGAGGCGCAGGTCAGGCATCTACACTCAGTGTCTCATTGTATGGTGTGTCAGCCGTGTGCTCACGGCCTGTGTGGCATCATTGGCCTGCATGATCACAGCACCGTGGAGCCAGCCCACTGGGTGATCCCAGTGTCTGTGTCGGGTTGGGTGATCCCCTTCCCCAGAAGGGTGCCCCCTGCCGTGTTCCTGGCTGCATGGTCCCAGCACTCTTGAACCTGCTGGGTGCTCGATAGCAGTTGTGTGTCCTGCTCAGGTGCCCCCAAGCAGGACACAACACACACCACAGGGTTTGGATGCAAGTTTGTTAGGCAGAAACCTGTGCAGTTCCCTCTGGGACCACTGCAACAGATTTAAGACTACAGGTGGTTGGCAGTAAACCCAATTGGTAGCAGTCTCTACCACCCAGATTTACCTGGTAGCTGTGGCTGAGCAGTCAGACTTCTCTCAAGAAGAGTTTGCCAGTATACAGAGTATTCACAATAGGTCAAAAGAACACACTAGAGCAAGCAAACACTGACCAGAGCTTGATGTAAAAGAGATATAATTATTTATTTAAAAACACATCTAGTTAGACACACTGGCACTAATATGAAGCAGTTCCAAAACACGGTCACTAAAAGATATACACTCCCTTCAACGATTATTAGACAAGTCTTAAGTAAAGCAACACTTATTTTCAGACAGTGGTGAGCGCTTAACGAAGATGGCACTCTAACCAATCGGTTTAAGAGGGAGAGAAAGGCAGAGCAAAGATAGAAACAGATCCCAACACTTTTTTGGAAGAACACAGTAGGAGAAGAAGGCAGGTTAAAACCGTAAAGTCAAAGTCAAAGGCCGGACCCACTTTAAGAGGCTCCGGACGAAATGTGTCCAAGGTCACACGGTTGAAAGTGCCCAAAAGTCTTGCAAAAGGTTCAGAAAGAGTTGGTCCAAAAGAAAGGGACCAGTTAGATGGTCAAGGCGGCCAGCCCAGTCCAGAAGGTTAAGGGGTTATTGGAACCTTGTAGCAATCTTTAGAAAGGGAGGCCTGGCGGACACGGTACCTTAAAATGGTGAGAACGCTCCAGCGGGGGCAGTTGTTCCTAGCAGCCGGTGCAAGTCAGTGCTTCGTCCGGGGGAAGAGAGGATCTAGTCGTGGAGGAAAACAGGAGTCTGTTGCACTGCCAGGGAAGAAACCAGCCGCGGAGTTCTCAATTAAAAGGAGCGGTCCTTTTATTCGCGGTCCAGTGGTAAGTGGCTATCCGGTTGCCGGGGTGCTTGGCATGGGCAATTCGACCACGAGACGTCCTGGGATGCGAGAAAAGAAGGTAAACTGGTTTTGCCCACGAGTCAAGGGAAGAAGACTCTCCAGCAGGGAGATCTTCTCTGTCGTTGGGAAGTGGTGAGTCGGTTCAGCAGGGCTCCACCGGTGGTGTCGTCGTAGCAGGTCGGCTCAGCTTCTCCCTCGTTGGATTTTTAGGTCCTGTGGCGACTTCTGAAGTTCCAGTCCCCAAAGCCCTGCTTTTATGCAGAAAACCCCCATTCATTCAGCCTAGCTGTCAATCAAACATGCTAAGTGGTGAGCGGGGTGGCTCACCACTTGGGCCAATCACGCAAGAGTGTGACTTGGGTTGGCAAGGCAACTTAGTTCAAGGTGCCTAAACCCCCTCCCACACCCCTTGTGGTACCCAGACAGAGTGGCACCACTTTGGAGGGCTTCTGTGTAGAAGCCCGCCAAAAGTGGAACAAAGGGCTCGACCTTTGGTTTGGAGTTACAGAGGAGAACACAAACGCCATTTTAAAACCGAGTTTTGGCAGAAAATACCAACCGGTGAATTAGTATTAAATAAATAAACCGGCGGTATGTTAGAGACTATGTTAAAAAAGTATTAGCCTCGAACAATGGGAAAATCCGATAGAGATATATTTGCGGTTGAATATAAAACGTAGTATCCTCTGCCACCAGCCAAAACTCGACGAGGTGGGATGGGACAGTGCCCCCTCGAACAACAGACCCAGGGGCAATTGAATTGCCCCTACCAGTACGTCCACAATATGATGGTTTGTACTGGTTTTGTTAGTAATTTGGGACTAGTTAAGCCAATGGTGACTTTACATGCCCTGGGAGACAGTTGTCAGTCCCAGGGTATGGAGTCTATGGTGGGGGGTCGCTATGACACCCCTGTGTTACTGCACGTAGGGTGCTGTGCAACACACATAGAAAAAAACACATGAGACCCTATGGAGTAAAAGACCCCCTAGTCCATAAAACATATTAACATTTAAAGGAACACCACAAATCATGTCCAAGAGTGGGAGAAAAAGAGTCTCACTCTTGACAGGAGAAAAAAACAAACTCCAGAAATCCAGCAAAGCTGCTGGGGGACTCACTAGGTTAGGAAATTCAGCCTAAACAGAGAATTCTCCCTAACAAAGTTCCCTTGCCAAATCCTCGACTGTACCTGCAAGGGGTCGGGTGGGGGAATGTGCACAAGAGAGACGATGGGTCACATTGTTCATTGTTAAAATAAGTGCAGATACCACCTACTCTCCTACCCTTATAGTTTGTTCCTGTTCTCTGGGAAGCAGGGAACTATCACCAACCACTTGATCTCTTTCTAACTGGTGACTGCTGTGTGCAAAGTGTTGAGTAGTGACAGCCCCACTAACCAGCTTCTGTGATCCTAGCCCTTACATAACATCACAGCTGATAGTGCTGCAAGAATATTGGTAGCAGAGAATGTGAAAAATTGTCACGGCAAAACACATCATAATAATGTTTGTTTGTGCTTGGTTATACTACCTGCCTGCTTGCTGTAGTAGGAGATTTCACCTCTCCGGTTGTGGCCTGGACCTTTGTATCACCTACCCACACTACTCTCTCCACCTTCCCCCAATACACAGGAACAATCAATTGCTTCACAAAAGCAAGGAACAATGCCCCACTCATGTCTATTTTCACATTCCCATCCTTGTGCTGACTTGTGCAAAACTGGAAAATCTCTAGGTGAAGATTGTGAGGGATTGGGATGTGGCAAGAGTATAGAAGCCCTGTCTTTTTTCATTTTTATTATTGAATAAAATGATTCGGGTAATTCAATCTCAGAAAGGGTGGCCTTTACAATCAGAATCCCCTTTCAGTAAGCACCATGCACAAAGCAATGCATTCACCCGTGTCCTGGTGCATCAGTCTCCTGCTTTGCAGCTCCTGCTCTTTAGTGGCACAGGGCACGTCCAGAGGTCATGGATGCGCTGTTTGACAGCTGCTGAGACAGCCAAGTCACTACAGAGGTTGCATATAGATTTACATCTATGTTTGAAATTCCATGCAATCATGATAAACTCCTCATCTGGTGGCAGGGTAATCTTAAAATATATTGAGAGGATATGAGCAATGTTCCCTCTAATTATTTTTCTCTATGTGCGAAAATGGCTGGCCTTTGTGCGCTCATTATTTTCCATGTGCACAACTGACTAACGAGGTAAGACACTTTGTGAGCATGCATAGTTAGTGAGCTATCAACCCCAGGGCGTTTGTAAGGCAGTTTCTCCTTTCCAGCTACTGCAACTCTTTACAAATCAGTGTAAATAGTGTAATTTGCATAAAGTTTTCCAAAGATAGACTAAAAAATGATTTATTTTATATGTGATTATAAAGAGTCAACCAGTCTAAGACTCCAGGATCTCCCACAGTACCTAGCAAAAGCACTCCTTCTGACACAATGCATTATGCAGGGCGCCAAATGTGCACTCGCCGCTAGCGCTGGCTAGTTGTATTTGACTCTTGGTGAGTAAGAAATCGTGTGCTGTGTGTATGTGTAGAATTAGAGTGGTATGTGACTTTTTATAGTTGGCTAGTAGCTTGCAACTTGACATTTTGGCCCCTGCATTAAGTGTTTTATTCCCTTGGGAAAAACCTCTGTATTACAAAAAAACTAATATCACTCATCATTACTGATGTGGCTGGCTAAAAATTCAGACAGGATACAATATTTCCAGATGGAATAATGCCAACTAAAAAGAATCTCCACTATAATGAAGTAATTCAAAGGCCAGGAGAACATAATTTGTGTAAGGATAAAAATTGCATCAGAATAACTGCACTACAGAATATGATAAGAATTCCTGTGCCACTACTTATCATCCACACTACATTGTCCTGTGTATGAAGCTGTGACAACACTTACTCAAAACCAGTCTTGCAGCTAAGAGGCATACCACCACCGGTTTTTACTCCCTAAAAACAGGAAAGTGTGTCCAACAAAAAATGGTAACAATTAACATATTCATATATCACCCTTCTTCCACCCACAAAGTTCCATCGATATTTTCAAAACAGTAGCCAGCAGACCAGTGGCATAGGAAGGAACTCTACTAATAGTACCGCCTGACTTCAAGAGGAATTATTAGGGGAAAGAACATATTTTAATAGACATAAAGTATCCCTATTGGCAAAGCAAATTATTTGACTCCCTGAAAAATCCTCTGATTCCATGTAGGGAGTAAAATCTCATCAGAGATGCAACCCTGACATAGGAAGTGAAAGGGCAGGGCACATAATACAGCCTATGGTTTTGCCATCCCTTCCTCACTACAGCCTAGATAAACATTCAACAAGAGGCATATTGAGATTTCTCATGGAATCTGTGGAAGAAAAGGGCATGCATTTGTCTTTTATGTTAAGAGTAGTATTCTCAGAGGTACAACTAAGTTCCATCTTCTGTAACTAGGGACCCCATTCTGCAATTCACTGTTATCAGTTAAACAGGATGCATGGGAATGCTGAGGGCTCTAAACACAGAGCACGTGATTATATTGAAAAGCCCCCAGCTAATGAGCACGGAAAGAAACAGAAGGTGCTGTTTCCTAGACTGCTACTACAGTTTCCTATCCTACAGCAAACACACAACACATTTCCTTCACTGTGCTGTACTGCTGAAACATCTGACTTGGTTTTTGAAAGTTACAAATGTGTTCTTCACCCCCAAGGAGTGTTCTCTTGGGTCCGTCCCCCCAGGCCCTTCACAGCTCATGTGTTAACCTCCAATACTAGTTGGAAGTGCTCTGTAAAAAGTGAGGGATCGCAGCAGTAAAACACTCACTGGGATATTTGCATACCCACAATACTTTGCAAGAAAATCATGTTTAAAGCATCCTGATGATTGCATAGGCAGTTTAAGAAAATTACATGAATCTGCATGTACACAATTATTTTGCAGTGCTAACAAGATTGTTTGCAACATATGCCACCATAATATTATTGGGTAGGATTATACAAGTGCTCAGTGAAACATTTTTTATAAATAGCAGAGAGTTTCCATATAATTTGTTAAGGTCCATGCCCAAGGAAAATGTGAAAACTTGGAAAGGATGCAGATTGTGCAAAAAGTATTCTAGCTTTATAAGTAATTCCAGGCATATTCGTTGCCCATTAGGAATGCTTGGAGAAAGCGAGTGTCCTTCCCAGAAATGGAATCGAGGTTGTAATGCTTGACAAATGTGCAGCAATTCCCACGTGGCCGCTTGATAAATGTCCAAAGTGGCTGGAAGGTTTTGAATTAATCTGAACCGCTGGCACCATCGTTCTTCACCTGCCAAGCCATTAGAAAAGAGGAAAGACCAAATGCAAATCAGGCGTGGTCCACCCCAAAAGAGGTAGTCCAGCCTAAACTGCTAGGTCACATCCCTTCTGAACAAGACCACAAGTATCCCCAGACATGTTTCTGCCTTGTGCACCAATGGCTGGACCCCATAGCTGTAAAGCCCTGCATTACTTCCACATGTTGGTAAAAGCCCTTGTGATCTCACACATTGACAGGTGAAATACCCTACTTACTAGGCTTCCAGCCATGCACATGGTCCCACCAAGGAAGCCCACTAAAATGCAGCCTGCCTGCAAATTTGACTGTATCTCTCCTACACTGCGCAAGTTTCACTAGCTCCAACTCCCATTCGGACCACATTAAGAACTGAATATATCACCTAAAAAGCAATGTTGAACTGAGCACCAAAATACCTGGCTCCCACGTCTCATGCAGCAAAACTATCAAAACAGTGGAGTCTGAACTAGCCTGTAAAGAGAAGACTCAGAGCCGTCCTAATCCTGCCTCACCCCAACCATCTGAAACTCAATCCTGACATACGCTCAAAATTCCACCATTATCCTCCCGTTCCACGAAAGACTAAAAACATGTCTATCAACAAGACCACCCAATGAATAGAAATCCCTCCCTCCACCAACAGTACTGCACTACACTGTAAAATGCCAAGCCCAAAGCTGGCATCCTCCTGTTGTAAAGTGCTTCACTACTCCCGAGCTCGGTTCACGCTATAAGCAATAAAATAAAATAAGGGGTGCAGGAGATGTTCCACCTAGGCAGAAGAACATGACAAGCCATCATAGAAGATAAGACACATGGAGCCCAGAGACCCCGGAAGATGGTTCTCCCTGGCCCAAAGGCAAGAAGCAGTGAACCAGAGATGTTGAACCAAGGAGAAAAAAACGATGTATGAGGGCCTTTTAAAACAAAACAAAACAAAACAAAACAAAACAGACTGTGAGTGACTGTAAATGCATTGTCTGCCCCAGTGAGGACATCTGGATTGATATTTGCAGCCTAAAATACTTGAACTCAAGAACTAAGAAGATATCCTGCTATTGTAAATTACGTTTTATGTAGCAATTTTCTTGATTTGACCCAACCTTGTAACTAGCCCTAATAAACCTTTGTTTAACTTTGACTTCTTATGTCTGCCTTGTGTTGATCCGACACAGCATTCTGGCACCAGCCAACTCTCCTCTTAAGTGTTTTGGCCTTTATTGCTTAGCCAGTGTTACCGGTAGGTGATACAAGGAGAGCCCAAGGAAACCCTGCCTAGAATAGTTGCTCACTTGGGCCTAGACTGGTGTGTTTGGCAAAGCTCGGGACAATTGTGTTCACATAGCTTGTGCTTAACTACGATTGTCACTGGTCTTTACATTTATAATTTAGAGTGGGAGTCAAAATGTAACTTTTGCAATTATTGCTCTTAATAGGAAGGGTTTGTAAAGGAAGTCTACCTTTCCTACTCCCTGTGTCAGCCTCTAACTCAGTCATTAATTAAATATGTATTAGACATTCTAGACAAGTTAGAGGCCCTGCTGCGCAACAACATCATAGTGCTAAAACAATATGTCATAATTGGGGCAAGAGAGCATGGAAAGGAAGATGAAGAGCAAAGGGGGGGTGCAGAGAGAGAGATAGCCATTGAGTGAGAGAGAATGAGGAGATACATGTGAGAGTAGAATAAGGCAATTCAATAGGGAGTAATGAAGAGTGTATATGGTGTCCTGAACATTATCAAATGGTTCCTTTTGTAAAATGAGTCTCTCTCTATCTCCCTCCCCCTATCCCTCCCTCCTAAACCCTCCTTCCTCTTCCCTCCTTCTCTCCTCTCTTCTTCTCTCTCCCTCCCTCCATCTCCCTCCTTCTTTCTCCCTCTCCATCTTACTTTGACTCCATTAGTTGTAGGATGTCAGGGGTGTTTAGAAGTCCTTCAGATGAGATAAACATGTATGGAATCTGTAAGTCTTGTATGAGACGTTGAAAATCATCTTGTGAGGCAGTCTCTGTAAAAGAGAAAAATGTGTACAAAGTAAGTTGAATGCCCAGGATAAATACAAAGTAAATAGAGCAATATTTGATAGTATAAGGCAAGAAAAGGAGTGGTCTTCTCCAATAGACAATTTGAACATGAATGCACTATGTCATTCTGTTAGTTGTGAAAGAGGGTTTTAATTGGTACTTGTAAAGTGCAGCTTTACACATTTGCATGTCCTCTTGCTTTCTGAGTTGTGTGTGATGCAGAAAAATAGGTCACATTGCAAATTAATATTTTTGGGGACTTAGCTTAAGTATTGATTGACCTTGGCGGCAGGGTTTGGGTCTTGTGACCTTCCTGCATCTTACAGTATTTGTGTCACTTTGAGTGTCTGGCAGGTTGTAGAGATTATTACTATTATTATTATTATTATTATTATTATTATTATTATTATTATTATTATATTTATTGAGTGCTGACCTAGTTTCGAGAAGGAACAGAGCACTTTACAGAGGTATACACCAAGACAGATACATAACGGATCGTTTTACAGAGGTGAACAACATTACAGATGCACAATGGAGCACTTTTCAGTGGTAAAAACAAAACAGATATACAGTGGGGGGTAGGCTACAGAGGGGGACAGAGGAGGGGTACAGCAGTTCTGGGTGGTGGGGAGCAGAGTGGCGGGCAGGGTGGAGTGAGTCGTGCAATGTGATGGCCGTGGTGGCCTAGGTGTAGAGGAGGAGAGAATCCTTGAAGAGGTGGGCCTTGAGTTCTTTTCTGAATTGTAGGAGCGTGATGCCAACAAGGAGAACGTTCCATAGTTTTGTGTTGTAGGCAGAGAAGGCTTGATTTCTGGTCCTTTCCTTTTAGCAGCTGCGGATTTCAAGTCTGCATGTGTCCTGGCTTCTGGTAGTGTGCTGTCTGCCAGAGATGCAGAGTTTCTCCACGTGGTAGCTGGGTGACTTGAGGGAAACTGCCTTATAGATGATGCAGCAAGGCTTGAAGGTGATTCGTACGTGCGGTCGATGAGGGCTGAGGTGATGAGGTTGAATCTGCGTAGACCCTTCATGAGGCGTGCAGCCGTGTGTAGGACCCTTCTCAGGGGGCACAAGGGAGGATGACTGGAGGCCCTCGAAGAGTTCATTGCCCCCATCAAGGTGGGATAAGACCATTGCTTGACAGTGGATCCAAAGCTATGCGGAGGGAGGAAGGGCTTGACTTTTTGCAGGAGGTAGAGCTGATACCAAGCTGTCTGAGTTTTCTTAGCTATGTGTGTCTTGAAGGATAGGTGTTTTTTGAGGTGGAACCCAAGGGACTTGGCGCAAGAGGTGAGCTCGGGTGTGACCCTCACAGAGTTCATGGCTGATATAAATTGGGGTGGTGCATTATTCGTTTTTCACAGATCCAGCTCTGCTTGGATTGGGTTTATCTAGGGATGTATTCCTAGAATAAAAGTTGGGTGTTTAAACGTTTCTCAACATGTGCAGTATAAACTTTTTTTAGGACCTCTGTGGTAGGTACTAGAGCTGATGGTTGCCTTGTTCAAATAGATGTGCATCATTCTAATGATTGGTTTAAGATTTTATTTGGGATGAATACCCATGGGGGAAAAGACATCCCTAACACATTAGGGGATTTAGTCAGTTAGTCTGTGTTATTAGTTTAGTTTAGTTTTGTTTCTTTATTTGTACCGTGCGCCGGACCCTGGGGTAACTGGGCACCAGAGACTGAGAGAGGTTACAGCATAGTAAATACATGCAGTAAAAAATAACAGTGAGTGCAATAGACCAGGTTACATGATGGTCCACAAAAGGCAAGTATGTTTAGGGGGAGAGTCAGATGGTGGTGGAGATCTTGTTGGCGAGTCAAGCTTTAGTTTTAGCTCTGAAAGTCCAGTAGGAGGGCTCTGTTCTGATGTCAAGTGGTGTGGTGTTCCAAGCTTGTGCTGCAAGGACCGGAAAGCTGGAGCCAACTTCTTTTTTTAGGGAGAATTTGGGGATGGAAAGGAAGTGTGTATACGGCGTTATGGTAGGTCTGGCTGAGGTGTGTTTGGAGAACTTGTCTGCCAGGTATTTGGGAGCGTCATTAGAGAGGCATTTGTGGACAATGACAAGGGATCTGAGAGTGATTCTGTCTTGTAAAGGGAGCCAGTGAGCATCTTGTCTGATGCTGGAGATGTGAGTGTGTATTGGGATGCTCAGGGCAGCTCTAAGAGCATTGTTCTGGAACACCTGTAGTTTGTTCAAATTACGTTCTGACGTGCCGAGAAAGAGAGTGTTACAATAGTCCATTTTAGAGAGCACTAGAGCCCTGGCTAAGGTGATGCAGCTGGATGGAGAAAGGAAGGGTTTACAGGGATTGATGAGCTTATTTGTATAAGCCGTGGCTGAGGCAGTGGCGTTCACATGTCTTTTGAGTGAGAGTGTGGAGTCTAAGTAGACCCCGAGAGTTTTAATTTCTTTCGCCTCAGAGATTTGGTAACCATCTATGTTGATGGACGTGTAACGGGGGTCCAATTTGTTTAGCCGTGGTTGAGAGCCGACGAGAAGCAGCTCTGTTTTCTCGTTGTTTGGGCACAAGCCATGCTCAGCCATCCAGGCTTGGATCTCCAAGTAAAGATTGTTGATCTTAGTGGAGTCCTCCTCGTAGCATCCTGAGAGGGAGATGAGAACCTGGGTGTCATCCGCGTAGTTTGTGTAGGTGACACCCAGGCTGTCAAGACGGTCGAACAATAGCTTAGTGGAGATATTGTATAAGGTTGGCGAGACGCACTAACCTTGTGGGACGCCACAGAGGATAGGGATGGGGTGGGCTGAAGCCCCCGGGGAGAAGACCCGGGTGGTTCGATTGGCTAGGAAAGATTGGATCCAGGCAGTTGCCTGGCTGGAGAAGGCAGCTGAGGTCGTCAGATCTTCCGTAAGGATCTGTAGGTCAACAAGGTCAAAGGCTGCTGAAAGATCAAGCAGCAGGAGCAGGGCTAGTTAGCCCTTGTCCTTAGCCTCGTCCATCTGGATTATTAGGTCCAGGAGTGCTGTCTCTGTTCCATGCCTTGGTCTGAAACCTGATTGTCTGAGGCCCAGGAGATTGTTCTCTTCCAGGTGCTTCTGGATTTGCAGGTAGTGTCCAGAAAATCTTTAGGATGTAGGGAACGGTGGTGATAGGCCTGTAGTTGGAAGGGTTATTGGGGTACAGATTGGTTTTTTTTAGAAGAGGAATTACCCAGGCCTCCTTGAGGCTGCTAGGGACTGAGCTGGAATTGAAGGATGTGTTGATAAGGGTGGTTATGAAAGGGGCCAGATTGTTGGTGCCTTCCTGAAAAATGGTGGCTGGGCATGTGTCCCCTTAGCATCTGGAAGGCTTGAGACCTTTGATGATGCTTGCCACTTCTTTGGTAGATACCGGTGAGAAGTAGAAGGGGGGGCAGGTGGGTGCTTTGGGGGTGGGCGGTGGTGGAATGTTAGCTTTATTGGCTAGACTGAGCCTTCTCTGTTCGATTTTATTGTGCAGCATGGCAATTTTGTCTGCCAATGCTTTTTAGATCCTCTCACACCAGTCTGCATCTTTCACGCAGGTTTCTGCTGGTGCTGCTGGCAACTCGAGTTCTCTGAGGATAGCGAAGAGCTCCTTAGTTTTAGATTTGGCGCTCTCAATTCTATTGTCGTAGGTCTCTTTTTGGCCCTGAGGATAGAAGTTTTTTAGGTGGAGGCTGCTAATGTGAGTTGTATTTTGTTAGCTTGGTTAGGAGTTTTTCTCCAAGTGGCTTCTGCCGCTCGTTTAGTGTTCCGAAGGATTCTTAGCTCCGGTGTGAACGATTTGTTCAGGTGGGCTGCTGGTTTAGCTTTGGTGAGTTTGATGGGGGCAATGGTATCTACTGCAGATTCAAGAGTTGTATTATAGAGCTCAGCAAGTTTCTCCACATCTAGGTTAGTGTAGTTTGCCGGGATGAGGATGTTGTGGATAAGCGGGTGAAGGTTTTGCAAGGTGATGTTGCGATTGTTCCTAGAGAAGGTTTGCGGGACGGTGACTGGGGGGGGGTTGGTCGATGGTGATTTCCCTTGGATGGAGAAGGAAATGACGTGATGGTCTGACCAAGCAGTAGGCTCGCTTTTAATGATGGCTGTGGAGCAGTTGAGATCTGCTAACCAGTCCAAGGTTCTGCCTTTGATGTGTGTTGGGGCTGTAATTCTGTGTTTGAATCCTAGTTGGGAGATAGTATTTTCTAGGGAGAGTGCATTGGCATCATTAGGATTGCCAAGGCCAAGGTTAAGGTCTCCTAGATGGATGATTTGAGATCCTGTTTTGGTGTTAGTGGTCAGGAGGTCTGAAATCTCTTCCTCGAATGAAGAGATGGGACCTGGGGGTCTGTAGATGAGGTGTAGAAGTACAGTATGTGTAGCAGAGAGTTGAAATTTGTCCGATAGTAGTTCTGCGGAGCGGAAGCTGGCGGGTGGGGTTATTCTGAGGCCAAGGGAAGTTTTAGAGATAAAGGCTACTCCGCCTCCTTTACCTGTGTTCCTGTCATTCCTGAGAATTGAGTATCCGTCTGGGATGGCTAGGGAAAGAGCTGGGCCGTCATCCTGGTGCAGCCAGGTCTCGGTGATAGCCAGGAAGTGGAGGTTGCTGGCGGAGATGAGGTCTGCAATGTCAAGCACATGGGCGACTATAGAGCGGGCATATTATTGGTGATAATTATTGGTGATAATGCTGATGGTAGACGTAGCTGATGTGTGTGTTTAGGTGTGTCAGAGTTTTTTGCAGATTAGAATCACCTCTAATTCTGATTTCGTAGAGAATCACAAACCCCCCATCCCCTGCTACTGGGGAGTAGTGGCAGGGTGTGTGACTTTCCCAAACACCTATGATAGGTTTTCCTAGGACATGTGTGGTGAGTCCTGGCAATGAACACTAGCTTAGTGTTGCTGGTGTAAATGATCAGACTTAGACAATTCAACATCTGTTGCTATTGGTTTTCCCAAGGATGGATTCCCCATGATGAGGGTATGTATTGAAGGTTTTCCCACCACCCATTTGTGCATTATCAGTTTTACCACTGGGGCCATTCCTTTTTGTGGGCAGCCTTGTTTTTAGTTTAAAATACGTATGCATGCGTTTTTAGGTCAGGTGTGGCGTGTCATGTGCTTTATGAGTGTTGAGGTGTTTGGTATCACATTGCTCTTTTCTAGTGGCTTGTGCTTCTATGGGCAATCATAAACCAAGTAGGGGAGTTTGCGTTTCTGTGTGAGATGTATGTAGGACTGCTGATGGCTGTCTTGAACGGTTATGGTGTTTATGAGATTTGGTTTGTGGCCAAACGAGATCTACCCGCAATGGCTTCCCTAGGAAAGATAACACGAATGAAAGGAAAATGTAATGTGAGGAAACAAACGATTTCAGGTCTCCCACAACATGATAATGTTCTTAGCATACAACAGCAGTTATTTTCATCTACAAATATTGTAAATAGACCAATGTAATAGGAGCAATTAAAGATCTAACCAATAATAGTGAATGTAATATCGCAAAATATTAAGAGGTTACTTGCCTGTGAATAAAGCTCTTTTGGAATTTTGGACAGTAGCAAATGTATGTAAGGAAAGGGTCTTGTTGTAGTGATTCATGCACAGATTTTTGTTTATCGTAAAATGACACTTCACAGTAATAAAGCGTTTTTAATTGTAGCTGGAAATTGATCATATTTGGCAGCCAAGCCTGTGTTGCATGTAAAGCACTTTCTCAAGACTCACAGCATTTCATGATAGATATGGAGAGTGAGCGAGGCATGGCTTCCCACTGTGTGTATTTACTCTGATGATTCCAGTGAAGTCATCACTTCCTCTCTGGGGAAAGTCTCTTCCCATGTGGTCATGGAAGGGCAGCCGCTACCTGATCCGACCCTGGGGGTGGCTGTCCAAGGGAGGACCACATGGGGAGTGAAGGAGACTCACTAGTAGAAGCATGGTAACGCCCTTTCCACTCAGGGTATGACATCCCCCTGAGTTCACAAACCTTTATGGCCTATTGTAGTACAGATCCAGTCCAGCCCCTCTTTACTGAGAACAGGGCTCTTTTTGACAACTTCTTCCAAAACACTGAGCTGAGAAAGAGCCCAAGAGTAATGCAGAGTGCAAAAGCCATGGAACTAGAGACATGCTCTAGTGGTTGGAAGCATCTGATAGGACATTTAACATCCCAGCACCACAGGGAATATGGAGATCCATGGTACCCAGCGCAGGTGGGGAAGCGAGAAGCAGAAGGGCTCCTATTGGCACTGCAATGAGAGGTCCAGAGGGGAAGAGCTGGCTGCACGCACACCTGCAGCAAGTGAGGCTGACGAGAGGCGGTCCGGGCATGGCGAACACCAGAGGGCAGGCAGGACCCAGCAGAAGGAGGTGCCCCCGCTGGAGAAGCTGAGAGCTGCAGAGAATGCAGAAGCCACTAGAGAACACCGGTGAGTCCAGAGAGGGGAAGTGGGACACAGGGGCACTTCAAGGCATATACTGCACGCTGAAGCAAAGCAGAAACACAGGGTGAAATTGGGTGAGGGAGCTGGGACCCTGACTACATTTAGAAGGGAAACAAATGAAAGGGGGTCAAAGACTCTGTACCTGAGAGAATTGAATTGTAACATTTGGAAGAAGTCCTGGCAGGAGAGTTAACCAGGCAACGTGACTGCGAGTCAAGAGACCTGCACCTAAATAGAAAGAGAACATTAAGAAAGCCCTGGCAATCGAGCATAAGAGGCAACGTGACTGCGAGTCAGGAGTCCCACACCAAAAGAGAAAGAGAACATTAAGAAAGCCTGGCAGGAGAGTATACACTTTATTTAAGCCTTCAATGGATAAGTGTGCTGATGAACTTCTTTGCAGCCAGACATGTACTCAAGGTATTTGATGGAAAATGTTCTTTCAATACCAGCCCTTCTTTTTGTAGCAAAGTAATACACCAAGATAGGTACATGTACTTACCTGATCTATTCTTTGGTTATCTAGAAACGCCATACATTTGGTTGTAAAGCTGTTTTTTTCCAAAATATCTTATTTTTGTTTGGTATAATGTGTAACAAATTTGAAGAGGAGTAGGCAGACAGTTAATGCAGTGAGCACTGCAAACCTATCACCGTTTGATCTATTACAACAATATCATCTGCATATCCGAGTCACAAAATAAGAATGTTGCACAATTTAGGGCAGACGTTGTGGACAGACGCAAAGGCAGCAATACTGATAAGGAGAGTATTAGCCACTTTTACTGCCTAAAAATGCAAATACACTACAAAATTAAAAACATGGAGTAAAACTACTGCCAACAAAAAATAGGAAACAGACTCATAGAAACGTGTGCCTCAATTTTCACTCACACAGCGCCATGGATATATTTGGATCAGTAGTGCACATACTACCAAAGTAAGACACTACTATTATAACTGCCTGATGAAAACAAGTAAACATGTATCTATTAATGTGCATTAATGACTAGGTGCAAATAAATCATTACTACAAAAATAAATCAGTTTTCCAGTTAACATATATTTTTTACACGCTTATAACAAATACTTCCATTGGGAATTGGATTTACATTTTTATTAACTAAAAAATAATTGTGCTCCCAACTTTAAAAAACAGAGCGCAAAATGCTCCTACTTTCAAATCTTATATTGACCACTGCGTAAGGGCACTGTGTAAATCAGTGATATAATATTAAAATACAAGTCTGCTAGGACACATCCCTGTTTCAGTCCCGTATTGGTAATAGGGAAATTGGAAAGGGTCCCACTATTGTCTAATCTTACTTTGACAGAGGTGTAAGACTAAAATTCATATATTAGAGTTAATAAACCTCTTGGCAAATCCCAATTATGAATCTTATTCCAAAACAAGCCAAGGTTTACATAATTAAAAGTAGCAGTAAAGTCTACAAAAGCCATATGCAATGTTAAACCTGAACAAAGTCGGAAGTGTGAGAAATCTAAGGGCATTCTCACATTTGACCTTCTACGAACTCCTTCCCAGGTAACCAAGAGAAAGTCAAGGCTGCCAGATCCTAAAACCGGGGTTGGATCTACAATGGAGGATCACCTGGATGGATGGTCCTTGGAGATTGTAAGTTGGAGGCCCTTAGGTAAGACACTGGGCCTCATTACGAGGTTGCCAGTAAGCGAAAAACGATGCCGGTAATGGATTACCGGCATCGCTTACCGCTCCGGTGTATTCTGACCCGGCAACCCGGTATTAGCGGCACCCTAAATAACGGTGCCGTTAATAGCGGCATGGGCGCGTACACGTGCCCCTTTGGGGAGCAAATACCGGCATGCCGGTAATGGGAGGACATCCCAACTCACGCGGACATGCAAATACCGGCATTGCGAAGCCGGTAATCACGGGCTGCACAATGCCGGCCATACAGGCATCGCGGACCACCCGCAAACAGCAATCAGGAAACAAGCTAACTGCCATAGGTGCAATCAATCCCCACAGGTGGAGTCAATGGAGGCTGGGCCTGTATAAAATGAGCAGACCCACACTCCACACCCCTTCCAACACCAAAATACTACCACTAGCTGTTGCAATCATGGCGCTGGAGGACATGCCAATACTGCTACAACTACAGCAACATCACCAACCACAACAACTACAGCAGCAACAACAGGCAGCACAGCGGAGACGCAGGAGGAGAAGGAGGGTGAGACAGACCCAGCAATTACCACCAGCCCAGCCAGCAGTGCCTCGTATGCAGCCACCAATCCCTCGCACCAGACCGAGCCCATTTAACCTAACCCCTGAGCAGATCCACACCCTGTACCAGTTGGACCGGGACACCATCACCACCATAGTGGACATGATACACAACGACATAGGCAGCCTCATAGAAATATGCACTGCCATCCCCCCGCTACTAAAGGTGGTGTCCTTGCTCCACTTCCTGGCCACAGGCACCTATCAACACACAGTGGGGCAGCTGCATGGCATTTCACAGCCACTTTTTTCACGCATGTTGAACCAAGTGCTGGATGCCCTCCTGAAGCACACAAGCACCCACATATCCCTAACACGGACTGCCCAGGAGATAGCCAACACCAAAGTAGGCTTCCATGCACTGGTAGGCATGCCCAATTGTGTTGGTGCCCTGGATTGCACCCATGTTGAATTGGTAGTCCCCCATGCCATAGAGGCGATGTACCGCAATCACAAGCAATACCACTTCATCAATGTGCAGATGATATGTGACTCCACCAAGATCATCACACATTGGTGCGCTCGATATCCCAGATCAACACATGATGCCATGGCACTGCGCAACTCCACCCTACCCCGTCACATGGAGCGACATGCTGGACCACGTGCCTGGCTGCCTGGTGAGTTGCACAACTGGGCCATGGCAGTGCTTTGGGGTACTGATGTGTAGGGATGCATACTCCACCTGGTTGGGAAAGGGGGGGAAGCATACTCCACCTGGGTGGCAATTGTCTGTGATTGGAGAATGCATGCAGAGCTAAACACTCCAGACCTGAACCTCCCAAACGGAACATGACACATCACCAGCACAAATTAAACAAATAATGCATATCGATGACAACAAGTAAGAGGCACAACCAGGCCACCATGGTGATGGAAAGCAATGCATCACTGTACAGGAAGGCTACTGTGCCAATGTGGCTAGTGTGACCATGCATAGTGTAGAATTAACTGCTTGAATGGGAGCCTAAACATTGTCGTACTACCACAGTACATCCGCCTCAGCATGCATGATTACACCCTGCATCATCTATTGAGCGCCATCCAGACTACCACACCTCATAGCAGTATAGTATGCATCGTGGTAACATCCTTGCATATGTACAGGGACATGTGCATGTCCACACCATATATGTGCGGCCATCACTGTGCTTCCTGAAGGTGGCAGCATTGTGTGACACACCCCCATTCGTATCCACCTGCAGATGACGGAGGACCTCCCTTGACGCCGTGGATACCTACCCCTGTGCGGAACCCGCAGAACAGCCATGAAGAGGAGTACATCAGTGAACACACCCGTACGCATGTTGTGATTGAGCAGACATTTGGCCTGTTGAATGTGCGTTTCTGCTGCCTATTCAGGTCTTGTGGGGCCCTCCTCTATGGGCCTGAGTAGGCGGCAAAGAACACCATCGCCTGTGTCATGCTGCACAACATGTGCGCCCGGGGATATGTCCCACTGCCATCTGACGTTTACATGCATGCACTGGGTGAGGGTGATGAGGATGTAGACAGAGGAGAAGTAGCCCCCCTGCCAGTACGTGATGCATGGGATGGCCATGCAGTACGCCAAGCACAGATCCACGAATACTCCCGACCCACAGGGACTATGAAAGACATGTGTCAGTCAGACACTGGGCCAATGTGGACATGCACACAGGGAATGTTGGGAGTTGGGCACTGAACACTGTAACACATTAAATGGATGCACACGAAAATAACAATGTCCAGCCATGGATTTTTCTTATCACAACTTGTGTATTATTTACAACAGCAAAAATGTGCCCACTCCCCCCTCCCTAACCCCCTAACAAACTCCCAGACCCCCCCAACAAACTCCCAGACCCCCCCAACAAACTTCCAGACCCCCCCAAACAACACCAATACCCCCAATAGACTCCACAAGATGCACCCCTTCACCCTTAAACATGTGTCCCACTCCCATTGTCCGCCCACACTACTTCCGGGACTTCTTCCTGTCGGGAGGCAGCATTTCAGTGTGCCTTGCACTCCTACGTGTCTGGCGCACTGGGTTGGTGGGGACAGATGAAGCTGGTGTATGGCGAACACTGGATGGCAGGCAGGACGCCAGCAGAAGGAGGTGCCCCCGCTGGAGAAGCTGAGAGCTGCAGAGAATGCAGAAGCCACTAGAGAACACCGGTGAGTCCAGAGAGGGGAAGTGGGACACAGGGGCACTTCAAGGCATATACTGCACGCTGAAGCAAAGCAGAAACACAGGGTGAACTTGGGCGAGGGAGCTGGGACCCTGACTACATTTAGAAGGGAAACAAATGAAAGGTGGTCAAAGACTCAGTAGCTGAGAGTACTGAATTTTAACATTTGGAAGAAGTCCTGGCAGGAGAGTTAACCAGGCAACGTGACTGCGAGTCAAGAGACATGCACCTAAATAAAAGGAGAACATTAAGAAAGCCCTGGCAATAGAGTATACGAGGCAACATGACTGCGAGTCAGGAGTCTCACACCAAAAGAGAAAGAGAACATTAAGAAAGCCTGGCAGGAGAGTATACACTTTATTTAAGCCTTCAATGGATAATTGTGCTTATGAACTTCTTTGCAGCCAGACATTTAGTCAAGGTATTTGACGGAAAATGTTCTTTCAATAGCAGCCCTTCTTTTTGTAGCAAAGTAATACACCAAGATAGGTACATGTACTTACCTGATCTATTCTTTGGTTATCTAGAAACGCCATACATTTGGTAGCAATGCTGTTTTTTTCCAAAATATCTTATTTTTGTTTGCTATAATAAATCTGTAACAAATTTGAAGAGGAGTAGGCAGACAGTTAATGCAGTGAGCACTGCAAACCTATCGCCGTTTGATCTATTACAACAATATCATCTGCATATCCTAGTCACAAAATAAGAATGTTGCACAATTTAGGGCAGACGTTGTGGACAGACGCAAAGGCAGCAATACTGATAAGGAGAGTACTAGCCACTTTTACTGCCTAAAAATGCAAATACTCTACAAAATTAAAAACATGGATTAAAACTACTGCCAACAAAAAATAGGAAACAGACTCATAGAAACTTGTGCCTTAATTTTCACTCACACAGCGCCATGGATATGTTTGGATCAGTAGTGCACATACTACCAAAGTAAGACACTACTATTATAACTGCCTGATGAAAACAAGTAAACATGTATCTATTAATGTGCATTAATGACTAGGTGCAAATAAATCATTATTACAAAAATAAATCAGTTTTCCAGTTAAAATATATTTTTTACACGCTTATAAAAAATACTTCCATTGGGAATTGGACTTACATTTTTATTAACTAAAAAATAATTGTGCTCCAAACTTTACAAAATAGAGCGCAAAATGCTCCTACTTTCAAATCTTATATTGACCACTGTGTAAGGGCACTGTGTAAATCAGTGATATAATATTAAAATACAAGTCTGCTAGGACACATCCCTGTTTCAGTCCCGTATTGGTAATAGGGAAATTGGAAAGGGTCCCACTATTGTCTAATCTTACTTTGACAGAGGTGTAAGACTAAAATTCATATATTAGAGTTAACAAACCTCTTGGCAAATCCCAATTATGAATCTTATTCCAAAACAAACCAAGGTTTACATAATTAAAAGTAGCAGTAAAGTCGACAAAAGCCATATGCAATGGTAAACCTGGACGAAGTCCGCAGTGTGAGAAATCTGAGGGCATTCTCACATTTGAGCCTCTAAGAACTCCCTCCCAGGTAACCAAGAGAAAGTCAAGGCTGCGAGATCCTAAAACCGGGGTTGGATCTACAATGGAGGATCACCTGTATGGATGGTCCTTGGAGATTGTAAATCGGAGGCCCTTAGGTAAGACACTGGGTCTCATTACGAGGTTGCCAGTAAGCGAAAAATTATGCCGGTAATGGATTACCGGCATCGCTTACCGCTCCGGTGTATTCTGACCCGGCAACCCGGTATTAGCGGCACCCTAAATAATGGTGCCGCTTATTGCGGCATGGGCGCGTACACGTGCCCCTTTGGGGAGCAAATACCGGCATGCCGTTAATAGGAGGACATCCCAACTCACGCGGACATGCAAATACCGGCATCGCGAAGCCGGTAATCACGGGCTGCACAATGCCGGCCATACAGGCATTGCGGATCACCCGCAAACAGCAATCAGGACACAAGCCAACTGCCATAGGTGCAATCAATCCCCACAGGTGGAGTCAATGGAGGCTGGGCCTATATAAAATGAGCAGACCCACACACCACACCCCTTCCAACACCAAAATACTACCACTAGCTGTTGCAATCATGGCGCTGGAGGACATGCCAATACTGCTACAACTACAGCAACATCACCAACCACAACAACTACAGCAGCAACAACAGGCAGCACAGAGGAGACGCAGGAGGAGAAGGAGGGTGAGACAGACCCAGCAATTACCACCAGCCCGGCCAGCAGTGCCTCGTAGGCAGCCACCAATCCCTCGCACCAGACCAAGCCCATTTAACCTAACCCCTGAGCAGATCCACACCCTGTACCAGTTGGACCGGGACACCATCACCACCATAGTGGACATGAAACACAACGACATAGGCAGCCTCATAGAAATACGCACTGCCATCCCCCCGCTACTAAAGGTGGTGTCTTTGCTCCACTTTCTGGCCACAGGCACCTATCAACACACAGTGGGGCAGCTGCATGGCCTTTCACAACCACCTTTTTTCACGCATGTTGAACCAAGTGCTGGATGCCCTCCTGAAGCACACAAGCACCCCCATATCCCTAACACGGACTGCCCAGGAGAAAGCTGACACCAAAGTAGGCTTCCATGCACTGGCAGGCATGCCCAATTGTGTTGGTGCCCTGGATTGCACCCATGTTGAATTGGTAGTCCCCCATGCCATAGAGGCGGTGTACCGCAATCGCAAGCAATACCACTTCATCAATGTGCAGATGGTATGTGACTCCAGCAAGATCATCACACATCGCTGCGCCCGATATCCCAGATCAACACATGATGCCATAGTACTGTGCAACTCCACCCTACCCCGTCACATGGAGCGACATGCTGGACCACATGTCTGGCTGCCTGGTGAGTTGCACAACTGGGCCATGGCAGTGCTTTGGGGTACTGATGTGTAGGGATGCATACTCCACCTGGTTGGGAAAGGGGGGGAAGCATACTCCACCTGGGTGGCAATTGTCTGTGATTGGAGAATGCATGCAGAGCTAAACACTCCAGACCTGAACCTCCCAAACGGAACATGACACATCACCAGCACAAATTAAACAAATAATGCATATCGATGACAACAAGTAAGAGGCACAACCAGACCACCATGGTGATGGAAAGCAATGCATCACTGTACAGGAAGGTAACTGTGCCAATGTGGCTAGTGTGACCTTGCATAGTGTAGAATTAACTGCTTGAATGGGAGCCTAAACATTGTCGTACTACCACAGTACATCCGCCTCAGCATGCATGATTACACCCTGCATCATCTATTGAGCGCCATCCAGACTACCACACCTCATAGCAGTATAGTATGCATCGTGGTAACATCCTTGCATATGTACAGGGACATGTGCATGTCCACACCTTATAGGTGCGGCCATCACTGTGCTTCCTGAAGGTGGCAGCATTGTGTGACACACCCCCATTCGTATCCACCTGCAGATGATGGAGGACCTCACTTGACGCCGTGGCTACCTACCCCTGTGCGGAACCCGCAGAACAGCCATGAAGAGGAGTACATCAGTGAACACACCCGTATGCGTGTTGTGATTGAGCAGACCTTTGGCCTGTTGAATGTGCGTTTCCGCTGCCTATTCAGGTCTTGTGGGGCACTCCTCTATGGGCCTGAGTAGGCGGCAAAGAACACCATGGCCTGTGTCATGCTGCACAACATGTGCGTCCGGGGAAATGTCCCACTGCCACCTGACGTTTACATGCATGCACTGGGTGAGGATGATGAGGATGTAGACAGAGGTGAAGTAGCCCCCATCCAGTACGTGATGCATGGGATGGCCATGGAGTACGCCAAGCACAGATCCACAAATACTCCCGACCCACAGGGACTATGAAAGACATGTGTCAGTCAGACACTGGGCCAATGTGGACATGCACACAGGGAATGTTGGGAGCTGGGCACTGAACACCGTAACACTTTAAATGGATGCACACGAAAATAACAATGTCCAGCCATGGATTTTTCTTATCACAACTTGTGTAATACTTACAACAGCAAAAATGTGCCCACTCCTCCCTCCGTAACCCCCCAACAAACTCCCAGACCCCCCCAACAAACTCCCAGACCCCCCCCAACAAACTTCCAGACCCCCCCAAACAACACCGATACACCCAATAGACTCCACAAGATGCACCCCTTCACCCTCAACCATGTGTCCCACCCCCATTGTCCGCCCACACTACTTCCGGGACTTCTTCCTGTCGGGAGGCAGCATTTCAGTGTGCCTTGCACTCCTACGTGTCTGGCGCACTGGGCTGGTGGGGACAGATGAAGCTGGTGTGGAGGTTGAAGGTGAGTTGGTGGCAGGTTCCACACCTCCTGCAAGACGTGGCCGCTGCATATGGAGCAGCATGGAAGTCAGCACCTGTGTCACCGCCCCCAAGCAGTCCCTCATGAGCACAGCCGATGCTTTAACAGCGGCTGTGTTGGCGGCGATGGCCGCTGTGGTCCCCGCAATTGCTGTGGCAATACCCCGCCTGGTTTCCTCCCGTCCGCTATGTACTGGCGGAGTAGATCTAACATGGCCTCCTGTCGGGCCTCCACCGTCGCCAGTCGTGTCTCCAGGGTGTTGGAGGGAGCAGCAGTGGTGGGTTGTGCAGTCACGGGGACAGCATTTTCGGGACTGTACTCCTCAGAGGTGGGTAGGTCACAGTCACAGAGGCAGCAATCAGCTTCGCTGCAGGTGGGTGAGTGCATGTTTTGGGGCAAGGGGGTGGGCACGGGGCTCGGGGTGGGTGGACATGTCACCCAGTTGACTCCCTCCGGCTCCACATTGGCATCCAGTTCATCCACAGTGGAGGCGGGTACTTCCAGGGACTCCCCTTCGACAGGTGCGGGTGTGGCCTGCTGGGTCTGTAGTGTGTCAGGCACACTGGCAGCAGGTGTTGCTGGCTGTGTCCCAGCTCGCACAGGCACACTTGCAGTGGTTGTGGCCTGCTTGCCTCCAGCGGAGGTGGTGGTGGTGGTGGTAGCCCTCTTCTTAGGGTGTGAGGTGGATGCCCTCGTGGTGGTCTCCTGGCTTGCACCTTTCTCACCGGTACCTGGGGGGTAGAAGAGATGCAGGGCATCAGTGATGGTGTGACATGGCAGAGGCATACGATGTTGCTGTTGATTATTCATTTGTTCATGCATTCATGTCTTACAGGTGTGTCACGCAGGGTATTCAGAGGGGGCATGTTAGCATTCACTACAGAGAACGTGGCATGCCGTTGAATTGGGGTTTGTATGATGTATTACATGGGCAAGGTCCAGGTGTGTTGGCTGTGTGTTGGTTATGGGATTGGCACTCAGCATGCATTTCAGTGTGGCAGCTTTTGGCCCGCCATCTGGACTTGGATATGGCCATGTGGGTGTTGGGACATGCATTGCCTTGCCTAGACTCTCTACCACATCACTTGTGCTACGTCATGGTTTCCCCTACAGGGATCCGCAGGGTCACTCACCTCCTTCCGCGGTTAATGCCGCACCCGTCTCGCCAAATTCCTCGATGGACTCAGGACTGATGAAACTGCTATCCGTCTCCTCCCAGGGCATCAATTTGGCAGGGGAGTGGGCACCCCCGCCTGTGACCATGGCCTCCCTCCGATTGCTATCCATGATATTGCGTACCCTCAACCGGAGGTCATCCCACCGCTTCCTGCAGTCCTTCACACTGCGCGGGGTGGTACCTATGGCTGATACCTTGCAGGCTACCTCCTGCCAGATTTGCCTCTTTTGTTGCTGCACCTCCCGCTTCTTGTCGTGGGATTGGATTATGTCTGCATGTGCAGCTAGAGTGTCCGCTAACATGGTCAGCTCTGCGTCTGAGTAACACTGTTTCCGCAGCCGGGGAGTGGTCTTCCTGGTAGCCTTTGACATTCTCTATAGATTTTCACTGTGCTCTCCAAGTATCGACTAGTGGTTCGGGAGGATTGCAATGGATTGTGTTTTTAAAGATGGCCGCCGGCCCATTTCCCGTTCCTGCGCGATGACGTTATTTCCGGGTCCGGTTTTGCGAACCCGGTATTAGCATGGTGGTATTACCGGGCCGGTATTTAGTGGTTGCTCCTAGGCGGTGCCGGTATCAGCGGGTCCCGTGATGCCGCTATCGGGGGGTTGGAGGGCCTTTAGCGGCATGCCGGTATTTCCGCACTATTAGCGGGTTCATACGAGCATGGACCCGCTCTTACCGGCATGCCGGTAATGGACCCGTTTTTAGCGGGCTACTCGTAATCAGGCCCACAGTATTCCACACCCTTCTTTCAGGAGGAAACCCCTATCCCAGAAGTGGTTTGGGGATATTGTTCACCATGTTCCCTTGTCCCTGAGAATGACAGGAGATATTATCACCCCAGACGTGTTAGCAAGAGGAGGAGAAGGATTGGGGATGAGGTACCATGGGACAAAACACAGTATCCCTCTTATCCTCATAACAACCAGCCTAACCCTCCCCGGACCTTAATGGGTCATTATAGAACAGTTCCCCTTTATTCCATCATGGGGTACCTGACAGTACTGAGATGAGGAAGAAACAACTGAGAGTAATGAACATTACACCCTTTCCCCACTCTGTTACCTAGATGAGGAAGAAGCAACTTAGAGTAATGGACACCACTTAATCTCACCACTCTGGTACTTGGACAAAGAAGATGCATGAATGTCAGGCATGTCCTTTTAATCAGCGTCAGGCAGCATTGAAGGACCACAGGTGTATAGAAAGTGGAATGCAGAAGCACATGGAAGTAGCAGGGGAAGAGGAAGCAGAAGCAGGAGAGAACTGGGGAACTTGAACAGAGATCATTTTAATACCCAGGACCGTGCTGTAGAGCGGCAAGTTGAGACGTCAACAAAGATCCTGGGAGTCCTGCCGGTGGGACTGTGCAGAATGGGGAATCCTCGTAAGGGAAGGCAGGCAGCAGGCATTGCCGTGGAGCAGAGGCGGCACTGAGCACGGAGGACGACGTGTGCTGAACGAAGCACCCAGCGAACAGACTTTCCCGCTTGGGGAAAAGCCGCCAAGAGGAGCTGCCGGGTCCTGGTAAGAATCGAGGACACTGGAACCACCTGGGAGCTCAAAGGGACAGTGAATATAATAGCGGTCCATGAAAGTAAGAAACTTTCACACTTATTGAATACCGAACTGAATTAAATATGCATAGCTACATTTATTGAATACCGAACTGAATGAAACAATCAAAACTAAATGTAATGAATACCGAACTGAATGAAATAAGCAAAACTACACATATTGAATACTGAAGTGAAAGGAAATGCAAAACTGCTCATTCTGAATTTTGAATTGAATGAAACAGCACTGCTAACATTAAATACCAAATTGAATGCAAATAAAAAACCTGCTAATATTGAACTCTGAACTGAAAGAAAAAAGGAAACTAAGTTGGATGAAGGACTCTGACTGCAGAGTTGAAGTCAAGACTGGGAAGGTGCTTGCTGTGGAGCTGCATTTGAGAAACCACTTGTGTAGCTGAATATTGAACTATTCAAAGAGAACTTGAAGTTCCTGGTTGCGTGACCTATAATGGGTGAATGGTGTGATCCAATAACTGCACCCAGACTAGAGAACGCCTACATGTTGAATAATGAAGCGCTGAAAGCGAATGCAGGCTCCTGGTTGCGTGACCTGTAATGGGTGGACCGTTTGGTCTAACAACTGTGCCAAGACCACAGAACCCCTATATACTAACAAGGAAGCTTGCTATTGTGTCAAAAGGAAAACTACCATTGTTGCATATGAGACTTGGGGAAGGGATCCGTAATGAATTGTTGAAACTCTGTTAAAGACAAAGCTTCAAGATACTTCTTACTGTGACATCTTTTGATATTGAACTTGGGGAAGGGAACCCTGAAACATGCTTCCCTGGAGCTATATTGAACTTGGGGAAGGGCACCCTGACATTTACAAAGGTGTGGAACTTCATTACTTCAAGTCCAAAAGAAGGTAAATTGAACATTGTGGTGAACTTGTTGACATTTGGGGAAAAGAAGCTGAACAGTAAGCCTGAGCTCGAAATAGCTCAGAACTTTACTTTTGGAACACTGCTTAGTTTATGGTTGACATTCCTACACATTATTTTGTCTTAGTTGTGAGGGCAAGAATAGGTTTTGGACACAGACAGACTTTTCAGTTCATTTTACTGACACAGACTATCCTTAGTTTCTTTAGGTAGGGAAATCCCACCTTAGCATAGGGCAAGTTAGGCCTAACACCATCCTGACATTTTCTTTAATGAAAGCCTTTTGTTACACCTTGAATATGTTGTCTGTGTCTCCTTTCATGATGCCAACATCACAGAAGCTTTGTATTAAGTAATATAACAAAAAGATGTGTGTAGTGCTATATCCAGGTCTAAAACCTGTTTCAGACATGTTCATTAACTGAGATTAATGTAACCATGATCTTAATTCTTTCAATAAAATGTTCGCAAAAACCTTGCTAGGTGCGTTGAGCTTGGCCAATAAGAGATAGTTAGCGGGATCACCTGCGGGGGCCCTTTTTATGTAATGATATTATATAGGATTTTTCCAGGATTCAGGAACCCTCCTATATATATATGAATTCTCTGAAATAACTTGTTCAATAACGAAACCCATAGTCGGGATACCTTGTATAGGACAATATTGGCAAGCCCATCAGGGCTATGTTCCCGAGATGCCTTCATTTGCTTAGTGAGATCTGCAATATCCTCACTGGAATACTTGTACAGAAAGTTGGAAGAAGAAGATGGGTAATATGAAATCTCGTATATCGATACAAACAAGTCTTACTAATAATGATGGTCTAGCACGATTCTGATATAGGATTTATTAGCATCTTATTTTCACAAGATTTTAACGTATTAAACATAGACCTGAATTTGTTGGTATCGTTAGATCCAAGTATACAGTACCTTAATAGCCACTGAATTGTAGGGGCAGAGGCTTTTCACTGACATAACCAATTTTTGTGTCTCATTTCTTTTAATTTGTTAATGTAGATAGCAAGTTCTGCAGATGCATGGGCTTTGTCTATAGAAAAATTCCTAACAGCACTGCGCAATAATGTTTTATGACGTGCAGCAATTGCATCATAATGGGCCTGCATCAAAATATGACTAGAGGAGACCCACTTGTTGTTATTACCTCCATAAAGGGAAGTTAACGCCGAACTGGCCTTGACAGTCTCATCTGGGCTCAAGTACTCATAATTGTCTAAGGAAAAATAATAGTATTGCATTAGATAATCATTTAGCTTTTTGGAGTTTCCTTCGTTCCAAATGATTTGATTACCCTTTGAGGATTTTTCATAAGTACCATGCAGGCTTTCTTATATAATTATAAGTGTTCTTTTATAACAGACTTAATACCAACGAGTGGATTCTAAGCGTGGGATCGAAATTCAAACCTGCTTTCGTGCTGCGTTGTCTTGCTTCCAAGACAAACGTGTTGCCCCAAAGCTATCCTTACTCCGCAAGGAGAGCATCTCCAAAGTCTAAAATAAGAGTAAGAGTCGCATAGCCACTAAACTCATTAAATAGAACATTAAAATCAATTGCACCTTGCCAAACTGAAGAACTAATGAAGATGTAAACTAATGTGCTTGTCTGAGGCCTGCAGCGCCAAGTAGGGCTACTGATCATCTCTACAGTCTGAAACTTACTAACATTAGCAAGACTAAAGCCATGTATGAAAATTGACAATTTTTGTCCTTGAATGATTTGTTTAGAGGGTATGCCCTTGTATAAGTTACAGCCATTTAAATTCCCATTTATATTATTACACTATTTTACTAAGTCACAATAGGCAAAAAAGTTGCCACCTAGAATGACTTTGGCCTCATTATTCTGCCAGGTCCAATCCGTAATAATCTCAGAAAGGTAAGTAATGATGGAGTCAGTATAAGCATTCCCGGAGCATCGTTTACATTAACAATCAGTTAAGAAATTGCTTCCTGTTTGATACAAATAGTTGCTATTCAACATAATACATGTGGACTAACCTCAAAAGCTTGCTGTTCAATTAATGTATGTGAGTTTTTTATCCCGATGATAAGACCGCTCTTAGGGCATCCTTTACAGCTCTTTTCTGCCCTTCTACTATTAACATAATAGCCATTGATAGTGGCATCAGCATTAAACCAGGTTTCTTGTAAGTAGATGTGGTTGTTTTTCTCCAAGATCATATATCCCACAGACCTGCATACAAAGAGGGCATGACCTCTTGTAATCTAGTACAAAGTACGGAAGCCAAATTTAGAATGGTGCAGTACTCAATTGGCTCTTAAAAGAGAGTGCTGAGGGTACTCAATCCCAAGTGCTGCACATTTCAATATCACTGGCGTTTCCTACTATATTGTCCGGTTTCACAATGGAGACACCACAACCATGTTCAATGCGTGAGAGCTTAATTATTTCATTTAGTTTTGGTGTGTCCAAATCATTAAGTGATTTATTAATAGGCTCTCTATCAAAAACAAAGCCCACTCTTAAAAAACAAGGTACATAATCCATAATAAAATCAACAATTTGTGTGGTAAAACAATGCACTGGTGTGGGATTTGAAGAATCCATTTGCAAAAGCTCTACATGGCCTCATTCTAAGTGTGGCGGAATGGAAATAAGGGTGCCGGTCGCACCGTAACGGCACCCTTTCCGGACCACCACACTCCAACTATTCCTTCTGGGTCTGTTGCGCCCGACAGGTGTGACCTACGGGCGCAACGGCCCCAGACGGCAAAGTGTTCATGGAAGCACCGGCACCGTTAAAATCAATGCCTGTGCTTCCGTGAACCTATTGCTGTGGAGTCCTGACTCCACAGGATTAGAGACTTCCCAAATTTGCTGCCTGATATCTTGGGCCGCTGGGACTTGTAATATCCCGTTGGCACTGGGATATCAGGCGGTGGATTCACTATTAAGAGGACAGCGACAACCTGCTGGTAGCACCAGCGGGTTACTGCCATCCTCGTAATTAGGCCTCCTCGGAGGTAATGACCCTCAATAATGGAACTGTATTTCGTAAGCTCATTATGTAAGATCTATGAACGGAGGATAGCACAGGGGCAACATGCTGGTCTTGGAAGCAAGACCACACAGAGAAACAGAGGTTCGAATCCCTGATCCATGCTTAGAAACCGAACTCAGGTACGGTATTAGGCGTGCTATAAAAAACCAATTACATTAAATAAAATTATTCAAAGGGGGTCTGTCTTTAGTAACAAAAAGGTCAGTTACATCGAACACATGGAGGTCAATATGGCAAATATTACACATTTTATTAATTTGATGAGGCTTGCTTTATCCCTGCATCCCATCATCACTGCAGTGGGCAGAGAAAGTTTTACAATAGATACATCTTGCAAAGCAATATGAATCAATTAATCATTTTTTAACTGGACTGACATAACACACCTCCTGTCTCTATTATTCCCGGGCACTGAGGTTTAGTCACACAGTTATCCAGAGTAAGGATAAAAAATATCGCTTTATTAAGTTTATACAAAAATATATAGATTATTCAATTTCTTTACCCATTCTACCTTGAAAATCTCTCTCTGACACAGTGACAAAACTTTCAAAATCTAGTACAACAAACCAGAATTCCCACTTTCAATGTATGGATTCCTAAACATAAACATACATTCAATAAAGAGATATGCTGTAGTAAATCATTATGCTAGGTATATTCATATATCTGTAAAAACCGGTGTAAATACTGCCAACAATATGAAACTCTTGATCAAGAAGAGAGATGGAGTATATTCTTCTCAACAAATCAAACATCTGTGTATGTAGCCATAAAAAGATTTTTAGAAGCTTTGTTTAAGGTATGATCGAACACAGGATGTCTGAAACATTGTTTATTTTTTAATGTAATCACACTCTCATCTTAAGTCACAGATACGACTCTATTCACACTTGTTAAAATTTATGTAAATTTTGTACAGATTTTTATAACAAAAGGGAATGCATTCACTCATTCTTTCCTTTTGTTCTCTTCTTTGATAATTCTTTTCATATGTTGTAAAGTTGATAATCAGCTAAAACAACTATTAATAAAATAAAATAAAAAAGCTGGGATTTCAGTAGATCTCTACCTGCATGATTAGAGGGCACACTACTTCACTATTTATAAAAGATTGGTGTTTTGAGTCCAGGGCTGGTGGATTTGTGCCCTAATATATAAAAGGTTCCTGGGGTTCTCTCTATTATATTGGATGTAATGGTGGCAGATTTAGCACAAGAACTATGTTTTTCTAATTACAATCTTGTTGACCGAGAGAAAATTAACAATGGCTGAAGAGAAGATTTTGTCATTTAGTGAGGACAATGTACAGGAACCTATGGCAACAGTATCTATACTAACAGAAGAGGGTGTTACCAAAAAGTTATCCACTTTGAATGAGTGGGATGATATAATACAAATGAAGAAAACACTTATCCGTACTGAGTTTCATGGGGCTATTATTATGTTGGAATACTTAAAGAGCAAATACCTTCCACAAGCAGTGTTTGTCCGTAACAAACCCAGATTATTTATAGATAACTAAACATTTAAAATCCAGTGGAGGTATGTGGCAAACAAATGTGGAAGGGACTAGCTAATACTTATTATTGATACAGCTGAAGAGGTGTCCCAAAAAGCTGAGACTGATCCAAAAAAAAAAAAAGAGAAAGATATCAAATGAAATGCATATAGGAAAAGATTAGAAGAGCTACAACAAGAAATGGATGAATTTAAATTATCAACCACAACAGAGAGGCTTAAAGGATTACATAAAGATCTAGATAATTGTGTACATAAAAAGCATTTCCATGCATTCAAGAAAGGTATCAAGTAGATTTGAGACAACAAGAAAGGGAAAATAAAAGAAACTGAAGGGTAAGATTCAGAAAAACATCCTGTAGTACAGATGACGATAATAGTGAACAAAAAAGCTCCTCCGAAAGTTTTAATAACAGCTGATCATACAATAGAGGTGAAACAAACCCTAGAAGAGTGTGAGGGAATAGAAACAGAAGAAGGAGAATCTTTGCAACAGGGTCAGAACAATGGAGAGTGGGAATTGGAACAGAGACATACGAGAAGCAGGAAACACTTGTTCTGAATATCTCTGATTATAGCCTTACCGAGACAGAAGAAAAACCATTCAATAAAGAGTAAGACTTTGACATCACAAAACATTAAGTGAAGAATCCTGCGGATACCTCACCAAAACCTTGCCTAAAGTCTCCTCTCAGGTTGTCAGGAAAGGGTAGACGCTTCCTGATCCATATCCTGGGGGTGGTGTACTGCGGGAGGATCACCTGGGTGGAGACAGGGCCCAGGGTAGTGAGGAGAATCAGTGGGATAAGACACAGTATTTTTCCTCTAAAAGGGATACTCTTACCACCATGCCAGAAGAGGTTATGGCCTATTGTCCTTTTAACATCTCTCAACCTCAGGTTAAAACTAAGGTGGTAAAGTTGTAACATCTAAACCCCTTACTCCAAAAGAACACATCTTTTTTTCCCTAAAATCAAACATCCTCCTCAATACCAAAGTTATACTACAAGGAATGTCAGAAATGTTACCTTTTCTACACCTTCCTCCTCTGATAAGGTTAAAACCTACACTCTCTCTTGTGAAAATACTAAGGGAATTAAATCTACCCTTAATTCTATAAAAGAAGTAGGAAACCCTAATTTCACTAAAGTGGACTACATGCCCAGAATCCCATAGGGACTGAGACGAGGAAGAGGGCTGAAGAGGCATGTATTAAGGAAGGACAGACAATTAGACCTAACAGTCTTTGCCAGGGTCAGGCAATTAACAATAAGGGCCTGCACCTAAAATCAATTTCCCCACCTACGAGGCATAAAAGGCTGCAGCAGGAGGGGGAAGTAGAATAGTAGTAGCAGAAGGAGAAGAGCACATGGCTGGCAGTCCATGAGGAAGTGTGTTCACTTAAGTGACGCCGGGGCAAGAGGAAATCAGATTTTACCTGCAAGTCCTGAGAGAGTCCTGTGTTCACAAACCCTGTTTTTTCGTGCCTAGGTTGAAAGTCTTCCCAAGTGCACCTAGTGGCTCTGACTACAGAGCCGTGGCCATGGTGCAACACGAGACCTGTGTGCAGAAGCAAGCCCAGGGACAGAGAGTGAAGGATACTCTCCGTGGTTAAGGCCGGAACGAAGACACCTATGCGAAGCGGACCAGAGATGCTGGAGAGAACCAGTGAGTCATCCCGAAGCCAGTGGGGACCCTGCACGCTGCGGCGACCGGGCCAACGACAATTTGAATGTGACACCATTGTTAAAACTACAATAATATTGTTTGAATCCAGAAAGGGCAAAGTACAAACCCCAATGAGCTACGGATGCATGAGATACAAGTATGGAGCCATGGTTGAACAAACATTACTGCAGACCTATATACCAAGCCAAGAGCAATATATGCAGCTTTGTTGATACAGAGGAACTGTGAAATATATAAGAAGTAGTCCTGGCAAGGGAAAGATACCGGGCAATTAAAACACATGAGAAGTCCTGGCAAGGGTAGGAAACTAGGCAACTGAATCACATAAGAAGTCCTAGGAGGGGCGTATACCAGGCAAATGAAAACCATAAGTGAAGTCCTGGCCGGAGAGTAAACCAGGCAGTTCGAATTGCATAAAGTGCCCTGGCATAGGGGAGTACACCAGTCAGTTAGAATTGGATAAAGAGTCCTGGCAGGGGAGTATACCAGGTGAGTTGCAAAGCAGCAGGGGATTTTGAATTGAGAGATGCAAGCAGTTCTTAACGGGTGTTCACGAAAGCAGTTTCCGTGGCTTAGGAAGCTTGGAATCCACACTGGTGGTCATGTAGACCACCAACCAGTTCGGTATGGGCGTTGAGTTGGTGGAGGGCCAACCTCTCAAGCAGTTTCCCCAGGAAGTGTGTGATGGAAATGGGGCTGTAGTTTGCTGGGCAGGAAGGGTCTGCAGATGGTATTGTAAGGATGGGGCACACAAGGGAGTGCTTGAGGGAGGATAGAAAAGAACCAGTAGCAAAGGAGTGGTTGCAGAGATCAGCAAGAGCAGGGGCGAGAGAGGAGATGTTACCCTTGATGGTTATGGATGAGCATGGGACAACCTGTTTGGAAGAGATTTTCATGGAGTTGACAACTCTGATGACTTCTTCAGGGGAGACAGGAGCGAAGGAGGAAGGAAGAGAGTGATTGGTAGTGGGGAGGAGGGCAAAGGGTTGCGTTATAAGAGTGAGTGACAAGGATGTTAAGTATGTCCATGGTTTTTTAAAAGAAGTGAGGGGGAACAGCCTCACAAAGGGACTGTGAAGGAGTAGGGGCAGAAGATACTGTGGATGGGTTGGCAAGTTCCCTGCATATTTTGTAGAGTTCAGCTGTGATACAAAGCACAAGAATGCAAGTACACAAATACTCACCTCTTGCAATGCTGTCAGGGACATGCTTGATGCATCAATTCACAGAGGTCGATGTCGGAATGGAAGGCTGGCCACCAAGGCAACTGCCATGGAAGACGTAAGCAGACAACACAAAGCAATGTGATACAGCAAGCATGGATAAATGCATGCTAAATGTAGGATGCAAACAAAAGGTGCCTGGTCAATGCAGAATTCAATGTGCCAGCATAAAATTGATCAAATACTGCATCCAATTGAATGCAGCAGTACAATGCGCCCAGCTGCGGTCAACTATAAGCTGCAAACATCATGGTGCAGCATGTATGGCACATGCATGTGAAAACACTAACACCACTAAACCTAATGTGCATCCCAAAACACAACATAGCATCCCAAAAATGTGCATCAATGTTCACATGGTTGTGGCTTGTAACTGTTACTGCACACCCTAATTGGGGAACCCTAAGCAAGAGAGGCCAAATGTGCCGTTGACCCATAACCCCACAAACATTGCAAGCGATGTGAAGTGTCACTCAGTACACATGGTCAAAGTGCAATGAGACACACACCAGCACAACCATCAACACCTGTCACGGGCTACAAACATCCTGCCCTGCAACCCACTCCCAAACACCCAAGAAAAGCCAACACAGTTTGATCTCCCACAATTTTGAATATGAAACCAGTGGCACCACCAATCCATAGAAACAACACCATGCACAGACCTATCACCAGAACCACACTCTGTGAAACATGCACCCATGAAGAAGTACTGCTGCCTCACAAGTCAAGTCAGTCCCAAGTGATCACACATAGTGCAAGACTCCCAGGCAAACACCACACAAGCATCTGCAAATGCCCTTCACTTACCTGCAGAGGGTACCCACCTTCCTTGCATACGATGCACACCATCGGGAGCTGCTTCCCCTAAATGCAATGATATGCATAGTAACAACAGAAAGAAAATGCACATCCATGACAACACATTAATTGATACAGAAAATATGCAGAGAGCACCCACTGCAGAAGCACCACAGGCTGCAAGAGGGTGACAGGACATAGATTGTGATTTGCCCATGAGTACAGCGTACCACAACAGAGAGAGAGAGAGAGAGAGAGGGTGACACTGAGAGGGAAGACCAAGGAAATGCCACATCAAGGAGTACACTGCCTGGATTGGAGATGCATGTCAATACCTAATAGCTGCAGCCATGGCAGTGATTTCTAAAGGTGTCAGGACAGATATTGACTCACACATACCTCATTGAGCTCCCATGCATATGATGGCGGCTATCCCTGTAAGCTGTGGCTACTTACCCCTGTATGGAACCCGCAGAACAGGCACGAAGAGGAGTACAGTCCGGCTCATACCCGTACCCGTGTTGTGATTGAGCAGACCTTTGGCCTGTTGAAGGCACAGTTCCACTGCCTCAGCAGGTCTGGTGGAGCACTCCTTCACAGGCCTGAGAAGGTGGGAAAGATCACCATGGTCTGTGCCATTCTGCACAACATGTGCATCTGGCGAAACATACCACTGCCACCTGACATTGACCTGCATGCACCGGGTGAGGATGATGATGATGATGGAGGAGATGCAGCACCCCTGCCAGTTCGCAATGCACAAGATGGCCGTGCTGTGCACCAATCACTGATTGACGATTTCTTCTGAACCACAGGGATGCTGACAGTTCTGTGTTAGTACTACAGTGGGCACTAGGATCGTGTGCATATAGAAACAGGGTGTGTGGGGAGTTGGGCACTGTGTGCTGTCATGAATTGAATAAACAC
The DNA here is from genome assembly GCF_040938575.1 of Ambystoma mexicanum. Taxonomy (NCBI): domain Eukaryota; kingdom Metazoa; phylum Chordata; class Amphibia; order Caudata; family Ambystomatidae; genus Ambystoma; species Ambystoma mexicanum. The sequence goes on from NC_090937.1 coordinate 188,087,510, forward strand.
ACACAAAATGAACAATGTCCAGTCATGATATGATTTTGCACACAACTGGTGTATTGGATATTTAACATTATTGTGTTTGAACCCTCAACCTCACACACACCCACCCACCCCCCAACACCCCCGACACCGCATACCCCCCAAACACCCCCAACACCACCTCCCTCCTCCCCCAACACCCTCAACACCACCCCCCATTCCCCCAACATCCCCAACACCACCTCCCCCCTCACCCATTGTCATCCCACACATGATGTGCCAATATTGGTTTTCCCTGGGTGGCACTTAGCACATGCAGGGTGGACCTGCTAGTTGCGGCCTCTCTTTTGGTCTGGGGGCAGCATGTCCATGTGGCATGCGCTGCGCCTGGTCATGTGGACAGGGCTTGCGGGAGTCGAGCTGGCAGGTGTGGTGGATGGGGTAGAGGTGGATGACTGTGGGATCGTCGGTGCCGGTTGTTGCTGCTGCAAATGTTCAACAATCCTGCCAAGGACCTGGGTTACAGCAGCTAAACTTTCGTGGATGACCATGGTGTTGGTGTTCATGGCTATGATGTTAGCCGCATTTGCTTCGCGTATCTCACGGTGGGTCAGTTCCCCCTCCGCCACATACTGCCGGACCAGCTCGATCAGGCTATCCTGGCGGGCCTCAACCCTCGTCAAGCGGGCCACCATGTTATTGGTGGCTGTGGAGGTGGACGGTGAAGTGGCAGGGCGGGCCAATGCTGGACTGTCCTCTGATGAGGACGACAGATGTGGACTCCCCAGTAGATCGTCCCACCTTTTTTTGCAATCCTTCACCGTGCGGGTGATGGTGCCAACCGCAGTCACCTTCCTTGCCACCTCCTCCCATATTTCTTTATTGCGCAGTTGGGCTGTGCGCTTTAAGTCATTGGCAAACACCTCATCGGCATCTGCTACCAGCATGTCCGCTAGCATATTCAGCTCCTCGTCCGAGAAGCACTTTTTGCGCATGCGTGGGCTGGACTTCCGAGTAGCTTTGGACATTATGGCTTGATTGGGCCTGCTCTCAACTCTGTACCAGTGCTATGTTCGGAGGATTGCAATGGATTGTGTTTTTTAAGATGGCCGCCGGCACATTTCCCGTTCCGGCGCGATGATGTTACTTCCGGATCTGGTATTATGAACCCGGTATTTATGTGATGGTATTGCCGGGTGCGTTATTAAGGGGAATCAGCGGGTTCCGTGACAGCGCTATTGGGGTTTTGGGGGGTCTTTAGCGGCATGGCGGTGCAGCCATTACAGGTGTGGGTGTTCTCTCTTGTAATCAGCCGCTATTTGTGGTGTCGAGGGAACACGGACGCGCTTGTCACGATGCCTACCCCCGGGGACCCAGATCACGTCCGGCAACCCCGGAAGCAGGCATCAAGTTATCCTAAGCAAGCCCAACAACCCCTGCTAGGGGCTATTTGGGTCCAGTCCTGGTGCCTATGGCGCCAAGCTCATAAGGGGAGTCAGTCCTGGCACCATAGCCACCAGGCTCATAGATTAAAACTTACCTGATGCAGACCATGCTGCAAAACTTACCTGATGCAAACCATGCTGCAAGTGCTCCATGCCAAAAGAGGCTTGGAAGGGACTACTTTACTTAGGGACTATTTTTTACTCGGGCGGGGCTGGGGAGGAATACTTACCTGGGACTACTTTGGTGGCTATTTAAACCACGCCCGAAGAGCAGCACACACTTCACGTTATTCTGCATCCAGCAGCGTAACGCTCACCGTACCTGCAAGTCTGCATCCAGCCTTCTGCCACGCCCGCCTCGAGTTTGGAGCTCCTAGAAAAAGGGAGAAAGAAGGAGAAAAGGTTAGAACAAGAGCAATACCTTTAATCCTTACCTGAATTCCCGATCCATCACGCCTTCGAGCTGGAAGAAAGAAGTTATTTTTATGCGTGTCGCCTCGCTTGCTGCAGCGCCGCGCTGAACTCACCGGCCTTCGCAGCATCTTCACATTCCACCGCATCCTCCTGCATGTTCCCGCCGCACTCCAGCACCTAAGGAGAAGACAAGAACAGAAAGTTGAGCTAAGGGAATACACAGAGGAATATTAGTTACTCCCCCATAGACTTACCTGATTTTACCAACGGGGGTACTATTCCTCTTCATGGGTCGGCGCAGCTTCCACTGCATCCTCGCCGAACCCTGGCCCCTAAGGGGAAACAAAAGGACAGCAAGGTGAAACAAAGGGACTAACAAGGGGAACCCTCCTCACCACAATAGACTTACCTGATTTTACCGCCGGAGGTATTATTCCCCAAGACTTCATACTTTCTCTCAGCGCCTGAATAAGGGAGAAAGCAACAGGTTACATATCGACTTTGTTTTATCGAACTGTGTTGGAAAATACAAATGTTACCAGAATACTACCGGTTGCCACGAGGAACTCTTCATTAGGGTCAAGCTGCAACCTGCAAGGAATCGGACAAGAGTGAAAGTCAGGCATTTGAACTCTTACGAACTTAATACTTACGGCTTCTTGCCGGGAATCTCAGAGTCAATATTGTTCTGGAAGTCACCAATTCCTTCGAGCCAGTGAAGCAACTGGTCATCAACGCGCCCCTGCGCTCAATGCAGGATGGAGAGCTCATCTTTTCAAACCATCAGGTGAGACTATAAGAGGGGACATCGAAGGCGATCTGTGGGGAGAACAGCGGGGGTGAGGGGATTTAGGCTCAACTCCACGGGTGGTTAATTCCCTTTCTCCATTTGCAGAAGAATATTCCTACGGGCCAAGCAAACGAAGCTAGGTGGGCCAGTCCAGTCCGTCATCTCAGCCCTACGTGTCACATTGGTGGAGACTGCAGCTGTCCAGTTTCGATCGACGCCTCTGTGGGAGCCAGGTGAACGTAACAGAACGCAAAGCCTACCCACAAATTCCCACCCGGGCGTTATGGATACCTCAGAGACTGACCAATTGGCCCATTACTAGGGGAACTGAGGGCTGAAGTGCATTCCGCCCGTCAAGAAACCAATGCTCTTAGGAGAGAACTGATTTTGTCAAAGGAGCGAACTGATGACCTTGCTAGGCAACTATTGCAAAGCCAGGCTGGACAAGCACCCCTACCTGGTTCCGGGGGAAATCCAGCTCCTGTGTTATCGAGTAACCCTGTGCAAATAAACCTACCAGGAAATATTCCATTAGCTCCACCCGAACGCTTTGCCGGAGATCCCAAAAGGTGTTTATGAACCAATGCCATTTGCACTTTTTATGCAGACCTTGAGCCTTCCCAAATGATGAAGCCAAGGTAGCCTTTGTATTGTCATATCTCAGCGGCAGTGCAGCTGATTGGTCAATTCCACTAGTTACTCAAGATGACCCAATTCTTCGGGATTTTCAGGGTTTTCAAACGAGCATGGAAAGACTATTTGCCCGGCACTCCCAAGGACAGGCCCTGGATAACAAACTTTTGTCCCTACGACAGGGTAACGAGGACCTTCTATCCTACATCGCAACCTTTAATAGGTTGATAGTGGAAACTTGATGGCCTGAGGTAAAACGAATCACGTTATTTCATCGAGGGCTTCGAGGAGAACTCAAGGATGTCTTGGCTCAAGTCGTGAACCCACCTCAAGACGGCTATGAATATGTAGACTTAGTGGTCCAGTTAGATCACAGACATCAGAACAGAAAGGCTGATCGAGCCAAGTTTGAGAATTGGGTGTTGGTCAAAACCCACACTAACCCCAAATGAGAAGATGCTTCAGAACCCATGCAAATCGGAAGGGTTAAAGGATCCTTAATCCAGAACGAAAGAGAAAGGAGACGGCAAATGCAATTGTGTCTATATTGTGGAACTTCTGGGCATTTTCTACGGGATTGCCCTAAAAAACCACCCAAGAAGGTGGTAGGAGCTGCTGAGAAAAGCCATATGGAGTCAGACTCGGGAAACGACCACGCCCCACAAGCGTACAGGTCTGCTTGCCAAGCTTGAAGAAGGATACTCAGAGTTCGCATTTCATCATACCAATGGTCTTCGTAGATCCAGGGCAGCCATCGCGTATGCACGCAGTAAGGGCATACATTGATAGCGGGGCCATAGGAAACTATGTGGACTATGAATTGGCTTCCAGGATGAATCTACCTCTCTGCCGAAAAACCACCTCAGATGTCATCACCACAGTCGATGGAACTGAAATTGCCTCTGGGCCTGTAACTCATTCCACTGCAGAGATGACACTATTGGGTCAGGATGGGCATCGAGAGACTATTGTGTTTGATCTAATCAAAGCCCCACAGTTCCAAATAATACTGGGGATACCTTGGTTGGAAAAACATAATCCTTGTATTGATTGGCGAGAGAAGAGAATAACCTTCCCGGACTGTGCACAAACCTGTTACCCAAAGAAAAGTCAGAACGCAGGCCTGGCCACAGTAACCACAGCAGTCATGCAACTACCTCCAGAATACCAAGAATTCCAGGATGTCTTCCAAAAAGA